>NW_027206068.1:32496753-33696753 GCF_024711535.1 Dipodomys merriami
GTTTTTGAAGTTTCCTGCTGTTTTAACTCAAATATACACTGTATGAAGAGAAATCTATCTATCAAAGATGTAGAATAAGATTCTCCACACCCTTGGTAAAAATATAATGTATTTTGAATACTAGCTCTATTTCTTTAGAGGAAGTCATTTATTATTTCTTAATTTACCTTCATATATTTTTTGTAAAAATTCAAGGAAAAAAGAAAGGTGAGGTAAAAAGAGTGGTAGAGGATGAGAAGGAAGCATAATCTTATCTTACTTATCCCAGTAAATTGATTTTATCACTTACTTCAAAAAGAGTTTACTTGGCAACAGGAGAATACTCAATTGTGCAGCACATTAAAAAAAAAAGGGTTATTTTTTGTCTTGTCTTTTTTTTTTCCTGGTTCTGGGGCTTGAACTCAGGGTCTGGGCTCTGTCCCTGAGCCTCTTCGTGCTCAAAGCTAGCTCTCTACCACTTAAGCCAAGGTGCTACTTCTGGCTTTTGCTGAGTAGTTTATTGGAGACAAGAATCTCAAGAACTTACCTGCAGGTAAGTTCGTTCTCTTCCTTCCTTCCTTTCTTCTTCCTTCCTGTCTTTTCTTTCTTTCTTCTTTCTTTCTTTCCTTCTTTCCTTTCTTCCTTCCTTCCTTCCTTCCTTCCTTCTTTCTTTCTTTCTTTCTTTCTTTCTTTCTTTCTTTCTTTCTTTCTTTCTTTCTTTCTTTCTTTCTTTCTTTCTTTCTTTCTTTCTTTCCTTCTTTCTTTCAAACAATAAACACCTCATAAGAGGGAAAAGATAAAAAGAAAAACATTTAAAATTGAAGTAAATGATTCTGAAATGATTCAAGCAATATTATCTCCCAATCAAAGTTATACAAGAGACTTGGCTAAAATTTCTCAAAGAACGTCTAGTTTCTAGACTGTTCTTTTTGTTTTTTGTTTGTTTGTTTGTTTGTTTGGGACTTGTGTAGAGCTATCCTGACTAGCTACCCATCTTAATTGGGAATGGATGTGCTTTTTATTGCAATATGTATGTTTCCTAAGTATGTACTTGTTTTCCACATTTTTTGGTGCCTGTAATGCTTAGAGAAAAAAAAAAACATCACTGTGGTGCTAATCATATGACATAATATAGTGGCGGATGCTATGATTGGATGTAATTTCTCCCACAGTGTACAAATGTTTAGTCTCCCGTTCAATGGTGGAGGATCCTTTAAAAAAATGTAGTTTGGTAGAAGTCAAGATGGCGCTAAGCTTGTAGGGAATTCATGTAGTTCTTGTTGGACCCATGTAGTTTCCACTAGATTGAACTGCTATTGAAGAATGAGCCCAATCTCCGAATGACTTCTCAGGTTCATATCTTGCATGTTGTCAGTCTCTCCTGCTATTGGGTGACCTCCTGTGAGGTCCTCACTACAGTTGAACTGATGGGGTAGCCTTCATAATTGAGAGACAATTAGAAGCCATTTGTTCATAAAAAGTATCCAGTCTCAGGTACTTTATTATAATTGTAGAAAACACACTAAGACGTGTAATCATGCCACTACCAATTGGATTATTCTAAGAGTGATTCAACAGATGTAAGGTGCCACATACATGCTGCCTTCAAGACGAATGATAGATTTTTAAAGAGGCTTGTTGGAAATACCGTGCTATTTTTTTTCATTTTCTCATAAACTAGTGTTCATGTGTTAAAATGCAGATTCTAATTCTTACAAGCTTTGAGGCAATGCTCCTGCTACTAAACTATGGATCACATTGATTAACAATTATCTGGAATCTACACTATATCTTCCTAAGTTAGGTTAAAATATTTTTAATTAAATAAATGTCAGAAAAAGATCAATTATTTATATTTTGATTAAACTTAATTATAACATCAATTATTCTTTTTAAAGAGGTCTAATGGAGGGGATAAACAGAGAAGAAAGGTGAGGAAAATATATTCATAATATCCATTGCATATCCTAAAAAACTAGGAAAATTGAAAGGAGGGTTGGACTAGGAGGGAGGGGAGAACGATGAAAGGGGTAATATTAATCGTAATGCCTTGTACTTATAACTTGGCATGTTAATGTTAAATGGTAACCCTTTTGTACAACTACCCGAAAAAAAATATAAATTTTAAAAAGATAGCAGTCAAATGACTTCTTTTGTGTCAATATACTTAGAACTCTACAAGTATAGTTACAAATAGTACTTTTCTAGCTTTGAAATTAATGCTAGATATCTTAAACCTTTTTAATTTAATTGTTTGTTGAGGGTATAACATGTAATTTTCACAGTTTGAATTGAAATTAATTTGTATCAAATTAAAGCACTCAGTGATTCTAACTTATTTTTCACTCTACAATGGTAAGCAATAGACATAAATATAACCATAGCCATAGTCTTGCCTTTGCAGAATTCATTGTTTTACAGAACTGTTGCTTTGAGAGCATACTGTTACATCAAAGCCACTCGAGAATTTTAAGACCTTTGGCTAAATTGATCACTACACGTCTAGAAAGGTCTGACATTCTCAAGACACATTTTATTCATAAACTACTTTGTTAAATGGCAAGTCCTCTATACAACTACTTAAAGATAATTTTTTAAGTGCTGGGAAAAAAAAAGAAGAAGATGGCCACTGACTCCAAACGCACCCAGAATTATTAGGTCATGATTTGCCCCTCCATGAGTTTGCATCTCTATTTTACTACTTTCACAGTGAAACACTTTCACAGTTACATGAGCAAGGTAATGAGTACATTTCTTATCAAACACTGTTGTTGCCTCCTGATTGGTTTTTCCCCTACTATCCCTTCCCTCCCACATCCACGATTACACCTCCCCCCCAATCAGTTTTTTAGTAGCAGTGATGAATTCATTTTCTTATCCTGTTACACATCAGTAGACATTTAGTTCCATCTATGAAATATTTTCATGTCAATTCTTCACAAACACACTCATACAATTCCAAACTCCAAACATATAACTCTCTGTTCCCTGTAAATTCATCATTTTATGAAGGGTCAACCTTCAAGTTCTTGAGTTTGCAATTTCCTGTCTAGACAGCTACAAAGTGATTTTTTAGAGGATAACTTTGCTATTTTTCCAGACTTCACAAAACGATTGCCATTGCTTTCTAACTTTGTGAATTTTGTTTACACACTTTGCTCAAATCATTATACATATTGACAAAGAATTCCCATTTATTTTTAACTCCAATCCCCAAATTTGTTAACTTTTCTGATCAAGACATATTTCTATGGAATTCAGATTCATTTACAATTTGTATCAATTTCATATTTACATTATTATTATTATACTTATATTAATATTAATTACATAATTTATATTGTCTGTACCTTAGTATAATTGATGTTAGACACCTGAAACCAAATGTTTATTTTTTGTTATATGTTCCCTGTTCATTAAAAATATTATACCTTTTCATTTTATTAATTTTTTTATTCTAATACATTTGCCAAATTTTATGTTTTAGCACTTCAAGAATATTTTTCAAAATGATAGAGATAGAGATGTAGATATAGGTATATCTTACTTTGATTATGGTAACTAAGCTAAATAAACAAATGTATTATGCCATAATGTCAGGAAGAGCCTAATATCATTATTAAAATCAGTAACTTAGACCATCAAATAATAATTTCCTAAATTATAGATATGTTAGAACATAATTCCAGATAGTATTTAGTAATCTACTTAAGAAATTCCTCCTTTTACCACCTCAAAATTGATATATGTTAGGGAAAATGATACTTTTTAATTACATATCTGATTTTAAAAATAGGTTCCTTAAATGCTACAGATGTTATACTCTTGTCAGAAATAGTGCTCACGTTGTTGTATTTAATTCTAACCTTAACCACTTCTCCATAAGTCTATTTCTGATATGAATTTGTTAATAAATATTCTTATTTCATTATTAAGCTCAGTTATAATTCTATAATTAGAGAGTTTATATCTTTTCTAATCAAATCTCTCTTAATTCTTACAATATCATAAAGGAATTTTTTAATTTGATAATTAATGCAATTTTATATAAAATATTGGGTATTCTAACAGAAATGTTCTGTGCTGATAGAACTATACTCCATTTAGTATTTTAGACTAAGGTTTTGTATTTAAAGCCAATTCTTCCATGAGCCTATTGTTTCACAATTCTAAGTTGTAATGCCTGTTTGACCAGCTTCTCTGGATGGCTTTCCTCATGTTATCTATGGAATTCTAATTATGGTTTAAAGGAAACCAATTAAATGTAGTTTACACATCATTACTCTCATTTTATGTTTTACTGCAAGAATTAATCTTTTTATGAACTGTTTTTAATTTTTGTAAGAAAAAATCTAATCATTAAATTAACTCTAATGTAATTAAAATGAAAAATATACATGTAATGTTCAACTTCCTAAAAGATTACCTCATAAGAAGAAATGAGAATACTTCTATTTATTTATAAAACAAATGTGAAAATTCTGCTTTTCAGATCATACAGGAAAATTTAAAACCTGGTAGATTCAAGAGAGTTCTCAAATTGTGTAGTTCCTTAGAAAAGCAAAAGCAAGGTTTAGCAAAATAAAATGCCAGGAACCAATTACTTTAAGGAGGTGGAGGAGGTTCAGAGGAAAAGGGTAGACAAATGAAAAGGAGGAAAGGGTAGAATGCAGTCAAGAACTGAATGCATATCCCATAAAATAAAGAAGAGTGAGGAATAAGGTAGGTTTGGGCAGGATGGGTGAGAATACTGAAAGAGTTGACACTGATGAGGAGTTATTGTATCCAAGACCTCCTATGTTAAATAGCAAGTCCTTTGCACAGCTACCTAAAAGTTAATAAAAAATGTAAACCCCATATAGTTAGTTTTCCATGGAACAGTTACAAATATTTGGCAACTTTTGCAATACAGAATTTTATAATAAAGACAATTTTTTCTTTATTTGATATTGTATTAATATTTTCAATTTTTAATAAAGTAAATGTAGCGCCTGGTATCTGATATTATATATATCTATATATATATCTATATATATATATATCTTCATTGTGTGAGCATAATCTCAGAAAACTACTTAATAATCAGTTTCTTAAACTTTTCTTACCAGTCAAAATTAAGAATCAAAAAGTATTAGAGGTCTGGGAAGGTGACTCAGTGGTAGAGCACTTGCCTTGCATGCCTGAGGCCCTAGGTTCGATTCCTTAGCACCACATAAGCAAAAAGAAAAAAGCCGGAAGTGGCACTGTGGCTCAAGTGGTAGAGCGCTAACGTTGAGCTGAAGAGCTGAGGGACAGCGCCCAGGCCCAGAGTTCAGGCCATGACTGGACCAAAAAAAAAAAAAAAGTATTAGAATAAACCATCTGTCAAAACTAAATGATGAGGCTATGTATAATAAAAACGTAATTTTAGCATGTGATAGTCCTTTTCCTAGAGATGGTTAGTGATAAAATATTTTATTTTTAAATAATTTCTGTGTATTTTATGGTTAGTGATAAAATATTTTATTTTTAAATAATTTCTGTGTATTTTAATATGTATGAATCTATCTATTTAGGTTTTTCTCTTTTCTTTTTCCTGTAAGATCATCCACATGAACTTTACTATTTTGGCTCAAACTTCTTATGTGCAATCTTAAAATTTGGAATGTTCTAACTAGGTTGAGAATTAATACATATAACTTAAAAACATAGCATTATTTCCTTTTTACACATAAATAGACTCAAGATAAAATTTGGATCATTCTGTATGTCTAATTTTTATATTTGATTTTGATACCATTTTCTAAGATGTGTTTTACATAACTTGGTGAAGATATCTATTCAACAAATATTTACATATGGACTACTGCACATCAGAAAACAGTAATGGTATGAGGGATATATAACGCAACTGACTAGCACAGCAATAATGCTTTGTTGATGTTGTATGTGGAGAATACACTGTATCTGCACAACTGTTTTACAAGAATATTCTGATACCTTTACTGGCATCTTTCACTTACTGACCAGCAAAGTAAGGTAGATACAGGTTAAACGATGCTCAGCAAATGGAATGTAACCACAAAATATGTAATTATCATAAGAACTTTAGAAATCATACATATAATCTTTAAAAGAATTAATACTTGGCATTTGCCACACAAAATGCTCAGATAACAAAACTAATCACAAAAGATATTTCTCAGGGTCAGAATATGGCTTAAATGATAGAAAGCCTGCCTGAAAGATATTTCTACATCTTTCTCAAATGAGACACAGCAGTGAAAAGTGGAAAAGAAACCCAGTGGAGACCACTATTGAGCTTCAGTTCCAGTATCCAGGTCAGAGCCACACTGGCAGCTGGGGAAATACTTGTGTTGTATGTAAGATTTAAGTTTTAAATTAAGCTGGCAGTATTCGTTAGTTGTAAAAGGAGTTGATTACTAAAATAAGACTTGTTATTACAACTCAAGTTTATAGCGAAGTATTCCTTCCAAGTTGGGAAGAAGATCAGAAACGTTTTATAGCATTAATTTGAGGTTAAAAAAAAAGTTAGAAAGGACCATTTCTTATGGGTAACCCCTTGAATGTAGTCCACATGTTAAAAGGTTGAAGAAAAAGCATTGCTCTCCTCATAGTCCATTGTCAAATAGATAGTTAACTCCATTAAAATGCAGAGTGAAAAGGCATACAACTGTATTGGCAGAAGCTTATATGAGACATTTGTCAAAAATAAAAGTTTGCATCTATTGCAGATAATTCCTACCCATGAGAATATGCAGAATGTGGTGAATTCCCATTGGTGATTTAGGTGGAAGGAAATCTGTCAGGAAATTCCCAATGTAGATAAACTGAAGTAAGCAGGTCAGGTCTGGCCAGCGCCATATCGGCCACATGGATGGTAGGTCTGGCATCTTGTCTTCATGCTGAGGGAGGGAAGCTCCCCTGCCCCTCGCTGGCTCCCAGGTATTGCATGTGCCCAGATTCCTGGAGATAGAGGCAGGCAATTGGCTGATAGGTTACTGAATCTGTCAGTCCAGTGCCTGGGACTGGGAATTTCCTGTGGATCGGCCCCTTGCTTGGACCCTATTTAGGCCAAGACCAGCCCGGCACCATCATGTGTCTCTCTGATCCTGACCTGAGTCCTGTCTCCTGGTCTATCTCTGGTCATCTCCATTGGAGCTGAATTGGTTTGTTAGTAATTTTTGTTGTTGTTGATCTTTCTTTCCTCTGTAGCATGTTTCCTAGCCATGTTGTGTGTATTTGGGGGTTGTAGGCCTTTGTAACTGTATAATAAAGACTCCAATATTTCTTATTCCAAAATGTGACTTCCCCTTACAATAAATGACATTCGAAAGTAATGTGTAATTGTATTATTACACATCCAAGCTGAAAAGATGGACTCAGAGACATCAAGTGTAGAAAAAGCAAGATCTCAATAGCCGTCTTGCAAGATGAAATGTCTGTGTGATGGCAGATACGCTTTCTGACATGATGATATCAATTTTATACCTACCCTCTAGAGATCCCTCCCCAATTCCTCATTGGTCAGAGCACTGTTGGTTTCACATTCTCTCTTGGATGTCACCTAAGTTACATGACATTTTCTTGGGTAATTCAAACACATGCACCTCCTGAAGTTGGTTAAAATTTTGAAGTAAACATCTTTGTTTCCACTTTCCTTTGCTCTTTTGTGGAAGAAAGGATTTTGGGCTTTCTTTTGCTCATCATGTCTATTCAGTCCTGTTTATCTATAGGCTTTCCAATGCATGAACTTTCTCATGTCCCTAAGTCACTATGCAAACAAACTACTAATAATTTTCTACTCAAGGTCAATGGACCACCACTAACTTTATTTCTAACAATAAGGACCATTAATTTCTGAATAACATTGTGATTTGCAATATTTTGTGAAAGGATGTTTGAGAAACATAAGTGCGTATAATAGACCATATCCCACACTGATTTTATTGCCTTGCTCATAAGTTTGGACTTTAGTTTTGGAAGTGAATGCTGTCTTTGGTTTCCTATAATTTTCATCAGCAATTCCTTTAAAACAAGTGTGTCAAAATAGCTCGCTTTTACTTTTTAAAAAAAATCTGAGACTGGGATTTGAACTCAAAATCTGACCCTTACATTTGCTCATTGCCTGGCACCCTAAGATCCTAAGATCCTCAGACATAGATCCAAACCTGCAATCATACTTTTTAAATCACAGTAAGTAAAATTTGTTATGCTACATAGAAATAGGTATCAGGACCAATGCCTTGGGTTTGTGCAATAAGGAAGAGAAATGTTGTTGAACTCACCATTCAGCATGATCAAGTGGGACCTACAGCAAAAAATAATGAATAAATAAAAGTGTCTGTAAAGTTTGATTATCCAAGAAATTTTTGTCAATCCTTGTCCCTCAATACCATAAAATATAGTTTACTTAGTATCTAAATAATCATCAAGGTTTACTCCATTCCCAACCAAATAGTTGTCCCTAACCTTGTTTCATAGAGAAATTCTGGAGCCATCATGTAAATATTTTCAACCTTCACATTGCATGTATGTATATGTTTAGAATACATTAAGACAACTTACATTTCATTGAGTCATATTGTTTCCACATTTAGGCAAGATTATTTCTTCATTTCCTGGTTTATTTTAAGCAGAAACAGTTAATAAACAGCTTGATAAATGTACGAACACTGATTTAAATTAATCAAAACTCATATTATGTTTACTAAGGAACCTAAACACCAGATGCTCAGCCTTCCTTTCTCTGTGTGAGATGTGCACAGACTACAGCTACTATTGCTTTTCCATCTATTGCAAGGCTTCTGGATAAATAATAGTTATTTTGTTTGTTTGTTTAGCATATAAAATGGTTTTCAATCCTTTTGGGGGGGTTATTTGACATTTTACAAATTTCAGGAATATTAGCAAAGATTTATGTTGCATGATGTACTAGGGGCCTAGGCAAACCAATAACCCAATGAGTTATTAGATAATTGAACTTGCATCAACTGAGGAAAAATAGAAGTGGTGGTTTAATGTGGAGGATAGCTATGGTCCTACTCTATAACTATATAACCACTTAAAATTCAGTTACCAAGCTTTATACTCAGATAACCATCAACACTACCTGACACTAAAATGGTAGAATAATCCACTGTAGAGTGTTAGAAATAGAGTCATTGGTGGTCCATTTTGGGGACAACATAGTTGACCCTGAGACAGAGAAGCAGCAGTAACAGAGAAAAAGATCAGAACACATAAGTTATACTCTCCTTAAGTATCTCCATGCCTATTAGGTACAATTTTTATAAAGGCCACAAATGACTTATCAATATTGCTATCAAAGAATGGAGTCATCCCTCATTTATTCTTAATCTTTCTGTAAAGACAAGACTACTAGTCTACTAGATGTAGGGTTTAAAACTGTCTTTAGATCTGAATATCCTCAGGTATTTTCATCCTGGTATTATCCTCCAAAATATATATACAGTTAAAATACATTTCTGGAGCTGGGCGCCGGTGGCCCACACCTGTAATCCAAGCTACTGAGGAGGGTGAGATCTGAAGATTGCAGATCAAAGCCAGCCAGGCAAGGAAAGTCTGTGAGACTCTTATCTCCAATAAACCACTAGAAAACTGGAAGTGTCACTGTGGCTCAAGCAGTAGAGAGCTCACCTTGAGCTGAAGAGCTGAGGGACGACACCCAAGCCCAGAGTTCAAGCCCCATGACCACCACCACCAACAACAAATATATGTGTGTGTGTGTGTGTGTGTGTGTGTGTGTGTATATATATATATATATTTCTGGAAAAAGGTATCTAGAGGCCTAAGGATTCCTATGCATATATTGAAAGATAAAGAATTGTTTGCTGCAGTTGTTTAAGGATACAGGTGGACCTGTTGCAACAATGAGAAGTACAAGTTGTCATGTCCAAAACGAGCTTTACAACGTCGGTGCGGGGGGGCGGGGAATGGGGGGGAAGGAGAAGGATTGGGATTGGGGGGAGGGGGGAGGCTGGGAAGGGACATGAAGGGTAAACAAAAGGAGGAGGCTGCAATGCTTGGTAAGAAATGTATGCATTATCCTGCCCATGTAATTGTAACCCCTCTGTACAGTATGTTCACAAATAAAATTAAAAAAAAAAAAAGAATTGTTTGCTGGACCATCCAATACCAATGCATGTGCCAGCAAGGAAAGTGTAAAAACTCAGAATTTCTTTAAAGGTGATAAAATACTTTTAATATGTTTTAGATATATCAATGAAGTTTTGTGGATGGAATTTCTGAATGTGAATCACAAAAAGATCGATGTATCAACATAAATTATATACACTTTTTGCTCTTAAGATCCTAATAGTGTTAAGAGAAAGAAAAATATATAAATAATTGATACAAGTATGGCAAGTTCAAATATACTGGTCACATCATGAAGTCTAGGGAAGAGAAGGAAAATAACAGAATGGTGAGACCAAAGGACAAGGGGGAGACCAATATATACACAAGATAGTATGTTGGAAATGATCTGTACAACTTGGGGGGGAGGTAAAGTAGGAGAAAATGAGGGAAAGAGTAACGAGTTTGATAAAAAATGTACCTATTATATTACTTATGTAACTGTAACCCCTCTATACATCACCTTGACAGTAAAAAATTGAAAAACAAGTTTGATACACACACATATATGTAAGTTTGCCAAAAGTTATCATGCTAGTTAACAATAAACAAATTTTTGAAAAAAAGTCATGAAGTCTAGTGGAGCCCAGAAGAAAGACTCCTGAATGATGAGGACTGTATTGCAATAGCTTAATAGATATGTAGTAGTATGAGAATGGGGATACATATGCACAGAAGAAAGCAATAGAAAAGTCAGCAAAGACAAAGAGAATGAGTTTAAAGTGTGATAAAACAATGCTATGAGCAAAATAAGGAGTTCAAGAGATATACTTCAAGTGACCAGGACCAAGTTTATTTTAAGATATATAAGGAAAATGGAAATCTGACTTCTGGATTCCAAGGGTTTTGAATGTTGTATCACATTATGGGCTTCTCATCATCATTCTGCATTTCCCATCCCTCTGTGATTACACAGATCCTAGAAGCAAATGTCACAGTTTTATTTCTCCTTCTTGTAAACTATGTTAACCACACAGCAATGCATATTTATAGTCATCTGTTTCCTGCCACACAAGCCTGCTCTGTTCTCTTTCCTCTCTCCCCACTACTGACACACAGACACACATGGGTACAGACACACATACACTTTTGAGAAAGATTTATGTTTCTTTTGATGAGTAGCTATTAAATATGGCCTTTGGCTATTCAAAGATGTCTAAAACATGTACAAAGTAGAGCACATTTATATATAACAAGAAGCAACATCAAGTTCAGGAAGTTAATGTTAGAAACTAGATATCCCAATAGGATTAGTTCAGCGTCACTGGAGATTTTTCATTCATGGATTAAACTTTCTCCTATAAAGATTATTGTTCTGTTCTCTAAATATCTAGAGCTAACTGAACAAAATAAGCTACCTGTCTAGACATTGCCTAAGAGGCAATGGGGAGACGGATAGAATAGGAAAAGTTTGTAAAAGTAGAAGTATTTGGACAATCAGTTAAATGCCTGTACAATGAAATGTTTTCAAAGAAGTATGGACTAGACTACCCATGTGGAAAGGAATTATTTCCTGTGGAGAAGAATTTGACTAAGCTAGGTTCAGAATAGATCACATGGCATTTAAAATTGTTATATTTATGAAAATCCAACATTAGTCCAGTTAAGAAAAAATTTATATAATTAAGTAAAGAATAAATACAAAACATAATGAGTTTATAGAAGAAGAAATACCAAAGAACTATCTAATTATCATATGAATTCCCTAAGTAAATTAGAATAGAATTTATAGGCCAAATAGAGGTTCACTAATACTGTCTATTTCATCTTAATATTCTGAATATCAAAAATACTTCTGGATTGTATCAGGACTTGTATTGTATTATTGGATTTTAATTTCTACTTTCTTGGAGAGTCCTGCCTTTAACAAATATAAACTGACTACTTCCATAGTTTGTGCATATTGATAACATGTTTTTGCTATATGAGTATGATAGAAAAGGTTTTGATAACTGACGAATGGATAAGCATGGCTTTTCCTTCTGATTTCAGCCTAGGAAACCATCTGTAAAATTTGTTGTGGCACATTGTGGTTAACAAATAGTAAGATATAATAATTCTAGAAATAGAGAATCCATCTAAAATACATAGTAAAGTACAAGGAAGAAAATAGTATACAGAATGAATTGGGAAATGGTGCCAATTCTCTTTTTCTTTCTCTCTGTTTTCTCTCACTGCCTGCCACTGTGTATATGAGTTTGTATGTGCATGTTTGTGTCTGATTTAAAAAGCCTCTTAAGAAATATGTATCAAAGATTTCCCCATTTGACTTTTTCATGTAGCTTCATAAGGGTTTCTTTGTCCGATTACAATTATATCACAACAGAATTATAAGTGATAATCATACATGGTCTATATATATATATGTTGCCTATATTTGTTTATTCTGTAATCAGATCTTCTTAAAAGGTATGTTTGGAAGATAAAATCACTTTTATACAAATATTAAATGGAAATAATGTGGCTGACATTTAAGTTAATAATTAGTACAAATGGTTCAAAGAAAACTAAAACTACATTTACATAGGTAATCAGTAATGCAAAATCAGCACACTAAATAGATGCAAGATTATTTTCTCTTTCACAAGGAAGAATGAACATCAATAATCTCTTCACTGGAAAGAATTTGCCTAATGAACGGGCATTGAGAGTTAAATGTTTAATGATAGAAAATGAATAATCTAAACACTTTGAATAGCCTCTAAGTTAACAGTATGCCATTGTTTATTTTCCTTTCTGAGGGGGGTCCTTTAGCAAAATAGAATTAATCATTAATTTGAAGGCTGTATGCTAATTAAAGGTTTTATATGAATTCAAGAGTATTTTATTATAAATCCCTTTGTGATGCTGATTATTAATTTTGACAAAAGTGGTTTCCAATTTAAGGTACTGTGCCATTTTAAACGGAAGTAGATTGTATTTATGCCTCAGAAAAGTGGGAAACAACATATATTAACATTTGAATTAACAGTTAAAAGCTTTTGGCAAACATACAAAGCAATCTAAACACATTAAAAGTCACATCATTAGAATGGGCTACCACATCCTTTCTGGTTTGCATCATCTCTGTTAATAACCCTTTCCACTCTCATATGATATATATCTCTATTAAAGTCATGTAAATGTAGGAAGTTTAGTCTGTGATTATTTAGGTAATTTTTCTTCCATTGTATTTTGGTGGTACCTAGAAAATGAGATTAGTAACTTCAAAATTGTTTTGTGTCGTGCTCTAAATGATTTAGTATGTAGAGATACCAAGCTGCAATTCACTTTGTACTGAATAAATCACTAGAAATCAGCAGAAACAAATATTTAGAAAATGATTTAATATATTTAACAAAATAACAGTTTTCAGTGTTAATTTTAATTAGGCTTCTGGATAAGGCTTTTATTATTTAACTTTCTTGCCTCAAATTAGCTACGCAGAAAGTAAATTTTATGACCAATTGAAGAGTAAATTACATGATTTCCCAGAAAACACTAACATAGCAACTTGCATGGGAAACAAATTTAATAGCTTCTTAACAGCAAAATGCAATACAGAAAGACATTTTATTCTTTGTCTTACATTGGGAGGTAAATGAGCAATAAAATAGGACAAATAATAAAGTGCAGCAAGTCAACACCACATTAGTTCAAAGAAATATGTAAGTATATTTAACATCATTAAAATAATTATCAGTCCTACAGAGTGGAGAGTCAATTAAAATTGATCTAATTCTGACCAAAAATAAATCTTCTTGATTAAACTTTATTACGATCTTCTATTCTCTTTATTAGCCTAAGAACTGATCTAAGTTTTATTCTCAAACCTATCTCCTTCACTAGTAGTAAGAATCTTGCTGAGTTTGGACAGAATCCTTATCCTTGATATCTAATGTCTGTCAATGCCTGATCAAATTTTTCCTCTCCTATTCTCCCACATTGACTGATTCTTCCTATGCCTCTATGAAGTTTGTTTCACATTTTCTTGCTTTTAATGGAGATGTAGCAATTGTCTATCTGAGACCTTCCTGTTTTTAATTTTAATGTCAGCATTAATTGCTCTTGCTGTATGTCATGCATTTTGGTATGTGGTATCTGTTTTTTGCACTCATGTTAAGAACAATTTACATTCCATAGGTAGATAGATAGACTGACAGGCAGGAAGATAGATACAGAAAGGCAGAGAGACAGAGACAGAGAGCATTGTCTTGGCAAGTAAAGATTGCATAAGACTCAAGTTGTATTTTACATACTTTAGTTATATCTTTGCATTTTTAAAATACTTAAAATGCAAAACTCATTAACTAATTCTCCTTACTCAATTATATCAGTAATTGGAACAACAATGATGACAAATTTAATCAGGATTCTTGCTGTTCTTCCTGTCACTTTCTGTCTCTAGGGAAATCTTTTTCAGTGTGTGATAGCAAGATGAGATTGAGCAAAATAAATTCATTTTCTTTCCATCATTTGAAGGCCTAAAAGGAAACACTGGTAAATTTCATGTTCAGAGCTGCAACTTTCCATTTTATTGTCATTTGATGCTTCTTGCTTAAGTCTACAAACTTCTTCAAGTTACTTCTGATATTTATCCTTACCCAATTTACTTCTTGCTGGTGGATTACTTCAGTAGACATTCCCATATGTAGTCTCCAACCAACTTCTGCTGTCTTCAGTCTCATGATCTTTAAATTGATGTTGGCTATCAGTCTAGCTTATCATCTCATCCCCTTCATTAACAAAGATCTGTCACTTAATCTTCTTTGCCAATTGACCACCCAGGAATATAACCCCACTCTGAACCTCATCAGTAGTTCAATTTTCAACAACTCAGACTTTGTACTTGGCTTATATAATCACAATTTCCTGTCTTGTTTTCTTTCCCATGTCCCCACACCCACTAAATCTGTTCCTCAACTTAACTAAGAGTGCCAATTTCTCAGCTTCTTTATTACTGTAATTAACTGTCTCTTTTCTGCTAAATATAAATACGTTGGTGGGTTTCTACGCATCTCTACACTGGACCTCTTTTTCCTTTTCAGTACTGCGGTTTGAACTCAGGGTTTGGTACCTGCTAGGCCGGCGCTCTATTACTTCAATCATAGCTTCTTCCTTTTTCAGCTTTAGTTATTTTTGAGTAGAGGCTTGATTTTAGTAGGGGGCATCTAGACCATGATTCAACTATCTACAACCCAGGCTGACAGATGTACACCCAGCTTCTGTTGAGAAGGGGGTTTGTGAATGATTTTGGCAGGGATGACCTTGAAGCTCTCGGAATGAAAGGAGCTGTCTGGGGCACTAGCAATTCTTCAGTGTCCCCGCCCACCCCCCCACAACTCCCAGAACACTAGGTCAACTTGCCTCTCCTGTATGAGATTGTTTTTCCTGACCAGAGAACTCTGCTCACTGCCTTTTCATCTTCCTGCTCTATTCCGCCTTTTCCTGCTGTGCATCAAGGCATTCCCACAAGATAACACACCTGTACCCTCATTCCTCAAAAAAGTTACAAATACAAACCTCAGTGAAAATATGAACTGTCAAATCCTTCTTTCTACTAATTGTTATCTATTGTAAATGTCTACATTTAGACACTTTTTTTTTGGCCAGTCCTGGGTTTGAACTCAGGACTTAGGCTCTGTCCCTTAACAGCTTTGTGCTCAAGGATAACACTCTACCCTATGAGCCACAGAGCCACTTTGGCATTTTTCTAAGTAGTTCATTGGAGGTAATAGTCTCACGGACTTTCTTGCCTGCTCTGGCTTCAAACCATGATCCTCAGATCTCAGCATGAGCTGCTGGCATGGACACACATTCAAAGATAACTTATCTTCCTATTTTTAAGTTTTATGTTTACCCTATTATACCTAAGACAGATACAAGCTTTTCATTTATTCTGTACAATTTTGTGTCTATCAGGTATAAAAGAAAAAAATCATAACTACGTATATGCAGTTGGCTCAATATAAAACACATTTAGTGTAGGGTTTATTTCTTAACACAATGCTAACCTCATTTAGTTTTTGTTTGCTTATTTTATAATGTTTGTGTGGAAGTAATAGTAAAGTGTTTACTCACTCAAAGACATGAATAGCCATTCAGGGTTTGTACTTTATCTGAAAGACTCTGAAAACTGATCTGGTAGCTGATAACTGAGATAGCCCTCTCAGATATCAGAAAGGACACTCCTTTCAGCTATGATGTCCCACAGGGAGTGGTGTAACCTGATGTCTTATCTGAAATAATTGTATGAAATGTTCTCAATTTGCAAATATTAGGCACTTCTCTTGAACAAGCTCCCTTAGTGTAATACTGCTACATTATGAGCCAAATAACTATTCTTTATTGGTTGGAGATGTGACTCAATTCTAGGGTATCTGCTTAGCAAGCCTGAAATCTTGAGTTCAAAATCCAGTACTGTCAAGAGGGAAAAAAAATGTGTGTGTGTGTGTGTGTGTGTGTGTGTGTGTGTGTGTGTGTGTGTGTGTTTGGTGTACTACATATACAGATGAAATGTAAAGAATTTTGAAACTCTTTTGAATAATAGAGGTAACGATGAAGCATTTTAATAAGAAGGTATTGCACATGATTTCCTGAAAAAAGTAAACCTCCTTTCTTTTTTTTTTTTTTTTTTGTGGTGGTCGTGGGTCTGAACTCTGGGCCTGGACACTGTCCCTCAGCTCTTCAGATCAAAGGGAGCTTTCTACCACTTGAGCCATAGCGCCACTTCCGATTTTCTGGTGGTTTATTGGAGATAAAGATATATTTATAAGATGATTTCTTTGTTGCTTTGTATGTCCCTCCCCCACGGTATAACCCCTGCTTTCACTGTATTTGATGTTGGTATAATTTCTGGAGGGGAAGGGAAAAAAAAATTGTTTAAATAGGATTACAGGTGGACCCATTGCAACAATGAGATGTACAAAACGTTTTGTCAAAAAAAATAACTTTACGCCCGGCGCAGGTGGCTCACGCCTGTAATCCTAGCTACTCAGGAGGCTGAGATCTGAGGATCGTGGTTCAAAGCCAGCCCAGGCAGGAAAGACCGTGAGACTCCTATCTCTAATAAACCACTAGAAAACCAGAAGTGGTGCTGCAGCTCAAATGGTAGAGCGCTCACTTTGAGCTGAAGAGCTGAGGGACAGCGCCCAGGCCCAGAGTTCAAGCCCCATGACCGACAAAAAACAAACAAAAAAAAAACCCAAAAAAACAAAAAAAAGGAACTTTACAACTTTCGGGCGGGGGGGTGGTGGCAGGAGTGGGGAGATAGGAAGGGATGGTACGGGACACAAAGGAGGAGGCAACAATGATGAGAAATATACTCATTACTTTGCCCATGTCATTGTAACCCCTCTGTACAGTACTTTCACAATTTTAAAAGAAAGGATATAAGCTTTGCTTATATATTATATCAGATGTCTATTGGATATTAATATCATAAAAAAGAGCCTTAATTTTATTCAAAAAAGGTAGGACAAAATCATTTTGTTTGCAGGAAAATGAATAGAACTGGAGACCATATGTGAATATGTGAGTTGTAACAAATTATTTTCACAGATATGTACTTCATGTTTTGTCACATATATACAACTGTGATAGAGAAAGGATATGGAAATAAAATGAGGACCCTTGTGGATGTGAAAGAGGAGAAGGTATGGGGGATAAGAAAGGTTACAGGGGATGAATATGTGGAAATGTCATAATGTAATTTGCTTTGTATGAAAGTGCCAATAAAACTAACATAGATAGATAGATAGATAGATAGATAGATAGATAGATAGATAGATAGATAGATAGATAGATAGATGATAAAGAGTACAAAAGTCTAGAACTGTCATTTTTTATTTTTCTATAAAGTTAGCCAGGTGCCAATGGCTCACGCTTGTAAACCTACCTAATCAGGAGGCTGAGATCTGAGGACCACAGTTCAAAGCCAGCCTGGGCAGGAAAGTCTGTGAGACTCTTATCTCAAATAAACCACCAGAAAACCAGAAGTAGCGCTGTAGCTCAAGTGGTGGAGCACTAGCCTTGAACTGAAGAGCTGGGGGATAGTGCCCAGGCCCAGAGTTCAAGCCCCACGACCAACAAATAAGAAAAAACAGGAAAAAAAGATATAAGCAGAACAACTGTCTTATGTTTGTTCATATTCTTTAACACTTAATAAGGAAATGAGACTTTTTTTGTGAACATACTGTACAGAGAGGTTAAAATTACATGGGCAGGATAATGCATACATTTCTTACCAAGCATTGCAGCCTCCTCCTTTGTTTACCCTTCACATCCCTTCCCAGCCTCCCCCCTCCACCCCCACCCAATCCTTCCTGCCCCCCACCACCGACATTGTAAAGCTCGTTTTTGACATGACAACTTGTACTTCTCATTGTTGCAACAGGTCCAGCTGAATCCTTAAACGACTTGTTTTTCCCCATCTCCTCCACAAGTTATACTGACATCAAATATAGTGAAACTGGGGTTATACTGTGGGGGAGGGACATACAAAGCAACAAAGAAATAATCTTATAAATGCGTTAGAAACACATGCATGAAAGAAAAAACATTAAAATACATATCTAAGGGTTCATTTTCCTAACATCACATTATCTGACCTTTTCCACTTGACTCATACATATACTAGATATTGCAAATAAGGGAAACCATGGGACCTATGTTTCTTTGGGCCTGGCTTACTTCACTTAATATAATTTTTTCCAAGTTTTTCCATTTCCTAACAAATAGGGCAAAAATGTGGAACGCTTCACGAATTTGCATGTCATCCTTGCGCATGGGCCATGCTAATCTTCTCTGTACCGTTCCAATTTTAGTATATGTGCTGCCGAAGCGAGCACGGAAACGAGACTTTTTCATGAAGCATATTATTTTCTTTCTCCACATGACTGTTACATTGAGGCCACTTGTTTGTTCCGACATGGACTGCTTGGCCTGTTGCATTGTGTCCTCTTATTTGAATATATTTCTTTATATTTGAATAATTTTATCACATCTTATTTTTATGATAAATAAAAACTTTCTAATTCTTTTCCTTTAATATTTTAAAATGTATCATACAGTATTGATGTCTACCATCCCTCAGCCCATTTATAAAATGTCAAACAGTGTCAAACTTTAAAATGTATTTCATTATATAACTCATTGAATTTTAAATTTTATACTTTTCTCATTCTGCACACCAGTGCTTTAGAGTCTTCTTAGTGAATGACTACTATTGATTTTTTCTTAGTTTTTGAAGTATCAAATAAATAAGTTCTCATAGGTTTTTGAATGTAATTATTTGGTAATAAACAATAATCAATGAATTCGTCAATTCAACCTCTATTTTATTGCTATAGTACATTTTATATAATACATTCCCAAAGTGATTGCCTTGATCTTTTCAAATATCATATAAGTCATCAAACTACATTACATAGTTATCATTGATTGTAGATGAGTTCTCTCCCAGAAGCAATGGTATAGCTTTGCGTTGTTCCAAACCTTACACATGAGCAATGGGAGGATTTGATTGCCAATAACCAAAGGGTACTTCTAGCATTTAGTAGGAAAGGCTTAGAGCACTGAATATCAAGCAATACAGAGGAGACTTACATACATCAATAGGCTATTCTGCCTGAAATGTCACTAGAGCTCTGGAGTAACACTGACAATACAATCTTCTCAAGTCTCAGATAAAACATTTTCAGTGAGATCTTTCTCCTTATATTTTTACTCTGCAAGATTATTTCATGAGCTACTTTAAAACTTAAGGTTAAATTCATTTGTTGGTCCTGAAGTCAGTTCAATATTTTCTGTGTGAGATTTTTTTGAACAATAGAAATCCAAGAGGATAGATAATATCTAACTGCATTTCACATAGTTAGAATATTATTACATAAATCTTTTATGCCTGTTACATAGCTGGATATAAATGTCTGCAACTACATAGGCTGGATTACATGGAAGATTTCTTTTTCTGTGAGTTAGCAGTAAAGAAATTTTATGTGACGTTTTTCAACAAATTGTTTTTTTTTTTTAATTTCACCACATTAATCTTCACTTGTTGACTGCAGGCATTTGAATGAGTCCCAGCCCTGTAATCATCAATTATAAATGAGAGAAGTACAAATAAGCCAAAACAACAGCTTAGTGTTTTCTATGTGTGAATGCTGTAGAGGTGGAGATAAGGCTAGATCTAAAAAATAATAAATAGCCATGTTTCAAAAAATCTAAAAGATTCTAAAAGAAAAATTAAATACAGATTTTTATATAGGGTTTGTGGGTAGACATCAGGTGAACTGTATTTTAAAGAGGTGTTGGGCTTGGCGCTGGTGGCTTACGCCTGTAATCCTAGCTACTTAGGAGGCTGAGATCTGAGAATCGAGGTTCAAAGCCAGCCCAGGCAGGAAACTCTGTGAGACTCTTATCTCCATAAACCACTAGAAAACCGGAAGTGGCGTTGTGGCTTAAGCAGTAGAGCACTTGCCTTGAGCTGAAGAGCTGAGGGCTAGCACCCAAGCCTAGAGTTCAAGCCCCACGACCGACAAAAAAAAAAAGAGGTGTTGGACTTTCATTGGGTACAAGGAAGTTCATCCTTTCTGAGAATCAAGTTAGAGGAATGAATTTGTTCAGTGGTTTTTCTTTTCCTTGCTAATTCATCTATTGAAAATAATTTGGAAAAATATATTTGCCTATCGTGTTTGTCTCAGACCAGTTCTCATTAAATTCTTGAAATTTCAAAATATATAACTTATTTTTAAAATAAATGAAAGCTAATATTCAGGTGACTTTTGATAACTACCTGAAATAGCAGGTGATGTAAATTTCCAAAATAAAAAGCCAAAGACATGTGTCTTAATACATGTGTCAAATTTGGATTATGTAGGTTCAAAAACTTTACACGTGTCTAGGAAAATTTTGGTATACATTAGCATAATGATTAAAGCTTAGTTCGTTGCAATGATTTAAGTGGGAACTCTCTCTCAGAGGCAAGTTAAAAGCTTGACTGCCAACAGATGGGCTTTTGGACAGATATTGAATCAGATTTTATTAATGGATTGGCTCATTGATAGGTTTGCCTTGTGAAAGCAGTTCTGGAAGATGATAAGATATAGAAAATGGGCCTGTTTTGAGGAAAAAAGTGTCAGAAATGTGCCTTTCAAGGATATCACATATCTGTCCCCCTCTGTCTCTCTCTCAGCTTTCTAGTCACCATGAAGTGAGCAAATTTGCTCACCATGATATTCTGTGTCACAATAACCCAGGAACAATGAAGCCAACAGACATTGGGCCAAAACCTCTGAAACTAAGGAGCTAAACTTAACCTCTTACCCCCATTTAAATTGGTTTTTTTTCTCAAGTATTTGTTACAATTACAGAAAAACAACTAAACAGCAGGGATTTAGTCAGTAAACATGCATGGAATGGCTATATGAATGGATTAAATTGACTTTAGAAATTAATATGAAGTTTAACAAAATTGAGTATTAGGAAATTGAACTATATATTGTCTAAGTGTGGGTACAAGTGGGAAGGTGTAGTCAAACAGACAGGAGGAAAGAGGACTGTCAAAATATTTTATAAACATGTGTGAAAAAAGAAGAGGGAAAATAGCTGAGACTGGTTTGGGGAGAGGGAAAATGATGAAAGGGTGATTCAAACCAAGATGAATGATACACATAAATATTATTGTCAAAACAAAACCTTCTTGTAAAACTAATTGATGGTAATTAAAAAACTGAAACAAGAATGAATGACAGGAAAGTAAAACAGACTATGTTGGGGGTCAAGAACCAAGAGGAGAAGGAAAGCCAATGGAGAGTGAACAAAGTTTAGATGCATGGGAAGAGAACAATTAAACCTGGTGAAAATGTTTTAAAAAGTAAGTGGGAGAAGGAAGGCAAAATGGACAGGCTGAGTTTCATTGGGGGTACATTCTCTTTATTTATGGAAATATCACAGAGTAACCTCTCATACAACAAATGTATATGAATACAAAATGTTAAAAGGAAATGAAATAATTCTGCATCACATAAGTAATAAACATTGACAAGTAGATTATTATTTAGTCATTTTAATTCTCTTAGAATATGTAGACATTTTATTTGCCTAATAATGTGAATTTTAACTCTGTTTAAACAATTACATGAAGTGTTTTCTGAAGTGTTTATTTTCATTAAGTGAAGCCATACTTCATATTCATTATAAATATTTCACAATACACTGGCCTATTATATACAACTCCAATAGTAACATTTTGACATATATGCACTGTATTAAAGAGTTGAGAGCAGGGTGTGGTTGTTGAGGCTTTATAACTCCAGCCATGGAGGCAGGGACAGGAAAATCAGAGGTTTAAGACTTTGGCTCAAAAGAAAATAGTAATAAAAAAAAGGCCAGGAACATAACTCAAATGACAGAATGTTAGCCTAGAATGACAAGGTCTGTTTCATATTTGTTTTCATTGTATTTATGTTAATTTAATTATTGGCTTGGTAAGAACTTTTCAAGCGTTCACACAATTTTTTTGGTTTGTTTTTTAAAGATTGAATAAGTTCAATTAGGATGTCAAATATGTTTGGAGAAGGCAAGATGTTGGGTGGCAAACCTGTTTATATTTATAGTATGGTTATGCCATTTTTAAATAACAAAATAGTTTAAATCAAGTTCCTGGGAATAAAAACACAGTTCACCTTGCAAAAGGAGTAACTCTGTATGACAGTGCTCAATTCTGAGCACAGATGGAAGGGTACCATTAACTGAAATAGCATTAGGAAAAGTGATTTTTTTACCATTTGGTGGGCTGTTACAAAAAATACTTCCTGATCTAACCCGGTCTAATGTTAATATTTTGAAGTAGGCTTTAAAGAGATTGTTGGCATGAGAACAAATTATAAATAGTAACACTGAGTAACAGAATGGGACTTGAGTAAACAAAACAGAACAGTAGATATGAAAAGATTAATTCTTGCATGCCTCCACCCTCTGATTAAACACTTTCAGACAAGAAATAACATCTTATAGCAGTGGATAGAAAGAAGTTCAACTTGAAGATAATACTTGAAACAAATGAACTGAGCACATGACAGGAATTGCTACTTCAGACCACAACAATGATATCATGTTCACAAAAGAATCTCTTTGGCTGCAGTTGCTTCTGACTCTGGTTATAAACTCTGTTGTGGTGTCCCTTTATCTCATTGTGCTACAATTAAATTCTGTGTCATCTATTTCCCAGGCCTATTTCTTTTAATATCTCTCAAACACATAATATTCTCTCTGCTGACAGTATTTTATAACATTAACAGAATTATCACTAATTTGGCCTTTGTAACTGGCTTCTCCACCTTCCTTCTCCACCTTCCCTGTCAGTTTTTGGTCATGTTTCACACTCTTCAACCTCTTTCCCACTTAAAGGATGTGCAGAATTCAAAATGTTAGATAAATTAAAGTAAGTAGCTGATGAATGAGAACACTACAGTATTCGGGCAAGAAGAGAACTTTTATTTCCAAACTGCCTGCCCCACCATGCATGATGGAGAGCACATGGCTAAAAGGGGGGCAGGGTCAGGGATGGCTAGGTGTGGCCAGGTGGGGGAAATATGAAAAGGGGAAAGGGGGAAAGAGGGAAAGGCTACACTGGATGCAGATGTGAGCTCAGGGTCTAGGACCCTCTCCTGGTCTGATGGGAGGTGTGATCAGGGGAGGCCCAGGATGTGATCTCACAGAAGGGGGAGGTGACTGCTTCCATGTGCAAGTTAACTAGGTGATACAGGTACTGGCAGAAACTTAGCCCAGAGGAGGGGGAGTCTGCCTGGCCTATCCAGGGTGGACCTTACACAAAATAACTCATTTTCTTTGCTAGATCGGGGACATTTAGAGAAAGACCGTAGACAAATCATTTCTCCATCTCCTATGTACAATAGTTAGGACTACTTCCCTGAAATGATCAGGTAATTATTCTAAAAAGTCTAATGTGGCATTTCTATTTTTCTTATTAATTTAAGAGATTATTTATTCCATGTCTAGTATATTAATAAAATGTGTTCTATTCGACTTACTAAAATATTTCCAAGAAGTCACAACTCTGTGTAAGTGTTCTTTGGCTTTTCAGTGAAACAGAACTTGTGTGTGTCTGCATATGCATGTGTATGTGTGTTTGTATGGAGAGAGAGAATATGGTTGCAAGGAATTGGCTCACCACACTTTTGAAAAGTGGCAAACACCAAGATCTTCGGGGCGAGCTGACAAAATGAGACAGACCAGAAGAACGGATAGTATCATTTGAGTAGGAGACCTCTTACGTCCGTGGGAAAAATGGCTCCTTCCCCATTGCTGTCCCTTGGTGTACACGAGGCCCCTTCCCTCGAATTCCCCCCTCAGCCCTCATATTCCAGGTAACACCTGGGACACCTGGGGGCACCTGGGGCAGTGGGAGTTTCGCTCAGGCTCTGAGGTCTTTGCTGTTGCCACACCTCTGCCCCGCTTTCTCCCTCTACATCAGTCTCCATCCTTAGTTCCACCCCTATATCCTTTTCCCTTTGCCCCTTTTATCCCTTTCCCTTATCTTAACCTATGCCTGCATCCCTTGCACCCCCTACACCTTCCATCTTGGGCAGGCCGGCAGTATGCCCTCCTCCCAACAAACTCCTTCCTGGACCATGTGGCAGTCTCCTTTCAGCAAACCTGACTAGACCCAAGGCCCCCACACCAGAAGAACCAGTGCTGTCAGCCCCATCTGGATTCTGGACTGGCAACTCGAAAACAAAGCGGAGGAATGTTACCGTTTCACTAAAAGCAAGACCGGACTAAACTAAACTAAACAAACAAACAGAAACCTCCACCAGGCTGGAAAAGTCTCTCTTACTTGTGAGTGGGTGAGGTATTTTTTTTCTCTTTGAACCTTTAACTGACTGTATAACGTCCATGTGTGTTATGGAGGGAATGCTAGGCCTAGGAGTTCTTTTATCAGCCTCACAGAAGAAACATTCCAAATCATTTATGGATTCACAACATAATGGGTATTAGGAGTTGTGGAAACTTAGAAAGTGGGTCCTAGATAAAGAAATTCAGTCACTGGGAACATTTGCCTGAAGCATTTATTTTGTGCACAGCCCATCCCTCCTCCACTTTGTTTTCCAAATGCCAAGAGATAACAGCTTTCCCCTGCCAACTGCTTCTGTCATAATATGTTGGCCTAAAAGCAATTGTCTCCTTTGACCATGGACTAAAATCTCTGAGTCAAAATACAATCTTTCTCCTTTCAAGTTGGTTTTCTCTGGTACTTTTCACAGTAATGGAAAACTGACTATCACACGTGAATTGCTATTTCATGCCTCTGCTTATGTTTCCATAGCAAAGTGCTATAAACTGAATGATTTATGCACAAGAAATGCTTGTTTCTTAGAGTTCTGGAGGCTGGGAAATCTAAAAAGAACAGTGTCTACTGAAGGCTGACTGCATAGACATTTTCTTCTTACTGTGTCCTCACTTTGTAAAAGAGGAGGATTCTGGTTTTGTCACCCTCTTAAGAAGGCATACAATGCTATTAATAATGACAATACACTCAGCATTTGCACAGCATTTTATAGGAAAGAATTAATGGTGAAATATAGCCTAGCTTCGTTGCAGTTGTGTAATCTCTCACAAGGCATAGAAAAACAGCATATCTGTGCCATTCGATTAAGTATTAAATGCGTTAAACACCTGCCCAGTCCTTTAATCAGTAAGCATGCCAATTTAAATCTCCGAAAGGTAAGAACCTTCTAAATAGTTGAGTTGATCCTGAAATGCCAGCACTTCACAACTCTTTCCAGCTTAAATTCTCCAAGCCTCTTTTTCTTCATGTACAAAATGACCATAATCATATTTTGGGTTAGTAGCCATAGTAGCAACTCAGTGACAAAATATATGACAGTTGGCATATGACAAATGCTTAATAAGTTGCTGCAGATATTAACATAATCAAGTAAACACGAAGGCTTTAAATTAGCAGGCTCATTTACTTAATTCTGGGCAGTGACCATAGTTAAAATTTTAGACCCATTTCCTCAAACCTCCTCTGAGACTAGCCTTGTTAAAGCTGTTGAGTAAATATTTCACTAGGAAACTGTGCCTGCATTTCCAGAAAGGCGTACCCCTTGTTTTTGCCAATACATGACTCCCACTCCTATGGAATTAAGCTGAGAAACATGACTTCACAGATGTGAGAACTGCACACAGGCTGAAATTACAGAGACCAAGTTCCTCATTCATAGATGAGGTCAGTGAGGTTCACAGAGGTTAAATTTTCCCTTCGGAATTATTCAGCTATTTGGCCAAGTTTCTTCCAGGAAGTTGGGCCACAGCCAGTCCATGATGTTCCTTCACCACCCTGCATTAGCATTTATATACACACTCAGTACTTGTTCCTGTTCTCCAGAGTTGTTCTTTAGCTGTTCGTATATGCATATATATATATATATATATATATATATATATATATATATATATATAAATTTTCCTTCCAGGTTTTATATTTCTTGAGAGCAGGAGTCAGGAACTATTTTTTTTCTGTCATCCTTCTAATGCAGCACATTCTCATTACGACACCTTTGGCGAATGTCAATTTCATCATTGAAATTGTTACACGGTTTATGGAGACATAAGATTCAAGCCCCACAACCGACAAAAAAAAGATTCTAGCAGATAAGAGAATCTCTGTAATTTAATTAATAAAATCATCCCCATTTAGCTCAATCTCCTTATATCTAAATTGAAGACAAAGATACACACAGCTCAGAGCTGGCTCTGTTTTATTGCTGAAGTTAACCAGCCTTGGAATGCTTTATCACAGTGATCTGAGTGGAGGAAGAACTTTATAAACAGCACATCTTCTCCCTAACCCCTAAGATAGTTGAGGAGCTTTTCTGGCTGCTGCCCTTTTACCTTTTATTACCACAATTATAAACCAAAGTATATGTCACACTGCAAGTTTTTCCTATCCATTTCCATTCAATATAAAAATAAATAATATTGTTTTAAAAATCACTTAGTAGTATGTGAAATAGACTTTCTTGGTTATTTCTTTAATTGTATAGTTTCTCTACCCCTAAGCAGTGGTTACCATTTCTTGGGATAGCAGATAGGCTGAGGCTGAGGTGATCAAGGTTATAAGCAGGGATACGAGTTGGAAGAGATAAAGTCAGGATAAAGGCATAAGATAATACATGGAGTATCAGTTCACATATTATTGTATTGTTAGGTATGAGAAGAACTTGACTCTACATTAATTCATATTTACTATACCGAAACAACTGAAAGTTTTACTTTCAGTCAGCCATTATTTTGCAATGAGAAAAAATGATGTTTCTAAATTGTACTGAGTTAAGATAGAGAATACTGCAACCTCTGCTTTTAGATTCCTGTGTTCTTAATGGCATACATGTAGTGGTCACTTGACTCTTACACAAGAAAATAAAATACTCAAAATTTCATAAGCATGGTATGTAATATACATATATAAAATATTCTTGATTAAGTTTATTCTGAAACCAGATAGTGAAAGATTTATTTTCTTCCCACAAGTAGCATTTTATTATCATATACTTTAAGGTATAATTTTAAAAATCATAAATAAATTTCAAATTCTCCAAATTATTGAATGAATCATTTCTCTTTCTTTTCTCATGATACTGGATGAACTTTACAACAATACTATGCAGATTTAGTGTGCTTTAGGGCTTCTAGTGGCTTATTAAATATAACATTGTAGGCTGTAAAAAACATTGGTTATGTTTCTGGCTTATCATGATGAAAGATGAGGATTATAATTATATTGTAAATATCATTAATTTAATTAAGCAATGGCTATTAATTTCACAAAAGGAAAACCATGTCTGGATAGTTTAACAGGAAAGAATATTGCAAGATATCTGGTGCCTTGTAAAACTAGCAGGAAAGCTTTAGAACTAAGTTGGTGGAGGGGGGAAGAAAGGATATAAAGTTGTCTAGGCAGCCAAGAACACAATCACCATCACATCATGTGTTCAATCTGGTTAGAAAATTGTCTTTTATGCCAGGACCAGTGGACATGCCCTGCTGAGCTGTTGGAATTCAATACAGCTGCCTCTGTGGTCACTGGAGCCTAACTATTTTTGTTGCCACCACAATGTTCCAAAGGATTTGTAAACTGTCAGTGCAGAAACTCAGGCAAGGGCAGGGGAATCTGACTGGTGAGCTGCATCACATGCCTCTGTCTGAATTGCCAAGCGCTAGAACACAAAGCTGACCCTTTGGATTTAGGAGTAAGGACTCCTCAATCCCCTCAGAGTGCACAGTCATAGGAAGAGCCTGTGGAGGGTAAGGACCTAAAAGGAAACAATATCCATCTTGATGCCTTGCCATTCTTGGTTTTGAATACTTCCACTATTTGGGGCTCTAATCTTTGACAACATAAAATCCTCCAACAATGACCAATCATCATTTTCCCAGTTTTTTTTCCTGAACTTTTGCCTATAGTCTCCCCAAATTTCTTTTGGATTGCTTGATGTTCTTTGCCACCAATAATTTGTTGTTTGTAATTGTTTTTCCTAAATATTTCAAGATTTTCTCTTCATCTTCTTATTTAGCTATGGTTCTTTATCAGTAATAAAGAATTCAATTGTTTTGAGATGATTATTTTGGAAGATCACATCAGTTAGTAGTAACCTCTTGCAATATTCTTTTCTGTTAAACTAAAAAGACATGGTTTTTCCTTTTGCAAAATTAATAGCCTTTGCTTAATTAAATTAGCGATATTTACACCATTATTCTAACCCTCATCTCTCATGATGATGTGACGGACTTTAGTTGTTGTCATTTGAGAAGAGAAAATACTATGGATGCACAGATGACAGCTGATACTTGTTTTCAGATCTAGATTCTTCTCTTTAGAGCATTAGTACTAGCACCAGAAATAATGTAACATGGAATTTGATGTTTCCTATATAACTGTCTATATGACTAAATAGAATCATGCACACTGTTGATGCAGGTATGTAATACATACATGCATACATATATGCACACATAGTATACGGCATGTTCTTCCACTGGTTATAAACAGAGCTATGTGCAGGAAAGCCATAGGAAACAACAACAAAAAATAAAACCCTCATTTTTTCTTTTACATAAGGCAAAAAACATGGGTTTGTCTATGAATAAAAATTGCATTAATCATACCCATGAATATTAACACATGAAACAAATACCTTATAAATGGCAATAAAGTACATGATTACATTAAAATTCAAGCATTCTGGATTATTTCCTAAGAGATTGAAACATTGTGAATTACTGTGGTGAAAGAGATATGATCTGGTCTCAGCTTTATGCTAACACAATACTTAATTAACTACAGTTCTATTATTCCATTCCAATAAGAAAACTTCCAATATTAATTCAACCCAAATAGACACTTTCTTGATTGAGGCATACCTTCATAAGAAAGCAAATTTACTGAGTAAATAAAAGAAATTGAATTCATAAAGCTTTGGTAATTGGCAATCAAGAGAAGAATTAAAGATGAGATAAGCCTGGTGCCAGTGGTTCTCACACTTGTAATCCTAGCTACTCAGGAGGCTGAGATCTGAGGATTGCAGCCTGGGTAGAAAAGTCTGAGAGACCTTTTTATTAATAAGTTTTTTATTGTGAAAATACTGTACGGAGGGGTTACAGTTACATGAGCAACGTAATGAGTACATTTCTTATCAAGCATTGTTTCCTTCTCCTTTGTTTCTCCAATTAACCATCAGAAAACCTGAAGTGGCACTGTGACTCAAGTGGTAGAGTGCTCACCCTGAGCTAAAGAGCTCAGGGACAGTGCCCAGGCCCTTGCTGGAATTACAGGTGTGCTCCACCACCAGCCTAGCTAAGAAAATAATTTTAAGAAACAAGGATAAGTGAGTGCACTAAACTTCTTTCTTTTGGAATAGAAGAAAATTGAAAACAGAACAGGGCAATAGAAAAATAAAGGACTAAATAAGCACGTGATTATGAGCTACATAATGAACTCTTCACTATGAAAAATATTTTAGAATTATTACTATTTATTGGAAAAATGCCATTTAGAACTTAAATTAGGGCTTATAATAAAAGGCAGAAGAGTAGTGATTTAATTGTACAAAGTTAATTTTGTAAGACACAAAAGAAGTGTGGGGTGGTCAAACTAATGCTAATAACATAGAGCTCAACCTCCACTCTGCTGTCAGTCTCAGAACATGGCTACAACCACCAAACATGGCTGCTGTGTCTGCTAAGAATGTTTGCATGTAGTAATTAACCTGGAGGGTAGAGATAGTCTCTCTTTCCTAGGTCAGTGTTGTATAAATTTTAGGTTCTCTAAGCACAATTTTCTGATGTTTTCAGACAGCACTGTTAGGATTAGGGCTCCAAAAATTGGGCCAAGAAATTACTAATAGTGTGAGAAAATCCTGGATCTCCATTCAGGTTTCACGTGTCATATGACAGTTTCCAAGAAATTATGGCAGGCTGAGACATTCTTATGCAAGTATTGTAAGCTTAAGAAATTTGTCAGGCCAACCATCATTTCTGCTAATAAACTTTTGTCTAGAATTTAGGTAAATAATCACACCTAGTCCTCAAGGCATTCTATAACATATTCTATCAATTTGACTTATTACTACTATTGGAGCATGGTTACTTGGAAGAAGGATAAAGGTATTTCAGAGCAGGAATCAAAATTTTCTTACCACTTCCAAAAGATTATTATTCATAGCTGATTATTATGTGAACAAATAAGAAATAATGCATAGCAAGTGTTTATAGAAGATGTCTTCGTAAACAAGGTGCATTAATTTCCTAGACTTCAAACTGAATGACTTAACCAACAGGAATGTGTTGCCTCTCGGTTGTTTGGCAGGCTTGGTGTCACTTATCAATGTACCTAGGACCATTATTATTATTTTTTTGATTTGCACTTTTTTTATTTACAGTGGGAATGGCTATCTATCAAGTGTTATTTAAAATAAGCAGGATTTTTATTGCTTTTTTTTAAAGTTTATGAGTTCTATGAGCCTTTAAAATAAAATTATTTCTTCCACATCGGGTGATATGTACATTTCTTTCCTTTTGTTTAGTGTCAGCTGTTCCCTCTTTCCTGTCCATTCCCTCCTTCCCATCACTGCCATTGAGTTGCTTTGTTTTGGTCAATGTCCAGTGCAGCTGATGGGTCCTGCTGTTGTATGTTTTCCCCTCTCCGATGTGCACATGTATACCATATATATATATGGTCAGCAGCATGGGGTCATTTAGTAATGATTTGACCAAATGAGTGGAGGTCCTTTGTTTCTCCAGTCTTGTTTACTTTGTCGTATCTCTTAAGGTTTGGGATTTAACATTCACTTATCAGGGAGACCATGTGCTGTCTCTTTGCTCTTGGCTTATCTCACTCAACATGATTTTTTCTAGTTCCATCCATATCTCTACAAATGCCATTATTTTTTCCTTTCTAATGGCTGCATAATATTCCATTGTATATAGGTACCACAATTTTGGGATCCATTCATCTGTAGTGGGGCATCTGGGTTGTTTCCATATTCTGGCTATTGTAAACAGTGCTGCAATAAACATGGGTGTGCATGTGTCCTTGTATCCTGATTCGTGTTGTTCAGGGTAGATAGATAGGAGCACTGTTGTTGTTGTTACTATTAAGAGCTGTATGGAGGGAACTATGTAAGTCCTCTCTTTTGGCTTTTGGATAGTGACTTTTTCCTGTGTATCTTCACTTTCCCAGAGTGCTAGCCTATGTCCACTTTCTTTTTTCATAACATCACTGTCATTTTGGCATAGAACTCACCCCACCACCTTATTTTTCCTAACTGCCAATTTCTGTACCTCTACATTGAATCTAATGAGAACGCTTTGTGCGATTCTGAGGTTCAGTGTGCATTGTTTAGAGACACAATGCAAGCCATAATAAAAGTATAAGTAACTTTTTTGGGTTTAATATTTCCTTTCCAAATGATTATACTGTTTCTGAGTTGTTTTGTTAATTTTAAAATGGTATAATTTTAAAGCAAAAGTTTTGACTGTTGAGTATACTCACTAGATATATACAGTTCTTTTTATAACCTCAAACTGAAGATTAATGTTACCTACATATTTTTCAGTCTTCAATGGAAAATACTGTTTTATAGCTGAATCAATAGAGAATTGCCTCCACAATACGTTGCTATGCCTTTATTTATTTTTATGGGGAGTGTTTTGTTGTGCTTGTTTGCTTAAGTCCCCAGGGTTCTATATGTTCACAAAATTACTGCACATATATTCTGCCTTTGGACTTGTACCTTTCAATGGTTGAATCCTAAACTCTGGAGAGATTTCTCTCAGCCCTTCACTAGATTTCTGACTTCAGTACTGAATTGGTGGGAACTTGAATCTACTAAGGTCCATTCCCAATGCTACAGAGACACTGAGTGGGAGTTTTTGAGTGATGGCTTTTCCAGCAGAATGTGAAGGTAATTGTAGCTGTTTGACACCCTGAGGACAGAATGACTGCTTCAGGCATGAGGACATAGGGAACCAACTAAGATAAAAGGAAGACTTAGAGACAAAGGCTGCATTCTGAATCTGTTCTTTCCAAGTACTTTACTCTAAAGGAGGACTTGTTAATGAATAACCACTATTGAATAGCTGCCATGAAAGCAAACAGAGAGCTATTCTACTATTAGTTACATTTTCTTGCAAAGGTTACTCATTTGTCAAATATTCCATATCACCCCCAAAGTACAGCATTGAGGGAATGCCTAGGTAACCAAGTCACAGGAAAAGTGGGAAACAGAAATAAAGAAGAAAAGTTGACCAAAGATAGATGAGTAAAACCAAGAAAAAGGAAGAGATGGAAGGAAAGAAACTCCAAATTTGATGTGGAGAAATGTGTGTAGTTCATATAACTAAGCCCCAGAATAAAACTTTACAGCATGTTAGTCATGGAAAAAATAGGTAATTATAGACTCAGAAGTACAACTGCTCTAACAACAATTGTTTGAATTTTTAAATGCTGGTTACCATAAAAAGTTAGAGCTTCCTCTCAGTGTTACTATTCTTTCACGCCAGCAATGTAATAAGAATCTAAACCATCTAAGAATTTCAGTCTCATTTTAGCAACTTAATACTGAAATTCATTGTTTGAATTCTGATTTTTTTTATTTAGACACCAAGTACTTTTCTGTAGCACATCTCTCTGAATCCAAATGTCTGTCTCTTTGTTTATTTTGGCAGTACTGGGTTTGAACATTATCCTTAAGGTCTCCAGCTTGTACTATACCCCTTGAGTCATGCCTCCACTCCTGTTTTTTGCTGATTATTTTTGAGATAAGGTCTTGATCCCTCCTGGGTGCATGCCTGAGACCTGAGCCACCTACTTGAGGCTTCCAATAGTTTAAAAGATCACAGGTGAGTACTACTTTGCCCAGCTTCCTTCCTTGTAGATGATATCTTCTCTGCCCTGCAAGCCTAGAACTGTGATTCTCCTATTTTCAGCCTTCCAAGTAGCAATGAAGTGGCCTTTGATTCCACCTTATTTTTTGTTCTCCAATTAATATCTAAATATTTTCTCTACTTTTTGCATCATCTTATAATCACAAAAGCTTCATGATAAATCACATTTTAAAAAAAACCTTAAGATTTAACATGCCATGCCATTGTAGTTATTAATATAAATAAACTCCAATTAACAGTGAATTTGTTGAATTACTACTTTTAATTATTTTAAATTAATTTATTTTTTTCTATAACAAATGACTTATTGTTTTCAAAAGCTCCTCTAAAAAAATAAAGTGTCAAAAATTCCACTGGACTTTCTGATTCAGGAGTTCATTATAGAACTGCATAGCACAATTTATATTTAAAATATTGAGCAAGTTTGATGTTTTATGAAAGTAAAGGTTTATATATTGTTGGCCTCCATGAAATAGCTCAAATGAAGATATGTTTCAATATTAAAACTCAAGCTGGAGAAATCTATCATCTTTCAAACCTTGAAATAAATTTACCCTACAGAGGTGGGGAGGGGGAAATAAAGTTTAGTAACAAGGCACCAATAATGATTTCAAGAGATACTTTAATCTTGAAATTAAAGAGGAAAGCAGGCAGTTTTTGAAAAATTTTTTTTTCTTTTTGGTCAGTTGTGAGGCTTTAATTGTGGGCCTGGGTGCTGTCCCTCAGCTCTTCAGGTCAAGGCTAGCACACTACCACTTGAGCCACAGCACCACTTCTAGTTTACTGGTGGTTTATTGTAGATAAGAATCTCACAGACTTTCCTGCCCGGGCTGGCTTTGAACCATGATCCTCAGATCTCAGCCTCCTGAGTAGCTAGGATTACAGGTGTGAGCCACCTGCTCCCAGCTTGAAAAAAATTTTTGTTTTTCATAAAATGGAACTATGATAGATGCTGCCAAAGAAGATGTCACATTGAAATCAATTGCCACCTGGACTCACTGGGACATAAATTTCTTACCTTAAACTGTTTTCCAGAATTCCTAAGCCAATGAGTCCCTCAGATTGGAACTGGCTTTTCAAGAACAGACATGGGCAAAACTCAGATTGTCCAGTCAATGTTGTCACAAGCTCCAAATAATACCATACACACAAAAAATTCTCCTTAACACCCCCCCCCAAAAAAAAGAAAATCAAAACAAAAAATGAAGCATGTACAGAGCCACATAGTCCATCCAAGAACAACTTCTCTCCTTCCCCATAAATTCCCGCCCCCAAAATCAACATGGGAAGAACTAGGCTCCAACCACCTTCTTGCCATTAACAGTACTGTAAATCCACCTTCCCCTCCCCCCTCAACCCCACCCACCACACACAAACACAGTTTTTTTTTTCTGGGCAAAATCCTAATGTCATGCTGTTGACTTCAGTGGATCACAACTGCTTCATCTCTCACCCAACTTCTCCTTTGATTTGAACAATGGCTTATCTAGACTCTCTGAAACTCAAGGCAAATCTATTTCTAAAATCCTTCTCATTGTTCTAATGAGAGTATACTTAGTAATAGACTTAGGGAAATGACTAAAAATACTTTAAAACTATTTCACATAAATTAACAATATCAAAAGGAAAAAATCTCAACTTTAAAGATGTTATTCAAGTTCAATGTTTATTGTATTTCTGTAATGTGTTAATATTCAAAATATTTATTGTATCAGCTGAAATTTTTACTTTATTTTCCACTTCCCAAAACATTAGTGCTTTATGATCAGTCTACTTCACTTTACACATTTGAAAATACAAGTAGACACTCTATGTAGTTACAAATGATGATCCTGTTGTTTCTTTAACTCACTGTGCATTTATCATGTCTTTATATTCTGCTGTTAATACAAGATTAAGGAGTGTTCTAGGGATGGAGGCAAGATGTGTAAACAGAATAAATTTGGATGTTTCGGAAGCATTAGGAATGTACATCCCTGACTATGTGGATATATATATATATATATATATATATATATATATATATATATGTATGTATATGAAATGGAAGGTATAAATTCACAAAGCGGGAAGAAAATTTAAAACCAGGCAAAATCTAAAGGTTCTTTTCTAATAAATATGATTTTTATAAAGTCAACTAGTGTAAAATATTGGTATGTAAAGCTACCATTTGGTTTGCACAGATACTTCACATTTTTCTGAAACCAAATAGAAACAAAATAAATATAAAGTAAAAAGTATATCTTTAAAAATGAAAAAAAAATCTGTTCAGTGTTAAAAACGCAAATATATACTTTCTTTCAGCCTTGAAAAAAAAATAATCTACTGAATTTGTATTAGTTCAGTTACAAAAATAGACCAGAGGATGCTAATCCATGAGAACTGTGTCTCCTCCCTACATTTTTCCCTTCCTTTAAAACTAAGAGATGCGTATAATTTAACCATGCTTGCTTTGGGTAACAACCAGCATGGGGTTGAAATGCATTGTCTGCTTTCTAAGGAAGTACAATACTTCACATTTTAATGCATCACTGAACAAAGGTCAAGTAGGGTAGTTCCAGCGTAATATAGCACATCAAACTACCCACACTGAAGTAACTCAATATACCCTGTGCATTTCTCCCACATTAACAAGTGGATCATCAATCTCTTAGCAAACTGAAGCTCAGCTGTAAATTTGTGGTTAATGTTTCCCAACAAATCCCTGATCATTATTGTTCCCAATGTACTTGCCAAATCAAAACAAGACTTAAAAGTATTTATTTTGATTGCCAGATTACCCTGAAAATGATTATTATTCCCTGATAAGACTTTTGGGACAATTACATAAATTCTATCAGTGTTTAATGAATAAAAGCAAGTAGGACCATCACCTTTAGCAGAAACAATTAATGTTATGTAGAAGACTTCACTTAATTCCTAAAGTACAATTTAAATTTTGTACAAGACCAATTATTAGATTTGAAATTCTGTACTTGAGAAATAGGCACTTCATATAATATAGAAGATGAATAGCTTAACTCCCTGAAGTTCATATAATACTTTCTTTATTGTTTAGTTCTTATTGTGGAAATAGATAATATAACACACACACACATATATAATTTTAAGTAAGGTAAAGCAACAGTGACATTATGCTTCAACCACAGTAAGAAAAATAGAAGAATCTGAGGCTTATTTGAAAGTGATTTTATTCTTAAAAAACATAACTAGAAGTAAACAGAGCAGTCACACGGAAAATACATATCTTTATCCACTGAGCTATAACTCAAATTGTTGTGATATATCCTTCTAAGGATTCATGGTGGAACCTGACCTGTGCCATGAGAAATAATGAAAGTGATTCTGTCCTCTGGAGAGGAGAATCCACTTTCAGAGCAAGTGACATCTCATCTTCCATGGCTGTTTTGTAGGGGCCTAGGAGTCAGGGGAGAATGAGCAAAACACATTCTCTGAGATTGACTTCTCTTTCTTCAGAGAGGACCGAATGAGATTCATGGCTTTGTATACTTGTGATATATATGTAGATGTACATATATACATGTATATACATATATACGTATATATATATATACATATATATATACACACACACACAGAAAATACCTCAATATTCATGAAAACACATATTTGTATCCTCAAAATTAACATATTTAGCAATAGCTTACAATAATATTAAAAAGACAACCTGGAAATCATGGCTGAAGATATTCTATATCTAGCAATTATACATTTATTAGGCAAGTTTTGAAAAAATACATTAATGAAATTTCCACTTTTAGATTACTTTTTTTAAAACTATGTTTTCTTATTATTAAAGAGTTCTACAAAGGGGTTACCATTTCCTATGACAGGAAATGAGTGCATTTCTTTCTTTCTTTTTCTTTTTTTGTACAATGCCATCCCTTCTTTTTCTCTGCTAGCCTTTAAAGATATATGTGCTTCAAACAATATTTTTAACTTATATATGGTAAATTACATTAATTGATGTTTATCTTCAACTATTATTCATAAATTTGGATAACCATTGTCAAATTCAGGATAAAAGATGATTATCTTATATAAGCTTGGGCTTATACAGTTAATCACAACCCATCTCTATCCTCTGACATGCATTGTTCTGATTATCTATAATTTACTCTTTAAGATGTCACATAAATGGCACCATATATTATGTAATCTCTTAAGATTAACATCTTTTATTTAGCATAATAAATTTGGGATGCATGTTTTTTTATGTATCACTACATCATTCTATGGATTGTTGGTTTTGTTAAGTAACACTTCCTCATATAGTTATACCCCAGTTTGCTAATCCTTTGCCAATTAAAGGATATTTATGTTGTTCTCTCTCTGGGGCTTTTATGAATACTACCATTTGTGTTTAGGTTTCTCTATGAACAAACTTTTTTTTCCAGGTTAGAATTTTGCAGCCTCAGTTTTTATTGATGTTGTATAAAAGGTAATTATTTTTGAAGTTGTTCCTGGTATTGTAGGATGTTTCATAGCATCCCAGCATTGACTGCATGTCTGAAGTTCTTCCAAGAATGTTAGATAAAGACTTCGTAAATTCCCTGGGGTACAAACTTACCCATACTTAATGTACCATACGTGCCTTAAAGTGTTGTTATTGGATAATGAGTGTGTTTAATGTATTCGCAGCTTAATAAAATTAAAGTGGAAACCTATAAGCAAGGATGACTATCATTTTGTACCCAGAACAGCATAGAAGTGCTATTATTTTGTTTTGTTTTTATAATTTAAAAAATTAGTATCTTCCATTAGTTGTACAAAGTAGTTTCAATTCAACATGTCAATGTCAATTTATGAATGCAATGCATTTCGATCAGCATCAATCTCTTCACAACTTGTGTTTTAATTATTAATTTTAATCATTCTAATGTTATATACTGGCACCTTATTATCTTGATTAACTCATAGTTACCCAATAACCAATGCTGTAGGCATTTATTTGGTGCTTACTTGACATACATACATAAGACTGACAGAGAATCCGACAGACAGACTGACAGATATACAATATGATATATTCCATCCAGATCTTTTATTCACTTTGTTTTAAATTCTAATTTTAATTGTTGAGTTTAATGAGTTGATTGTATATTTCACACAAAAAACCTTTATCAGCTACTTGGCTCAAAAATTCTTGTTCAGATCATAGCTAAATTTTTACCATACTGAAGTAGTCAAATGATCAATTATTTATCTTAGGATCATGTTTTGGTCTTCTCTGGGAACTTTGCCTAACTTAAACAGTATAAAATTTTCTCTCATGTTTTCTCTAAGATTGTCATTGTTTCTTGTTATGATTACAGTATCAAACATTTCTTACCAGATTATGTGTTAAAAGCTTTGTCCCAAGCAGATGATATATTTTAGGGAGGAGTCTGGAACTTCAGGAGCTGGGCCTAGCTAAAGTAGATCACCAGGGATGGGTCCTTGGGAGGAACTTGTTTCTAGCCCTTTTCTGTCTCTCTGTCTCTCTGCTTTTGGGCTACTCTGCAGTGAACATATCCTTCTGTCCACCTCTCTACCTCAAGGATGTTTCTCACCCACCATAGGCCCAGGATCAATAGAGCAACTGCCAAGGGCTGACGTCTTTGAAATAATGTGCCAGAATAAATCATTCCTCATTGAAATTGTTTTTGTCAGGTATTTAGTCACAGTGACAAGAAAGCTGAGTTTAAGCCATTATCTATTTTGACATAAATATTTTACGCTGGGGGGAGATATAGGTCAAAGCTCTAGTTTTAGCTTTCCTTCAGATGTGCAGTTGTTCCTGACATACCAGGCAAATCCTCCCTCTATCACTACTGGTGTTTTTAAATGATTGCTACAATTTGCTAACAAAATCTCCTGAGTTTTGTGTTTTTATGATTATACAATGGAATCATTCTGTTTAATCACTTTTCAGCTACATGCAAATCCTTGAACTAGTCCTTTGTAATTAATAATTTTCAGTTTCCCTAATTTGTTGAATGTATGTTCACCAAATGCGAAGGTTTTTGTTTATTTTCTTGATTTTTTTGGTTTGTTTTTGTTGTTTTTTTTGTCATTTGATGTTTATTGATACAAAGAATGCTTGGAATTCAGTGTGATCTCTAGTGAAATAATAAATGTGTATTGTCATGCATAACAAAGAAGAACCAGAACTCCTCAATTCCCACCTGAATAAATCAGTCATTAGATATATTTTAAGCCTGATTAAGTTCCTATCCAGAAGATCAATTTATTGTGACAGTGACATCCTTTGCCCATTTCAAAAACAAAACGTGTGTGATTATAACATTTGCTCAAGTCCAACAAGGGTTTATAGTATTCCTTTTCTGATGTCTGTAGGGGTAGGCTTTATTTTACTTTCTGTAATGATCTTCTGTCTTCATTTTGACTAGACATGTATCATTTATATTGATATTTTTCAGCAAAAGAATTTTGATTTCATGGAGGATTCTCTATGCATATATATTTTTAAATTCCTTGATTTCTATGCATAACATTGTTTTCTTTGCTCTCTATTTCTGGTTTCAGAATGTTAAAAGGTGATTGATATAACTCTTCTTTTTAACATAGGAATTTAAGCTCTAAATTTCCTTTTAGATGCTAATATATGTCCTTCAGTTCTTGAAATGTCATTTCACTTTTATCAATTATACAAATTTTTTTAAATTTAAATAATTTAAATTTCTTGAGAAATTTTACCTTGGATTTATTGATAAGTCTATTGTTTAGGATCAAAATATTTGTTTTTTAAATAGTGTTTCAATTCCTGGAATTTTATTTATTCATTCTTTGTTTTCAAGAAATATAATTTCATCCTTTATCCTTTTTCTCTTTTAAATTATTGTGTCTTTTGAAGTAAGCCAGGCCCAAAGAAACATAGGTCCCATGGTTTCCCTTATTTGCAATATCTAGTATATGTCTGAGTCAAGCAGAAAAGGTCAGATAAGGTGATGTTAGGGAAATTAACCCTAAAATATGTATTCAAATGTCTTTTTTCTTTCATGCGATTGTTTCTAACATATTTATAAGATTATTTCTTTGTTGCTTTGTATGTCTTTCCCCCACGGTATAACCCCTGTATTTGATGTCGATATAATTTGTGGAGGGGAAGGGGGAAAACAAATCGTTTAAATAGGGATACAGCTGGACCCATTACAATGATGAGACGTACAGTCGTTATGTCGAAAACGAACTTTACAACTTTGGGGGTGGGAGGATAGGAGGGAGTGTTGAGGGGAGGATGGGCAGGGATGGGAAGGGGAAACAAAGGAGGAGGCTACAATGCTTGATAAAAAAAATGCACTCATTATCTTGCCCATGTAATTGTAACCCCTCTGTACAGTATTTTCACAATAAAAAAATTATTGTCTCTTTAAAACTCTTCAGCTGCATATTGTTTTTAAGTAAGATTTTTTATGTCCTTCACTTACATGAAGATTATTCTTAAATTCTTTTACATCCTACTTTATCAGGAGTTGGCTAAATTCTAAGGAATAATCATCAAACTATTAAACATTATTTACTTGTTATTTAATGCTAATACAATTGTAAGTTCTAAATCCTGTATTGAAGTATTCTTTCAATTAAGCATTTTTGTGTTGCATTCATGTGCAAGTACTATCAGATAACCTAGAACAGGGCATACTATTACTCATAGCCCAAATCCAATCTATGATCTACTTTTGTACCAGTTCTCTACAGATGTATACTGGCAGCTTAAGAGTTTCAATATCATTCATCTTGTTCACAAGAGCTAAAATATTGATCACTCTGCATTTTACTGAAGAAGTTTTCTGTCCCTTGACCTAGAATATCAAGTAGCTCTTTTCTTGGGTCCTGTCAGATATTTGTTTATTGATGCATTGTCTCTCCAAGAACACCATCCCTGAAGCTGGTCTTGACCTAAATATCACTAATTTAGATATCAGTAGCACTCATAGGTCTTAGAGCCACTAAATTGAGCAACTGTAAACTTACACATTTAAAATCTTGATGCCAAATATCATTGGTTGCCATTGACAAGGAAATTCATGGTCCCCTGATTCAGGAATAGGAGGAGCTAGGGTCCCCACGTGCTCTCAATGTACATGGCTACAGTCAGTTCCATGAATGAGCAGCATATTCTCAAGTATTTGTCTTACATACTGTAGTTTATATTTTATCGTTTCATAGTTTTTTAGAGTTTTATATATTTTATAGTTACTACTTTTGGAGAGAATAACGGAAGGGTGATATTGACTAAGACATGTTTTACACACAAACTACCCTGGTGAATTAAAACTCAATTGTACAACTACTTAAAGTTAATTTTTAAAAATTAAAAAAATAAAATTACTGCTTTTATGGGCTGGGGATTTAGCTCAGTGGTAACTTAATTCACTGGTATGAACAAGGTCCTAATTGGTTCCCTAGTACCATAATAAAAAAGAAAAAGCTGCCATTAGTTGTCTAGTATCTTCAAAATCCTAATAGACCAATGCACTTCTGGTTTATATCTCATAGTTTTTCTCACCTATTATCATCCCAAGTCTTACTCATGAGTTCATAGAGTTTAAATAAGATTATTAAGACCATTACTCTGTTGGGCTCAATAGTACCTTTCTCTAAGAAAACTGAAATATTCAAAAAATAATTTGTATATCTTGTGTTTTCATCTCTTATTTTCAAATGATCTTTTCCTCCAAAAAACTTCTTGTCCTGTTACATAAATAAACTGCTGATAGATCTTCTTCACCAATCCTCTTTAAGTTTTGTTTGGGCATGTATGTCTGTATTTCATATAGACATGAACGAAGTTGAAAGCAAGTATTCTTTCACCATAAACCATTACAACATTTCATTCCTCAAACAAGTCTGGAGAAAGATAATGCTTTTTCTACCCCATAAATGAGGAAATTGATACTTAGAGGGATTATTTAAATTATTAAAATTTAAATAGGCTGAATAGTATAGAAAACTAGAATTCTAACTTTTTTTCATCGAACCAAGGTGTCAAAATGTAGGATAAAATATTAATTTTTGTTATACTTAATTACCATCCTGTATTTAAAAATACCTATGAGAGCAAATTGAAAAACATAAGCTTCAAAAGAAAGAAAAAAATCAATAAAGACAGCTTTAGAATTCAGAAAGAACAGCCATAAAATTTACCTTTATGTCTTAGCATATTAATTGATTGACTTTTGTTAAACACCATCTAGCTAGAGTTATTTGCCTCTCCCTAAAGGTTTTTCCAATAAATGATCAAGTCTCAGGATCTTAGCTTTACAACAACATGCCCTCTACTAAACAATTTCTTGGTCATTTTACTAGCCACAAAATTTCAGCCATCTAGAAGTCTTGAGGTAGTCAGAGAATACAGAATAAAGTGAACTGTGATTTTTGTCTTCAAACTTGGTCTCCTCTTGGAGAAGATTGTGGATTGCTGACATAGCCAAACCATTAGAGTACTGTGCTTATTACTCTACAAAAAGAATAAGACATGGAATAGGGCAAAATTTGATTTAAATAAATGTTATCTAAGAATCTAGCTGCAATAACTGTAATATGCCTATAAAATACAATAAAATCTACATCTAGAACTTTCATTCTGAACACTTCATTATATTCAGAACTTAACAAAGTTTGCTTCTTTTCTATTAAGACCATATGCATAAGAAATGCACTCATTATCTTGCCCATGTAATTGTAACCTCTCTGTACAGTATTTTCACAATAAAAAAAACAAAAGGAACATATCAAATACTACACAAAAACTGGCCATATATAGTTTGATTTAGAATGACTAACTACAAAATTTTTGCCCATTTTATGTACTTTCATGAATTGCAAGAAATATGTCAATAATCTATTTTTTTCCCAAAATCTGTGCTTCTGCCTCTGAATCTCAGATTCATGGTTTGTAGCATATCAGTTTTTTTTTAATTGTAAAGAAACTATACAGAGGGTTACAGTTCCATGAGTAAGGTAATGTATACATTTCCTATAGAGCACTGTTACCCCTTCCTTTGTTTTTCCCTCCCTACCTCCCCAACTCCTCCCTTCTCTCTCCTCCCTCCTCCCAACCCCCCCCCCCCAGCCCAGCAAGTTGTAAAGTTCTTTTTCAAAGTAGTGTCTTATACATCTCATTGTTACAATGGGTCAACCTATATCCTTGTTTCAGCATTTTGTTATTTCCCTTCCCCTCCCCAAATTAAAAACATGTATATACTAGTTATTGCAAATAAGGGAAACCATGGGACATATGTTTCTTTGGGCCTGGCTTTCTTCACTTAATATAATGTTTTCCAAGTCTTTCCATTTCCTAACAAATGAGGCAGTGTCATTCTTTCTGACAGAGGCATACAGTTCCATTATCTCTCTCTCTCTCTCTCTCTCTCTCTCTCTCTCTCTCTCTCTCTCTCTCTCTCTCTCTCTCTCTCTCTCTCTATCTATCTATCTATCTATCTAGCACATTTTCTTGATCCACTCATCTGCTGAGGGACATCTGGGTTTTTCCTGTATCTTAGCTATGGTGAATAACTCATTAAAAAAGTCTGTGTTGTTAATGCTTCTGCTTTGGTAATCTTCTCAATTTGCTCTTAAAAAAAGAAAAGAAAAAGAAAATAGCATGGCTTTATTTGTAGAGTCAATAGTCTTTTGTTTTTTATCACATGTTCAATATGTAAATTACTTTCATTTCTTGGTACAGAAATGTCACCTTGCCATTTCCCTGGGATATTTATTCCACACAGAATTTTACAAAACTTTTATCAAGATGTATGCACCAGAAATTTTTCATTCATCCATTTGTTGTGATCTATAAATTCTCTTTTATCTAGAATAACTGTGAAATAAGATTTTTATACCAGTGGAATGGCCATAAACAATGGAGAATTTATTCATTTATTTCAATAAAATGACAATCTCAATGTCAGTTCAAAACATCATATGACTTAACCTGTTGCATTGTGATACCAAAGGTATTTGGAATCCCATAGAAGTTAAGGGTCACTAACTTACACTGTATAGCTGGTTTTCTAATGCAGCCTGGTCCTGGGTAATTCCTTTGAAAAAGGTTTATTTGAATAAGGTTTTGATGAATTTTCCCCAGATATCATTCCATATAATCAAAATCAACAACAAATAGATTCATTTTGCTCATGAGTAGTTTATTTTACTTCTAGAAATAAGAGTTATAAGAATTCTAACAAAAATGAGTGCAAATATTTGGTGTGGTCAAGATTCCCCCAGACTAGGAGTTTATTTGATTCCTGGGTTGCTATGGTTAGAACAAATTTTTCCTCACACAATTATTAAAATTTATGATACTTTGTTCAAAGATTGGATTTTGGTTAAGTTTTATTATCACTTGCATCTCTTTACCAAAGGAACCAGAAGGAACATTTAAAATATTTTAAAATATTTTTTTTCCTTAAAATCATCCACCATGCATCTTTTATTTCCTAGTTTGATCTAGCTTAAAAAGAAAGTTCCTTGCTTTTACTTTTTCACTTCTTTATTGTGAGAGGAGCCAACTCCAATAAAAGTTGTAGGTGTATTACTCCAAGTTCCTGACACAGCTGGTTTTTGCTCAGTCTTTAAAACATTGAGGTCCATGTTTCTTTTAGAATATGCTTTCAAAGTACCATTTTCTGGCCAGGAGCCAGAAACCATCTTGGAGCCAATGGATCTACTAGATCTCAACCGTCCCAATCTATCCTAAAAAAGTTTTATTGGCATCTGTGGGCTTAACTAAAGCTGCTCTAGCCATCTGTCTCTGCATCATAGGTTTTGGGCCAGTTACCTTACATTATCCAGAATCACAGAGTAAATACTCTGAAATGTTAAACATACTCCATATCCATCTAATCCCAATTATGTTCATTCCTTGTTGTAGTAAACTTTAACTTAACGGAGAGACAATCAAAATGAGACCTTAGTAATTTCAAAGGCTGAGAGTGTCATGTTGACATATGCACCAATTAGAATCACAGAGAATTTCTTTCCTTTCAATCATATGTGAGTGTAGTGCAATCAGTCGTAGGAGAAGATCCACTTCCTTTCCATTTTTGACTATCATCGAGTTTGGATTGTTGAGGTAATGTTCGCATGTCAAGGTAGACTACTGAGAGTGCATTTTCATTTTCCTTGATTCACAGTTAAGTCAGTGAGCAGTACTTAACAGGTCAGCAGTTATGTATGCATTTTGTGACATACACGCTGTCAAAGAAAATGATGAGAGACATGGCAGGCCATGAGGTGCAGAATCTAGAGTGAGCGATGCTCTCCTTCTCCAGTCCCCAGATGAGAGTGCTCAGACTCCTCAGATTTTCTGTCTAAGCCTTTCATTCTCATCTACCTGGCAAGTCTGGGGATCCACCAGAATTGCCTGTAGGGCTATCCCTCTATTCGTGGCTTCTCTGGGATTTCTCAGAAGGTCAGAGAAACAGCTTAGTTTGGTAGCATGGAACTTTAGCAAGAGTGATTTTCTGAGAAATCAGAATCTGGCGAGATAAGTCATATTTCTAACACAGGCCAATGTCAATAGGCTTGGTAATGAATTTGCCTCAGCCTTAATCATTACACATACCAACAAATAAGGTAACCTGAAGTACTCTGATGTTTTTCTATTGTTCTGTCTCCTTGTTTGCCTTACAACAAGCAACTTTGAAATATTATGAGATTCTGGAGGAAACTCTTTTGTACTTTTTGTTTCTATTGTTTCTTTTAAGTCTTTTCTAAAGGCTGATCACCCTTCTCAGTTTATTAGAGCACTTTTCGTATTTTATGAGTTTGTCTGATTGTAGAATTAAACATCATCTAATTAAAATCTTAAATTGTACATTTTTCCTTTGATGCAAGTTAAGTTGTTGCTTTTAGGTATACTCATAGTAAAGATTGTGCTTATTCTAATTGGAGGTTAGATCTCAGACAATGTAGAATGTAGTTCAATAATGGCAACACAGAATAATCATACTGTCATCTGAACGTAACATGTGAGTCTACAGAAAGTCTATTTAAATTCACCTGAACTGTGGATTTAATCTTCTTGATACTTATTAAAAACTTGACAATTGAGAGTTATATATGGCAGGTGTGTTTACTCTAAAAGAGACCATTGGTTTGAGGAGAGATGATGTAGAACCTGAGAAGAAGCCAGTTCTGGGAAAACCAGACATAATTTGAGTTTTTCTTCCAGAAGCTTGAGATCATCCTGAAAATACAAAGAGCTCTCAATTTAAAGACTTGTCAAAAATCTTCAATCTTATATCTACCTATGTGTACTTTTTTAGCTTATTTTTTTCCTTTTATAGTTTTGTTTAACTGTTTTGCGATGGGTTCTTGCTACATAGCTTTAGATGGCTTTAAATTTATGATTCTGCTATCTTAGATTATGGGTACTGGGATTATAGGCTTGCCTCACTTTGTATTTCCCTTGTGACCTTTCTTTATTATTATTGTTGTTGCTGCTGCTGTTGTTGTTATTTAGTTGAACAAAGGTTATAATTCCACAGATCAGGTTATGAGTGCAACATCTTGATCAATGTCAACTCTTCCACTGTTCTCTCCCATATTTTCCCCTTCCATCCCTACTCTCAATTAAGTTAAATTGTTACATAAAATAAATTGGCTACAGTATAGTGATTACATTTGCTCATCTTTTTTCCTTGAATTTGTGTGACAATCTGCCCTCCCCAGGAAAAGCATGTTGCAGCTTCCGGGTGTTTATTTTGTTGAATAGTTAATTAGATGTTCAGAGGAATCACACCCTCAGAGTCTTCAACTAAATATACCATCCTTTAGTCAATTTGTGTCTATATGCCTAAAACCCTGCATATTATCATGTATATTTATATTTTAGACCCAACTTCCTGTTGTGGTATTTCTTAAACAATAGCACTACCTATTAAAAATTCCAATGAAGAATAATATCTTCCTTGTTTTCTACAAATAAGGAAAACATTTTCTACATGCATGATTAAGAAAAGCCAGAGAATAACTACCAACTCATATTATAATACATACCTTAATAAGAAACATACCATCACTCTATTAGTAGTTAATATACTTTATATATTCTGACATAATATATCTTCTATCTTGCTCAGATTGTTTTATTTTCTAAACTTTCCTATCCTTTATACAAAACAAAAGAAGCCTTTTATCTATGTGTTGCCCTGATTACTGCCAAAAGTTCCTCTTTGGAGTAATAAGTTCAACAAGAAATGTACTTACTACCTTACTTATGTAACTATAACCCTTCTGTACATCATTTTCACAAGAAAATTAGAATTAACAAAAAGAAAAAAAAACAGATTGAGCCTAAGATAGCTGCCAAAGTGCCCTAAACAACTTCAAATTTAATACATCAAATACCTGAAGGTTGGTAAATTCCATGGCAATGGGCTAAAATTAATCATAAAGGAGAAAAATGAGGCTGGCCCAAAGTCCTGAGAATTCTCTATGCTGATAGCAGAAAATAATCATGAATATTCCATTCTGTGGCTTATTGGTCAGTGTCACCCCTTATTTATTTTACTTTGTTTTAAAATTTTACTCTTCTAAGAGTTAAAAAGTTGATTTAAGAGTTTATCTCCTATTTCTCCTATTTTGGGCCAAGAAAAAAAGTCTCTTTCACAGATCAGTTGATGTTTGATATTGTGACTTGGCATATATTATAAGAACTTTAAAAATGTTTACTGAATGAAAGGAAAATGTTACATAAATTTTTTGTGATGTTATTTTTTTGTTTTATTTTTCACGTATCTTTGGCTAAATCATCTCTGAACAGCTGTTGTCCCATGTTAACCCTCAATGTTCATCCTGTGTCCAGTCCCATGCAAAATTCTATATATGGATTGGTGGTATTCAAAATGTTACCCTTATATCTTTAATTTATTTAATCTATGAGACATTTACATTTTGCCTTTCTCTTTATAATGTATTCATGCAATTCAAAATATCCCCCTTGGGACTGGGAAGGTGGCTCAGTGGTAGAGTGCTTGCTTTGCTTGCATGAGGCCCTGGATTCGATTCCTCAGCACCACATAAGCAAAAAAGAAAAAAGCCGGAAGTAGCGCTGTGGTTCAAGTGGTAGAGTGCTAGCCTTGAGCTGAAGAGCTGAGGGACAGTGCCCAGGCCTAGAGTTCAGGCCCCACGACCGGACCCCCCCAAAAAAATCCCCCTTGTTTCATTGCCACATTGGGGCCTTCATTTGAATATGAGGTTATGAATCCAGAAAGAAATTTACTAATTATCTTGCCCATGTACAGTATTTTCACAATAAAAAAATAATAATACAGGAAAAAAGAAAATTTCTTAAAATCAATACAATATACCTGAATCTTGTGTACTTATATGTGTAAATATTTCTGTTGGTAGCCTACATGTCATTGTTTATACAATTCATTTGAGTGGTTGCTAATTTTAATTTTCAGACTTTCTTAAGCAAAGTAATGGGATCTATAGAAAAGGCTTAAATTAAAAGAGATCACATTAAGACAGTTCCGGTAAGGTTAACTTTCAGACTTTCTTTCATATTCATGAATAACTGAATCTTATCAAACATAAGCTTGATTAAATTTCTGGGCTGAGGTTTTACCAGATCTGAGGGGAAGGATCCATGTCAATGAAGTGATTCATTTCTCTGTGGTGGATTTTGAGTACCTCCCTGGCTAAATGGTAGAAAGGACTGTTGAATGGTAATGTTTTTGTACAAGGTACAGGCTGCCTGGGTTTGTTATACAGTGATCTGTAGATTTAGTCTGAACTTACTTGGAGCTAAATAGTAGTATCACACACATAAAAAAAAGACAAACACTACCAGAAGATTTATTGAGCACTAGATGCTGGGTACTACCAGCCAAAGAAAACAAACATGAAGAGAAAGAAAGCTCTATGATGCAACTAAAGCTGACTCTCCAAATTCTGTCTATTCCTTTCCTAGAGAACAATAGAAAGCAGTTTAATGGTCAAAGGTCAATTCGTTACTCAAAGGATTTGTGTGTGTATGTGTGTGAAATTTCTTGATTTCTCTTCTAGCACATATTTAACAGTAGGGTTTGGGGGGAAAAACACCTCATTTTTCTGAAATGAAAGACTTACTAGAATTTTTTGATAATCTTATCTTCTTATAAGGCAGAGTCAAAAGGACTATAGTGTCTTTAGTACTCAGGTCTTTGAGTTATTTTTTCTCCATGGAAGAGTCCACAACTTGAAAACTATCCATAATAACTTATTATTAATATAACAATGTATTCAATTATATTACTATTTATTAGAATGATAACATTAGTCTGAATTAAAATTTGTATATATATATATACATATATATTTTTTAGGAATCTAGAATAGGATTTGATCCTTCCAGTTTTAGACTAATTCTGGTTATAGATGTGGTTCTTCTGCTTATAGATTGCAGATTTGCATTTTGCAGTGTACAATTCCATTTGCAAGTTCTCTGAAATAGTGTAACTACTATAGAAGTGTAGCGAATTAAATAACAGCAAAAATACCACTTCCATGCAGTGAAAAAGAAGAAAGTTTACATCACACCCATATGTGCATAAACACACACCCAATCATACACATATGCACACCAACACACACTCATGTACCACTTTTCTCCCCTTAAAATAAAAAGCGTATTTTGCTCACACTAATGTACTAGCTACATGTTAGGATGTCCTTTAAGTGCAATTTGTGTGTCCTCATCTTTTATAGTATAATACATGAATTTCACTTATAAACTAATTCAGAGAAAAACACATGCTGCTTGGATGCTAGTTTGTCCTCAAAAGTATTTTGTCAAGTTAAAAGCAAGTTATTCAGACACATGTGGATTAAATTTTTCTCTTCCAATACACAAGGGCTTAGAGAAATAGTTTTAACATTTGGCCAAGTGCTTGACAAAATTTTTGAAAAGTTATTTGGCTTAAAATATAACTGGTTACGCCCATCCCTTTAGGAGACCAGCAGTTGATGTGTCATTAAAAGAGAAAAAAAATAATAATAAAGGCCAATTCACTGTGTGTTCAAGCAGGTGTGTCAGAGGCTGATTCTTCCACTTCAAGAGGTCACATTATATGTGTCTGCATAGAACAACAACAAAAAAAAATGTTCAAACTCCAGTAGCAAAGATATCAACTTGTATCCATAGGAGAGGTATTTACCAAGCAGAACACATTATTTTCAAAGCATACATTCTTGGAATGGTAACAATGAAGAATTCATCTCCATGGAGAACCCATTTGCAGGCTTGTGGGGCTGGCAAATATGCCAGGCCCGCCACTATGAAATAATTGGCAGCAAGGGTGGGAAAAATAAAAAGCTCATTTTTAATAGTAAATTTGAATCCCCTAAGTCCACAGACTGTTTCCTCCTTGGAGGAAATATAAACAGTGGGAAACCTTGTCTTTGAATAGACATTTTCAATCACAGTAATCAAAAGCCAGACTTAGCTATGTTACCAATCAGTCTTGGCTGGCTGTAGGAATAAATAGATTGAGGATTGGTTGCTTATGTTTAGACTTTTAGGGAGCTATTCTATTGGGTACCTACCATTTACATCCTTCCAGAAAGGATCCTTCTGGAAAATTGACAGTTTATAGTCATATAGCACAGTCAAGAAATTCCCAGCTAATCATTTCCCAGAGAATAAGGCACAAGTGTTCAAGTGAATGGGAGCTTTCCCCTATCAAGACTCTGCTCCTTACTTTGCCAAGATGTCATCTAGATATAGGTTGGTAGAGAGACACTGAAAAACTCTGCTTAGTGCAAGAGGAACATCAACAACAGTCAATGTTTGCTTAGAGAAACGCTGGTAGTGAAAGTAGATTGGAGTTCTGAAGTGTGAAAGGTTAAGGGTCATTAGATTAAAGGCAATATTATGACTTCTATTTGGAGGCTTACAGTTCTTAAAGAACTTTAAAATTCAATAATGCATTTATCTTTACATTAGCCCAAGACTCCTGATAGATTAACTCTATTAGTAAAACATGTTTCTATGATGCATTATCATATTGGATTGCAGACCCTATCTCCATTCAAATTGTACTAGTCACTTTCTTACCTCTAAAGATCCTTTACAGTAAGAGTTAAAAAATGAATTTCAGCTATGCAGGAATTAGCTGGCAAGATTCTTTTGGTCCCAATTGTATCTGTAGTTTCTATTTCTTTACATGCTATATTTTTTTAAATCTTAGAAACATAGCTGTTTCACACAGTTCCCTATTATACTTGATGTCCAAAGGGTAAGCATATCATATGATTTCTGGCTGTAAGACAGCTTGAGAAGCAAGTGTGGAGCTAAGTTGGGGGTCATTGGGTTCAGTCAACCAATCTTGTCTATAACAGACAAGATTCTGAATGTCATGAAAACAGAAAGAAGAGTGATTCCTAGATACCAGGCCTTGTTCAGAATACTAACCAGGAACAGGAATTATTAATAAGTTCATCTCGCCTCATGATCTGGCAGACAATTTCATTTTTAATTTTTTGAGGTTTTATTATGTTATTTTTGGAAGAGAATCTCACTACATGGTCCAGACTGGCCTGGAATGTTCTATGTAGACCCAGCTACCTTCAAACATATGATCCTCCTGCCTCAGGCTTCTGTGTTCCTAGATTATAAGAATGTGACACCATAATTCACCCAGGATTTAAAAAACAAAAAACAAAAAAACTATGGCTACCACATAATTTTTATTATCCCCAAATACTCAGGGTATAGGTAAAAGAACAGATGTTGAAAACCACTGAGGGGAGTAATGACTGGGAAGGACAGAACCTCATCTGCCTGATTTCTTGGGAAATGGCTTCCAGTAGAATGGGGCTTCTAAGTCTCATGGCCAGCTGGAAAAGGATCATGTTGTTGCTGTGTCCTGATAATCACTTTGAACTCTTTCAAAACAATCAGGGAAAGAGCACTCTTTAGTCTTAGGAGATGCAAATTTAGGTTAAGTGAAATAGATGGCATTGCACCTAATGTGTCTCTTTCCTCATAGCATCCAGAAACCTGTGCTTAAATAATAATGAAATCTTTATTGCCTAAGTTCTGATATTATCATCCTATGTCATGGCTCTAAAACTCAGAAAGCTTTCTTATTTATTCCCAGGGCAAAAACAGTGAATATAATTTTAAATTTCAAAATACTACAGATATGCTACAAATATATTAGAATATAGAAATACTATTTAGATATATATTTCAAACATTGCACAATTATTCAATAGCTGCTTCTGTGCAGCTCTGCGTTAAACTGAAAATATCCACTTTACATCTTTTATACAATATAAGTGCAAAATATTTTGGTTTTCTCTATAAGGCTTATTAAATTTAAATTTATGTACAAAGATACCTTATCAATGACACATATCAAAATAAAACTGTACAAAACCTAATAGGAAATAGAAAACATTTTTAATTTGATTGAAATTTATGAAGTTTTAGTTATAATATATTTTTTTGCAATACTGGGACTTGTACCCAGGTCCTTCTACTCTCTAGGCAAGGGTCTGCCACTTAATCTATGCCCTACCTCTCTATTATATTTTTATTGTGTTTCTGGGACAGTTTTCTCTTTTTTCTCCCAGGGTTGAACCTGAACTCATTCTCTTCTTGTTCTCCTTCTTGGAGAAGTTGGCATTACAGTATGCATTATGTCCCACTTATAATTCTTGATGAGGTCAATTTGCATGAATATGTGTCTTTTTATTTATACCAGACATCTCGATATTTGTTTTCCTTTGTAGAGAATGTCCTCAGTATGAGTCTTGGGAAGACAAAATAAACTTTATCTAAATAAAGAATCTAAGAGACAGATACAATCTCTTTCTGTCCTGCCAGTCTACTATTACTACTCTACAACATTTGACCAGTCAAATCCTCACTATAGACAGGATTCTAAGCATTTCCTACTTAAAAAGATGTCATATCTTTTAAGATAGTGGCCTTGTGAGACCAGCTATGTGAAGGAAGGTTCATGACAGAAACTCTGTCTCTGCTGCTATTGAGAGAACACTAGACAGCCTCTTCCTAGGTTGAGGCTTTGCTATTATACACTTTTTATCTTGCCTGCTTTGCCACTGGATTGGTTGCTAAAACTAATACCATGAGCCTCAATCAATTCTGTGAACTGTTCCATATCCAAGCAATATTATGCTTGTTTTCTTACACTGTTCCTAGGAACATGACTACTAGTAGATAAACTTGCTTGCAATATTATAGAACAATATAAAAATACCATAAATTATTTGAATGTCTAGTTCTTGGGCTTATACTGTCAGTTTAAAATCTGAAGGAATAGACTAAGGATAAAGGACTACCCAGAGTAAACAAGATCCTGGGTTTATCTCTAACATTACAATTTAACAGTAACAACAATAAATGAAATCTGAATAATACAGAGTTATGTTGTTTTTGAAAAAACTTGCAAAGTCATTGTAAGGTTTCAGCAATTCTTCTATAATCATTTCCAAAGGCAAAGCAGAACACTATTGTTTAACTTCTAGACTATTTGTAACTAAGTGAAACTGGAAGATTTGGAAGGTCTTGGACCTTGTTCATGGCTCAGAGTGAAGTCAGGTTTTTGAATTCTTATTGACCTCTGAGAGATGGTTTTCCTTAGCTCAGAAAACCTCCACCCTTCTTCAGTGACTCAGGATTCCTGAGTGTATCTCTGGCACATCAACCAAGAACCATCTGTTAAACAACAACAACGACAAAGAATCTGTGTTTCCTAGATCATAAAGTATTAGCTGAAGCAATGGAAGAAACATGGGACAAAACCAAATTTATATTATAGACAAATAGATGTTACAACAACTTAACTTTTTATCTAGCTAATGTCCAAACTAATTTTTCAATTCATAGTTCATGTATTTGTCAACAACCTGGAATTTAAATTTTAATCAGAACAATGTGTATGCATAATTTTTAAAAGGCACATTGCTCTCTAGAGCTTAAAATGATGCAGTTTATTAATGGCTTCAGTTTCTTCCCAGAGCCTAACTCCACTAGTACTAGATTGCAATTTCAAGTAATTTTAACTCTTGTTTTACTGATTATTTTGTGGTCTTCTTTTTTCCATATGTCCAATGTGAGGCAGGAAGTCACCATGTCATATCACCTGACCCATATGATCAGCAGTTGCCCACTTGCTAGCCAGTGTTTTACACTGAGCTACTCTTCAAAGAACAGCCAATCAGCTGTGGTACTGTGTAAGCATGAAAGGCAGGATTTGAGGTGCTCAAATAAAAGGCTAGGAATAGGCTACAAGACACCCAGCTTCCCTGTCTTCTGCCCCCAGAGGAGAATTATGAATTATGTTCTAAATCTTACCTCAGAGATTTAGCAGATTTTGAGGTCATCAGTGTCTCCCTGTCGTTACTCATTTAGTAGCATTCTTTACTCTCAGTTAACCTTTTTTGTCTTACCTTGTTTGGAAATTCTGAGGCTGTGTTTTCTTTGAAGTATATATTTCCAAGCTCTTGTTTGACAGAACACAAACCAGTAAAACAGAACCAAGAAAACACTTCTTCAAGTTGGAATTCTGGAATCAGACACACTAGCCAGTGGAAGTAGAAACAACATGCTTGTTGTATGTGGTGGTGACAATCTCTGTATGCTTTACCTTCACATCTAAGATTCATGGGTTGGTATTAGGATGAGATACGGACAAAGGATTCTACACTGATGATAGAGGTGATTTTCACCAGCAGCATTAGCACTAGTTAGAAATTGTTAGAAGCACAAATTTGTATTTCCTTTTCTGGACTGATAGAACAGTAATGGAGGAGGGGTGCAAGATGAAGAATCTGTCATTTAAGAATCTTTCTAGATCATTAAATTGTATGCTGAAGTTGGAAAACCATGATTCACTGGCATAACTCTTTAAACTGAAGATAATGACAGACATGTGAAAATGTAGTAGAGATGCTGAGACTGTCCTGACTAAGCATTTAAGTAGATGTTAGAGGTTCAGAAAGTTGTGCACGGTAAAGTGGAATAATTTATGTGGGACTGGAATTTAATATGTTCCCCAGGTGGTCCATTGATCGTTTATTTTCCTTAAGCAGTTAGAAATATTCTAGTGAAACCGGATATGGTTGTACATGTCCTTGATCCCAGCACTTTGAAGGTTGGATGTTGGAGGATGCTGAGTTGGATGCAGGCAGGGGCTATATTGTGAAACACTGTCTCAAACAAACAAACAACAACAGCAAACTCATCCAAATAAAATAAGATTAACAACAAAGACAAAACACAATAGTAAGAGAACACCAGCCTAATGCCAATATAGAATTGATAGGAAGAGAAGCTATCTTAGAAAGGGTCTTCCTTCTATCAGTGAAGTTAATAATAAATTCCTATGTTTGGAAAACATATAACTATTAGATGTAACTATTAGCAACAAATTAAATAGTAAGAAAGCAATGGCATCCTTGGCCCTTAAATTTGTGAGGATCAATACTGAGGGCTGATATTCGATTATACTCCCAATAGTGAGAAACATATACTGAAAATTGGAGTACTGTTTGACTTGCTTAATCAGAAAAAAAATTAAATCTTATATAACCAGAAAATTAGTTTTAAAACAGCTTTTCACTGTCACAATGGAAAAATCATAATCCCTTGTCAAATGTCTAGATTCCAGCAAGGATGAGACAGACAAAGGGTCTATTATTCCAAAAGGAGTATGGATTCCTTCAAAGAACTCCAACAGTCTCACTGGGAATGCATTCAATAGTACTCTAACCTTCTCCTAAATTAACGAGAAAAGTAAGTGTATCTTGGGAGCACAGAACTTCAGAGCTTTTGCTAGGACTGTACTTGGCATCTCAGCACTTGTGAAGCTGCCATTGGCAGAATTGAGAGTTTGAGATAATCTAGGGGTGCAGTAAAACATTGATCCCCAAATACAAAACTTGGTAAATAAAACTCAGGTCTTTTAATGGTGCTCCCCTAAAAGGTTTACTTGGTAACTTCCTAGTCCTGTCCACACCCCCCACCATTTGCCTGATACTGGAAATTGCACCCAAGGCTTCAGGCATGCTAGGCAATGGTTAGATCTCTATTAGGTAACCATGCCCCCCTGGTCCCCCTCTGCCCAGCCCCAGACCTTTGAGTGGTTTTGTTGTCATTGTCCTTATTTGCTTTTGAGATAGCTTCTCCTTAACTTCCAAGGCTGGAGGCAGAGCCTTGAGTCTGGTTGGTTTCTACTAATCAGAGGATAAAAAGTGCTACTCATGAAATGTAGAATAAGTACCTAGAAAAATTTGGCCTCAGAATTAGGGTCAGTTAGCTATTTGCTTAACTACAGCTAGAGTCCTGATGAAATAAAAGTACAAGCAAGGCCTAAAAAAGATCAAGTTACCTGGGTGTTGGTGACTCACACCTGTAATCCTCGCTACTCAGGAGGCTGAGATCTGAGGATCATGATTCAAAGCCAGCTGTGAAGGAAAGTCCGTGAGACTCTTATCTCCATTAAACCACCAGTGGTGCTGTGGCTCAAGTGGTAGAGCGCTAGCCTTGAGATGAAGAGCTGAGGGACAGTGTCCAGAGTTCAAGCCCCACGACTGACAAAAAATAAATCATTAAATTAAAAAAAATCGTTATTTCCATACATTATAATTATGGTAAGAAATCATCAAGAATATTTATGAGACTACAAATACTTAGCAGCTATTAAGGTAAACGTTTCAAGGTCTGGCATCTAATAAATTATCATTCAGTAAAATACAGTAATATAATTTATTACATTTATTTCAGGAGCTAGAGGGAAAATTAAAAAATACATGCAAGATGAACAGCATTAATATATATCTGAAGTAAAAACTTCAGTGGATGTTATCTACAGAAAAAATATTGGAAGATATTAGGACTGTTAAACTATGTTAGATAGAATACTTGAAAATACAATGAATCTGTTATTGGTAAACATCAACACCATAAGCAATTCCAAATAGTTTATTTACTACTAACAGGAAATCCAGTTTATTTTTTATGACTCCACTACTTTGATATATTTCATGTTAATGTGATTTTAATACAGATCTTCAAGAAAAACTACAAACTATTAACTCAGTATTTAATTATTTTATGAAATATTTATGACATAATATACAGATAAAAAGGTAAATTAAGTTGATTTCTAGGTATACTCAGTTCTATAACTTTTCACATAAAATATTGCTCTTTTGTTTTTCACATTCTCACCTATGTTACACTAAATCTATTATTGAGGCTCAATGTTTTAACATGAAGGACTATTTTTGGCAATACACTTGGGAAAAACACTTTAGATACCAGAAAAGGAGACAGAAGAATAAACATTTTTTTGTCCATTTCTTCTTATTTAGTTTTATCTTCAGTTTCCATTTATTTTTATGGATATTGAATGGAAATTAGAGTAAGTAGTGAAATGTTTTATTTTAAAATCAGATTTCTATTTTATCCCTTATGATGGTTGATAATAACCCCACTCAAATGCAAATGTGCATGTCTAACTAGGAATTAGCTTTCATTATTTCTCCTGAGGTTTAGAAACAAATTATACACACATTTCTTTTTTATTTAAATTTCATTATAAAGGTGATATACAGAGGGGTTATAATTACATAAGGCAGGTAATGAGTACATTTCGTTTTAAAGTGTTACACCCTCCTCATTTTCTCCCACTTTTCCCCTTCCCTCCATTCTTTCCCCTAAGTTGTAAAGTTCATTTCCAACATATCTATCACTGCTGAATTTGTTCACCTTTTGTTCCACCATTTGTAGATTTCCCCTCCCATTCCCAGATCAGATAAACTTATATATGACAAAGAGTACAGAAATCAAAAACTGACAAAAGGGAATAAGAAAAAACAAATAAAGAAAAAAGAAATAACCATAAACCATGCAATATAAAAATCTTGTTTCCATTTCTTGAAGTTCATTTTGATAAGAATCATTTTATATGCTCATATGCATCTAGCTATTGAGACATTGTGATCCTCTCCTAAAAATATCCTTCTTTGTTCTCACTGCATTATACACATTTCTATATCACATTTCTGAAAAGTAAACCAAGACCAAAACCAAACCAAACAAACAAAGAAAAACAATCCCAAGAGAACTCTGCATCATCATGGTCCCTTCTGGTTCTGCTTCCTGATTTGACTTAATTAAGCTTAAGTTATGGATTACCTTTTTTCTCTCCACATGTTACCTCTATTTGTCCTCCATGGGACCCAGATGTGGAACTGGGATCATTTGCTTAGTTCTCACAGAGATACCCTTTCTTATTTAGTCTCCGTGATTGTGCATAGCCTTTGCAAGATTTGTGAGAAAGAGGATAAAGCTTTCACACCTCCAAAAGTAAATGCAAATTTGAACATACTCTCCCACAGCAATGAGAAGCTTTTGTTGTTGTTGTTGTTGTTTACATAATTCTTTCCCATTACCTAATACCATTTAATTAGTTTGCTTCCCTTCCTCTGTCATTCTTCTCCCGATCTTCAAGCTTTTTAAGTTAAACAAGTAGAAAGTTGAATGCTCATGTCTGGACCCACGAGGTGGCTGGATGTTGAAAGTTTATGTTTTAGAGTTTTATGAGGTCATTATGCTGACTTGAAAATGCTAGATAATATACTATCATAGAGGGAAAGACAACATTTCAATGTTGGAAAAGAGACAGAAAAGGAAAGAGGAAAAATAAATATTAAATTAGGCCTAGCTTATAGATAGAACTCAATGAAAGAAAGTCATGGGAAAATGTGTAAGGGATCCACAATATCAAATGGTAGTGATGAGTATAAAGTGAAGTAAGACTTACCAATAAGGTGCAGAAGAAGATGGTCATTGATGAACTTTTATGTGCAGTCTTATTAAGCAATTGGAAATTAAAATTTAAGATTAGGCAGAGGACAAGTTTGTAGGGTAGAAGTTTCAGATGTGTAGCATGCACAAACATTTGAAGAAATGTACTCTAATACAGGTATTAAAAAGGGTAAAGTTTAAAGGAAGATATTAGATCTGGAGGGCGTTGCTAAGATAGAAGATAAAATACCATAATAAGAAGATGGTCAAGCTAAACTAAAGATAAATTTATGGTGAGAATAAATTAATTAAAGGAGAAAAACACATGAGCTCTAGGTCAGATTCAGGGCCATGTTTCATTTTATATGAAAGCAGAGGTAATTTGTTTTGATAGGAATAAAAGGGAAAAATACAATAGCACACACTAAGTGTGTGAGCTGTGAAACAGGGTATTTCCTGTTTAATGGCTCACATTCTTTTCAGTAAAGTAGGAGATCATGCCATCTGTTGAAATTACAATTGGGAGATTAGATCATTCTTAAATAGCTTGTAATAGTAGAGATCAAAATAAGACTCTGAAAAAATAATTTTCCTGGATGGCACTGTCAACACAATTAGACATTTTGAATGATATTTCAAAGTTTACATAAGGAATTGTGTCAATTATTTCTAATGCCTTTGATCCCCAGCAATGATTTTTTTAATATATTATCTCACTTTCTGCTTGAATTGTGGTGATACTCCTATTTTTGATTTCTCATCATAGATAGGATGACAGTCACACATCACTATCCCCAAATTTTTCCACTGAGATGAAGTCTCATGCCTAAATTGGCTAGAAACCATGTTCCTCTCTCTCAGCCTCCTACATACCTAGAATGACAGATTAACATTGTTCTCAGCAAGGTATTGATTCAGATGCCAGTCTCACAAACTTTTATGCCAATGCTGGCCTCAAACTACAAACCTTTGAGTTGGAACCAGTTAACTTTTTAAAAATTATAATTCTTCGTTTAAAAAACAGTGTGAATGAGAAATAGAAAATGACCAATTTTATCCAAGATGTGTTTTCTCTATAAATTCACGTTTGTTTTAGGCTCTCTGCAAGTGTAATGGTATCTCTTGTGCTTTGGAATATTGACCAGTATTACAAAGCTTCATTGGGGCTCTTGAAAGAAATCTTTCATCCAAAAAATAAAAATACCCATGTGTAACCAACCATCACCAGAGGAAAAGCTATACAATTAAAACTGAGAAGTAAGTTTTTGGACTATGTTTATGTGTTTCTGGTTGGTGATTGCTCTCATAGCTGGCACTTTGCCACTTAAGCCACACCTCTAGGCCAGACTTCCTGCTGGTTAATTTAAAATGGAGTCTTGTGGACTTTTCTGCTCAATCTGGCTTTGAACTATAATCCTCCAGTTCTTGGCCACCTCAGCATCTGGAATTTTGGTCATTAGCCACAAATGGCTGACTTGTAAATCCATTCTTAATTTATATGTTCTATCTGTATTCTGTAATAGTCACAGTACTGATAGAAAATATCATAGCTGATAGTCACAAAGAAAAGCCACCACACTCATAATAGTTTACCAATTCCTACTGTTACTAGAAACTGAATTTATTTCCCTTCTAATTTTTTTGCCATTATTCCTTTCTTTTGATATCAAGAAAAAGACTAATAAAAAATTGAAGCTAATGTAATGTGTGGGTTTCTTTTCACTTCTGTCACTATTCATTGCTTCAATAAAGGATTTTTTATGGTGTTTAAAAATCAATTCCCTGAAGATAAAGTTGTAACATTTTGACTGAGTGAACCCTATCAGAGGTAAAATCTCTCATGGGTAGGTGGTTAGCTGAGGTGTACACTGCCAAAAATATGGTCTATAAATATGAAATTAAATGTGGTTTGCCAGCAATAATATTGTTGAAAGATACTTTGCCAAAATATTTTCAGAATTGAAGTTAAGGTGTGTTCTCAAGAAAGATAGGATTACTTAGGCGTGTAACTTTGCAATTTAAGATTTCAAGGTTCAGTTGAGATTCACTTACTGTTTTCCTACCTCTACTAGAGGTGACTATAATGTAATCTGTGTTTCCAGTGATTTTTTTTTCTTTTTGCCCTTTCTTTTTTGGCACTGAGGACTGAACCCAGGGCTTTGCACTTGCTATGCAGGAACTTTGCCACTGAGCTACAACCCAGGCCCAGTAAAGGGGTTTTAAATGAAATAAGTTTAGTAATTTAGTGCAGGTGATTAGATGGTATTGTATATTGGACTAAGATTAATTCCCACAATAATTTTCTCTGGAAAAAAGAGTATACACAGATATTATATGCATATATAACTATGTGTGTACAGATGGATAGATATGGATATAATTATTTTCTGAGTGGGACTGGACTGTAATGCTCTCATTTATACAAAGTAGATGGGATTAAGGGCACAAGCCATCACACCCAAATATTTTTGTTGAGATGGGTGTCTCATTTTTTTGTCCAGGCTAGCCTGGAAACTGAACCCTCCTCATTTCAGCTAGAAGCCATGGCTCCCAGGAGCAATCTTTTCCATTTATAAAACATGGAGGTGGGTGCCTGTAATCCTTGCTGACTCAGGACACTGAGATCTGAGGATCACAGTTAAAAGCCAGCCCAGGCAGGAAAGTCCATGAGACTCATCTCCAATTAACTTCTGCTGAAGAGCTCAGGGATAGTGTCCAGGCTCAGAGTTCAAGCCCCAAGACCGACAAAACAAAAACATAAACAAAAACAAAAAACCCACAAAACAAACAAACAAAAAACATGGATATCTGTTTATTTGCTTCTTTCTTTTTTCATCTTTGTTCATGTCCTTTTCCCTAGTTTAATTCATAATTCTTCCTAGATTATAGCCTCCTGTGACATCCTTTGTTCTTGTTTATTACATAAGCAACTAAGTTGACCAAGATCCCTGATGGTTAGCAGTATGACTAACAGTACTTACTGGAAAGCCAGTGGAAATAATGTGTATCACTCTCCACTAGTAATCTCTGTATTTTGTTACAATATGCACTACTCTTAGATAGAAAATTCCCAACTCAAGGTTGAATATAAAACTCCATTATCACCTGATAAAAAATTTAATTTTGATATTCTTCAAGTGTGCTTTATTTGTTTAGTTTTTTCCCCCTCAAAATTGTCAGAAGTAAATATTTATTTTTTTATAGTAGAGTTCATTTTACACTACTCTCATTTGTGTGTGTGTGTGTGTGTGTGTGTGTGAGTGCCAGTATGATGCTTGAACTCAGAACTTTGCATTTTCACTTGGCTTTTTCCCTCAAGGCTGGCACTCTGCCATATGACTAATACCTTGCACAAATGGGTTTTTGCTGGAAGTGGAGATAAGAGACTCACAAACTTTACTGCCTGGGCTGGCTTTAAATTGTAGCTCTGAGCTTATTGGGTAGCTAGGATTAAAGATACAGACATCTACCAGGCCCCAGTGTCAATTACTGGATAGATAGATAGATAGATAGATAGATAGATAGATAGATAGATAGATAGATAGATAGATAGAATTTATGTATGTATGTATGTATGTATTTATTATTTTGTCTGTCATGGATCTGGATGCTATCTCTGAGCTTTTTCATTCAAGGCCAGTGCTCTACTACTTCGATACACAGTACCACTTCCTCACATATTTTTGCTTTTAATCAAATCAATGCTAGAGTTTTGTAAATTTTATCGCCATTTAGATGTCCCTCTCAAATTTTCAGGGATATAGAGATACAGAAAATAATTATTTAGACTGAACAATGACTAGTTTTGAAAAAGCTGAGAATACTTGCTAGCAAATTTTGGAACATAAGCTAAAAGTAATAATTATTTCATAGTTATTCATATTCAATGGGAATGGCAGAATGTAATGACATATACTTTCTCTTAATGGAATTACAAAAGAAACCTCCTTCTAACTATGCTTAGAGATATCATGTCTTTTTCTTAAAACAGTTCCATATATGAACAGTAATAAAACAGAATACGTAAATGCAGTCTGATGGACTAAGAAATCACACCTCTTTAGTGTTATTGTTTTCTGAAAATTTGCAAACATTTAGAGAAAACGATTTCAGAGGCTTTATTTTCCCATTTGAAAAGCTGATATGACTGTCCATCCAAAAACTGCCCACTAGAGAAAACAGGTTATTCAAGAGTCAACTTGTATTTATGCCTTTAAGAGAACTGCACATTTATTTGTAGATATCCTTACATTAATCTAAATCTTGTATACATCACTTTAAAGTTCCAATTAAGTAGTTACTTAAAAGTTTTTGGCTTTTTTCAACTATGTTTACTGTCATTTTGAAAAATGTTGCATATATATGTCACGTAACAGGTATTTATAACATCATTCTTCATTAAACATGCCACCATCTATTTATTTTGTATTTATTTTGCTGATGCAAAGTATGCTCTCAATGAATAGTTGAGAATTCGGTTATTAAAGTACTTGTTCTCATGTGAAGGGAATATCCACATAGTATATGGGACAGTTCAATTTCTTTATTACTTATAGTGTTAGACACATCAGGTTCTTTTGAATGTTGTAATCTGAAGGGAATTCTAATGTAAAATTTCATAAACATCTATTGTAGTTTTGATGCATGGTCTTGAATTATTATACAATGTTCTTATTTAATTAACCTCAAACAAATTCTCTTGTGCTATTACACATGATGTTGCAGATGATGTATGTTTTTTTTTTAATGATTTGTTCCTGCAATCAACAAATGGCTTAAGAGAATGGCTTAGAGGTCTATAGTAGAATATTCTATCCATACAGTACTTACTAATACTATCTGGGCTGAGTAACCAGAATCTAGTAAGAAAGAAAACAAAATAGTGAAAGAGAAGAAAAAGGAGAAGGAAGGATGAACAGGAGAAGAAAGAGAAAGAGAAGGGAGGATATACTTCCAGGTTATTTTTTAAAAACTTTTTTTTTCTGTTGCTGCAGATTAGCCAAGGATCTCCTACTGTTAGATAGTTAGCGATCAGTGATCTACCCTCTTTTTAAAAGACCTGTGCTATTTTGAAATAAGTAGGAACTAGAAAGGGGTAGGGTGGTTCAAGGGGAAAGGAATAGACAAATGAACAGGAAAAGAGGGAAAGAATGCAGTTAGGAATTCAATGTATATCCTACAAAACTAAGAAGAGTGAGAGGAGGAGTGGGCAGGGGTAGAGAATGTTGAAAGGGATAACATTGATCAAGATGCATTGTAAACTGCTTGTCGATGCCAACTCTTTCTTGCTGCTACTTAAAGATAATTTAAAAAATAATAAAGATCTTCCTAATTTGCTCAGGTTGGCCTCAAACTCTCAATCTTCTTATCTCAACCTCCTGAGTATGTAGGAGTAGAGGCTTGTACTACCACAGGCAGATTTGTTTTCACTTGATACTCAGCTATAAGAGAAAAGCTTATGTAATACAACCAGTTACTGTTCCCTTTCTCCAATTCTATTAGGTAAACTTTCAAACCTCTCCCAAATCAGAAATAATGGGGAAAAAAATAAAGTTTGAAGGTGATCTGGATGCTTCCTTTTTAAAAAAATAAGAAATATTGTTACAGATTTGTCCTACATAACTCAGACCTCTATTGTTGTTGCTTTTGATATTCTTAAGAATATGTGGAGATGATATGTCAGTGTTTCCCTGGGTTTGGAAGAATATCATTCTTCATTTATTTACTTTGTTTTTAATACAGGAGTTTTCTGTGTAACTGAGGCTGGCCTTTTCCTTCAGCTTCAGCCTCCTGAAAGCTGGAATAAACAACCAAGACCAGCTCAATAGTATTCCCTAGTTTTGTGATGTTTTGTTTTGTTTTGCAAGAACAAGGTTGAAGTTGGAGTTTTGCACTTTTAGTTAGAACACGAACCATGAGTTAGATGAGTCTGTGTTCTCATGTACCCAAAATGTTATCCTAGTATATCAAAGACTTATGAAGTTGATATGTACCTTTTTATCCTTTCATTTATTAATTATCTATCTTTTGGGTGCCTTCTGGAAAATTTGTCAGGACATAGGAACTAAAACAATAACAAATAAAAATAAGACAATGTTTTACTTTAAAAATCCAACATTCCCAGTTGGAAGAAAGCAAGAGGAGTGACACAGGTATAATTGTTTCATATAGCTAAGCACTAATATAGAAAAAAAACAATTTATACAATATACTAAGAACACTTACCTATTTTAGCCTATTTTGTGATATATTTATATTTATATTTGTATCTTTATATATTTCCAATAATTGGTTTTTGAGAGGGGATTTTTTTAAAATACACTAAGAGTAATTAAGAAATTATTTTGTGAAGGGATTGAAATAGCTTCTACCTGGAAGAAGGAAATAGGAAGAGCAAAAACAAGGATAAAAAAAATATGACAAGTGAAATTTAATTAAGAGTCAGATATGTGGGAGTATCATTGTTAGAAAAAGAAGTGCAGTTTCAGACGAGGGCTACTCTTTCAGGACCTGCAGCATGAGTGATACAGATATTCAATATATTATTGAATTTATGTCCCTGACTTGCAGGATTGAGAGTAAGGGTATTAATCTAAGTCAACAAAACATGACAGATCATTTAAAGCATGGAAATGCATGTAGAATATTGAATTTACAAGGGGTAACTAGAGAAGATGATGTGATAAGGAACAATAGCATAAAGTATCAAAGAAGTAATAAGAATCCAGAATGAAAAGACATTATAGAATGTAAAAACAAACAGAAGAAACAATGTTACAAGAAACAAAGAAGAAAAACTGCAGAGGGTTGGAGAGTGCAGAAATTAGTCTCTCACTAGAAGTTTTGACAAAAAGACATTTCCAGGTAGTGGGAGAAAAATCCAGAATAGAACATGGGTAGGCACTATTGACATGCAACAGAGATATAGCTAATAATGTGCTAGGGAAGGTGGGGTATTTTATTTTATTTTATTTTATTGCACATTTATTGAATGATCTTGTGGTATATATATGTCTGGAAGGTGTTCTACAAAAGCCAGTAGACAAGGGCATCCGCTGAGGTCACATCTGAACTTGATGTGGCCACACCTTTCTCGGCCCATACCCTAGATAAGGCCTAGCCCAGGCCCAGATGCCCTCTCTCTGCTCTTTTCTAGCTCTATCCTTCTCTTCTCTTTCCCAGCTCTCCTCTCTTTCCTAGCTCTCTCTCTTTCCCTGTTCTCTCTCTTTCCCAGCTCTCCCACCTCTCTTTCCCAGGCCTTTCCCCACCACATGGAGGACCAAGATGGCCTGGTGCCAGCTGGAACGATGAATAAACCTACCCCTTACCTGAATACTATGTGTGTGGTGCTGTTCTTACTCGGCTACCTCTTTTTAAAAACCTAACAAGGATGAAGATAAAGAAGCCTAGGATAAGGAATAAAGCTCTGGTCATGAAGGCAAATTCTAGGATTGAGAGATGACATGCTGGAGTCAGTAGGAGGTCATGCAGAAACTAATGTCAGTCTCTCTCACTGGAGAGAGGAAGAAATAGGTAAAGACCATGACTAGTCTCTGTGAGGGAAGGTTTCTAAGACTGTTCGTTGACAATTCTGTCTTTTCTACGTGTCTCAAAATTTCTACAAAGTAACTGCACTGAGAAAGCACATATTCATTTTGTTTTAACTAGTATCAAGATAATGTTCCATTGTTCTGAGAAGTAAACTAAATACCTAATCCTATAAAAACTTAGCCAGAATCCCTTTAGTTTACATTGCATAAAATTACTCAGCCCTAACTGTAGTTGCCATGTTTTTGGTCATAATTTGCATCTAAATAACATCTGGAATGGGTGCATGTTTTGACCCTCCCAGTAGAGTTGAGAACCTGGCTTTTTCCTATTGGTTTTTGGCTCTAAACTGGCTGATGTTCATTGGTCGGTTCCTGCAATCCAGGTTTTCCTACTCGAATGCAGAAGTCCAGGGGAATGAACTTGTATTTAATTATTTGTTCTATTTGTTCTAGGCAATGTCACACATCATTTTTACTCACTGGATGGGTTCCTCATGGGTCTTGCCAGCTGTGTGTGGTTCTCCACTCTCTGCTGAGAGGTCATCACTCTCTTAATTTCAGCCTGATTTCTGTGTCTACCAGTAATAAATGGTTTGAGCAGAGCTAAATGCCCATCACCTATCTATCATCTTATTCTTTTGATCTGATCAATCTTATCAGGTTGTTTTGTGCATGGTTAATCAAGAAATAATCCCACCTCACCCACCCACGCCCAGGTCCCCCCAACAGAATCCCAGTCTTGGTATGGAGTCCTGTTGCTTTTCAGCAGATAGGATCCTTATCTTGTTAATAAGTTTTCCCAGTACAAAACTCTAAAGACTCACCGAGATAAGATTCATTTTAACTTACGTCAGTCTTTGATTCAGATCTCATTCTTTGTTTCCTTTGTTTGCATCTCCTCCCAAGACTAGGGAGGGGACAAGATGATCCTAGCTCAATCCTCATTCTCTGACTCAGCTCAAAGTTAGCTTCTTTTCTCTGTGTGAATGAGCTTTCTAGGAGATGCATGCCAGCACCTTGAGCTGAATATAATGACTTATTGTGTAGCAAACTGCCTTACTAGGAGATGTAGTACCAGACTTCTACTCATCTAGGTATATGTTTTAAATGAAAAATAATTTAACTGTCAATATTCTTCAGTTAAAAAAATGTCATACAAAGCTAAGAGGCAGGTATTAACCTACTGCTCTGACTGAAGGGAAGGGGAAGACTGAATCATGGGGTAAAGGTAGACCGTAGAGACATGTCTTGAGATTTGCACTAGAAAGTCTGGGCAATGGAACATTGGAACCATAAGCATCAAGGATGGTGAGTCACATCTTAAAAATGAAATCAGGAAGCCAGGCGCTGGTGGCTCATACCTGTAATCCTAACTACTCAGGAGGCTGAGATCTAAAGATCATGGTTCAAAGACAGCCTGAGCAGGAAAGTCCGTGAGACTCTGATCTCCAATAAACAACCAGAAAACTGGAAGTGGTGCTGTGGCTCAAGTGGTAGAGGGCTAGCCTTGAGCTGAAGAGCTGAGGGACAGTGCTCAGGTCTAGAGTTCAAGCCCCACAACCAACAAAAAAAGAAAGAAAGAAATCAGGAGAAACCAAACCAGAGTAGGGTACTGCTTGCCTTGAGAATTGTATTTAGTTTGTTGCCTACAGCTAAATGGAAAGGAAGTAATGTCAGCATCCCAAATACCATGAGGAAGCATGTGTTGAGAATTTGCAAAAAATTTACAAAGTCATTTTTAAACTTGGAGACACATTAGCCTGAGCTGGGAAAGTCTTGTCATCTAGTGCCAGGCAGTGGCAATACTTTATTCTATAATGAATCTCTGGCTATAAGACTGATGATTTTCAAACTCTCCAGGTGATTTCAGCATGTAGCAAATTTGAAAACGGTTTCATCGGCAGGACACTGGAAATTCTGCTATTTTACTGCCACAATCTCTTTTCAGTGTGGACTCAGATCTGTCACCAACTGGTTGCTACATTATGGTGCTGACTTCCCCAAGGCTAGTATAGAAGCAGTTTTGTGGCAGATTTTCAGTGTTTCTCCAGACCCATGTGCCCTTCCCATATTGTTTTCCAGATTGAAGCAGTAAGACTAGCAAAATTAAGAAAAGTCTTAAACATATAAAAATGTCCTTGGGAAATTAAGTAATAAGCAAACAGATGTGTGGGGCTTTTTCACATTGCCAATTGAAATAACGACTTCACATTTTCTAAGCAAGCACCCTATCACTTGAGCCAAATCCTCAGGCCATTTGCACTTATTTGTTTATTTGTTTGTTTGTTTATATCTTTGGTGGCATTTCCAGGAGTTGACCTTAGGGTTGAACTAAAAACCCAGAGGGAGGGGATGATGGGGGAACCAAAAACCTTGCCATTTTTGCTCAAGGCTAGTACTTTACCACTCGAGCCACACAGCCGCTTCCAGCTTTTTGTTGGCTTATTAGAGATAAGTCTCACGGACTTGTCCTGCTCTGTGGTCAGTTCATTCACATTTTCAACACAGTATTTCCATGCCATGCCAAAGCAGAAACAATTCACTTAGTCAATATATAATTCATGGGGACCAGAAAAGTCTCCAGAGTTAATTTGTGACTCAGGTCCCCAAACTGTTCAGCACTGTATACTATTCTTCACAAAATGAATTTTTTATTATATGAAAATTATGTGTCTTAAGTAAGAATTAATTCACATATTTCATTGCTTATGTTATCAGGCATGGTGAAAATATATGGCACTTGGCTGAAGGAAAATTCTTGCACTGAGGAGATAGCTAGAGACAAATAATACATGATTTGGTCCACAACAACTTCTGATAAGAAAATTAATAAGAGGAAGAAATTTTGGAGAGATTAAGAAGGATGTGTGAAGTTTTTTTTTTCAGCAGAAATGAGTACGGTATATAAAGAGAGTCCTGATGAAAGAGATTCCTCATTAATGATCCCATGTAAATTCTGTTAGCTAACAAGTTACTCTGAGTGTAGATATCACTTCCAAACTTAATACATACACACGCACACACATGCATGCACACACACATGAACTAATAATATACTGAGCAAAATGTCTGTGAAATTTGGCAAATAAATTATGAAATTTTACTTCTGAAATTACCTATGTGTGAAGTATTTAGAATATCTAAAAATCACAATACATTTGCCAAGAGAAATAATAGAAACGATTATCTCATTTCCAGTAATTCCCAATTGAGTATTCTCCTCATTTTATACATATCATGAAGATGTTAAGAATAGACTTCTTTACATTATTTGTGTTCATTTAGACTACTGAAATGTGACAATATGTCAGGATGGTAGATTGGAAAACATCCTGTGGAGCAACAACTTTATTTATTTAGGTTTGCCCTTTGAAATTTTCGTAATAATGACGTTTCTTCTAATGTGTTGGGTAATATATTGAAAAGATACATGGATATATAAAAATAATTTTCTTTTAATTTTTTAAAATAATAGCATTTTCAATGGAGGAAGTAAGTAGTAACGTATTTTTGAAGTATATAGTTGCTTTTATTTTTCCTTCTGCTTCTGTTGTGGGGCTTGAACTCTGGGCCTGGGCACTGTCCCTCAGCTCTTCAGCTCAAGGCTAGCACTCTACCTCCTGAGCCACAGAACCACTTCCAGTTTTCTGGTGGTAAATCAGAGATAAAAGTCTCACTTTCCTGCTCAGGTTGGCTTTGAACCCCTATCTTTAGATCTCAGCCTTCTGAGTAGCTAGGATTACAGGCATGAGCCACTGGTGCCCAACGGTGACTTTTATTTCTATAGTACAAACATTACATGTTATAATATCATAGAAGAATGAGTGTCATTAATATTTTATTTTGTTTTGTTTGATTTTATGAAGCAGGATAACACTATGTAGCCCAAGCTGTCTATAAACTCACAATCCTCTTGTCTTAGGTTCCTAAGCACTGAAATTATACTGTCACCATGCACAGCTATCAATCTTAATTTTTAACTTCAAAATTTAACACTTAAGTTAGGAATTAAGCAGTTCTTTTGAGTAGTCTAAAATGTATTTAAGAATTTACTTAAAGCAAGACTAGATGATGCAGAATTATTTTCTTTCTTTGCCTCTATCTTAGATAGGGAGAAATCAGAGAAAGAAAAATAAATCCACCCAGTATAATTTACTTGTAGAGTTTCTCTTATTTTAATATATAAATAAAGATATGCTTGAAGGGACAGATTTTGACATATCTCTTTTTGAGTATTTATTTTTTAAAATGGACAATCTCAAAAATCATTTTCCAAAGTAAAGAAAACCAGTTCCAAAGATATGAGGATTACGTGCAATTTCTCATTTCCCTACTGACCAAGTTTTCACATAGCAGAAGTCTCCCTGAGTCTCTCCCCAGTGTAAATCTGTTGCTTTTCATGGGGAGTCTGTACATTTTGATGTTATCTCTAGGGTCCTTCCTGTTCATGTCCCCAACCCACTCCTTCTCTATCATTGGCATCTGGCCTTTATTTTCCAGCCTTTAAAATTTTTATTTTTAGTTATCACTGTGTTCAAAGGATGAAGAGTATAAGAAGTCATTAAAGGTCTTATCTACACAAAACAAAATATAAATGGACATTTCTAGTGCTAGAAAGTATAGACTTGGAAGAATGTTCAAAAAATTGGGAAGACATTAAAATAAAAAACAAATAAAAACGATTACCAAACAAGGAATGATTTCTGAGCAACAATTTCTTTATAAATCTTAAAAGCGAATTACAGTTTATCAAAGTAAATAGCAGGAAGCTAGAACACATATTGCCAAAGAAGAGGAGTCAAAGGGAGGGGAATACATGACTGAGAAGAGGGGCATAGTATTTACATACATCTGTAAAATAGAAATAGAGAAACTGAGGGAATGAAACTGGGAGAGATGGAGGAGAATGATGAAATTAGTGACACTGATTAAGAGACATTGTACTCATATCCTCACATATTGAAATGAAATTAATTTGCCTATCTACTAAAGAATAATAATAAACAATAAAGAGTTTTTCAAAGTAAGGTTGTCACAAGTACATAGGTATATTCTTGTGATGTGTACAAAACATGTTTGTGTTTGCCCTTCGTGTATTCTTTAATTTCCATGTATCCATGTATTGGTGAAGTGCCTGTTACATGTCTGAGAACATTCTGTGTTTTCATAGGAATACATAATGCATATATACAGCACTATCAACATATATAGATATCTATAAATGTCTTCACATTTATAGATAAAAGGGTATGTAAATATGCATGTAACACGTATATGAGCATGCATTTGTGCACATGTGTTACATGCACATATGCAGATGGGCAGAACAAATTGACATTTTGATAGAAGTAAACATGGATTGTTGCAACTGAACCTTTAAGAAAGACTATTAAAATGTCAAGAATAAGATTTGCCACCTTGTGTAGGCTATGAAATAATCTTTCAGTTTTTTTCCCATTTTCAAGGTGATGTGATATAGCCTTTGAAAGAAATAGTGATTCATTTGGGGAGTTTTATGTTATTCTTTGGAAAGATGTAAACAGCTTAGAAATCAATAACTTAACTTACTTACTTAACTACTGGAAGAATTTTAGTCTTCAGCAAGCTTTCTGAACCAAAGTTTCTCAACCAGTACTATACTTAAAAAATAACCTTGGGGCTGGGAATGTGGTTTAGTGGGAGAATGCTTGCTAGCATGCATGAAGGCCTGAGTTCGATTCCTCAATACCATGTAAACAGAAAAAGCCAGAAGTGGTGCTGTGGCTCAAGTGGTAGAGTGCTAGCCTGAGCAAAAGAAGCTCAAGGACAGTGCCTAGGTCCCAAGTTCCAGCCCCAGGACTGGCAAAAAAAATGACACAGGTACAAAAAATAATTTCTATAATATAACCTTAGAGATTTAATAAATATTGAGTAAGCTCCAGAAGTCTAAGTTTTATGACCTAACTTGGGTGGTTTTAATGCAGTCCATTTATGAACTCCACTTAGAGAAAAGAAAAATAACACTGCAGTTTGAATTTCATATTTTTCATATTTCTCCAGGATAAGTAACTAAAGACAACACAAAAATATAAATTTCTATGTAGTCCTTGCCAAGTACACAGGAACCCCAAAGTTACTTCTTGTACTACAAGTGTTAACATATGTGGGTATGACTGTAGATGTTTTATTTTGGTTAGTGAGTGTGTGACACATATTACATGTTTTAGTACTATGCAAAGAGGTAGTATGTGTAAGACCTAAGCAATACAGGTCACTTAAGCCCCTATATGAATTAAAGTACTGTAAGTCCATAAGGTGCCAGGGCCAATAAATCTATACAAGACAGGTTTATTTAAAACACATATTTAAACTCATTTGGGAGCCTAATCATTAATCATTCATCTCTTGATGAATATTTTGGTAGCAGTGAAGTGGAACACACCTGCTGTGCTGAGGCCACAGACTCGTCTGTCCTGAGGCTACCCTGACACTTACGGAATGTTGGTGACAGCATCAGCTAAGCAGATGTGGCAGCTCAGTGGCATTCACTGCAGATCCAAAGGTAACTAGAGCCAGAAAGTGCAAGCATGTATTGATTAACAGGGACATCCAAAATGCTGTGGAGCAGTCTGTCTGGGAAACACTGTGTATTATTTATTATTCTTCAGGGACAATATAGGCTAGAAGGGGTAGAATATTCTTTCCTCCCAGTGCATTGTGTCCTTTGAGGTAAGCAACATTGCAGACAAGCTATTCCCGAACTTAGTCCTTGTTTCAGTGGGATCTAGAAACATTGATGCTCTCGTTGCTTTCCTTTTTTGGAATAGATTGAGGAACTGGAGTTATCCAATTGAAATACAATGTATCTCTTTGGCCCAATTATGATGGCTTGTGGAAGACAGCAAGCTTCCAGTAAAAATGTAAATTCCATATCTGTGTATAAGTATAAAACTATGGATCCACTGCTATGCTAAGGACACTAACAGATAAATTATAATAATATTAATTCGTAGAGCAAATGGGCAGTTTCATGAACATTCTACTTTATTAGAAAAAAATTGACACCTTCAGATTGGTAGCAAATCAAGAAACAATATGTGCATCATCTCTTGAACTTTTGTCAATTTATTTTTACTAAAAAGTCTTTTAAGAGGAGAAAATGATATATAAATAAAATACACTTTAAAGATAAGATAGCAATAGTATGAATTAATTTCAAATATTGCTAGTCATTGATACTCATTAAACTGTATTTTAAGGTAAGAAACGGATACAAATAGGAAAAGGAAGGAGTAAAATTAGCCATATTTTCAGATAATATTATCATATATCTAAAGACTCCATGAAAATACTCTTAAGTTTGAATAATTTCAGTGGAGTAGCTGGATACTAAAGCAACATAGGAAAATGAGTAGCTTTATATATATTATATATGTAATATATATACTAAAAAAACATGTTGAGAAAGATATCAGCAAAATAATAACAGTCACAATAGCCTAAAATACCAAGAATAAAACCAATGAAAGAGGTGAAAAGCCTCTGAAATGGAAAATAAAATGCTAAAGAAAGGCATTGAAAGAGGACACTTGAGATAGAAATAAACAAACACACAAAAAGAAACCCAAACTATTGAGTAGGTAGAATAGATATTCCGAAAATGGTGATATTACCAGAAGTGATCTATAGATTCAATGCAACTCTCATAAAAATTCCAATAAAATGTTTCCCAGAACTAGGAAAAATTCTGAAATTAATATTGAAGCAAACACTACTAGGAAAATGGTATTCATATGTAGATGATTGCAAGTAGATCCCTAGATCTCATTCTGTGTAAAAATCAATCCAAATACCTTAATGGAGGAGATCAAACTTTGGAACTAGTACAGTAAAATAGAGAAAATATATAGACATATGCAATAACTTTCTGAATAACTCAGAAAATGAAAGCAAGAATTGGCTAGTGAGGTGGCATCATGTTGAAAAGCTTCTGCACAGCAAAGGAAACAATTGCCAGCATGAAGAGGCAGCTTGAAGAATGGACCAAGTCTTTGCCAGCTATTCATCTGATGAGTATCCTAAATAAAGAAGTAAAATAATTTAACACTGAAATAAGGATTACTCCAATCAGCAAGTAGGCAAAAGAAGAAGTAAAAATGGCCTATGAATATATCTAAAAAATGTTCTGCATCCTTAGCCATGAAGGAGATGCAAATCAAAACTACATAAAGAGTCCATCTCCCCCCATCTAGGAATGGCTGTCTGAAGAGGACAAACACCTTCAAATATTGTGCCAGGTTCAGGGGGAAAGGTAACATTATATACTGTGTATGGGAATGTAAATTAGCCTAGTCAAGCTTGGAATCAATATGGAATTCAGAACTTGAACTTCTATAGCATCCAACCCTTCCACACCTAGAAATCAGACCTGAAGGAATCAAAGACAGGATACATTTATCCTCTTATGCTCATTGGTTCAGCAATGGCAAGCAATGAACACAAAGCGACCCAAGCCACCGCTTTTAAAGAGGTTACCTTTAAAAAGAAACCTGGAAATATATCTACTTAATAAAAAAAAGCATGGATATTAAACCTGAGGCATGTAAATAAATCAGAAGCATTGACATGCATGTTCAAAGGATATGGGTGTGGTAGAGTTGTAAATTTAAATGGGTTGTGAATGAAAGTTAAGGAAATGGGAGTTCACTTTTGTGTTAACCGGAGTTGCAACGTTGTGATAAAATATCTGACCTGAACAACTTAAGGGAAGAAGGGCTCATAGTAGCTCATGATTTCATAGAACTCAGCACCATGGCAGAGGCATAAAAAGTACAGTAGAGCTGATCACACTATGGTGATAGGAAGTGGAGAGGCAGCAAGGGAGAAGACAGGATTCCTTCTGTACCATCCACAATCTATGATCTACTTTCTCCCCTTAGGCCTAGCAGCCCCCTTACATGGTGTCACCAACCTGGAACAAGCCTTCGATATATGAACTGTTGGTGGGGATGCATCACAGCAAAACTAAAATAGTGGTAATTAGCAAGCAGGGAAGCAGTGATGTTGTGTAGAGAATGAGCATAAAATTGGAACAAAAATAAAACCCTTTAGAACCAAATAATTGTGAAATAAAAAGAGGTGGGGGGAAAAAAAAAAGACAGAATGACCAGTATTGGTAAATACTCACCAATAAGTCGAAAGGCCTAAGAGCTAACAACTCTATATTATTGGAGAAATCATTATTGGTAGCCTTGTGTAAAATAATTTCACTGAAATCATTGAAATGTTTGGGGCTGCAGGGTTCAAGAGTCAATGTGTAGGCAGGAAGAAGAGAGAGACGCAGAAGAAGAGAGAGACGCAGAAGCTATAGTCTGGAGTGCTTCTAATATATTAGTGATTTAAAAGTGTTTTGTGTTTGTCTATCAGCATGTAAATTCTGACAATTACACACACACACACACACACACACACACACACACACACACACACACACACACACACACACACACACAATGTCATTATTCCTTATACTCTCTAGCTGTGTGGTATCACATCCCCATGCATCTGGCTCAGCCATAAGGAGAGGGATAGCTGGAGAATTCGGGGACTCCAGAAGGCAGCCTGACTGCTGTGGGGTTGGCCAGTAGCATGGCCCACTACTGAGGGCAATCTCTCAGATAATTACAAACACAATGTCTGCAACCGCAGCCAGGGTCGTATTTCAGAAAAGCCATCTATGGAAAGCAGGAAACTCACAATTGCCAAGCAAAGAGGCTAAGAGTGAAGTTGTTTTCATTCCAATTGAGTCATTGCCAGAGAAGGTTGGCTATAGGGGAAACTGGAGGAGTTTGAGGATCTAAAATATCAGGGCAATAGACTCCTTCCAAATGGGTGAACCAGAGAGAAGATTGGATAATATCACACATTGTGTTAAGGAATAGAACAGCAAGAAACCTGTAGACAAATTGTGTCTGACAGGAGAGGAACAAAAGCCCCATCTGGGTTCTGAGTCTTGAGCCAGATCTAAAAAGTTCTGCCATACTAAATAGTTAAAAGACAGTATGTCAGGAAAACAAGTTTTAAAAAATGAATGTTTATACCCTGCCTGTCCTCAGTCCCTGCATCCTGTCTCAGTCCTCTTCACGGTTTTTAATCTTTAGATACTCTAAGCAAGAGGAATTTTCTAAATTAGGGGTAGGGAGAAGAGCAAGGATTTATTACACTTTCTGTAAAAGAGTGGTAGCGATGTATTTAAACAATATGCATTGTCCAGGTTGAGTTTGCTGGAGCATACCTGTAGTACCAGAACTTAGGGTCTGAGGTGGAAAAAATCACACATTTGAGAGCAGCCTAGGCTATATAATGAGGGGTGGGGGAGAGAGAGACACAGAAGAGAGAGAGAGAGAGAGACAGAGACAGAGTCAGAGAGACAGAGAGAGACAGAGAGAGACAGAGACAGAGACAGAGACAGAGAGACAGAGACAGAGAGACAGAGAGTGACAGAGAGAGACAGAGAGAGACAGAGAGGGACAGAGGAGAGAGACAGAGACAGAGACAGACAGACAGAGACAGAGTACAGAGACAGAGAGACAGAAACAAAGACAGAGATAGACAGAAACAAAGATAGAGACAGAGAGAATAAAAACAAACATCAACATTCTTGGTACCCAATGACCTAAATTAAAGTGTTATCCTCCAACCTTGAAAATAAATTGAAAGAAATCTACTAGTATATTTCTGTGTGCAAGAAAAATTTATATAAATGGAAATAGAAATATCTGCAAATGAGAATGGCAAGGAATAGACAGAATTATTTTGTTGTTTGCTATGTATAGTATAGAATGTTTCTGTTCTAAGACATGTATCCTAAAAGATTATCATTGGTCCTTGTAAATGCTTAACTAATACATGCACATGTCTATAGAAATGAGTTTTCACAAGTTACTAAACATATTGGGATAGAAATTCAGCTTCATCTTACTTATTTGACTAGTAGCTAAAGTATTCATCCATTGAGGTTTACTTTTACCCTGGAAGATTTCCACAGCTTGGCTCATCCACAGGCAGGCTCACCAGTTGATCCTGAGATGTATTGTCACCATCATGCATGTAACTGCTAAACCCAGTTACTAGACAGCAGAAGGCACCAAGAACTTTAGTTCATTCATGAGCACATGGGTATTTCTACTTCAGTACACATTGGATATATTCATTCTATATCTTGGGTACTTTTGCTGCAGAAGTACTCAATCTGCCCACCAGGACTACAAATGTTTGACATTACTATGTACCAGATTTTCCTTTCCTAAATGGAATCGACGATCTTAGAACTTGGAGGAATCTTTCATAACACTATTTATTCTGCACTTTCCCTCATTCCCATCACACAGAGTGGATATGTCAACTCTCTTAACTTTCTAATCTTCTTATTTATAGATGACATAATGATACTAAACGATATAGATGATACTGAATTCATTGTTATTTCCTTGAAATAACATCTTGTAAACAGGATGCTTATTCCTGGGGTCATCATTCTTGGCAATATTAGCATCTGTGTGGATGGCCTCAAATACCTGCTTATCAATTGCTTTGCTGCTTGCTCAATTCCATATATCATTTCTTTCTGTTCTCTCACAACCCTTCCTCATAGTTATTGTTTTCTATAACTTGTCATTGCTAAAATTAAACCATAATTTAATTTTCCAAACTGATATCACACTTTCTCATCCATTTTTTTAATATTCATCTTAATTTCTGGTCCTTAAAATTCAAATTCCTCATCTCATTCTATAGTCTTGTTTAGTCAAGGTTTAACTCTGTGCTAATGTTAAAACTACCCCTTTGCCCATAGGAAGCTAATATAGTCTCACCACTCAAAGACTTCCTTCTAGATTTGCCATTCTGTATCAAACTTCCACATTTGTCTTCTGAAAAGTCTTTGACCCCATTAGTATTATTCTCTCGCATCCTAGACAATCTACTTTTCTTCCTCAGGAGCAATTTTCATTATTCTAGACCTTTTCATTTTTCATTTCATGGTTGAGTTTATACAGTGTGATCCTGACTTTTGTTTTAATTGAAGGTATATGTAGCTATCTTTCTCTTGTAGCTGTTCACTGCCTCTATTAGAGCAAATATTTTCCATGTAAACAGGTGTCCATATCTGCATTATTCACTATAATATGAATGTGTTCCAGGGAAGAAACTATTAGCTGAGTAGTTATTTGTTGAATGAATGAATTTACACAAAAGTGGAGGGGTCAAACTTGCTATGCCAGGACAAACATTAATTCATAAGCTCTTAGAACTATTATATTTTACCTTGTCTTTTTAAAACCAGTCTGTAATTCATAAGCTCTTAGAACTATTATATTTTACCTTGTCTTTTTAAAACCAGTCTGTAAATATCCAATCTATATTATTCCTTTCTTCAATTTATTTTATTGCTATTTTAATTATCATTCCTTGTTACTGAGCTTAAATCCATTTAAAACGTAAGAATTAGAACCTCTGAGTTTTGTTCACGTTGTATCATGAAGAATGAATCATGAAGTGTGTCCGTATCCTTTCCTTGGGTTTCTTGTATAAAATGAGAATCAGAAATGAAGAGACTTTTATCTTAACTTACTCTAGTATAATGCATGTCTCCTTGTGTTCATGCATATCTACAAAGATCACTGAAATAACCCTTTTGAAAAGGAGCTGTCAATTTTTTAGAGGATGTCACACATCTTTAAACAAACTCTACATCACAGCCTAGTTCATAAGCAGTTGTGTAATCATTTTTGTGTGTACACACCAACACAGAAGTTTAATGTAACACCTGATGACTGCATGCCCACATACTCCTACATTACATTGAACACCTCTTTTATTTCCTCTTTCTTCTATTTTATTTATTTATTTATTTTTATTGTAAGAATACCATACAGAGAAGTTACAATTGTATAGGCAAGATAACGAGTACCTTTCTTATCAAGCATTGTTGCCTCCTCGTTGTTTCCCTTTCCCATCCCTTCCCATACTCCTCCCCACCCCCCACCCAATCCTCCCCCCACCCCCAACCAAAGCTGTTAAGTTCATTTTTCGACATAACGACTTGTACATCTCATTGTTGCAATGGGTCCACCTGTATCCCTAGTTAAACGATTTGTTTTTTTTCCCTTCCCCTCCACAAATTATACCAACATCACATACAGTGAAAGTATAGGTTATACTGTGGGGGAGGGACATACAAAGCAACATAGAAATCATCTTATAAATATGATAGAAACAATTGCATGAAAGGAAAAAAACAAAAAATAATTGAATACTTGTCTTGGGGTTCATTCCCCTAACATCAACTTATCCGACCTTTTATGCTTGACTCAGACCTATACTAGTTATTGTAAATAAGGGAAACCATGGGACCTATCTTTCTTTGGGCCTGGTTTACTTCACTTCATATAATTTTTTCCAAATCTTTCCATTTCCTAACAAATGGGGCAATGCCATTCTTTCTGATGGAGGCATAGAATTCCATTGTCTATATATACCACATTTTCCTGATCCATTCATCTACTGAGGGGCATCTGGGTTGGTTCCATATCTTAACTATGGTAAATAATGCTGCAATAAACATAGTTGTGCTGGTAGCTTTAGTATGGTCTTGTTTGTGATCATTTGGGTAGATGCCCAAAAGTGGGATTGCTGGGTCATAGGGGAGCTCTATGTGGAGTCTTCTGAGGAACCTCCATACTGCTTTCCAAAGTGGTTGAATAAGTTTACACTCCCACCAACAATTCAGTAAGGTTCCCTTCTGTCCACATCCCCTCCAGCATCTGTTATTAGAGTTCTTGATTATAGCCATTCTAACTGGGGTGAGGTGGTATCTCAATGTTGTTTTGATTTGCATTTCTTTTATGGCTAGAGAGGTTGAGCATTTCTTCATGTGTCTATTGGCCATCCTTCTTTCCTCTTCAGAGAAGTTTCTGTTTAAGTCTTTAGCCCACTTATGTATTGGGCAGTTGTTTCTTTGAAGAATTGTTTTGGGGGGATTTAATGTTTTAAGTTCTAGGTATATTTTAGATATGAGACCCTTTTCTGTTGTATGGCTACTCTATTTTTTAAATGTGGGTAGGATATACTAAGTTAGATTCATGGGTCAGTAATGGACTTCGAGTATCCTCTCTCTTTACATTTAGAAACAATTGCTTTAACCAGGCAGAAGCTCTTTTCCTAGATTTTAGGTTCATCTCAGGTTTTTGCCACTACAGAGGGTTACTGCCTATTTGATTTGAACACACCCATCAACCCCATACACACACACTTAACTCCACAAATACACACATAAATATTTATCTTAATACCCATCATTAGAGATCATCTCAAAAAGTAAAGTGATGTTAATTGCAGCATAGAAGCTGGTTAGAGTATACTTAATATTTTCTCAAACAGACCACCTTGCTGACAAAGGATGGTTCCACACAAATAATAATTTGGAAAATCAATCATATGATTGTCCAAGTGATTTCTACTAGGAGAGAATGACTATTACATTTCTTAGGCTTATTTTACTGGAAAAATATTTTGAAATACGCCTAGAAACTAGAAGAGTCCACTAATTCTTATTGTTTTATTTTTTTATAATCTAGGCTGAACAATATTCCAATGTGAGTATTTTCTTCTGTAATTCTCCCAACAACTCAAACTACATTTCCTTAAAATGAAAGAAGTAAATATGTACAAATTGAGGAAAAAATATTTAAAACATTTGCTTGTTCATTCCAGCTAAAGTTAACATATTATCAATTTGTTTCTAAAAATAATACCACTAAAATGAGAGCTTTATACTTAATTAATTAAGAACATTAAATATTGTATTCAAGATAGCCCCTTTAAAGTATCATTGTTAAAATTTTGCTTAGTACTTTTGATCATATTCTTTACCAACATTTTCAAAAAGTTCTATTATTTTAGGGTGTGACATTTTTTACAGCACACCACAATCTTATATGTTTAATAACAGTAATATTACAATTAAAGCTTTAAAGCTCTGAGATCTGTTTAAGAGCTTTTTTCTCCAGATGTTGTCTCTAATTTCAAACGGTAATCGACCTGACGTTCATCCCTTTTTCTTGAGGATGAAAACACATTTGTCTGCAGAGTTAAGGCCTGCCCTGGCATCGGTTAGTGTGTTGGGAAGTGGATGTCAAAAGAATGCCTACCATTTATGGCCAAAATTTTCAAGAGAATTTCTGCCTGAACATGTAGTGAGTGAGATGCCTTCTGTCTTTTTTTTTTCCTTCAACAAAGTCATCTTTTATAAACAAGAGATTGCTACATCAAGATAGAGCTAACTCAGACACAGTTTCATGACAAAACTGCAATTGTTCTAATGTGGCAAAACACAGTAGATCTTTTTTTTTCTACTGAATTTGAATAACAAAGGAACACAAAACTCTCTAAATAGATAAGGGGTGACTTGTGTGGCAATAGATAAGGAGTGAGGTGTGTGTCAGAGTGACAAGGGATGAGATGACAAAGCTAAAGATGACAGGGCAGGGCATTTGCTTATGTGTGGCTTTCTTAGTCCTTAGAATTAAACTGAAAGCTTAAGCACATAGATCTTAGAAACAAGGAATCTGGAGTTAGCAACAAACAACAGTATTTTTCCCCCCAGAGGAAAAGTCATATAGACCAAGAAGTTTATAATAGAATTTTCTCTGAAGCCTCTCAAGATGTGTGTGTGTGTGTGTGTGTGTGTGTGTGTGTGTGTGTGTCTGTGTGTGTATGTGTGTGTGTGTGTGATAATAGGTATAAATAAAAACATCAACAGTGATTCTGTAATGGTGATTCTGAGAGTATGTTCCATAGACTGTTGAGAAATCTTCGGTGTTGTAGATTGGAGTTAGAATTTCCCCTAAAGGTCAATGTGGTAGACTGGGTGGTGGTAGATCCTTTAAGAAGTGGGGCTCAGTAAAAAAGCTAGGTCATCCCAGGTGTTCATGGCAATGTGGCACCCTTTCTTCAATATGAGGTCAGTAGATTTCTACCACTTGTTCCCTGTTGTGATGTCCTTACTCTTCACAAGCCTAAAAGCAATGGAACCAACTAACCATGGTTGAATCTTCCAAAATTGTGAGCCAATATAAGAATCTTATCTTTATAAATTGATTAGCTCTGTTATTTCTCAAAGTAACTCAAAGCTGACTAATGTACCTGAGTACAGATATAGTTCCATTAGATGGTAATTACTTTACTAATGATACCCATTATTTGCCTTTTTTCTATGTTGTCTGAGCTAGTAATACATTGCATATCAACTACAGTGCATTGGTTTGGCAATATCCACGGTGCCCCATGTTTATGTATTCTGTGATATATCACCCTCAATCCTAACTAGGGGCCAAGAAAAATTCTGGCACAGGTTCTTTACAAGTAGTATTGCAAGCTAGCTGCATCTAATAGTGACAAATGGGAAACATTTCAGATGTCACCAAAGGGCAATCAATATACAATTTATAGTATACTAGTATAGTGAAACGTTTTGAGCAATTCATATGAATAAGTAAGGTTTATATTTAAAAACACGAGCAGGTAGCAGATAATATTAAATGAAAAGAAAAGTCAGTAAGTGATATACATGGAATACAATGCTGAGTGTTATAATGGATGCAACAACATAAGGTAAAAGTTAAAACCATCATTTTCTGTCTACATCAACTTAATGACAATGCCTATTTTGATAGCAGAGAATGGGAATTGGGCTTATGAGATATGTATTATTAAAGATCTCAAATTTTACTGTTATTGCATCTTAAAAAATGAATTTATGTCCAGTGCCAGTGTCTCATCCCTGTAATCCTAGCTACTCAGGAAGCTGAGATCCTGACGATCACAGTTTGAAGCCAGTCTGGGCAGGAAAATCCATGAGAGTCTTATCTCCAGTTAACTACCAAAATAATCCACAAGTGAAGCTATGGCTCAAGTGATAGAGTACTAACCTGGAGCAAAAAAGATTGAGGACAGCATTCATTCCCTGAGTTCAAGCCCCAGAACTGGCATCAGAAAAAAACTAAAATGAATTTACATGAAAACGTTTGAGACTTTTTCAGAAATTCCAATCAATAACTAGCAGTGATTGGGGCTGTTTTATAATAGAATAATGCAGATTGAGTTACCTATAATGAATAAAATTATATCTTAAAGTTCTGAATAAGAAAAGTCTAAGTTTGAAGGCTCACATGTGGTGAAAGTAATTACAAAGCTATAAAAACAGATTTGGGGAAAAAGCTTTAAAAAAAAAAGAAGTCCAAGAATTAGCTGTTGATTAAATAAATTAGAAAGATTATACCTTATGTTGACCAGTCAAAAATGATGTTTTATGTCAGAGATCAGTATAGAATAACTTGTGGACCAAATCTGACCATATGTCTGCTTTTATAAAGGATGTTTACTGAGAAATAACCAAGCCAATGCAATTATACATTATCAATGTATAAGCAGGTGGCTCACATCTTTAATCTTAACTATTCAGAAGGCTGAGATCTGAGGTTTGCCTTTTAAAACCAGGCCTGGAACATAAATATGAGAGACTCTTAAATTACCAGCAAAAAGCAAAAAATAGAAGTGTGGTTCAAATGGTAGAACACAAAATTTGAGCACAAAAGCCCACTGATTGTCTTGAGTTCAAGTCCCAGCACCTGTATTCACACACACACACACACACACACACACACACACACACACACACACACACACACACACACACACACACACACACACACACAATTGTCAGTTGCCAGTGTTTCCTTTTATGCTGCAAAAAAATGGTAAATTTGGCAGAGTCCAGTAGCCATTCTAGAGAGTGCATGGGACTAAAAGTATAGAATATTTTCAATCTTATATATATATATAATGATTACTATCTCTTTGTCTTAATACATATAAGAATAACATATATTTGGTTTAATGCAAAAATAAAGATGTATTTTCAGATTATTTGTGTTTATGGTCCTGTTCCTTTTTGTGATTTTTTTAAATGTGATATATGTATGTACCCAAAATTTGTAAATTCATAAACAGATAATTAATATACTTTGAGAAGCTTGCCAACTATTTACTTAAAATATTTGCAATATGATTCCCTTTATTTTTCTCAGCAATTTTATACAATATAATTCCGTTTTGCGAATGAACAAACCAAGTCTCTGAGTTGTCATGTAATTTGAACAAGATGGCATAACTAGTTAGGTGGCAAGTGGATTTAAAGATTCTGTCATATTTATTCTTCTAGAAGGCTATTCTTTGATGTTAAAGTGGTCCTTTGGACGCTTAAAATGTGAGTGGGTGCATTTCATCTATCATTTATCTATTTTTTATAATGAAACTTTTATTCATTTTATTATTTATAATTAAGAATAAAAATTCAAAATATTTAGCAGATGTACATTTGAAGACTAGTCAAGTCTGATTCCTGTTTTTGTTTGTTTTGTTTTGCTTTTTGGTTGCCTGATTGTTTGATTTTTACTTTCTACCTCATAGGTGAGAGAACTTTTTATGGTTTTACAGGGTCTTTCGAGGTGGAGAAATGAAATAGTGACTCTTAAAACCCAAACTCAAGTTGATTTTTTGTTAATCAGTAAATTTCTAGTAGAATTTGGAGGTATATTTTATATCTTTTAGAACATGCTGAGGCTTTCAGCATAAGATGGCAGGTTACAAGCTCTGTCTGTGTGACACCATGAATGAGGGAGAGTCAGGTTAATAAAGGACAAACTATATTCAGAACAGAATCAATCAAAAACCAATGGAGATGTGACAGGACAGCTCAAAAGCAGGGAGAATCTGAAAGGCCAAGCAGAGAAAAGTAGGAAATACTCCACAGGCTAACCTTAACTACTTAGAGGATAGGGGAAGCCAAAGCCATATGAGTCAGGCAACCCTATGACAACAAGCCTGGTAACCCCAGAGGCTTGCAAGCCTTAAATTCAGTGGGAGGATTTGGTGTGGAGGCAACATTACCTTCGGGGTAGAACAGGGTTAGAGAGGAAATCGACTGCATTGCTTCCCAGGTCTCAGAGCAATTTAGCCAGTCACCATTTTGAAAGGGGGACTTTTGTTTGAGACACAGTTACTTCCAAGACCTGAAGGCACGCTTGCCACAAGGTCTGCGTGGAAGATGGCAACATGAAGCAGTCAGTCATGGAAAGAGAGAGAAAGTTGAACAAGAGCAGACTAAGAAATTGAGGCAGGCTCTGGGGGTCACAGTGGTCCATTCTACCCATGGTTCTACCCATGGGAGTGGAGGATGAGATCTGCTACCTGGGGAGCACAGAGGAGACTGAGAACACTGAGCCCCTTTCCACAAGTGGTTTGCCATGGGTTAGGACGAAGAGCTCTGCACCCAGGTGTAGTGGATTCCTCACATGCCCCAGCCTCTTGAGGTTGACAATCACTGAGAGAGACAGGCAGGGTGCTGTGCTTCCTCAGCTTTTTCTCTTCAGCGCAGAAGGCAGCATCTGCTTCCTTTACTCTGATGTGCTTGGGGAGGGCCTCCCTCAGCTTGGATATTTGGTGTCCCAGGGTTCACAAACTGGGGTGGGTAGGTGGCTTGGGGGAGCAAGTGGGAACCTGCTGGGTCCACAGGATTTAGTGTTTATTGGGACTAGTCATGGCTCGTGCTAGGTACAGAAAGGAATGTTCTAGTGTGAATTCAGCCCTGCAATTGACAATTGTCTGTACAACAAACAGCCCAACATTCAGTATACTACAGCCCGCAACATGGTAGACTCCAGCTACAATTCACTGCAGCTGCTCTCTCAGAGATGGAGGAAATGGGGAAAAGGGTTCTTTAGTTCTGTAATTGTTTCTAATAGGAAAAAATCCCATTTATTATGTTTAGCATTGATTTTAATTCACTTTTTTTTGTGCGTCAGTGTTGGGTCTTGAATTCTGGGCCTGGGCGCTGTCCCTCAGCTCTTCAGCTCAAGGCTAGCGCTCTACAACTTGAGCCACAGCACGACTCCGGTTTTCTGGTGGTTAATTGGAGGTAAGAGACTGTCCTGCCTGGGCTGGCTTTGAACTGTGATCCTCAGATCTCATCCTCCTGATAGCTAGGATTACAGGTATGAGTCACCTGTGCCCGGAGATTTTAATTTACTTTTAGATACCTTTTGTTTTTATGTTTTTCTTTTTCCTGTTTTCTAATCTTATGTAGATGTTTTATCTTCATTTTTAATTGGCTATTTTCATCTTTTGCTCTTTTCCAAATTGGTTTCTCCTTTTTTTTTTTTTTTGACCTTGCTTCCCTTTTCCTGTTTCCTTTCCTTGTATCCTCCTTTATTTCACTTGTTAATTGCTAATACTTTGTTTATTGTTATTACTTGCATTCATTTATTATTACTTTTATTTTGCTAAGTGTGTGTGTGTGTAATGAAGCTTGAACTCAGGGCCTGAAGCACGGTCCCTTTTCAGTCAAGATTTTACTACTTCTGGGCTGGCTCCAAACCACGATGTATTCAGATTTCAACCTCTTGAGTAGCCAAAATTACAGGAGTGAACAACTGGCTCCCGTCATCCTTGTTAATATTTAACCACATAGCTTTTCTACATTATTTTGCTATTTCCTTTTCTATGGCTATTGGTTTTGTAATAAACTTTATTTTATGTATTTGCATCTGGTCTGATTTGGCATTCTCATTAAAGAGTTTATTTTTCTCTTTAAGTGCTATAGGAACTGAGCACCCAACAGAAGGCTGCTCCGTGTAAAACCAGAAAAGACACCCATCGAAACAGGTGTGCAGATTACAATTTAGTAACAAAAGAAATATGAAAAAAGCAAGTCAGTATGATGCCTCCAACAGTTCGAAATAATTTAATTTTAATTCATAAATATTGAATTGTTTGAAATGTTAGAAAATCAATTTTAAAAAATGATCAATTACATAAAAAGGATTCAGATGCACATGAATGAAAAAATAAAGTCAAGACCTGGATGAGTAATTAAACCACTGAGATGGAACAGTCAGTCAAAGTACAGAAATTCTGGAAACAAACAAACAGAAAACTTGGAAATGAAAATTCAGTAAATTGAATTACTTCAAAGAATACAAAGACCCATAAATTTGGAAAGATAGGAGAAACAATATAAATCATTAAAAACAAAGTTGAAAAATTATTATATTCAGAGAACCATGAAGAAACAATGAGATCCAACTAACAAATTTGTAGTATAGAAGGAAATAGGTAAAAATGAATGGCATTTGGAATTATTCAATAAAATTATTGCAGAAAGTTTTCAAAGCTAGGGAAACAAATGGACATTGAATTTCATAAAGCAAAGCTTCTCCCTGCACATTATTGTTAAAATACCAAGATTACAGAACAAAGAAGACTGCAAGCTGCAAAAGGTAGGCATTAAATTAATTACATTGCAGACCTATCACATTAACAGCAGATCTATCAGCAAAAAGAAAGCCAAGTTTCCTCTCTCCAACAGTTATCATTTAAAATTGAATTATGTGAATACATTATAATGAAAATGTCAAATATACAGAATATAAGATTGCAGAACACTGTGCAAAGTTATTTACAAAGAAAAACCTGTCAGAATAACAGTAGAATTCTCAGTATAAACCACAAAATCCAGGATAACATGGATAAATATATTTCATGCCAATTATGATTACATCTAGAAGAATTTTTCTTTAAAATAGAAGAAATAAACAACTTCTATGATAATTAGAAGCTAACGCAATTCATTACTATTAATCTAGTATTGCAGAAGACATTAAAACAATACTACACACACAAAAAGAAAAAAATAAATATAATATATGACTAGAAGAAAGAAAATATATATGAATAGAACAGAAAAGCAAGAAGTGGATAGAGACAAGCATTATTTATTCAACAAACTAGAAAAATCTCCAAATGAATAAGAGAGAACTTAGTCATGCATTTTGAATATAACCTTAAATATAAAAGGTTTTAAATATTCAATTAAAAAAAAAAGATGTGGCCTCCTTGGCTGAAGCTGGCTCATGCCTATCTATAATCTTAGCTATCCCAAAGGCTGGAACCTGGAAAAATCACAGGTCAAAGTCAGCCTAGACAGAAAAGTCTGTAAGATTCCATCTTTGATTCACTAGGACAAAACTGGTTTGGCAGCATAACTTAGGTGTCAGAGCTTCAATTGATAGTAGGCAAGCTGAGAAAGCACTAGGCCCTCACCCTGAATTCAAGTTCAATTACTACAAGGAAAAAAAAAACCTATGTGGACTAAATGAATAGATTTTGAAATTTTCAACAATTGATATCGACAAAAAACTGATCTTAATGGCAAAGACACACATATGGACTGAAAGTAAAAAGATTTAAAAGGAATTCCCAAGATTCTGATTCTTGACAAATGTGGTCAAAACATATATTGAAAAAAGACAAGCTCTTCAAAATTAATATTGGTAAAATAGGATAAGTTTATGAAGAAGACTATGATTTAATACACATTCACATTTTATACAAAATCAACTCATTGCTCAGTAGGTTGCTATCTGATGATTGTAGTTTGAAAGCACCTGTGCAGCAAAGTCTGTGAAATTCTCATCTTCAAGTACACCAAAAAGGTGTAAGTAGACCTGTGGCTCAAGTGGTAGAGTACAGCCTTGAGCACAAAAATTCTCAGGGATAGCATCCAGGTCCTGTGTTCAAGCCGTAGGACTGACATAAAACAACCAACTCATCTAATAGATCAAAGATCTCAGTCTAAGACTTGTATCTTAAAAAAAGAAACTACTAGAGGAAACCTTCAGAAAACGTTGCAAACTATTTGCAAAAGCTAAGACTTTCTGAGCACTTCAGTAGCACAGAGTATAATAAGAATGAGTAAATCGAGTTGCACCAGATTAAAAAAGTTTCTGCACAGCACAACAGTAAACAACTCCTAGACTGAAGAGATACCATACAGAATGGAGGAAAATAAGTGAGCAATTATTTAAAATCTCTACTAAAATATGGCAACTACTTAGGCTTCTTTGTCCCTCCGATGGACCCTCGCCTTAGTTTTTGTATTATTTTAGTTATATTTTGATAGCTGTGTTATATTAGGATTTTATACCATTTACCTAAAATTGAGTACTATAAAAGTGTGTAATGACAGTTTCTTCTCACTTTTGAAGTTCTGTAGCACATGTCACATCCCCCAAAATTTATGTTCAACAATAACTTATTAATGAATGCTTCATCTACATAGCAATCATAAGAGTAGCATAGCACATTAATATTTTTAACATGGAACAATTAATAAACTTATACCATAAAATCACTGATAAATCCAATCTGAAGAAGTCTGACTTCCATTTTTTAAAAGTATAGAAAGGCAGAGCTATGTAATAATATGCATTTTTTAGGAATTCATACTTTTTACAAATGACTCACAGTTTTAGACATTTTCCTAATGTTATGAAACCTGTATCTGATTATATAATAAATAGATAATACTGTTCTTTATAATCTGTTTTATATTACTGTATAAGTGCTCAAGTGTTTTGAATTATGTATTCCTCCTGTGCTCCATTAATTGAATATATTGGTCATCATACACATCAGAAATTAAGTATACTTTAGGCATTTAGAATGGTGAGAATTGTAAGCTCCTACAGCTGGTTTTAATATTTTCATGTCAAGCAGTTTCATAAGCAAAAGGTCATTTGAATGGATAATTTTCAAAGATATTTATTTACTCTAAAGTGTTGCATGTATACTTGTCTTAAAATTACACATTTATTTTATTTTGCCACAATTAATTTAAGATATCATTTGTCTTAGTTTGAAAAATTTCAGATACTGAGCTTGGAGTTGTAGTGGTTTAGATCAAACACATTGCCTCATGCATTCCAAAAAAGTGCTATGCCACGGATTCACATTCCTACCTTCCTATCACACAATGTACAAATTCTCTTTCTCTTTATATATATATATATATATATATATATATATATATGTATGTATGTATATATATAAACATATATATGTTTCTGATATAATCATATATACTTATATATACAAACATATATTTAAATATATGTATGTATACTTACATACATATACAGCCACATATATACATATATAGAATATATGTATGCACTTATATATTTTCATTTACATGAATTCTCTCAAAATAAATTGACTCTCCTCTCTCTCTCTCTCTCTCTCTCTCTCTCTCTCTCTCTCTCTCTCTCTCTCTCTCTCTCTCTCTCTCTCTCTCTCTCTCTCTCTCTCTCTCTCTCTCTCTCTCTCTCTCTCTCTCTGTGTAAATTCTTTATATCCATAGCCCAAAAATTCTGAATGTGATTTTAACTCCTGGCTCTCAGTGCTTTTTTTTTTTTTCTTGTCGGTTGAGGGGCTTGAGCTCAGGGCTGTCTCTGAGCTTATTTATACTCAAGACTAGTGCTCTACCACTTGAGCCACAATGCCACTGCCAGTTTTTGAGTGATTAATTGGAGATAAGAGTCTCAAGGGGACTTTTCCGTCCAGGTTGGCTTTGAACTGTGATCCTCAGATCTCAGCCTCCTGCGCATCTGGGATAGGTGTGAACCACTGGCACCCAGCTCAGTCCTTTTTATTTTTTATGTGAACTGTGCAGTATGACATTAAGGGATTTGGATCTGCAGTATTTCTTAAAAGACTGCCTCACTTTAGGCTCTAGAGGCTCCTTTAAGCCCTACTTGCCTTTCTGCTTCCTTTGACTCACAGGTAATGACAGCAGAGTCTCAAGGGTTTATTCATTTTGTTTTATGTGAAGTAAAATGGGGAAAAGGTGCATCTTCACATTTTGGTTTCAATAAGCAAACATTCAAAACAATCACCAATGGTCTTTTACTTACTGCTTGCAGCAGTTTGGGGTTCTTGTATTTGCTGTTTTGGATATTAGTATATCTTGTATTTTATTGAGATAAATATATTTCAGATTCACAAGACTGAAGAATGACTTATTTAATATTTTTCTCATTTGATAATTTAAAAAATAGTATAATCATTTAACCAAAGAAACAACAGAAGTTACCTTCTAATTTGTTAAAAATGTATAAAAGATTATTGCATAATTTTAAAGCTGAACTATCGAAATAAAACGAGATTTTTTTCCTCCAGAGATATGTTCAATCAACTTAAAAAGAAATTCTTAGTTTTTATTCAGAAATTTAATAATGCTCGATAAGAAAATAAATTTAACATTAAAAATATATTTTTTATGCCTTTGATCTTCAATTCCCTTCAATTCCAAAGTGCACATATATTTCCTTAGCTTAGAGGTCTTTGTGGAACTGACAGTAAAAAGTGAAAACAGATGCCCTTTATTAAAACTATATGGTCAATGTTGAATACTTAGGAAGAAAATGAAGGTTTCTACATGAGCTTTCATATAGTAAAGATTGAAGAGCTGATAATCTAGGCTGCATGAATATCATTGCTTTTGCATTCTTGCATTAATGTTTTCTGTTCATATTTTTATATGCAACCAGATTTAGGAGCATGAATTGCCAAGAATATAAATATGATATATTCATTATTAAAAATACATACCATCATGATGTCATATCAAGCTATAAAATTGCTTTTAAAATAAGGTTGGATTTTGTATAAGATATACAAAATCTTGTTTTAGGGACAAGAGTAAAGGAAAGAGATAGAGTGTTTTGATATGATAGGAACACATTGTGTATATATGTATATGTAAATAACACAATGAAACAACCCCCTTTCATTGTAAAACTAATGTATGCTTAATAAAATAATGTACAAAAGAGCTTTGGTTAAAACAACTCAAAAATCATAAAATAACAAGAAATTTTAGTCATATGATCCTTATTTTTTGCACAAATATGTCGAGGACTTTGCAAGCTGTTTTCAAGTGTTCACTCACATTTTATACCACTTTTTGAGGCATTGTTATCAAACTTGCACTAAGACTAACATTTCCATGAATAGTCTTGAATATTTTCATTACAATCACTGATAGATTGGTTTTAACCCACATTCTGGAACACTCATTAGAAGATGTTCTCAGTTTTCACTATTTCAGTTAACTCTTGATTCCTTTGTTTAAACAGCATTGGACTTTGTGTCTTTTCTTTGTGGTTTTGGTGAGAACAGTAAATCACCTTTTCAGATACTTTAGAGAGGACCACGTGTTCCAATAAATCCCAGTGGATTCATAAAGACCTCTGTATTCACAGCTGCCTGTAGTATAAATCACTGGAGCCAACAAGCTTTGCTGTGCTCTTCATCCGTCAAAAAGGTCATTTATAAAGCTAAGCTGTGTTATAATAGCTACCCTATATTCAAAGATCCAATTATCAAATTAGTTCTTTGAAATTACATATCAGTTAATTGTTGAAGTAATACATCTTTTAAAATGTGCTTAAGAAATAAATCTATTAAGGTTTTCATTTACATAATTTATTTGGGGAGATTATACTTATTCTAATTAATGATATTGCATTTTACACATATACAAATATGTGATGTATGTGATTGGTACATTCCTAAATAAACATGTTGGGGAATTTGGTGACAGTATGTCAGAAGAGAATGATTTTGATCTCTTTCTTTCAATCCATGACTTCACATCTTAATCCACTAGATTAGTGGATAGAAAATGCAAACATAGGGAATGCTTAATATCATCATCTATTAACTCATTCCTTACTAGGTCCTTACATTGCAGATCATTATCCATACACAGGCAGAAGCAGGACTGAGCCGCAAGGACAGCATTAGGGATGGAGGCATAAGGCCTATCTCTGAAAGCCAGAAGAAGTGCAATGCGAGCTCAGTGTCACTCTGTATTACGGTATAACTTTTGAAGGATAATATCTTTAAAAAAAAATCTCAAACTTCTCAAATTGAAATTAAGCCAGTGTTCACCTATCTCATGGGTATCAAATAAAACCATTACTGAAAAATCAAGGGAATATTCTCTTAGTAGACAATAGCCACTATTTTCAATTTACTGAAGGTGCCATAATTGTACTTCATTTTCAACCACAATATATACAATCCCAGATTTTCTGGTACTCTGGAATGCTGTATATATTTTAAGAAATTACCATTATGAAAAATTTATGCTGTTATATACAAGGACTCACAAATAGTGTTTTGTTTAGTCCTCCAATTTGGAAAAAAATGGCTCAAAAATTTTAGTGAAATAACTCTAATATCTATAAAGAACAAATGCTTAGATAGATAGATAGATAGATAGATAGATAGATAGATAGATAGATAGATAGATTCTGAGTGAAATGACAGAAACTCATAACTGTAATCTTAGCTAATGGGGAGGATGAAATCTGGAGGATCATGGCTCAAAACTAACCCAATCAGAAAATCTGTGAGTTTCTATCTCCAATTAACTATCAAAACACCTACTGGAGGCATTTCTTAAGTGATAATCAGTCATGATTGAAAAACCAAGCATCAGAATGAAGCCTTTAATTCTAGGCCCTGGTACCAGTCTCCAGATGATGATGATGATGATGGTGGTGGTGGTGGTGATGGTGGTGGTGGTGGTGGTGGTGGTGGTAGTGATAAACATTTTGGTAATCCAATAATTTAAAAATGACAGTAGAAATGAAGGAAACATAAATATCAACAAAGCCATATCTCTAATGAATATTTTTTTTCAAATATTCTTGTTAAGATTAAGTGACTACATAAATTTCACAATACTGGCATGGTAATACTTAGTTAAAGTAAAAAACACCTTTTAATCTTCACAATGATAGTCATCATTATTTTTATCTACTTAGTTTATGAACTCTATGACCTTTAACAATAAAACTATTTCTTACAAATTGAATGTAACAAATCTTTTAATAGGTAAAATATCCTAATGATTATCTATTAGACGGAAAAAGTGCACAATTACAAATAAAGGTTTGAAGAATATGACTTTGGGATGTATCTCAAAGGTAGTGTTTGCCTCATACGGACAAGACTATGGGTTCTATGCCTAACACCACAAAAAGACTACAGAAACAGAGAGAAAGAGAGAAAATGCTTGAAGAATTACTATATATGTATTAAATAAATGAGGAACAGATTTTGCAAATATTTAGGCTCACTGCATTATCCAGTTTTGTGGAGTAGAAATTCACCAGTAGGAATGATTAATAGAAGAGAAAGGTGGGCTGGGAAGGTAGCTCAGCGGTACAGTGCATGCCTTGCAAGCATGAGGCCCTGGGTTCGATTCCTCAGCACCACATAAACAGAAAAAAGAAAAGCCGGAAGTGGCGCTGTGGCTCCAGTGGTAGAGCGCTAGCCTTGAGCTGAAGAGCTGAGGGACAGCGCCCAGGCCCAGAGTTCAGGCCCCATGACTGGCAAAAAAAAAAAAAAAAAGTAGAAGAGAAAGGTGAAATGTCTAAATATTCCACTGAGCCTTCCCCCCTCCCCGCCCCTTTCTTTCCTTTCTTCTTCTTTTTTTGTTTAATGCCACTCCTGGTGCTTGGACTCAGAGCCTGGGAGCTGTAAATGAGCCTCTTTATGCTCAAGGCCAGCACACTTCTACTTGAGCCACTTACGGCTTTTTTTCTGAATAGTATATTGGAGATAAGAGTCTTGTGGACTTTGCTACCTAGCTGGCTTTGAACATTGATCCTCAAATCTCAGCTTCCTGGGTAGCTAGAATTATAGGGGTGAGCCATCAGCACCCTGTGTACCTCATTCCTTTAGAGAAAAAAAGTGCTAAAATAATCTCTATGCTCCTATTCACACTAATCTTTAATTTCTTTGGAAAGCAAAACTAATTTTCTTTGAATGTAATGAACTTTCTTTGTTTTGAATATTTTATTCGGGGGGGTCCGGTTGTGGGGCCTAAACTCTGGGCCTGGGCGCTGTCCCTCAGCTCTTCAGCTCAAGGCTAGCGCCCTACCACTTGAGCCACAGCACCACTTCTGGCTTTTTTTCTTTTTGCTTATGTGGTGCTAGGGAATCGAACCCAGGGCCTCATGCATGCAAGGCAAGCACTCTACCACTGAGCCACCTTCCCAGCCCCACTTTCTTTGTTTTCTATGCCTAGAATGTTTTCATCCTCTCAGCTTACATTTTCTTCAAGATTCTGTATTCCCTCTGGTGTTAATACAAAATTCAGTCTACAATCATTTATTTTCATGTTTTATTTGACTATGATTTATTTTATGAACAAGGCAAAAAGTGATCTGTTTGGGAAAAAGAAAAGTTAATTTGTTGATCTCTAGGTTTCCAACCACTGGCCATATTAGGATAGCAGATATTTGTTTACCAGGTACCTACATCTATAAGAATTATTTAATGAGCCGGGCACCAGTGGCTCACGCCTGTAATCCTAGCTACACAGGAGGTTCAGATCTGAGGATTGCGGTTCAAAGCCAACCTAGGCAAGAAAAGCTGTGAAACTCTTATCTCCAATAAACCACCAGAAAACTAGAAGTGGTGCTGTGGCTCAAGTGGTAGAGTGCTACCCTTGAGCTGAAGAGCTGAGGGACAGCACCAAGGCCCACAGTTCAAGCCTCACAACAGACCAAAAAAAGTATTTAATGAATGCAGACAGATGTCAAGAAAAATGTATGACTACTGTGATAGAAATTACTGTCTCCCAATACCCACTTAATTTTTTCATACTTTGAATTTCTGTTGGACACAAATATTTCCAGACTCTCTTTCCACTACATCTGTCCATATAATTAAGTTCTGGCTAGTGACAAATAAGCAGTAGGTTTGTAGCATCTAGAGGAGGGACATGCATTCCATTTGCCTATTTCCATTTCCCAGGGGCTAAGACCTATATTTAATAGTGGTTACTGCTAAAGACTTTGGGGAACTGGAAATAAAAGGTAATTTTGAAGTTGGTAGAATAAAAATGGTGAACAAACTAAGTTCCTTTACATTGTTGTTGATAGAAGCCTAAGCTATTATCTGAGATACCTATGACATGAGGGAAAAATTATTTTGCTTGGGTTACAATATTACCGTCTTTTCCTAATAGCTAAAACCAATTTATTAACTAATGGACCCTCAGATAGTATTATATTAAATTTTCCCTGGTAATATTGAAAGTATTTAGTGATAGTCAAACACTAATATTAAAAAATACCCAGACTTTTATTCCTCAGTTCGAGTACAAAAATAAAATCTTTTTGCAAGAATTGCACTGGACTTAAATCTATGCTTAATGAATTCCCATTCCTATTATGTTAGGCAATGTTTCCATTGTAGCTTCAATCTTTGTAAGAAACAATAATTTTAAACACTGGCAAGCTAGATAATTGATTTGTTGAAGACAAATATTGCCACAGAAATAGAACTTCCTAAAACATAAAGCTGAGTATCTTTCAAAAGAAATGTGTCAGACTTTAGAGAAACTTGAAAATACTCCAAATATTTCCTGAGTCTTGGATCTTTTTTGTATAGAATGCATACAAAGATCTACACTTGGAGCATGGCTTGGAAAATACATTTAATTTGATGATATGCAAAGCTTAAAGCTGAAGTAAATGCAAGGTTAAGTAACTAAGAACCTTCTTCATGGAAGGGAAATGTCGTCAAACACCATGACAATAACCTCAAAGTTATCAAAGTATTTCTAATTATTCCAGAAATTACATACTTCTCTCTACAATTGGAGAGAAATCTAGTTTTTGTGTATGTTTAGGCCCCTTGCTTGTTTCAGGTGGAGATGAAGAATCTTAGCAAACAAGTTAAGGAAGTAAACTAGTATTGATATTTTTAGTAATATAATATCAAGTTCACAACTATGGAATGGCAGGGTTTTATTCAAGGAACTTATGAATAGCTGTCTGTCACTATGTCACAATGCACAAGTCAACCCCCATGCCTTCACATCATCAGGCCTTCCCAGATCTTCTCTTCACAAGAAGGTTAAGAACAGTATAATTTTTGGAGGGACAAAATATATATCTTTTATTACAACATATTGCTATTTCAACCTACTTAATAGTTATTGTTGTTAATGAAAGATATTACTAACTTATACATTTGCAGGAAAAGCAATATATATAGTGTTTGGTACTATCTGCAGCTTCAAACAACCACAAGGGATCTTGAACCAGAACTCCTGTGAATGAGAGTGGATTGACTACTCTAAATACTTTGTATTAGTTTATGTCCTAAATTCATGTGCTGAGGTTCTTTCATTTCCCTTGAAGCAAACATTACTGAGAAGCTTAAACATATGCTATACCTAGATCTTATTCCAGTTGGCACAACAAGTTCAAAGGAGTGTCTCACTTATGGAATTTTTGCAAACACACTGCTTGTCAGAGCAAACCTTATCTTGCTAGTTACAGTTATCTTACCAGGTAGACTAAATAAAAATAAAAGACACATAGATTTAAATTTCAGATAATGAATGGCTTTTATGTGAAAATCAAATTTAACTACACAAACTGTATTTGATTTGGCAACTTTTGCCATCATTAGGCAACCAAGTCACAAAGGGATCCAGGGACTCCTTAGAACTAATTACCCTTCTACCCAACCCTGATGCTTTTGACCCCTGAGATTTTGCCAATGTAGAGTCTGAACTACCTTTTGTGTGGATTAACAGTCTAGCAGGACATATGTTAGAGACAGCTACCACCAACAGGAAGCATCTTGGAAAAATAGTTCTCATCCTTTAAAAAGTGATGTGAGAAGTTCTGTAATGACCCCAGGATAACAGGTCTCTCTGGTGCCTAACAAAAACAATCTTCTGAGGGAAAGTCCATTTTAGTTCTCAAATTCTTATCTTGAAGTACACTTTTAAAAATATTATAGCTACCAAGCAGTCAAATGCAATGATCACCATGAAAAAAGGACATAAACAAGACTCATAAGAAGAAACAGATTATTGAAGGTGTTCAATTGAACACATATTTGAAACAAACATTTGAAAAAAGAACTGTATTTCCTATGTTTATAACCATCTCAATGAATAGTTAATAAATGTCATTAAGATACAGTATAAGGGTTATTTTATCTGGAAAGAGAATCAATGAAATATAAGTTATGCCAAAAGTTGAACAAAGTTTAAAAAAATATACACTGTAGAAAAAATATGAGGCGTTGATGACATACAAAAAAGATACATATTTAATTAATTCCAGAAAAAGAGAAAAGGAAAAGAGTCAATAATATTTGCAGATACAATAGCTTAGCCATTCCAAAATAGATTAAAAATATCATGACTTTGTATAAACAAGATGCCAAAAAAAATTCCCTCAGCGGGATAAACAAAGAAAATCTAAGCCAAAACATAACATAAAATTACAGAAAATTAACACCAAATAAAAATTTTGAGAGACCACGAGATAGCAATGATTTCACAGGAGTGATAGGCCAACAAATGATCTTCAGAGCAACCATGAAAAGAAAGTACAGCTAATCTATAAACAAAAATGAAAAAAGAATGAAAACAAAGTAAAACAATTTAAGATAAACAAGGGCTGAGAAATTGTATCATTGGTAAACTATTACCATATAAATTCTAAAAGGTATTTTTAGATGTAACTGAACTATCCACTGAGATGACAGAATTGTATGAAGAAAACACCTGCATCAGAATTAACTCCAAATGGATCAAAGACCTCCATGTCAGAGCAGACACCCTGAAAACATTACAGGAAGGAATAGGAAAAACTCTAGGGCTTCTTGGCACAGGCCAAAATTTTCTTAATAAAGACTCAGAAACACAACAAATCAAAGAAAGTTTGGACAAATGGGATTGCATGAAACTGCAGAGCTTCTGCATGACAAAGGACAAAGCTAGCAAGATCAATATAGAAAACCAATAAATTGGAAGATCTTCACTAGTTGTGTACATCAAACAAGGGTCTCATATCTAAAATATATTTAGAACTCAATAAAATAAATCCCCCAACAACAAATCCTCAAAGAAACAACTGCTCCATTAATAATTGGGCTAAAGAATTAAAGAGAAAATTCTCTGAAGAGGAAATAAGAATTGCCAATAGGCACATGAAGAAATGCTCAACTTCTCTAGCCATAAAAGATATGCAAATCAAAACAACATTAAGATTCCACCTCACCCCAGTTAGAATGGCTATAATCAAGAACTCTAAAAACGACAGATGCTGGAGGGGATGTGGACAGAAGGGAACCTTACTGCATTATTGGTGGGAGTGTAAACATGTTCAACCACTTTGGAAAGCAGTATAGAGGTTCCTCAAAAGACTCCACATAGAGCTCCCTATGACCCAGAAATCCCACTTTGGGGCATTTACCTAAATGATTCCAAACAAGGCCATAGTAAAGCTTTCAGCACAACTATGTTAATTGCAGCATTATTTACCATAGCTCAGATATAGAACCAACTCAGATGCCCTTCAGTAAATGAATAGATCAAGAATACATGAAACACACACACACAGACACACACAGAAAGACAGACAGACAGACAGACACACACACACACACAAAATGGAATTCTATGTCTCCATCAGAAAGAATGGCATTGTCCCTTTTGTTAGGAAATAGAAAGCCTTGAAAAAAATTATATTAAGTGAAGTAAGCCTGACCCAAAGAAACATAGGTCCCATGGTTTCCCTTATTTGCAATAACTAGTACATGTGTAGGGCAAGCAGAAAAGGTCAAAAGCTATGTACATATGACCATATAATATGATAAGTGAAATGAACCCCAAGATAGGGACACAACTTGTTTTTTCTTGCTTGCTATTGTTTTTAATGTATCTTAAATGTACTATGTGATTTTTTTGTTTCTTTTGTATGTTCTTCCCCCACTGTATAACCCCTGTTTTTACTGTATTTGATGTCAGTGCCCTGCAGCTTGTATATACATTTTTATAATTTGGGGAAAGGAAGGGAAATAACAAAATGCTGAAACAAGGATACAGGTTGACCCATTGTAACAATGAAATGTACCAAGACACTGTGTAGAAAATGAACTTTACAACTTGGGGAGGAGGGGGGAATTAGGAAGGGGGAGGGAAGGGATGGTAGGGGAAAAACAAAGGAGGAGATAACAATGCTGGATAGAAAATGTACTTATTACCTTACTCATGTAACTGATAGAGATATATAAATAATAAGTAGATATGTAATGTATTAGAGTCTGTTGATATCAACATCCTACCATTTTTATTCACATTTCTTTTCATTCAGCTGTTTATTTGTGTTTTATGGAGCTGGAGCTCAGACCATGATGCTTACCTATAGTGGGTAAGTGTTGTTTGTTCCCATCTTTCCCTCCACATATTTACCATCATATGATGGTAAATTTTTTGTTTCAATCATTAAATGTGACTTATGAAATTGATGAAGAAAACAATCATCTTATGTATTTTTGAGTTCTGCCATTATACGTTAAAGCATTTGAATATTGAGAATGTAATTAGACCTATAATTCCTGAGTAAGTACAAACTTTTCTTGTTATTATTCTCTAACTATAATAAATCAATGTTTGCATAGCATTTACATTTAGCGTATACTAGGTTTTAAGTAATCTAGAGATGATTTAAATGATATGGCAGACAAAGGTTGCATACTTTCCTTCATATGTGGAAGAACCTTACAAATCTTATATGTGTTATCATGATAATAGTTACTAAAAGGAAACAGAATTGCTTCCAATTTCCAAGCAAATATATCAAAGAGAAGGGAATAAAACTTCATATAAAAAGATTACTATAACATAAGATATAGATTGCACTTGTAGTAATGTGTATATATACACATATACATATATAACTGGGTTATAGAGGAGTTCTATTTGGAGTCTTTTGAGGAACCTCCATACTTCTTTTTAGAGTGATTGAACAAGTTTACACTCCCACCAACAATGCAATAGGACTCCCTTTGGCCACATTCCCTCTAGCATATGTTGGTATTAAAGTTCTTGATTATAGCCATTCTAACTTGGGTGAGGTGGAATCTCAATGTTGTTTTGATTTGCATTTCTTTTATGGCTAGAGATTTTGAGAATTTCTTCATAATATGACCCAGCAATCCCACTTCTGGGCATTTACCCAAATGATCACAACAAGACCATACTAAAGCTACCAGCACAACCATGTTTATTGCAGCATTATTTACCATAGCTAAGATATGGAACCAGATGCCCCTCAATAGATGAATGGACCAAGAAAATGTGAGATATATATATATATATATATATATATATACATATACATATACATATATATATATATAATGGAATTCTATGCCTTCATCAGAAAGAATGACACTGCCCAATTTGTTAGGAAATGGAAAGACTTGCAAAAAAATATATTAAGTGAAGTAAGCCAGGCTCAAAGAAACATAGGCCCCATGGTTTCCCTTATTTGCAATAACTAGTATATGTCTGGGACAAGCAGAAAAGGTCAAAAGCTATGTACATATGACCAGATAAGATGATGTTAAATTAAATAAACCCCAAGATAGGGACACAAGTCTTTTTTTTTTCTTTCTTGCTATTGTTCCTAACCTATTTATAATATCCATGCGATTTTTTTGTTTCTTTGTATGTTCCTCCCCCATGGTATAACCCCTGTTTTCACTGTATTTGATGTTGGTGCCCTGCATCTTGTATATACACTTCTCTACATTGGGAAGGGGAAGGGAAAAAACAAAATGTTGAAATAAGGATACAGGTTTACAGATTGTAACAATGAGATGTACAAGACACTATGTTGAAAAACAAACTTTACAATTTAGGCAGGGAGGGAGAGGGGAGAGGAGGAGTGTAGTTGTGGAGGTGGGAGGGAAGGGAGAATAGGAGAAAAACAAAGGAGGAGGTAACTATGCTTGATAGGAAATGTACTCATGATCTTGCTCATGTAACTGTAACCCCTCTGTGCAGTATTTTTACAATAAAAACTGTATTTAAAAACAGAGAAAAGAAAAAAAAGAAAAGAAACTTTCAGGCTGTGCCAAGGAGCCTGTAATGTTTTCAGGGTGTCTACTTTTACTCTGAGACCTTTGATCTATTTGAAGTTAATTCTGGTGCAGGGTGATATAGAAGGATCTAACTTTAGTTTTTTACAGGTGTTTAACCAATTTTGCCAGAACCATTTACTGAAGATGCTGTCTTTCTTCCATTCTATTTTTTTGGCTCCTTTATAGAAGATTAGGTGGCTATAGGTCTGTGGGTTCATTTTTGGGACTTCAGTTCTATTCCATTGGTCCTCAGGTCTGTTCTTGTGACAGTACCAAGCTGTTTTGATTACTATGGCTTTATAGTAGAGTTTGAAGTTTGGTATTGATGTTCCTTCAGCACTGTTCTTTCTGCTAAGGATTGTTTTTGCTGTTCGGGGTCTTTTATTGTTCCATATGATTTTTTGGATCGCTTCTTCTATTTCATTGAAGATGAAGTTGGGATATTGATGGTAATTGCATTGAATGTGTAGATAGCCTTTGGCAGTATTGCCATTTTCACGATGTTAATCCTCCCAATCCACTTCCCTAGTTCTGCTTTAACTTCCTTAGAAAACATATTCTTAAGACATGATTCATCAGTCCTACAGTGCCACTGCTTTGCTGGATGTGTTTCAAGGCCATGTTGAACCCTTTATTCAGAATTTATGCTGTGTCAATGGATGGTGCTGGATCTTCCAATTAGCTAACATAGTTGATAACACAATGAAGGACCAGGTGGAGTAGAAAAATATGCAAAGCTTAGGCATAGGTCTGAGATTGCATCTTGGCCCTGAGGTCTGGGAGGATACAAGATAAATTCTATGGAAGAAAATTAAAGGAATCTAGGAAATTTTAAAAGTGTCATTCTTGACATGGAAGCTGGCAAGTGAAATCTGACCACAAAAAGCCTCTGAGGAGGTATGAGAAAGCGGAGAAATTTGTCTTGGTTACCAATATCTTAAAGCTTAGGTGTTTGTAATATGTTCAATGAATGTGTAGATAAACTTCCCAAATAAAATCTCATGCTTCCTTTGTTCAAGGAGAGCTTTGCTTTGGAAATAACTCCCATGTTTTCCTTACTGCCTGCAGGTAATAAATCTGTCTATAATTCTTTGGTACTGGAGCTTAAACTCAGGACCTCTTTTTTCATTCATGTCTGATGTTCTACCACTTGAGGAATGCTTTTTGCTTTTGGCTGATTATCTGAAGATAAGCATTTCACCAATGTGTCTTCAAGGGTTGGCTCCAAATCATAATTCTGATTTCAGACTCCTCAGTACCTAAGGTTGGTTTGAGTCACTGGCATCTTGTTTTCTATAGTCTTAAAAAACCAACCTACAAAATATTTTTTAAAGTTATTCTAGAGTTTTCAGTATATACATTTAAATTACATCCTTAATTACCTTAAGTACTACTATATAATTTTGTTGTACCTTATGCTAGGGTACTTATAAATTTATCTTATCTTTTATTTATCTATATCCTACATTTAAACTATACATCACTGCTATTATTAATCTAAATAAACATTTCAATTGTTGCCTTTAAAGCATTAAAAAAGAAAAAAATAAAACATTATGTTTTATTTCTATTAATATTATCATTTCTATTATAATTGGCAGGTCAAATATTATCTAGCTAGCTACATTTTTTGAGGGTATATGTCTTTCCTGTTTATAGTTTGAGCTTTAGAACTGTGGATTTTTTTTGTTAATTTTGGAAAGTCTTTGATCATTATCATTTTTCATAATTTTTTTCTTGATTTGTTTCATATTTATAATAACAGTTGTATATATCCATATTTTCTTTATTTTAAAAATTCTTCTTCTGGTCTACATTCTTTTCTTTTCATCTCATTTCACATTTGGTGGGTCCTATTGCTATAACTTAAAGATTACTGATATTTATTTTTTTCCTGGCTCTAGGTCATAAGTTCAAGGCCTCATATTTGCTCATCTTATTCATGGCTGATTCTCAACCAGTCGAGCCACATATCTAGCCTGGCACTTTGCTGATTAATTGGAGATGAATTCTCATAGGCTTTTCCATCTAGTCAAATATAGGCAGTCCTCCAGGACTCAGCCACTGGTGCCAGTTCAAAGTTACTGATTTTTTTTTCCTAAACTGTGTTCAGTCTACTTATGAATCATCAAAGATAAAGTTTCTTTTATATTTGTTTTGCTGATGTTTAAGCATTGCTTCTGTGTTTTTTTTATAAAGTCTCTATCTCTCTTCTCTTAAGTCTCATCTATATTCACATTTGTTCTTCACTTTTCATTGGAGGCTTTAACATATTAATTTGTGGTTTCTTTTAAATAGATATATTTTGCCGAAAGTTCGAGTTCACATCAAAACTGAAAGTACAGACACTTCCCAGATACCCTTGCCTCAACAGATACATAAATTAGGAATTATAGTTGTTGCTAAATATTCTATCAGTTGAAGATAGTAGTACATACCTGCAATCTCAAAATTTGGACAGGCTGAAAGATTTCAAATTTAAAGCCAGACTGGGTGAGTTCCACACTAGACTGGACTATGCCAGAGGATCTTGTCACTCCAAACAGCAACAAAAAGTCATTTGTCAAATAATTTAAAATTTCAGCTCCAGCTCATCTGGTTTGTGCTTAACATGCCTTCTGAAATGGCAATGTAGTTTTCATTGTAGATTTTGTAAAACATCTAATGGCTTATAATTTTGGGTTGAAAGCCAGATGTGTTGTACTGAGTAATAGGAATTAAAGTAAGGTTTTAGTGTGAGGTCTATGTCACATACAAGAGCTTATTCACATTGTATTGTGTTTAATGTTTGTTAAAGATACAAGTTCTTTTTTGTATATATTCTTATTGTAAAAATACTGTACAGAGGGGTTAGAGTTACATGAATAAGATAATGAGTTCATGTCCTATCAAGCATTGTTACCTCCTCCTTTTTTTTCCTCTACCATTCCTTCCCTCCCCAACTCCTCCTTTTCCCCTCCCTCCCCCCACCCCCGCCCCAAGTTGTAAAGTTCGTTTTTCAACATAGGGTCTTCTACATCTCATTGTTAAAATGGGTCATCCTATATCCTTATTTCAGAATTTTGTTATCCCCCTTCCCCTCCCCAAATTAGAAAAATGTATATACAAGATGAAGGGCAATGAATCAAATACAATGAATACAGAGGTTATACTATGGGGTAAGAAGATACAAAAGAAAGAAAAATATCACATGGTATATTATAAATACATTAAGAACAACTTCAAGAAATATAAAACCACTTCTGTCTCTATCTTGGGGTTCATTTTGCTTAGCATCATCTTATATGGTCATATGTACATAGCTTTTGACCTTTTCTGCTTGTCCTAGACATATGCTAGTTATTGCAAATAAGAGAAACCATAGGGTCTATGTTTCTTTTGGTCTGGTTTATTTCACTTAGTATACTTTTTTCCAAGTCTTTCTATTTCCTAACAAATGGGGCAATGTCATTCTTTCTGATGGAGCATAGAATTCATATATATATATATATATATATATATATATATATATATATATATATATATAAGATATATATATATATATATAAAATCACATATTCTTGATCCATTCATCTACTGAGGGGCATCTGGGTCGGTTCCATATCTTAGCTATGGTAAATAATGCTGCAATTAACATAGTTGTACTGGTAGCTTTAATACAGCCTTGTTTGTGATCATTTGGGTAAATGCCGAGAAGTGGGATTGCTGGGTCATAAAGAAGCTCTATGTGGAGTCTTTTGAGGAACCTCCATACTGCTTTCCAAAGTGGTTGAACATGTTTACACTCCCACCAACAATGCAGTAGGGTTTTCTTTTGGCCACATCCCCTCCAGCATCTGTTGTTATTAGATTTTTTGATTATAGCCATTCTAACTGGGGTAAGGTGGAATCTCAATGTTGTTTTGATTTGCATTTCTTTTATGGCTAGAGAAGTTGAGCATTTCTTCATGTGCCTATTGGCAATTCTTTTTTCCTCTTCAGGGAACTTTCTCTTTAATTCTTTAGCCCAATTATAATGGGGCAGTTGTTTCTTTGAGGATTTGTTGTTGGGGGGTTTAGTTTTTTGAGTTTTAAGTATTTTTATATATGAGGCCCTTGTCAGTTGTATGGCTAGCGAAGATCTTCTCCCAATCCATGGGCTTTTTAGTGATCTTGCTAGCTATGTCCTTTGTCATGCAGAAGCTCTGTAGTTTCATGCAATCCCATTTGTCCAAACCTTCTTTGATTTGTTGCATTTCTGGGTTTTTATTAAGAAATTTTCAGGCTGTGCCAAGGAGCCCTAGAATTTTTTTTTTTGTAAAGAAACTATACAGTGGGTTACAGTTACATGAGTGAGGTAATGAGTACACATCCTCTTGAACATTGTTACCCCCTCCATTGTTTTCCCCCTACCATCCCCTCCCTCCCTCCCTTCCCCGAGGTTCTTTTTTTTTTATTGTGATTAAGTGATTACATAATTTCCAGAATTTCACAGTATTGTGGAATAATGATGCTCATTTAAAGTCACAAGTTCATTCTAACTTTCCTGGAGCAAATTGTCTATCACAGTCTGTAACATATAACGGTGTTCACATGTTATATACCATATATGTGATCAGCAGCGTGGGGATATTTAGTAGTGGTTCAACCAGATGAGTGGGAGTTCTTCGTTTCTTAAGTACTGTTAGTTTTGTCGTATCACCTAACATTTTGGATTTAGCATCCACTTATCAGGGAGACCATGTACCGTTTGTCTCTTCGTTCTTGGCTTACCTCGCTCAACATGATTCCTTCTAGCTCCATCCATTTCCCTGCAAATGCCATTATTTTGTCATTTCTAATGGCTGCATAATATTCCATTGTGTATAGATACCACAATTTTTGGATCCATTCATCTGTGGTGGGGCATCTGGATTGTTTCCATATCCTAGCTATTGTGAACAGTGCTGCAATAAACATGGAGGTGCACGTGTCTTTGTATATTGGTTCTTGTTGTTCAGGGTAGATGCCTAGAAGTGGTATGACTGGGTCGTAAGGGAGGTCAATCTTTAGCTTTCTAAGGACCCTCCAGACTGCTTTCCAAAGTGGTTGTATAAGTGTACATTCCCACCAGCAGTGTAATAGGGTTCCTCTTTCTCCACATCCCCTCCAGCATTTATCATTGGCTGATTTGTGGATGTGAGACATTCTGACTGGGGTAAGGTGGTATCTTGGGGTTGTCTTTATTTGCATTTCCTTCACCACCAGGGATGATGAACATTTCCTCATGTGTTTCTTTGCCATTTTTATTTCTTCATTTGAGAAGTCCCTCTTTAGTTCCCTTGCCCATTTAGTAATTGGTTTGTTAGGTTTGGGAGGGATTAATTTCTTGAGTTCCCTGTATATACAGGATGTTAACCCCTTGTCTGATATATTGCTGGTAAATATTTTTTCCCAATTAGTTGGTTGTCTTTCTAGCTTAGTTGTGATAGATTTAGCTGTGCAGAAGCTTTTTATTTTAAGGTAGTCCCATTTGTCGAGTCTCTCTTCAACTTGTTGTGATCCTTCCTGTGCCTATTAGTTCAAGTGTCTCTCCTACTCTGTCCTGCAGTAGTTTCAGAGATTCAGGTTTAATGTTAAGGTCTTTAATCCATTTTGAGTTGACATTGGTGCATGGTGATAGGCTGGGGTCCACTTTTAGTTTTCTGCATGTGGCTGCCCAGTTTTCCCAGCACCAGCGGTTGAAGAGGCTGTGTTTCTTCCATTGTATGTCTTTGGCTCCTTTGTCGAATATCAGCTGGCTGTAGGCCTGTGGATTTATTTCTGGATCTTCTATTCTGTTCCATTGGTCTTCGGGTCTGTTTTTGTGCCAGTACCATGCTGTCTTTGTTATTATAGCTCTGTAGTAGAGTTTGAAGTTTGGCATGGATAGCCCTCCCATATTGTCTTTATCCCCTAGAATTGTTTTGGCTATTCTAAGTCTTTTGTTGTTGTTCCATATGAATTTTTAGACTGTTTTCTGTATTTCAGTGATGTACGTCATTGGGATTTTAATAGGAATTGCATTGAATTTGTATATTAGTTTTGGAAGTATTACCATCTTTACTATATTAAGTTGGCCTATCCAGGAGCATGGGAGGTCTTTCCATTTCCTAGTGTCTTCTGCAATTTCTTTCTTTAACTTTTTATAGTTCTCATTAAATAGTTCTTTTACATCTTTGGTTAGGTTAATTCCTAAATATTTTATTTTTTGGGAGGTTATTGTGAATGGGGTTGCTCCCTTTATTTCCCTCTCTTCTTGTAAATTGTTAGTGTATAGGAAGGCAACTGATTTTTGTGGGTTTATTTTGTATCCTGCTATTTTGCCGAAGTGATTTATGATTTCTAAGAGTTTGGGGATGGAGTTTTTGGCATCGTGAAGGTATAGTATCATGTCGTCTGCAAAAAGGGATGGTTTAACTTCTTCTTTCCCTATGCGGATCCCTTTAATGTCTTTTTCTTGCCTTATTGCCCTGGCTAAGGGTTCCAGGACTATATTGAAGAGGAGTGGAGACAGTGGGCATCCTTGCCTTGTTCCTGATTTTAGGAGAATTGGTTGTAGCTTTTCCCCATTAAGTATAATATTGGCTATTGGTCTGTCATAAATGGCTTTTATTGTTTTTAGAAATGTTCCTTCTATTCCTATTTTCTCCAGAGCTTTTAGTGTGAATGAATGTTGAATTTTATCAAAGGCCTTTTCTGCATCTGTGGCAATAATTATGTGATTCTTGACCTTGGCTCTGTTGATATGTTGGATTACATTTATTGACTTACGTATGTTAAACCATCCCTGTGTCTCTGGGATGAAGCCTACCTGGTCATAGTGTATATTTTTTTATGTGTTTCTGGATTCTGTTAGCTAGAATCTTGTTAAGGATCTTTGCATCTGTGTTCATCAAGGAAATTGGCCTGTAATTCTCCTTTTTGGTTGGGTCTTTGCCTGGTTTGGGGATGAGTGTGATATTGGCTTCGTAGAATGAGTTTGGGATAGCTCCCGCCTTCTCTGTTTCTCTGAAGAGCTTGAGGAGAATGGGTATTAGTTCTTGTTTAAAGGTCTTATAGAATTCTGCTGTGAATCCATCTGGTCCTGGGCTTTTTTTTGTTGGAAGACTTTTGATAGCTTCCTCTATCTGGTTATAGGATATTGGCTTATTTAATTGGTTAACTTCTTCTTTGCTCAGTTTGGGCAACTTGTATTTCTCTAAAAATGCATCCATTTCTGCCAGATTTTCTTCCTTTAGGGAGTATAGGTTTTGAAAGTAGTCTGTTAGAATTGTTTGGATATCTTTGGTATGTGTTGTGATGTTTCCCGTGGCATCCCTAATCCTATTAATATGGGTTTCCTCTCTTCTTTTTTTAATTAATCTAGCCAACGGGCCATCAATTTTGTTTATTTTTTCAAAGAACGAGCTTTTTGTTTGGCTTATTTTGGTTATGGTTTTCTGATTTTCTAATTGGTTAATCTCTGCTCTTAATTTGGTTATCTGGCTTCGTCTAGCAACTTTAGGTCCCATTTTTTCTTGTTTTTCTAGCTGTTTTAGTTGCAACATGAGATTATTTACTTGGTCTGTCTCCATTCTCTTGATGTGGGCACTGAGGGCAATAAATTTGCCCCTCAGGACTGCTTTTGCTGTGTCCCACAAGTTTCTTTGTGAGGTGTTTTCATTTTCATTGAGTTGTAGGAAATGCTTTATTTCTTCTCTGATCTCTTCCGTTACCCAAGCATTGTTAAGGAGTGTGCTGTTCAATTTCCATGTATTAGAGAAATGTCTGCAGTATGCTTTGTTATTGAGAGCTAGCTTGATTCCACTGTGGTCAGATAGGATACAGGGGATTATGTCGATCCCTTTGTATTTGCTTAAGTTCCTTGCATGAACTATGATATGGTCTATTTTGGAGAAAGTTCCATGAGCTGCTGAGAAGAATGCGTACTGTGTTGTTTTAGGGTGAAATACTCAGTAGATGTCAGTTAATTCCTCTTGAAGTATGGCCTCACTTAATTCGGTAGCTTCTTTGCCAATCCTCTGGTTGGTAGACTGTCCTTTGGTGAGAGTGGTGTGTTAAAGTCTCCTAGTATTATCATATTGGGATCTATTTTATTCTGTAAGTTTGAGAGCATTTGTTTAACATATCTGGGTGCACCACTATTTGGGGCATATAAGTTGATGATGGTAATGTCCTCCTCTTGGATTGTTCCCTGTATTAATATGTAGTGTCCGTCCTTGTCTTTCTGTACTGATTTTAATGAAAAGTTTATTTTGTCAGATATCAGGATAGCTACACCTGCTTTCTTACTGGGGGCATTTGATTGGTAGATCCTTTTCCACCCCTTCACTCTGAGTTTGTTTGTATGTTTGGCTGAGAGGTGGGTCTCCTGATGGCAACAGATGGATGGGTCTTGTTTTCTGATCCAGTCCTCAGTTCGTTTAATTGGCGAATTCAGCCCATTTATATTAAGAGAAAGTATAGAGAGATGCATTGTTGTCCCTGCCATTCTGTTTTCCTAAGTTTTACTTCTTTCCTTTCCTCCTGTGCTTGCTCAGTTAGACTTTGAGTAATGCCTGTTTGGGGCAGGTCCCAGTTCCTGATTGCTTTCTTCAGGTTGTGTCCCCCCTCTTAGAATTGAGCCCTAGAGTTTTTACTATTCCTTCCTGTAATGTTTCAGGGTGTCTACTTTGACATGGAGGTCTTTGATCCATTTGGAGTTAATTCTGGTGCAGGGTGATATGTAAGGATCTAGCTTTAGTTTTCTTTCTTTCTTTCTTTCTTTCTTTCTTTCTTTCTTTCTTTCTTTCTTTCTTTCTTTCTTTCTTTCTTTCTTTCTTTCTTTCTTTCTTTTTGTTGGTTGTGGGGCTTGAACTCTGGCCGTGGGCCCTGTCCCTGTGCTTTTCAGCTCAAGGCAAGCGCTCTACCTCTCTACTACAGCACCACTTCCGGTTTTCTACTGGTTTATTGGAGATAAGAGTCTCACAGACTTTCCTGCCTGGGTTGGCTTTGAACCGTGAGCCTCAGATCTCAGCTTCCTGAGTAGCTAGGATTACAGGAGTGAGCCACCGGCGCCTGGCTTAGCTTTAGTTTTCTTGTAGCCTCAGTTCTCTCTTTTGTTCCTGCTTTTAAAATATGGAAAATATGGTTTTGCATACTTTTCAATAGTAATATACTCATTCTTTGAACCTATTGCTACTGTTGTAAAGGAGAAAATACATTCTACAATTATATGATTAATTCTGTCTTTGTGGGACTCATATACGTAGATCATTGGTAAGTTTAAGCACTTTCCTTTTCCAGATGAGACAGAAAGTCAAGAAAAGAATAGAGTAGGAAAATTCCCTGTCTGCTGGTAAGATAGTGATCTGGCAATCTTTTGTCCTGGAAAGGAGAATGTTGTTATTGAGGCAGTCTTGTTGTATTTTACAATGATTATTCTTCCCCTATACCTTGCCAAATCTCTAGAGGATCTTTTTTGGCTCTTCATTATGTGAGCCTGACCAGGTGTCTAAAGGTAAATGTTGAGAATGTGTGAGAACATTGTTACCACCACATCCACAAGAGTTTATGGTAGTCAGCCTCCAGCAACTGACCATGAGCTACCAGCACCTGGCATGCTCTTTGGTTAGCCAACTATTTATCTCAGTTTTCATTTCTTGCACTACTTTAAACTGTGAGTCATCTCTAAAGGAGATAGAGACCTAGTAGCATTAGAAAATGAATTATATTAAGAGATAAGAAACAAAAACTCTGCCAAAGCATTACATACACTATCATCTGTAATAGCAATCATGTATAACAGCCATTGATTTTCCACTAAATCACATATTTAGCAAGAACTTCTAAATATCAGCTTTAATCTATGCTTAGTTTTAGTTACAATAATGAAGATGTGTTCCTTACTGTGGATGACATCAAATTGCATTAACAAAAAAAAATTCTACTAAGTGAATATAAGTAGAGGTGAATTTTATGTTGGATCGCTATCCCAAATGAGCAAATATTTTAAAGAACAACATATGATAAACATTAATACTTAAATTTGATTCAAACCATATTGTTCATTTTTCTTATAAGTGTTCACTTATCTCATAAAGATAGGTTCCAATGTTTTAAAAACATCCTTTTCCACTTGATTCCTTCCAAATTTACTTAAATGTTTAGTAAATCATAACTTCAGAGGGCACCGGCCTCTAAAAGTCATGTTGATCCCTAGGGGACAAATGACAGACAGTGTTATCTAATTACACTCATTAATCAGATTATATATGGTGGGTTTTTTTTTAGACTACCTAGTTATTTCTAATGGTTGAAAGAGTCAATACTCTGAGGAGTTGTAGTAAAACTTGCTATTTTCAGATTGCAATAATTTATATGTAACTGATACATGCAAATGACCTTACATATGGATATTTTAAAATAATTCAAAATTGGACAATAAAGAGAACAACATAGAAGTAGACATCTATGAATCCATTTTCACACCTTTACTCATTCTGTGTTTTCAATCATTGGGTCTTGTTACTTGATATGATTAATAAAAAGATTAAAGAGTACTTTGCAGTGTGATTGTATATATTTCCAAAAACATCTGGTATTTAAATTTCAAAAGACATCTGGAAATCTCAATTAGTGTTGAATATCCTGTTCTTTAAAGGAATTATTATCCTCTGGTTTTAAACTCAGGATATATTTTGAAAAAAAGTCACTGCTCTTAGATTCAGTGGTCTCACAAAGTAAAAATGATGTGCATAAGTATCATATTATAGGTGGAATAGTTGCAATTTGTTTCAGAGTTTTAGTCAAATATATCATCTGATTACTGCATAAAAATATAAGGTATGGTTAAATTGGTTTTTATGAAAAGATTAATGTAAAAATAATAAACATATAGTGTTGGAAGAGTGAAAATCATTATGACAAGAAAGCTCACAAATCTATGTAATAACTTCAGAAGATAGATCAGCATCAGGATCACAGTTGTGATCATGGAAGTTACCAATGACACGATGCATTACAAGTATGTAAGGAACAAAAGGAAATTAAAAACATTTACTGATCCTGTAAGTACTCCAGGGTCTTTTGCCAAAGTATTAAAAATATCATTTTACTTAATGCTAACAACAGATAACATTGGAAATGTTATCACCTTATTTTAATAGATGAAGATCTTGATTATAATTACTGAGTGATTTCTTCATGACTGAATAGTAATATTTCTGAGAATCAAACATGACTGCACTCCAGAAATTCCTTAATAGTCATCACTAATGCTTTTGTGTTATTGCAAGCCTAGATGGTTATGGTGCTAGTAGTCCAGGCAAATGGTGAAGGAGAACTCATAAGCCTGAAGAGCAGAAAAGTTAGTAGCATTTTAAGTTTGTCTTAGTTTGAAAAGACTATGAAATATCAGTTGGGATTTTCCCTAAACAATTGTTATCTGCCCTATTGGTATCATTTATTCATATGGTCAACAAATACTTAGTCATAGGGGTTCTCAGAGGAAAAGAGATTGTGAAAATGCTCTATTTTCTCCTTTCATGAAGTTTTAAATTTTATGTAAGTATATATTATGAAAGTGTTCTCATGAAACTCAATGATTCTGAATCTTTTTCTTACCTCTTGTGGAATTAATTTCCTTAATTTTACCTTTAGGTTTTGGTAGGTTCTGATAGGAAGTATGACTGATTCCAAATTGGCTTGAGTTCTATTGGTTCCAAAGTCAGGGAATGGAATGCTTTGATTTCCTGATTCATTTCCAGTCCACAATTACCAGGTATAAATCACTTAATATGTGTCATCATTTTCTTGAATATTAGCCAGCACAACAAAACAGCCAGAATTTGTATATTCTAGCCTCCTCTTTAGGGAAACAACGTGTTATTAATGGAATTGTGTGATTGAATACAGGTATTGAACCTGGACTTAATAGGATCATGCTGTTTGGAAACCAATATATTTACAGTATTTTTCATTAATTTTTAGAAATTTTTTGTCAGAGTTTTTAATAGTGATCACTGCTGTGCTTTAAGACAGAATCTTTCAATGTCAGCCAGAATGGTCTCTTCTTATAAAGTATTTTGAGCATAAGTGGTTTCCATTTTATAACCATAGGTATGTGCTCCAAACTTTAAGAGTATTACAGCATATTGGTGATTGAGTTAAGGTTATATTATTTAGTTTGTATGCTGTGAGTTTTATTTTATTTATTTGTTTTGTTTTGTTTTTGCTAGTAGTAAAGCTTTAACTCAAGGGTTCATGCTTTTACTTGGTTTCTTTGCTTAGGACTGACTCTACTAGTTGGTCCTATGGTTTAATTGCTCTTTAAATTGGAGATGGTCTCATGGACTTTTCTGCCTGGGCTGGCTGTGAACTTTGATCCAATTTATATCATCCATAGAACAGCAGGAAATGTTAAAGAAAGAACAATACACAATTATCTTGTATCTGTGAATGAAGGTAGCAAAATGTTAGGTGTAATGAACCCCAAGATAAGTAGTCAACTGTTTTTTTCTTTCTTATGATTGTTTCTAACATATTTATAAGATGATTTCTTTGTTGCTTTGTATGTCCCTCCCCCACAGTATAACCCCTGCTTTCATTGTATTTGATGTTGGTATAATTTGTGGAGGGGAAAGGCAAAAGCAAACTGCTTAAATAGGGATACAGGTGGACCCATTGCAACAATGAGATGTACAAGTCTTTATGTTGAAAAACTAACTTTACAACGTTGGCCAGGCGGGGGCGGATGGGAAGGGATGGGAAGGAGAAACAAAGGAGGAGACAATAATGCTTGATAAGAAATGTACTCATTGTCGAAAACGAACTTTACAACTTTCATGGGGGGGGAGGGGGAAGGGGGGAAGCAGGGAGGATTGGGGGGCGGAGGGAGTATGGGAAGGGATAGGAAGGGGAAACAAAGGAGGAGGCAACAATGCTTGATAAGAAATGCACTCACTCATTATCTTGCCCATGTAATTGTAACCCCTCTGTACAGTATTTTCACAGTTAAAAAAAAAAGAAATTAAAAAAAATGTACTTATTACCTTGCCCATGTAATTGTAACCCCTCTATACAGTATTTTCACAATAAAAAATAAAAAGTAAAAAGTAAATTAAAAAATATTAAAGCACAAAAAAACCTGTTGAATAATAGGAAGAGCAGAGATGGGAGTAATGAGAATAAACTAGAGGATAATCTTATTGAAGTACTACATGTGCATGTACCAAACACTAAGGAGAACCCTCTTTCAATGATTAGTATGCACTACAAAGTGAAAGGCAGGAACGTAAAATAGGTCCTGTAATGGAAGGAGGATACCAGTGTGAGGGCAGAGGGTGAATGAGTATGAATATGGTCCACATATTTTATGTAAATATGTAAAAATGGGAGAATGAAGCTTGCTGAAAGTGGTTTGGAGAGGAGGAAGGAGGAAGAGGGGAGTGACAGAAGGGGTAAATGATCAACGTACATTGTATGAATATATAGACTTGACAAAATGAATCCCCTTGTACAACCCACTGATACAAACAAAACATGTAAACACCTTTTCATTCAAAAGCAAAATCTTTAGCATTACTTATGATCTCTTTTCTAAAAAAAAAAAAACACACAGAAAGACAGGTTTTCATGTGATTAATTTGGCTGTGTAAGCTAACAGATCTTCACTGACACATTATAAGGCAAAACAAAACTATTTGCTTGGAAGTGAAAAATAGTTGCATTGATTAATTTCACTAATTTGTGGAATGATTTATGGTCACATTGTGTGAAAATAAGGACTAAATATATGTTTCATATTACTGTACACCTGAAAATGAGGTAATTACAATATTAGAGACAATAATGTAGAGTGCCCATACAAATATTTCTACTCTTCCTAAGGGTGTCAAATTAATTATTTCAATTATGGAAATACTAGAACAGCATCTTTGCTTGAAGTTTGGTGTGGCATATCAAAAGAGATTAAGCAACCAGCCTGAGAAATATTGGTTCTGGATACCCAGGCTGACTTGCTTAAATACTACAGTTAAAAGAAAATACTAGTGTTATAACAGTTGTAGGAGTACATGCTGGAGTGATTTTCTTTGGGGCATAGCACTGTCATCACAGCCTCCTATTAATCCTTTCACCTGCTCATGTGGTGTGCACATGCAGGGTGAAAGGAATACTGTTAGATTTCATTCAAGGAGGCATTTGTGTCTGAACCAATTTTAAACATAGTTTAACTGATTTCTTCTTAGAATACCAATTTGACATACAGTAGCTCCTTCACTGACATTCATATAACATTTCTGCACTTAGAATTTTTTGTAGTATGCAACTAATGTCAACATGGATTTGAGTATTTCATCAATGAGTTAAATGGGTTTAAAATGTCAGGTAAAATATTTAGCATAAAATGTCAGCAGAAATTCAGTAGAATAAGCATTGAAATGTATCAATACTATAAATACAAAATTTTCATATGAGGACCATCATGGAATTTTATTTTTTTCTTTTATGAACTTTGTAATACAACTATTTCATAACAAACCATTAAGTAATTTTTCTAAAGAAGACAACTTAAGATGCTTTACCCTTGTCACACATTTCAGTTTCTGTTCAGTTTATTTCATTTAGTTTTACTAGTCTAGAAATTACCTTAAATGCCAATTTTCAGGTAAAAGACTTTTTTTTGTCATATATTTTGCTAGTAAGTTTATTGTTAGGGATATGATTAAAGGAAAACTATGTGTGTTTAATTTTAATTTTAACTGAGTATCTTCATTATGTGAGTTTTTTAACTTTTTCATAGTATTCAATTTAATACAAATAAATACACAAATAAATTATAGATATTATGAAACATTATTACCTATGTTCACTAGAAATCATTTAAAACTATTTCTGAAAAACAATGAAACATATAGATTATGTAATCTAAGATTTCATATTAATACTCTATTTATGTGGAAAATTAGCTATACAATTTATGAGTGAGGACAGGAGGGAAAAATTGGGAGAGATCAAGGAAAGAGGTGACATTGTCCAAAAAGAAATGTAAATTTTACCTTATACAACTGTAACCCCTCTGTACACCACTTTTTCAATGACACTAAAAAAACTATGTGTCATTTTTAAAAATCATAATAAAACAACAGCATATTAAGTGAATGGCATATATGAATGAGGTTAAAGGAATACAAATATGTATTGCAATCAACCTAATTTTCTTTATTTATTATTTATAGTTTAGAGGACATTGTAGATGAGTATTATTATTTTGCCAGTATTTTGGTTACTAATAGTAGCTTAAATATGTGCTGGATAAAAGAAAGTCAACAGAAGTAAAAAGATATGGCAAGAAATACATAATATAAAGGGAAAGAAATAGGGGGAAAAAGAAAGATAATTTTTAGGAAAAATGAAGCCTTTTTTTTCCTGACCCATTATGTGAGATTTTATGTGATATTTAGATACAGTATAATTTCAACATCCAGGTGTGCACAGTATTTGACTTGATAAGTGCACCCACTCAGGAGGTTACTTAATATATGCAGAGAGGGGCTGGCCATGAATTAGCTTGACCATTATGCCATTAAAGATAGAATGAATAGCTTAATCTCCCTAAAATGTTAGCCCGTTGGTTATGACAGGCTATGTTGGTGGAATATTTATACATTAAAATTGTGTTGTATTTTAATTCATTTCCATTTAAAAACAACATATTGTACAGTTTATACACTCTGATTTTGTAAAAAGAAGTGCCGTATAAAGGTTAATGGAAACAAAAAAGCCTATTAGATTAAAACTTCATCTGAATTTATTATTTCAAATATCACATCTCTATAATGACATTCATGGTAAATGCCTCTCTACATATTTTGTGTAAAATAATAAGATCATTGTCTGTGATAAATAAAATCTGGAACAAAAACAAGGTCTAATTGAAAACTCAGTCTGTGCCTTCTGTAAAAACAACTACAATTTTTCATAAAAATAGCTAGTGTTATGGTTTGTCTCTGTAATATACAAAGGCTCATACGCTAAATGCTTGACTACCTGGCTATAATACTTTAATAAGGATGTGGCGGAAGTTTTAAGGTAGACCATTAGTTCATGTTATTGAAGAGGAAATGAAGACACTAACCTCTTTTTGTTCTTTCTTGTCATTTTGTTCTTTGTATTCCAAAAGAATAATTGCTAATTTTAAAGTGAATATTCCACTGAATGGTTTTTCATTGTAAATAAAAGTAGAAAGAATGAGTGATTGTTGATTCACCTTACACACCATTCCCTCTAGTTAAATCTGTATATGCCTACCTCTTATCATAATTTCACTCCTTCATAATGCCAAGAGCTATAAGCTACACAAATATAAACTTTGTTTTATATCAGAGTGTGAAAACCCAAAAGTATTTCATTGATAAACTATTATTTCCTTACTGGTCTAAATATTATATTTTCCATACTAATATATAAAGACAAATTTGACTGCTCCTAATAACCACATCTGGGACCACCTTAAGATTTCCATCAAGCATCATCTTAATTCTTAGTTTCTTGTTAATAGAGGAACCCCAGTCACTTAGACAACCTAAAATAAAATCCACTGAACTTTGTTTAACTCTAATTTTCAACTTCATGTCCACCAACTTGGTCTTGGGATTCACTTTCCATTGATGCATTTCTTTTCCTATTGTATTTAAGTTTAATCTTCTCTTTCAATGTAAGAGTACATTAGTACCTGCTTAGCATACGAATCTTTACCCTTGCCTTTTCAATTCGTGTGCCTAATATTATTTTTTTCCAGAACTCTAAAAGTGCTGGAATTATAACACTTCTATGCCACCTGTTCTCCCCCACCCTTGTTTGGTTTTTAATTTTTTAAATTTTTATAACTTTATTGTAAAAGTGATGAACAGAGGGGTTACAGTTACATAAGTACGGTAATGAGTATATTTCTTTTTAAACACATTTACCCCTCCCTCATTTTCTCCCACTTCTCCCTCTGTACTCCCCTCCCCTCCAAGGTATAGCATTCATTTCCAACATAGTGTCAAATGAGTATCGTTGTCCTGTGATTCCCTTATCCTGCCATGGATCAGATAAGCTTATGTACAAGACAAAGAGCACAGAAAACTAAAGCAGAAAAAAAATAGAAACAACTGCATACAGGCTATGTCACCTGTTCTATGTCACCAAAATAGTCTAACTTTAGACTTTATATTACTGGTTAAAACTTTACTACACAGACTCCCAAATTTTCCTCTATTCTGAACATACCTTGTTCCAGTTGCGTAAATTTTCTTTCACCAAATTAAGGGAAGATAATAAATTATTTTCTATAATTTTTCTACTTTCCACACTGTAAAATATAATATTAAGCATAGTTTGTGCAAAAGCATTTATTACTGTGGGTTGTATAATTTTGCCTGATTATAGAAAAATGGCAATTATTCTCACAAATTCCCAGCAATTCCTCAATAGGTTAAATTTCATGAGCTCTTCCACCTGACACAGGACTAAAATACATTTTTCCAGCAAAAGACAAAGTAAGTTCCATATACTGTTTATTCAAGAAACAATGAAAGAAAATGTATATTGATTTTTATATATTAAATTGGAAAATAATAGATTTACCTAACAATGTTACATAACAATCTCATGAGTTAGTACACATAAAAGGCTTATTACAGTGCCTAGACTATATTTTGTGTTCAATAAAGATGGAATGCTATAAATATGACTATTCAATGTGTGTAAATTACTTGTACAATAATATGGCACCTTGCAGATTCATAATAAAAATACATTTGAGTTAACATCTTAGTGTAAAATTAACATTAATTTGTTATTTTTAAGTGTATTAAGTCACTATTTAAAACAAATATTCAACTAAATGAAATGTTCTAATTTTCTTTTTTTGTATATGCCAAAAGACATGTGAATAACAATCCAGTCACAGAATTGAGACAAAAATAGTGTATTTATTATAATTGTAATATCTAGTATTTCTGAAAATTTTAAAGAAATATCATTTTGTTGTATAATATCAATGTTTTATTATGAGTGTTATAAAGAAAGAATAGCCATGAGTTATTTAAATAATACAAAGTTATAGGAAAATTTTGACATCCTATAGTCAAAAATACAAACATCATACTTTCTTAATATCAACTGAATTTTACAACAACAGAACTTTTTGTTATTCCTCACCTTGCTGGATTGAGTAAATTAAAATAAGTTTTGTTTTCATTCCATGAAATTATTTTCAGTGGTTCTAAAATGAAAGAACATATTACAACATTATAAAAAATCAATAAAGCAACCAATGCATTTGTCTTTTATGCAACAATATAATTCTGGAAATAAATGCATAGCAATCTCTTAAGTTTTAGCCTCAAAGAATTTGCTTATCCATTAAAATTTTGGTCTTAAAACACTTTCCTCTTTACCTTTAGTAGTATCAAATTTAAAATGGGTCTGTAACAATAATGATGGCATCTGGAAGACATTTTTTAGCAATAAAAAAAGCCAAAAGTCAGTGGAATGCACCATGTGAATAAAATATAATAATGTTAGCTATATGGTTAGGTATTTAACTGCCCTTTGGCAGTTGATGCCTTTCTTTTGATATGCAATCTAAGAGTGCTAACACTAATACTGAACTGACATTTCCAAATATTGGTGTTTCAGAAGCCATCATCAAATATCATTACTTTCAAGTAAATGGTACTTTTAAATGTTACTGCATTTCTGAATTCAGCCTACTGAATACCTACACATGATATAGTAATATTTAAGGAACTGGTGGGTAAATAATTCAGGAAATTGATTTATTTTGTTATGAAACTGAACCATAGTGTATTGGAATAAGTTTAATCCAGTAGACCATGAGGAAATAAAAGGCAGACTTGTTGGATGAATCCATATTTTTAATATATAAAAGATTCACTGGCTGAGAGAAGAGAGAGAGAGAAAGGAAGAAAAGGGACAGATGGCATTTAATATTAAGAATAAATTTGATTCTATCTCTTTGAAAGCCTCAGTCCTTCATCTTCATTTCCTTCAGAGATTTTACCATCTTATCATAGGGCCCCTTATATCTCTTTTCATCCTTTAGATTTTCTGCACTCTCTTTTTATCAGCTTATCATTATATCCATTTTAAGTTTTATATATAAAGAGATTGAGATGGATTATGAAACTTCTCAGATAAAAACTGTTGCAAGGTAGTTCTTTATTTCTAATTGTAAATAGTTGTTAAATTTTTCATTTAACTTTCCTTATCTCAGAGATAAGAGATAACTTTTATCTCTATGTTTAATCTTCATCTTTCTCTGTCTTCACAATTGATTAGTTACTCCACAGTTTTGGAATGCCTCTTTCTCCCAGCTTTATTGTGCTTTTAATAAAGGCTAGCCATTCCAGAGAGAGCTTCTTCCCAGACACCACTCAAAAATACCACTGAAAGTCAAGGGTATCCTGATTCTTTGCAGCATTCAATGAAGAATTATGAATAATGTCTTTAACTCTTTGGTAAATTACATCTTTTTGACCACTGGATTTAAACTCCTTGAATTGTAATACCTTATCCAAAATGTTGGCAAATTCTAATTTTCTAAAAGAGGCGACAACTCCCTAACAAAGGGGAAAAAAGGCCACTTATAGGCCACTTAGTGTATTGAGTTAACAATATTCTTGAATAAGCAATAAACACTGAACTCTAATAAAATGAATGAATGCTTTAAAATGAATGATATGGTCATATGTACAAAGCTTTTAGCCTTTTCTGCTTGTCCTAGACACATACTAGTTATTGCAGATAAGGTAAACCATGGGACCTATGTTTCGTTGGGCCTGGCTTAACTTAACTTAATGTAATTTTTTCCAAGTCTTTCCATTTCCTAGCAAATGGGGCAGTGCCATTTTTTTCTGATGGAGGCATAGAATTTCATTATATATATATATATATATCATTATATATACATATATACATGATATATACATATATGTCATTATATATATACATATATATATAATGATATATATGTATATATATATATCACATTTTTTTGATCCATTCATCTACTGAGTGGCATCTGGGTTGGTTCCATATCTTAGCTATGGTAAATAAGGCTGCAATAAACATAGTCGTGCTGGTAGCTCTAGTGTGGTCTTGTTTGTGAACATTTGGGTAAATTCCTAAAAGTGGGATGCTGGGTCATAGGGGAGCTCTATGTGGAGTCTTTTGAACAACCTCTATACTGCTTTCCAAAGTTGTTGAACAAGTTTACATTCCCACCAACAATGCAGTAGTGTTCCCTTTTGGCCACATCCCCCCCCCCAACATCTGTTGTTATTAGATTTCTTGATTATAGCCATTCTAATCGGGGTGAGGTAGAATCTCAATGTTGTTGCTTTTTAATTTTTGTACATTTTTTATTGTAAAAATGCTGTACAGAGGGGTTGCAGTTACATGAGCATGGTAATGAGAAAATTTCCTATTGAGCATTGTTGCCTCCTGGTTTGCTTTCCTCCTACTATCCCTTCCCTCCCACCTCCACAACTACACCCCCCCCCCGAAGTTGTAAAGTTTATTTTCAATATAGTGTTTTATACATATCATTGTTACAATGGGTCAATCTGTATCCTTATTTAAGCATTTTGTTTTTTTCCCTTCCCCTCCCTGAATTAGAGACGTGTATATATAAGATGCAGGGCATCGACATCAAACACAGTAAAAACAGGGGTAATACTGTGGGGGAGGAACATACAAAGAAACAAAAATTCACATGGTACATTATAAATTAATTCGAAACAATAACAAGCAATAAAAAAGTATTTGTGTCTCTATCTTGGGGTTCATTTCGCTTAACATCATCTTATATGGTTATATGTACATAGCTTTTGGCCTTCAATATTGTCTTGATTTGCATTTCTTTTATATAGAATAGCAGAAAGACAGCCTTCTCACTAAATGGTGCTGGCAAAATGGGTTAAATACCTGTAGAAAACTAAAACTAGATCCTTATATAGCACCCTGCACGAGAATCAACTCCAAATGAATCAAAGACCTCAAAGTCAAGGTAGACACCCTGAAAACATTACAGGATGGAATAGGAGAAACTCTAGGGCTCCTTGGTGCAGCCTATCATTTTCTTAATAAAGACCCAGAAACATAACAAATCAAAGAAAGCTTGAACAAATGGGATTGCATAAAATTGCAGAGCTTCAGCATAGCAAAGGACATAGCTAGCAAGATCAATAGAAATCCCACAGATTGGGAGACGATCTTAACTAGCCATACAACGGACAAGGGTCTCATACCAAAAATGTACTTAGAACTCAAAAAATTAAGTCCCCCCAACAATAAATCTCAAAGAAACAACCTCCTGATTAATAAATAGGCTAGAGACTTCTCTGAAGAGGAAATAAGCCATTGATTTCTGAGGGTTAATTTTATACCCTTCTATTTTGCCAAAGTTTTGAATCAGCGCAAATAACTTGGGAGTGAGTGGAGTCTATAGGGTTCTTTAAATACAAGACCATGTGATCTGAAACAAAGGAGTATTTTACTTTGACTTTCCTTATTTGGATCTCTTTTATGTTTGCATCTTTTCTTATTGCTGTAACTAGGCATTCTAATACTAAATTGAAGAGAAGTGAAGAGAATGGACATCCTTGTCTAGTTTCTGAATTTAGAGGAAATGGCTTTAGCTTTTCAATATTAAGTATAATATTGGCTGTAGGTTTGTCATACATAGCCTTTACTATATTGAGTAATGTTCCCTGGATTCCTAGTTTTTCCAGAGCTTTCATCATAAAGGGGTATTGGATCATGTCGAAATCTTTTTCTGCATCTATTGAGATAATCATGTGTTTCTTATCCTTGCTCTTGTTGATGTGGTGAATTATATTAATTGATTTGTGAATATTGAACCAGCTTTGAATCCCTGAAATTAATCCTGTTTGTATAATATTTTTGATGAGTTGTTGAAGTCGACTGACCAAAATTTGGTTGAGAAGTTTTGCAACGATGTTCATCAAAGAAATAGGTCTATAGTTCTCTGTCTTTGATAAGACCCTGCCTGATTTGGGAGTGAGGGATGATGCTAAGCAAAATAAACACCATGATAGGGACACAAGAGTTTTCATCTTTTTTTCTTGCTGTTGTTTTTAGATACTTATAATGTACTATGTGATTTTTTTCTTTTGTACGTTCTTCCCCCATGGTATAGCCCCTGTTTTCACTGTATATGATTGCAGTGCCCTGAGTTTTGTATATATCTTTTTTCTAATTTGGGGAGGAGTGGGAAAGAACAAAAAGCTGAAATAAGGACAGAGGTTGACCCATTGTAACAATGAGATGTACAAGACACTATGCTAAAAATGAACTTTACAATTTTGGGGGGTGGTTGGAGAAGAGTTGAGGAGGTTGGTGTAAAGGGAAGGTAGAAGAAAAACAAAGGAGGGGGTACCAATGCTGGATAACTTACTCATGTAACTGTAACCCTCTCTACAGTATCTTTACAATAAATATATATATATTAAAAAAATAAAATGAATCATATGGCAACGTATTGCTGCAATTTCTTCCACTACAGAAATTTTAAATATGTCTTCAAAGTGAGATAAAAGAAGTGAGAAACTTGATATTAGTCCAAGGAAAAGAAGCAGAGAGGATGAGGGAAAGCGATGGAAGAGGTGACAAATCAGGAAGTACTAAACATAGAAATGATCATGTTCACTTGTTATTCCCTTGTACAACCATTTGAAGGTTTTTGTTTTTTCTTTTTGTAAGTAGCTGACTATGCCAAAAAGTTCTATTGTTTTCTTTATTCCTTCCTGTAGATTAAACTTTCTGTGTGTGGATACTTTCGTTCTTCTCCAGGTATGGGAAGTTTTGTGATTATTCTCTGAATAAGATTGCAAGTCATTCTAAAACCACAATATCCCAAGTGTTTGCTCTTTTAATACTGCTTCAAAAATCTTTGCAAGCTTTCTTCATTCCTCTTCATTTTTTTTTATTTTATGGCTATGCACTTTTAAATACTGTATCATCAAACTCACTATTTCTTCTCTTGGATCCATTTATTTTTTAATTTTGCCAAGCACATTTTTCAACTCAGGAATTTCTATTTGTCAAATGTCACTGATGGATCTAGCCTATGATCCAAGCTACATGAGATATTGAGAACTGGAAGACCATATTTTGAGTTTAACTCAAGCAGAAGAGCTTTTAAGACTTCATCTACAAAACTAACCAGCAAAATGGAGGTTTAGAAACATTACTCAAGTGGCAGAATAACATCTGGGCAAGCAAACTGAGTAGGTGTAGGGCCCTGAATTAAAAACAACAATAAATAAATGGGGAAGAACTGGCCAGACAACTAAGAAATATAGAGTACTCCACATTTATACCATTTCAGTAGTAGATTTGAATATATTTTAATATCTTACTGACAAATAAGTTTTTTAAGTTAGGAAAGATACAGAATGTTTAAATAACTGAAGTTTAAGTGAATATATATAGTTTATGTAGTTAATTTTGCTTCAGTGTATGACTGAAAATTCATTCAGATGAGAAAAATAATATATTTAAATTAAAAAACAATTTGTTACATAAATTATGTGCTTTGTTATACATCAGTGCCCTCTATGTCTGATATAAAATCACTGATCATCTAAGCTAAAGTTAAAGATAAATTTTACACTACATATGCTAATGGGTAATCCTCATGATAGGGGTAACTATCAGTGGGGTAACCATAACAAGTCACTATTCAGAGAGTTTATTGTCCTTAGAAACCAAAGGCGGACCCAGTCTCTTAAAGACTCCTGGGTCACAGTATTATAGGTTGGTAGTTATTGGTTCTTTTATGTTCTTCCTCCATAGTATAACCCCTGTTTTCACTGTATTTGATTCCAGTGCCCTCCATCTTGTATATACATTTTTCTTATTTGGGGGGGGAAGGGAAATAAAGTGCTGAAACGAGGATACAGGTTGACCCATTGTAACAATGAGATGTACAAGACACTATGCTGAAAAAGAACTTTACAACTTCCAGAAGGGGAGGGAGGAATTGGTGTGGTGGGGAAGGAGGGGATGGTAGGGGAAAACAAAGGAGGAGGTAACAATGCTTGATAGGAAATGTACTCATTACTTTATTCATGAAACTGTAACCCCTCTGTACAGTATCTTTACAATAAAAAGTATATATTAAAAATATAAAATAAAAAAAGACGCCTGGTCAGTGATTGGCATATTCTTTATAACCACCTCTATCATGTACATGAATACATTTTAGGAAAGAGTTACAATAACATGTCTTTCATAGTCTTTTTAGTACACTTAATGATACACAGTGAAGTTCAAATACTCATGTTCAAACAATAGATTAGACAGGATAATAAGTAAGTTGACTTCACTTCTAAATGTCCTTGATTTTAAATTTCATTAAATCTTGATCCTTGATGATATCTTTTTATTATTTTTGTGTGATGAAATTGAAAAGGTACATCAATCATGTTTGCTGGATGTTAAATTTCAAAGGTTATCTTGTTGAAAAGCATTTAAGTGATTGAATTGTGAGTCTCAAGTAGACAATTTATTTTCATGAAACTTCATTTTTCCCCTGAAAGAATGAGTGATAACATGACAATTATTTAGATGGGTATTTGGCAGATATTGAAAATGAATGACCTCACTCCATTTCAAGGAAAGGCACTGTCGCTGACTGTTACTAACGATGAAACTGAAACTTACTAAATAAATATAAAAATTTGGGGGAGCTGATTCTGCTACTAAGAACTTCATAGTTTTTCAGTACTTACCCACTTTCTTGATTATCTTGATAAAAATATTAAAGAAAATGATGTATAAAGAGATTAACATTTGGGCCGGGTGCTGGCGGCTCATGCCTGTAATCTTAGCTTCTCAGGAGGCTGAGATGGGTATCACGGTTCAAAGCCACTGCGGTTAGGAAAGTTTGTGAGACTCTTATCTCCAGCTAACCACCAGAAAACCAGAAATGGTGCTGTGGCTCAAGTGGTAGAGCACTCTCCTTAAGCTGAAGAGCTGAGGGACAGTGCCCAGGCCCAGATTTCAAGCCCCATGACTGACTAAGAGAAAGAGAGAGGAAGAGAGAGAGAGAGAGAGAGAGAGAGAGAGAGAGAGAGAGAGAGAGAGAGAGAGAGAGCATGCAACATTGAAAAATTCTACAAATTTTAGTTAACTAATACGTCCAACTTACCAATGTGTTATTTCAATTATTTTCTTCTACACAAACTTTCTAGAAAATGTAATATATTTATTTATTTAGTCATCTTTAGTTCCATGTGCCCTAACTGTGACCATTATACTTATTCAGAGTTTCCACAATGGATTTTCTTAACAGCTGAGAAGAAATTGATAGATTAAGAAATTAAGAGGTTAAGATATGAAATGATTGATGCAAACATTGAAGTTTCAATGCCCCTAGACACCAAATAGTTAAATATTGCCTTGCGCTATCTCCGCAGTGATGAGGGTGCTCATTTACCTTCCATAAGGGACAGATGCGAGCTATGTAAACTTCCTTATACCAAGTATAATTAATATACCACAGAAGTTACCTAAAAGCTTTTACTTGAGATTGTTATAGTATAAATCATTTTACATGCTCTGATTAGAATATAACTCTTTTTTTTCTTTTTAATTCCTTCAGCTTTAAAGAGTATATATCTGCTTTAACTATGGACACTGAGTGTTTGAAAATAATTTAATTCTGCCAGGGAAATGTTTTTTATTATCATCTTATAGAGACCAGAGAATGTCTAATTTGATTAGGAAACAAAAAAAGAAAAGCTGGACATGCTTGTACACATTTATCATCTGAGCTTTTCAGGAGATGGAGGCAAGAAAATCTGGAGTTTAAGACCAGCCTAACCCAAAGAAACATAGGTCCCATGGCTTTCCTTATTTGTAGTAACTAGTATATGTCTGAGACAAGGAGAAAAGATCAGATAAGATGATGTGAGGTGAAATGAACCTCAAGATAAGGACACAAGTGTTTTTTTTCTTTCTTGATATGGTTTCTAATGTATTTATAAGGTGATTGTTCTGTTGCTTTGTATGTTCCTCCCCCACAGTATAACCCCTCTTTCACTGTATTTGATATTGGTATAATTTGGGGAGGGGAAGGGAAAAAAAACAAATTGTTTAAATAGGGATACAGGTGGACCCATTGCAACAATGAGATGTACAAAATGCTATGTTAAAAAACAAACTTTACAGAGTTCTGGGAAGATGCCGGAGGAGAAGCTGGAGGCTAAACAAGCTCTCCTATAGAAAGCAGTTTTAGTGTTCCAGTGAACAGTCCTAAGCCAAAGAATCACACCAAGTATGCCATCACAGTACAGAGAGTTAGGCCAGAGAGGGAAAATCCAGGCAAGGAGACAGATCTGAGCACTTGCCAGCAGCTGCGGCTGTGACTGTGGTTGCAGCAGCGACAGCAGCGGTTGTAGCCACCATACCTGCAACACAGAGAGTCTGGGACAAAGGAGCCAGACTCCGCTGGTGAGCGGATTCTACTCAACACCAGCAAGAACTGACAAGGAGCAGACATCTTCATCCTGCAGTTCGCAGACCAGAGATGACCCAGGAACCAAGACTCCAGTGTGAGTAGAAGCCTGACATCCTCACTCCTTATCAGGGAGCAGAGGAGGGAAAGTTACCCCTCCCCCCCACTACGGGAGATCTCCATCTTTGATACTGACAAAGGCCTGGCTGAGCAGCTAGCTCCAACTCAGGCCTTGGAAGAAAACTAGAGTCATTTAGCAGGTCACAAGAACCTAATCTGACCTGCCAGGCTCAGCTCCACCCAGGGAAAAGTCACCCAGCCCGGGCACTAGCCCCAGAAGTGGCTTTCTTCACTGGATAAATAGAGACAGAGGCTGCTCCTCCCTTTAGCAGCCTTGACAATCAATTGAAATTCAGTAAACATAAACCCTGAGAATGGCTCCAGGCTGGGCTCTGTGAGTGTCTCACAAGCTAGCCCCTCAGGGAAAAGCTACCGTTTGCTGAAAGGCCTCAATGCTACCTAGAACCTAGCCTCTTCACAGCATCTCCAAACTAGAGGAAACAGCCATCTCCCTCTTTTGTGATACTCAAAGCAGATCTTCCTCCCATTGAACTAGCCTGGGAGGAGAATCACAAAATCCTGTATAAAGCAGAGCATTTTTCTGCCTGCTAAAACTGACTTAAGAAACCAACCAAGCCACAGGAAAATCAAACACCACAAGCAGACCAGAGACTCCAACTAGAGACTGGTGACGGACACAAGGGAGATACAGGATCTTCGCATCCCCCCCCAAAAAAAAAATCAAAGAATTCTTTTTTTGTAACTTTTATAAAAAATTTTTTCTAAAAGTTTTTTAATTTTTAATTTTTAACTTTTGAAAAAAATTGTTTTCTAGCAACGTTTTTTTCCTTCCTCTTATAATTTTTATTTTAGGGTTATATGTGTGTGTGCTTTTTTCTTTCTTCTTTTTTCTTTAAAATTTTTTTTTTGTTTAGCTCTACTGAACTTTTGATCCTTTTTTCTCTTTCTCATCCTTTTCACATTTTCTTCTTTCATTCTTCTTTGCCTGACTTAATTACTGTTATGCTCATCCTCAGATATACCTGTCGTCGATTATTAGACCTTATCCCCCATTGTGTACACACAAAACCTCTTAGACTTAAATTCCTTAATAGCAGTACTACCTCTTTATACCTATATAATATTTTAAGCATTTTTATTTTTAAGATTTTCACATCTCCCTTATATCCCTCCCCTTCTCTCATTCTATCCATGTTCTTCTCTGAACATTTCATTTTCAAATTTGCATATTTTGGGTGGGGGTCTGTTCGAGGGGCCTGTACTCTGGGTCTGGGCACTGTCCCTCAGCTCTTCAGCTCAAGGCTAGCATTCTACCACTTGAGCCACAGTGCCACTTCTGGCTTTTTTCTTTTTGCTTATGTGGTGCTGAGGAATCAAACCCAGGGCATCAGGCATGCAAGGCAAGGACTCTACCACTGAGTCACCTTCCCAGCCCAAATTTGCATAATTTTTAAGTGTTTCACTTTTTAATTTTTAATTTTTGCTTTTCCATTTTTTCTTCTCTCTTTTTTTCTTTCTCTTTCTTCATTTTTTCTCTCTCTCTACTTTCATTCTATCCAACCTATTTCCCACTTTGAGATTAGGACTTAGTTAAGTTAACTCTCCCTCTGCCTCACCACATCCCTCTACTCCTATTTTTACCCACATCTCTCCCTAAACCTAGTAATTTCTGGTTTGCCAAATTCTTCGTTGTGGTTCTTAGCCCATTAATATATAGTTGTTTGATGTTGAATAGCTATATCTGTTGAACTAGATTGTATCTGCAGACTTTTGACTGTGCAACTACAGACTTCGGTTGATTCTTGCCTTAAGATAGTGTTCTAGCACAAACTTGGTGTTACTTTCATCCCAAAGGGGCAGAGTAAGCTGGAAAAACACAAGAAAAATGGCACGTCCAGGTATCTCAACTCCCACTCATGATAATCAGGGGACAGAACAGATAATGAATAATCCAGAGGACAGTTACAAAATAGCTCTACAAACAATGCTGGTAAACATGGTAAATGAAAACATTGAAAACCTGCAAAAGACTCTGTATGAGCATGATAGGGAGAGAGAGGAGGCAAACTAAAGAATATCATGAGCGTGAGGAAACTCCTCAAAAATTGATACAAGAATTTCATGAGCAGCTTGAGAATACTCAAAGAGAAAGTCAAGAATGGAGTGAGCAGGTTGAGAACACTCAAAGAGAACTACAGGAATTGTGTGAACGTGAGGAAGCTAAGCAAAGAGTAATACAGGAATTGAGAGAACAGGATGAGATACACAAATATCACTAAAGGCATTCATGGAATCCATTAACAAAGAGCTAAAGGAAGTCAGGGAGACCACAAAGGGAATGCTGAATGGAACCCAACAGAAGGAATGGGAGTCCAAGGAAACCATAACCAATCAACTAAATGATTTGAGAATAAACACTGAACACCAAATTAAGGAAGTAAAGAAGTTCATGCAAGATCTAAAACAAAGCTCCAACAAAGAATTTGAAGCCATCAAAGCTGACCAATTAGAAGGAAAAGAAATAAAAAACAAATTAGAAAGTCTTGACAGTAGGTTAGACCATGTAGAAGATCAAATCTCAGGGATTGAACACAGCTTAGGTATTATAGAGAAAGAACATACAACCATCCAAGACAAATCCAAGAAATATGATAGATCTATTCAGCACTTGGAAGACACTATCAGAAGGCCTAATCTGAGGATAATGGGTGTAGAGGAACACCTAGAAACAGAAGTTAATGGTCTAGGAAATTTGTTTAACAGGATCCTAGCAGAGAACTTCCCAAACATGCAAAAAGATAGACCTATTCAGATACAAGAAGCTTCTAGTACTCCAGATAGACCAGACCAGAATAGGACATCCCACCATCACATTATAATCCACACAGGATCAATACAGACCAAGGAAAAGATCCTTAAAGCTGTCAAGGAGAAAAGATCAATCACCTATAAAGGGAAACCAATTAGAATCATCTCAGATATCTCAGCAGAGACAATCAAAGAAAGAAGAGCCTGGAATGATGTATGCCATGCCCTAAAGACAAACAACTATCCACCAAGAATATTGTACCCAGCTAAACTCTCCTTCATAACTGAAGGTCAAATAAAAACCTTCCATAGCAAAGAAAAACTGAAACAATATATCTCCACCAAACCAGCCCTACAAAAGATTCTTAAAGATGTCCTACATATAGAAAACCAACAAGACCACAATAAAGGCCAAGAAACTGCACCCAAACTGAGAATCCAAGAACCATAGGAAGAACCCAGTAGGTGCAGCCCCCAAGAAGGTGGATAAAATGGCAGGAACTCCCAAATACGTCTCAGTCCTATTGCTCAACATTAACGGACTTAACTCTCAAATTAAGTGACATAGACTGTCTAATTGGATTAAAAATCAAGATCCTTCTATCTGCTGCCTTCAGGAGTCACATCGTGTCCATAAAAACAAACACATTTTCAATATGAAAGGCTGGAACAAAATCTACCAAGCAAACGGCCCCCATAAACAGGCTGGAGTTGCAATACTAATATCAGATAAAATAGACTTCAAATTAAAATTAGTAAGAAGAGATAAAGAAGGTCGCTACATACTAATTAAGGGATCTCTCCTTCAGGAGGACATTACATTGAAGTTATACCTTGCATACTCTCAGACCACAGGGAATAAAATTAGAACTCAACACCAAAAGCCACCAAAGAAAGTCCTGTAACACATGGAGGCTGAACAACACGCTGCTGAATCACGAGTGGGACATGGAAGAGATTAGAAAGGAAAGTCATATGTTCATGATATTCAACAAAATGAGCACACAAATTACCAACTCCTCTGGGACACAGCAAAGGCAGTACTTGCAAGTTTATAGCTTTGAGTTCCTACATCAACAAATTGGAGAGATCTGAAACAAACAATTTAATGAGACATCTGAACCTCCTCGAAAAAGAGCAGCAAGATAAACCCCAATCCAGTAGATGGAAAAAAATAATTAAAATTAAATCAGAATTAAATGAATTAGAATACAAAAAAAAAACTATAGAAAGAATTAACAAAAAAAGAGTTGGTTCTTTGAAAAAATTAACCAAATTGACAGATCCTTAGCAAATCTTATCAGAAAAAGAAAAGAACACACCCAAATTAATAAACTCAGAGATGAGAATGGAAACATCACCACAGAAACAACCAAGATTCAGAACATTATAAGGGAATACTTCTCAAAACTTTATGCTAATAAGTTTGAGAACTTGGCAGAAATGGACCTTTTCCTAGCAAATATTGACATGCTGAAACTAAACCAAGATGAGTTAAACCATCTTAACAGGCCCATATCAAGCATTTAAATAGAAAGAGCAATAAGATACCTCCCATCTAAGAAAAGCCCAGGACCAGATGGCTTTACAGTGGAATTTTACAAGGCCTTCAAAGCAGAGCTCATACTAATACTCCTCCAACTCTTCAATGAAATTGAAAGAGAAAGTTCACTACTGAACACATTCTATGAAGCCATCATAACCCCCATCCCAAAACCAGGCAGGGACTCATCAAAGAAAGAGAACTATAGACCCATTTTTTTGATGAACATTGATGCAAAATTCTCAACAAAATTTTGGCCAATCCACTTCAACAATTAATCCAAACAATCATACACCATGATCAAACAGGATTCATTTCAGGGTGTAAAAGTGGTTCAATATACACAAATCAATTAATATAATTCATCACATCAACAGGAGCAAGGATAAGAGCCACATGGTTATCATAATAGATGCAGAAAAACATTTGACAAAATCCAACACCCCTTTATGATGAAGGTTCTGGAAAAATTAGGAATCCATGGAACATTCCTCAATACAATAAAGGCTGTATATGACAAACCTACAGCCAGCATTATACTTAATGGTAAAAAACTAAAGCCATTTTCTGTTAACTCAGGAACAAGACAAGGATGTCCACTCTCTCCACTTCTCTTCAATCTAGTATTAGAATGCCTAGCTACAGCATTAAGACAAGATGCAAACATAAAGGGGATCCAGATAGGGAAAGCAGTAAAACTCTCCCTCTTTGCAGATGACATGATCTTGTATTTAAAGAATCCCACAGATTCCACTCTGAAATGACTCAAGCTGATTCAAAACTTTGGCGAAATAGCTGGGTATAAAATTAATCCTCAAAAATCAATTGCTTTTCTGTATGCCAACAATGAGAATAGTGTGGCTGAAATTAGGAAAGCAACTCCATTCATAATAGCCCCACAAAAAATAAAATACCTAGGAATTAACTTAACCAAAGAAGTGAAGGACCTCTATGATGAAAACTTTAAAAACCTGAAAAAGGAAATCAAAACAGAACTTAGAAAGTGGCAAAAACTCCCATGCTCATGGATTGGAAAGATCAACATCATGAAAATGGCAATACTTCCCAAGGCTACCTACAAATTCAATGTTATACCCATTCAAATTCCAACCTCATTCTTCAAGGAAATAGAAGAGGCAATCCAAAAATTCATATGGAACAATAAAAGACCCCGAATAACAAAAACGATCCTCAACAGAAAGAACAGTGCTGGAGGTATATCAATACCAAATTTTGAAATCAACTATAAAGCCATAGTAATAAAAATAGCTTGGTACTGGCACAAGAACAGACCTCAGGACCAATAGAATAGAATTGAACACCCAGAAATGGACCTACAGACCTATAGCTATCTAATCTTCGATAAGGGAGTTAAAAAAATAGAATGGAAGAAAGACAGCCTCTTCAGTAAATGGTGCTGGCAAAATTGGTTAACTACTTGTAGAAAACAAAAGATAGATCCCTATATATCACCTTGCACCAGAATCAACTCCAAATGGATCAAAGACCTCAGAGTCAAAGTGGACACTCTGAAAACATTACAGGATGGAATAGGAGAAACCCTAGGTGTCCTTGGCACAGACCGAAATTTTCTTCATACAGACCCAGAAACAAAACAAATCGAAGAAAGTTTGGACAAATGGGATTGCATGAAATTGCAGAGCTTCTGCATGGCAAAGGACATAGCTAGCAAGATTAATAGAAAGCCTATGGATTGGGAGAAGATCTTCACTAGCCATACAATGGACAAGGGTTTCATATCTAAAATATACTTGGAACTAAAAAATTAAATCCCCCAACAACAAATCTTCAAAGAAACAACTGCCCAATAAATAAGTGGGCTAAAGACTTAAAGAGAAACTTCTCTGAAAAGGAAAGAAGGCTGGCAAATAGATACATGAAGAAATGCTCAACCTCCCTAACCATAAAAGAAATGCAAATCAAAACAACATTGAGATACCACCTCACCCCAGTTAGAATGGCTAAAATCAAGAGCTCTAATAACAACAGATGCTGGAGGGGATGTGGACAGAAGGAAACCTTACTGCTTTGTTGGTGGGAGTGTAAACTTGTTCAACCACTTTGGAAAGCAGTATGGAGGTTCCTCAAAAGACTCCATATAGAGCTCCCCTATGACCCAGCAATCCCACTTTTGTGTATTTACCCAAACATTCACAAACAAGACCACACTAAAGCTACCAGCACGACTACGTTTATTGCAGCATTATTTACTATAGTTAAGATGCCCCTCAGTAGATGAATAGATCAAGAAAATGTGGTATATATACACAATGAAATTCTATGCCTCCATCAGAAAGAATTCCATTGCCCCATTTGTTAGGAAATGTGAAGACTTGGAAAAAATTATATTAAGTGAAGTAAACCAAGCCCAAAGAAACATAGGTCCCATGGTTTCCCTTATTTGCAATATCTAGTATATGTCTGAGTCAAGCAGAGAAGGTCAGATAAATTGATGTTAGGGAAATGAACCCTAAGATATGTATTCAAATGTTTTTTTTTATTTCTTGCTATTGTTTCTAACACATTTATAAGATTATTTCTTTGTTGCTTTGTATGTCCCTCCCTCTGTTATAACCCCTGCTTTCACTGTATTTGATGTCGGTATAATTTGTGGAGGGGAAGGGGAAAAACAAATCGTTTAAATAGGGATACAGGTGGACCCATTACAACAATGAGATGTACAAGTTGTTATGTTGAAAATGAACTTTACAACTTTGGTGGTGGTGGGGAGGAAGAATTGGATGGGGAGGCGGGGAGGGATGGGGGGTGGAGGATGGAAAGGGATGGGAAGGGGAAACAAAGGAAGAGGCTTCAATCCTTGATAAGAAATGTACTCATTATCTTGCTCATGTAATTGTTACCCCTCGGTACAGTATTTTCACAATAAAAAAAGAAAGAATTTTGAACACCTTAGCTAAAGAGAAAACAAAACAAAAACAAAAACTTTACAACTTTCTCGAAGGGGGGTGTGGTGAGGGAGGGGAAGTATAGTCCAGGAGATGGGAGGGCAGGGATGGTAGAGGAAAACAAAGGAGGAGGCAACAATGCTGGGTGAGAAATGTACTTATTACCTTGCTCATGTAATTATAACCCCTCTGTACAGTATTTTCACAATAAAAAAATACTTCCCTCTGTACAGTATTTTCACAAAAAAAACATTAAAAAAAAAGACCAGCCTAAGTAAACAAAGTTAGGAAGACTCATCTCAAAATAAAAAGCAAAAAGGTCTATGTGCTTAGCTCAAGAGACATGAGGCCCGAGGTTCAATACCTAATACTATAAGAAAAAATATGTTATATATGTTTCCTGTTCCTAAGTGTTATGAAAAAGCACTGAAATATTAAACTGTATTTGAGAAGATCTTAGTCATTACATATTAACTTTTCTATAAAGCATTCAACACTGTAATTTGCCTTCCTACCCATGCACTGATGATTTAAAAATCACAAAAGAACTATTTTGGGGAAGGGGGAATAACAAAACTCAAATTCAGGTGACAGCAAAGAAGTTATCACTGGAGAAAGGAAAAGGATGTGGAGAGAAGCAGGACAGGATTTGACTCTGCTTTACAATGTCCACACAAATCACAGGAATTTGACATCATGACAAAGATACTTTTCAAGTGGTGTCACACAGAAAGGGGGAAACTTGCAAGGTAAAATTATGACAATGATTTATTTAGCAAAGCAGGGAGAATTTTGACCACCCTCAAACACATAGGAGGTGGCAACACATTTCTGTTTCCATTTGTTACACTTTTACCTTGTAGACTAAACTAGGGAATCTGGTTTATAATTTTCCTCTTTATGTGGCCATGTCATCTGCTACCATTTAATCTGCACATGGAGATTTTGGAGGTAAGAGTGACTCTAAAGTAAAAGAGGTTTCTTCTGGTGCTCTTGAGCATTCCTTTCTAGTAAAGAACTATCTTTTCTTCTCAGACTACCTTGCTTCCCTAGGGTCATCACAACTTACTTAGCATATAAAGGAAAGGGTGTGATGGATGCATAAACTTTCTTAAAAGGATTAACTCATTTCTGATACTGCCAAAGATCATTTGACTGTGGCTTGTTTTCAGATTTTTCTATCATCCTGTCTTATCTCTCCTGCTCTAAACCATATACAAAAATTTCTTCTCCTGAGCAAAACTTATTAGTCCTATTTTCAGTGTTATTGTTTTATGGGGCATATTTAAGAGTGTATAATTAATTTATTTATACTAATGAGTGAGTGGATGCTAATGGTTAAATACACATTTTCTGCTAAATGGTATAATTACCTTTTAATAGGGTTCCTAACGTCCTGAGGTCTAATGTCACAACCTGAAGTGTCGAGACAAAAGCAGTAGTATCTGCAGACCACCTTCAAGTTGGTGGGATCCATAGCTTCAGAAAATGAGGTTGAGTACTTAAACTGTCTGAACCATGGAAACATCAGTTTCATATTTACGACAACTTTTACATAATTTAGCTTTTAGCTTCTATATATGTAATAGCATAGATTAACCTTTACATAGAGGAAAACACGTAATTATAAAAAGGTCCAAACAAAATCCAAGTTATTAACTGGTTATTTGCTTTTTTCAACGTAAGTAAGTTTTTAGATTTTGCTTTATACTTTTTTCAAGTATAGATGTGCAATTGGTGTAATGGGCAGCACAAAGACATGTGAAGTAAAATCAGGACTTTGATGTGCATGTATGTATGTGTGTGGGGGGGAATGGGTGTGTTCAAGAGAAAGAGACAGAGAAAAAAGCAGAGAAAGAGGACAGAGGAAAGAAATACTGTGTGTTAAAGGAGGGTACCTCCTTTTTCTCTGAGTTAACATTAGAAGATGCAATTTTCTGTAAGGCAAAATTGTTCTGAGTTCCTCGTGTTCCTTTCTTCCTCCAATAAGTGTCATTGTCATAGAAATAGTTGCAGTGAGACTCAGAGTGATGACAACTCTTGTGAAACCCAACCTTTGCTCACTGGATTCATGACATCTCAGCAAGGCTCTGTCATCATTAGCAACGATGAACTCTGACAGTTCCTCTCAAGTACAGCCTGAGAGCTTCATTTGATTAAAATACAGTAATTTATTTCTCACACATTAGTTTCAGGCAAAGGGAGACAGAAGGAAGACAGATGGACATACAGACAGACTGATAGACAATCAGATAGAGAAGAAAAACATCACTTTCTTTACTTGAATTTCATGTTTATATCAGAAATATTACAATTACATTATCTGTATAACAAACATCACAGCCTTCATCTATTATAAGGAACAGTAGGTAAACAATAGGTAAAATGATTTCATGACAAATAATTTGACTGACTCAACTCTTCCGGTTTTTCCAATAGCATCTTTGCTTTGAAGTTGAAATTCTCATATCTTGGGAAGCTCCTTAGTACAAGTCAAACCCACCATTTGAATATTCGTGCACTACCTCTGATAGAAAATTATTGAATACAAAAAGTAACCTTGAATGATTTGCTTCATGTCTTTAAATACTGCTGTCCAGAACTGCCCACTCATTGACTAATTTGGACTACAGACAGATTAGATTATTTATTATCTATTGCTAGATAACAAATTTCCCCAACATATTCTGTCTCAAAATAACACTTATCTCATATTGTCTAAGGGATCAGGATTTGGGCAAGACTTAAGGTTGGATAAATGCCCTTGGTTCCCTCATTGCTAGTGTGGGCATCTATCTTCAATTCCTTCTCAAATGAGACTCTCTAACATGATAATTTACTTTATTAAAGAAACTCAGAAAGACAGTGGGTATGCTAGTAAGACAGCAACCACAATCTTATGTAACCAGGAAGTGATTTCCTGTATTCTGTTTATTACAAATAAGTCACTAGGCTTTATCCACAAGCCAGGAGGCAGTTACACACAGACATGAAATGTGGGAGTTGGGAACCAAAGAAACTAATTTTTTATTGTAAAAATACCATACATAGGGGTTACAATTACATGGGCAATATAATGAGTACATTTCTTATCAAGCATTGTTGCCTCCTCCTTTGTTTTCTCTTCTCATCCCTTCCCATCCACCCCTGGCCAAAGTTGTAAATCAAAGTGTATAAGATAAATTGGCTCTGTGTGTGTGTGTGTGTGTGTGTGTGTGTGTGTGTGTGTGTGTGTGTGTGTGTGCGTGTGTGTGTGTGTAGTGGGTGAAGACAGGGAGAGATTGACAGGGACAATGAGACAGAGAAATTACCAACAAGGTTCCTTATATATCATTTTTTCCAAGACAAATAATTTTGTCACTTTCTATGTTCTACTCACCTTACAGCAAGTACTCTTTTTTGTTTCTATTTCCTTTTATTCAAAATTTTATCTCTGAGACTTCTTATTCACACTGAATATATATCATGAGTTATTTTCCCATGTATAGCATTTTTTGTAAAATATTCATGTATCATGATTTATGTAGTCTCCTGTCTCCCAATTAAAAAAATCAATGTTATAATACAAGCAAAATAAATGATCTTGTCTTATAAGCTTTTATGTCTAAATTTTCTTTGCTAACCATCCCATTTTTTCACTTCAACTTCCCTTCACTAGTAGCTTTTTCCTATATTTAAGAACCTCTAATCATGGTTCAACTGGAGAAATTTATATAAACTTCTTTCCACAAGAGTTCTCTGTGGAAATATCCTCTGTAATCTGACAGGAGAAAACTCCTTGGTAAGAGAAGCCAGTTGATCATAAAATGTGGAGTTTTCTAATAAAACACAATAAAAAATCACTCCATCTAATAGAAAGATAGTCTTACAACGTACTTACCACATGTTAATTACAGTTGAGAAATAATTTCTTTTACAGAATATTAGCTGTGACTGGAAATCAAGGTGATAATGTAAAATACAGTCTTTAGTAAAACTCTTCAAATTCAAATGTTCATTCAGCATACACTGCTAAGAAATTATTGAAATAAGAAAAATGTAGAGATGGATGCATGCATTCATTAAAACAAGATGGGCTTGAATGAAAGCATTGAAGGAAGAAATACAAATGGTCTACAAAATCAATTTGTTTGAAACATTCTAAAATGCTTGAATTTTTCATTGAATTCTTCAAAACAGTATACTAATAGTATTATGGTAAAACTTCAAATTATTTCTCAACAAACAGCATACTTTTAATTTCATCCATTTGAATCCATAATTCTCAGTAAGTCTATTTTAGACCAAGTCAAGCACTTCTTATTCAAAACCAAGGAGCTATATTCTCTTGTATCTTAAACCTCAGCTGTTTATGCGTGCTGATTTTTAGAAAACCAAACCAAATATTCAGCTACAGGTGTGGCAACTTTCTTGATGACACATTTGGACTTTTCCATGTGTCGAAATGTTTATGTCTTGGACAGTGATCCTATCTCCTAAGTATGGGGAGGAAGAAAGGAGGACACTTCCCCACCCAACATTATGTGCCATGAGGAAATTTCAACACTTTTACAATTCAGCTCATTTCAAATAAACAAAAAAAATGGAAGTGGTTCATGCATAATAAAACCCTGCTGGGCTGAGCTGGGCTTTCATGAGTAATTTCTTTCACTAACCACAACTCCACAGCCTCTGACCTTAAGGCAGCAGGCATCCTTTATAAAAACATGGACTTACTGTTTGGGTTATGCTTCTGTCATCCACAAACTCCCTGGTGACTTGTTAACTGTCCAAACAAAGCGTCTTAGGGAAATGCACTTGTAACATCTTTTTTTGGAATCATGAATTGAATATTCCTATTGTACAGTCAAAACCTATGGTGATAATAAAGAATATATTGTTGTTCTAAGAACTGTTTTGATGCCTCTAATTTTGCTTTACAGAAACAATAACTCTGCATTTCCTCATGATTGGGTAGAATGTCTGCTCATCACAACTGAGACTGGTAAGGCTTTTTATTGAGGAATGTAAAGTACTCCTGTTTCTAGAACTGAGGGCTCTTCCCCATATCTACTTTATGACTTCTTAATAACCATTTGTTCAGGTCTTTTTCTCAGATGCATGTGTCTAACACTTTCTATTTTCTATTAGTATCACAAACTGTTTTGAATGCCTCTTAAATTTGATCTTATAGATAAAACATCTAATTCAGGTGAAATCTATTCATATAGACAACAGCAAAGTTCTTATCATAATAGGAATCATAACCTCTGACATCCTCTCCTTACAATCAGTAATTATCCCAAGAAAACAATCATGTTGTTTTAGGAAAATCTCTTACCATTTCTCTCTTGTTACCTTCTTTTTCAGGACTTTCTGTTGCTTAAACCATCTTCTTCCAATTCTGAAGGACTAACAAGAGTCAAGTTCTCTAATCATGCCAGTGGGAAACAGAATGGAACTATGATACTGATTATGTGTACAAAATATTAAAATGTGTATTAGTAGAGGAAGAGTAGACTCAAAGTTTTTCATTTCTCCTTTTTTCTTTTTACAATTCATAGATAATATATACTTTTATTGCTATAAATTTGCTTTGTTTGCTTAGTTCAGATCCTGTGCTGGGATAATTACACACCCATTCACTTTCAGGAGTACACTGCTATAAACCTGCTATTTTGTTCCGTTCCACTCTTCCTCTGTGTTTTGAATGAAACCTTGCTAGTTTCTTCATCAAATCAGTTTGTAGCTACTGTTTCCAGAAGCCATCCCAAGCCAGGATAGAAAGGCAAAGTAGAAGATCTACCTGCACAAGTTCCTGAAAGGCAATCTCTCTATCAAGGTAATATCACAGGACTAGTTTCAACAATATGATATGGCTATTTAGGAGCCTTTCTATTTGCAAATCCTGAGAGGTGCACAGATCATTGGTAGGCTATATAACATGAAGGCTAGGGAGTTTAGAGGAAGAGAAAGGACAGGGCCACTACCTTCACTGGGGCCTAGCGCAGCATACAAACATGTTTCTGGTCAGAAATGTTAATTAGTAAATTTACACAAGCAGGGCCATGTCCTAGACAGTCATTCAGTAACTGAGAGGTAGTAGTCACTGTGTCCATGCAGATTGTGAGGGACAAGATAGCTGAGAGAGTAGTTAAAATTAGCTCCCTCAAAGGGATTTGGCTACGTGGGAACAAGTATATAAGGAAGATATCCTCATATTGACTATATGAAGTGGGGATGGTGATGTGTGTGGGGGTGGGAAGAAATTGTAGATCTACAAATTATGTAAAGGGTGATTGTGCCCTTTTTTGCCATTAGAAAATTTCCAATTATATTTTAAAAATGCTGAGGAAACATAACATTTATAAACATTCACTAAGCCATCCATTGGTAACTAGAAGAGAGTTAGACAAAGATATCCTGTCTTTTGTGTGACAGTGTACAATATTTGTCTTTTGGTGGTTTAGAATAAGGGCATAGGTCTGAAAATTATCTTTATGCTTGTATTACAACTGAAATAGGTTGTATGTTACTAGTGTCATTTATAGTTACTTTTTCTTTTCACTGTTCTCCTATTGATTGTGTCTATTTTAACATATAAGAACATATTAAGTTATATTGGCATTTTATTCTCTTGTTTTCTTTTTGATACCTGGAAAGGGAAAAGAAATACTTGAGACCAGGTGCCAAGTCTTAGTCATTTGAATTCTAACAAATGTCTAGGAAAATGTCTAACAAATCCAACATTATAGATTAAGTTGTTTTGTTATTTTTGTTGTCTTGCATTTCTGTCTTCTTTCTTTCAGTTCTCCCATTTTTTTCTCCTTAAGATGTATTACAATGACCTGGTAATTTAATTCCATTACATTTACTTATGGTCTTTTCCAGATAACAAAAGCCAGTTTGTATTTTGAACATATTTTCTGCCAAGCACAGCACATTCCCCTGAGACTCAAATGATATATGATATTATATCTCATATATCTTTGCCATAAATGTCAAAAAGCATTATGAAATATTAGCTATGACTGCAGGTTGAGACCTTGATTCATTAGTATTTATTTTTTGTGTTTGTCCTCATAGATAATTAATTATACATAAATCAAATAGTCTTATAGGTTTGATGTACTTTACTAGTTTAAGAATAATATGCGATGTTGAGAAAAGATAGAAATACTATACTTGAACATTTTAACAAATAAAAATGTATCATCTATTTTTAAGTTAATGGTATCTCCTTTATTGCCATTGATGTTACACATTTCTTTATGTGTCTGTTGTTCATGTTTACTTCTTCTGAAAAGTCTCTATTTAGCTCATTTATTAATTGGGTGTTCAGTCTTTAAGATTTTAATTTGTTAAACTTTCTATATATTCTGGATATGATGCTGTCATCTACTGTTTAGCTGGCAAAAATCTCCCATTCTGTAGGCTCTTTTCAGGTTATTAAAGGTGCCTTGGAGTGTAAAACCTTTCTGGTTTAATGGAATCTAATTTATGAATTCTTTCTTTGATTTGCTGGGCTTCTGGATTTTTATTCAGTAAATTCCTGCCTATGCCAAGGAATCCTAATGTTTCTCCTCCTTCCTGTAATTGATACAGGTGTAAGGTCATAAATCTGTTTTCTGCATATGGATAGCCAGTTTTCACAGCACCATTTGTTGAAGAGGCTGTCCTTTTTCCAGCCTATGTTTTTGACTCTCTTATCTAATAGGAGATGGCTGTTACCATTATTATAGGTCTGTAGTAGAACTTGAAGTTTGGAATTATTTTATCTCCAGCACTACCTTTTCTGTTCATGTTTGTTTTTTTGTGAATTGGGACCCTTTGGGTTCCATATGAATTTTAAGATTGTTTTCTCTATCTCAGAGAATGCAAATGAAAATAATACAAGAAGCTATTTCATCCAGTTAGAATGGCCATCATTAAAAATACAAACAATGACAAGTGATGGCATAGATGTTTGCAAAGAAGAACCTTAGTACACTGTTGGTGAGGATTTAAACTTGTTCATCCACTCTGGAAAACAGTACAGAGCTTCCTCAAAAAATGTAAACATAGGGAGACACTTGATTTAGTAATTTCACTCTTGAGAATTATCAAAACTTAATTATCAAAATTTAATTTATCAAATATTAATTAATGAGAATTACAGACTGGGATACACTAAATCCACCTGCACAACAATGTTCCTTGAAGCAATATGCACTACAGACAAGGTGTGGACTCAGCCTAGATATTCTTCAATGGAGAATGAATCAAAAAAGTGTGGTATAGCCGGGTGCCAGTGGCTTATGCCTGTAATCCTAGCTACTGAGGAGGCTGAGATCTGAGGATCACGGTTCAAAGCCAGCTGAGGCAGAAAAGTCCATGAGACTCTTATCTCCAATTAACCACTAGAAAACCGGAAGTGGTGCTGTGGCTCAAGTGGTAGAGCGCTAGCCTTGAGTTGAAGAGCTCAGGGACAATGCCCAGGCCCAGCGTTTAAGCCCTATGACCGACAAAAAAGAAAGAAAGAAAGAAAGTGTAGTAGATATACACAATGGATTTTGCTCATCTATTTAAAGAATGATATTGCATCGTTGGCAAAAAAATAGAGAAATTTGGAAATTAATCATGGTAAAGGAAATAAATCAGGTCCACAGGAACAAAGGATACATGTTTCCTTCATTTATGGATACTAGAATTAATTTAGAAATATATAAGTAAGCACTTCAGGATGTTATGCAAGTGTACAAAAATACATTAACCAAAATATATATCTTTGAAAGAGAAGACATAACATATATATATGAAGTACAGTGCTGCTAACTCTGGGGGAAAATAGAAGCAGACAAGAGATTGATATAATTGAGATATAACTTTTATTTCCTTGAATTTTGAAAAAAAATATGACTAATTTATTCTGATTCATGACCAGTGTTTTGGTTTGTCTTTCTATCCTATTTTTAAATTCTATTCTAGGTTAAGTTATATAATTCTAAATTTATTCTGATTCATGACCAGTGTTTTGGTTTGTCTTTCTATCCTACTTTTAAATTCTATTCTAGATTAATTTATATAATTCTAAATTTATAATTTTTATTGTCTTGTCTATTTTTTTATACTTTTCCCAATCAGTTAATCACTTGTGTGACTAAATTATGGCAGCATTTTCAAAATATACCAGTCAGGGATAGATATCCTGACGTTACCATTATGGTATGACTACTATTATGTTTACTTTTCAATATTTAATTCATCTTAATATATTTACATTTTATGGTAAATAATATGATCTCTAAACTAGAGATTAGAAAAATAAGTCTCTATTACTGTTTCCAAAGCTATGCAGCTATTAAATTTTGAAACAATGTAGCAAAGTTTGCTAAAGACTTGAAGGCCTATGATCTGAATTGAGGAAGTTTATAGTATTCTGCATAAGACTCAGTGCAGACATAGACTATCCTCCAAATCAGAAGAGCATGGTCCTTGTCTAGATGTTGTAGTTTGGTTTGCTGGCAAGATAACTTGCCCTAAATTTAGCAAAATTAGCTTTCAGACATAAATAGTGTTCCAGATTACTTTTACCAATTAGTCCATAAGTCACATAATGTCTTGGCAGCCTTATACTTCCCTATTATGACTTACAATTTTATTTAGTGAAAACAGTGCAGGATTTGTAATCACTTTTAACAACCTCAATCCCAGTTTCACAGTTTTCTGGTGGTGTGATCTTAACACACATATATTATTTGCATCTCACTACCTTATTATTAAAATAGAAAAAAGTAAAAACTGTCCTTGCTTCACAGTTGTGTAATAGGGAAAATATAAGATTTTTTTATGTGACAGCTCTTGGGAAGTTTGTTTTTATTAAACTGTAAAATGTTATAAATTTATAGTGATCTTTCCTTGAGATTTGTTTAAACTACATTTCTCTTAGCTTCTGGCAATTGCAGTTTCCAGTGTAATTGCAGCATGCAACTTCAGCTTGTCGTTTTTCTCCAGGTGTGACAATTTTCTGGTAGCTATTTTTTTAAGGTTTTAAGATCACAGAGAAATCTTTTATGCCTTATTGGCTGCTAATTACTTCTGAGAAAAAGAATTTCCATCTAGGAAATTATTCCTGAGCTCATTTTATTATTATTAGATCCCCATTTCCTTCAGAAATCACATACCTGAAACTTCAGCTGTCTCTGGCTCCTGGAAGAACTGGATCCAGTCCAAACTTGGCCATTTAAGAGTGAGGGGGCTTTCTGGCTTGTCTTGTTCCTTCAGATGCATTTTTCTAAATTTACATTCTAAATCTGTTTACTAACACTAATTATATTTCTCAAGTTATGTTAATACATATTGTCAGTATTGATTAGCCATGAGGATAAAAGGGACTGATTTATTACTAATCATATCCTGCTAATGCTTGAAGATCACCTACCTCACTTTTCCAAATAAATTAGAAAATGTTGTTTTTTTCTTCTGAGGGAGAGAAAGAGGTTGTTAAATGTACAAATTGCTGTGTTTTACAGTATATATTATGATGAAAATATTGGAAATGCCTGGTTTAGAATAAGTGGTTCCTATCTTATTTTGAAATATTCTGACTCACAAATTTAAACATTTCAAAAATATCTTTTAAATTTCTTTCTGATATTTACTTCTGGAGAGGTTCAGACATCAAGGATCTGAATGTAGGCTTTGATGAAATGAGCAATAGGAGCATAAGACAACACTTACCAATGTCTCTTATGTGGGCTGAGTGAATGCCAGGTATGATCAGACTGGAAAACAGACAAAGGCACAAGAGAAAAGGATCCTTCCTGCAGGACTCATTTTCCTGTCCACTTTAATAAAATAATCCCCTGAAGAGATTATTTTTACTGGCTCTTCCTAATGTCTTCCCTTTCAGATCCTTTTAATTAAACCCAAACTTTCTAGCCTTCTCCCAGACACAATATTTTATTTAAACTGTCCTTTTCTGGATTATTGGATTTCAAATCCAGTAGTCCATTCTCTTTTCTCATCATACATTATCTATCAGCATCAGTATCTTGTGAAGTATATGAAAATCATTTTTCAATTTGATTTTGGTACACAACATCAATCTTGTTTCCTTCTACTTCTTTCTCCTACTCAGACTTCTCCTCTCTTATTTTTTTACATGCTCCACAGGGTAAAAATCCACGTGTATAAGCTCTTCTGAGATGAATCTTTTCTCTCTTCATCCACAAATTAGCACATCTCATTTACGCTCCTGAACATAAACAGTATCTATATCCTAATGAATCTCCAACTTTTTTACGCTTAAAAATCTCTCATGAATTTGGATTCAGGTATTCTACTGGTGGTTTTATATTTCCATATAAATGTAGGTAGACATCTCATATCTACCTGATCCCCAAACATAAATAAATCACCAGGCACTCACCAAATTTTCTTTCTCCTGAATTTCTCCTTCATCACAATAGATAGTGACTCTATTCTACTTTTGAGTGTATAAGCCAAAAATGTTGGCACCTTCCTCACTTTCTGAAGTTAGACTGCACATTGAACAAAGATAATCACTATTAAATTCTATTAGAGCCAAAAATAGGGTCTGCTAAAAGTTGGTGATGGATGAATATTTATTGAATAAATGAAATGCATTCTGCTACTTTGTAGAAATGTTGTTTGGCTGATTGTTGAACAACCAAATAGGTAGGATGCATATTTAATGGTTTAATAATGTCAGGACTAAACCTATTGCTATCATATTTCTTGGCATCACTTATCATTAGCCCTAAAAACATGATCCAATGTGTTTATCTGCTTAAAACTATAAGATCTAACACTGCACATCACCCTGGTCATCACTCTTGACTGTCTTCTTGCCATTAAACTTCAAAAACAGCCTACTGGCATGCATACCACCCAAGAAATGTGATTTATCAACAGTTACAAAAGTCATTAATAAATCAGCTAGCCCTCAAAAAAGTCATCTCCAGAAAAGAAGAGAAAAGAAGAGTCGGAGACAGAGTAAGAGAGTGGCAATAATCATTGCATTCAATAAATACCATTAAAATAAGTATTATGTAGCTTGTGGACTGGGAAGGTGGCTCAGTGGTAGAGTGCTTTCCTTGCATGCATGAGGCCTTTGGTTCAATTCCTCAGCACTATATAAAAGCTGGAAGTGGTGCTATGGTTCAAGTGGTAGAGTGTTATCCTTAAGCTAAAGAGCTGAGGCACAGCACCCAGGCCCAGAGTTCAGGCCCCAAAAAGACAAAAAAAAGTATTATGTAGCTTCTAGCTTCATTATTTGACTTTATAATCTAGTGAAAGAAAAAATTTCAAAGAAATGAAATATCTGTTTTACTTCAAACCAAATTTTTTAGAAAAAAATAACAATATTAACCTGATACAGGCATAATATCACAGATTGTAACATAATTTATACCTTCTTTGTCAATAAACAATTAAATGTTTTTAAGCCTTCTATGCATCTCTTTAACCTTAGCCAATTAACAAAGTAGCCAAACAGGCAGCCAGAACAACCATTTTAATATATATATATATATATATATATATATATATTGCTGGGCCCCAGTGGCTCACACCTGTAATCCTAGCTACTCAGGAGGATCTGAGGATCACAGTTCAAAGACAGTCCTGGAGGGCTGGGATGTAGCTCAGTGGCAAAGCGCTTGCCTAGCAAGTGCAACGTCCTGGGTTCGATCCCCAGTACCAAAAAAGAAAAGACAAAGACAAGACAGTCCTGGAAGGAACTGTGTGACTCTTATCTCCAACAAACCCCTAGAAAACCGGAAGTGTCACTGTGGTTCAGCTTGGGCTCAAGAGCTGAGGGATAGCACTCAAGCCCAGAGTTCAAGCCCTACGACTGACAAAAAAATATAAATTAATTAATTAATTAATAAATAAAATATGTGTATTACAAATTGACATTTTGCTGCTGCTATGAAGGGTCCTTTCCTTGACTTATCTTGCCTTGTTTTACTCTGATTTAATATTTAACACTCAAAGTAATCTGTAGTTCTTTTTGTTCATAAGCTTCTATATCTCATCTTTTTCTAATTATAGATGATAAGCTTCATTGCACCTATGAAATCATTTGAAAGATTTAAAAAGCTGAAAATAAAGGCATTTACTTAGATTTGGTCATTTATGAACCCAATAAAATTCTCTGACATTCATGTTGCAGAGTTGCCTGAATTTGTGATAAAAACCCTTTTTACTTTCTGCAAATTCCCATGGGACCAAGTTTCCTCAACTTCACATTATTGTAGATCCCTACCATGTGGACACTTTGCTTCATGTTGTCTTTAGAAGGGACCCATTGGTGTTTTGCATGACACAAAGGAGAAAGAAATTGCATCAATGATCTTTAAAACATAAGTGATTTCCTGATATGTAACCTTGAGTTATTTAATGGTATGTTTAAAATGGCATGTATACATTCAAACTAGAGGGTCAAATTGAATTTTGTTTTCTCAGAATGCTGTTTTTCTAGCAAAGCAGTAAGGTTATTAATGCTTCTGTATTCACTGAGTTGACAAATTTTATTTGCTTAGTCACTACATTGAATTAGTAGGCTTAATTAAACCTACTACTATTAATTGTCTTTCAAATTTTACATATTTTATTAATAATTTAACATTATGGATTATTACCCTATGGAGAAATGCTTTCTAATTCAATAGTTTATACTTGGCTAATATATTTGGTTAATGTTAATACTAACTTTATAGTATCCGTGAGTTCCCTAAAGTAAGATAACATGCAAAATTGATTATTATTTTATTATTTGCTTTATTTTCCTGGTTATTTTTCAGAAAACATATAAAACAGCTTAAAAGGAACTGTTTCATTGAGTTCACAAAATAAAATTTGGTGTACTTGGCATCAAAACTTTATTTGAAATTTTAATTTGATATTAAAAATTTAAAGTATGAAACAGGGTTTTACCACAAACTTTGCAATGTAAGAGAAGTTTTGATTTAGTTTAAATCATTAGCTTTACTTTGTATCTAGCTCAAGGTAAAATGTCAAAAAAAATAAGAACCTTAATAATATGTTCAATATCCAGCAACAATGTATATATTACACATATATAATTGACAAAGTGTCAATATTTTATATATATATATATATATTTAGCTAAACATAAAAGCAATGATTAAAGTACAGCATAATGAATAAATGAATTAGCATAAAAATGAATGTGAGTATATGTATGTATGTATATTATGGAAATTCAAAGTCTTATGATGACTAACTGCATATTTACAAGTTTTTAAAGAAAATATCAACAAATTTGCCACATAAAAATTAAGATTAGTTGTGTGTAAAAGTAAAACAAGCAAATAACTATTAGATAATCAAGATACCTAACCAGAACAATAACTTGCTCATTTTATTCAAATCATTTTAAAATTTGAAAACTATTTTTTCAGGATTTAAAATGAGGCAAAGGCACTATAAATTATCCCCCAAAGTAACTACCTAGGTGATAGATACATTATAAAGATGCACAGTAAAAATACAAGGTAAAGAAAACATTTTTAATGTTATCTATTGGTAAAATTGTGAAGAGGTTACTAAGGAAGACAGAGATACGATCTTCTTACATGAACAGGCCGGAGAGCCCATTGAAGCTACTATTTCACAGAACAAATTGTGCTGAAACTATTAAAATATCACATGACCTAAGAATTCTAATTTCATGCATTAATGCTTATATTTAACAATTACAATAGTTTGTACATTATCACTTAGGATTTCTACTAAACAGTAAAGATTATAAGTGGCATTTAGTTACTATGAACAATGTAAATGTTATACTGCTTATTTCTAAATTAGCAAAAAATATGCAAATGTTCTTCTTAAATGAAATAGAATAATTCATGTTTATATACCTCCATACACAAATGACTACCACATCTATGTACACATGTGTGTGTTGTATAACAGATTTGTAGCTAACAATAATTATTATTATGAGTGATAACATGGATGGCTTCAATGTAGTGTATTATTGTCTGTCATGAGTTCTGAATCGCTGAGCACAAGACATCACAGCTTGGTACACATTCTTTCTGTTTGCTAATACTAAATGTACTATAGTCTTGTCTTTGTAATATATTGGTGAAGCATTTACTGTTTAAAGATATGAATAAATCTGGCTGTAACTCTCCATAATTACAAACACATATGTAAATCTGCCCCTGCTCTCCTTGTACATAGGGACTATGGCTAAAGTTCTTTCAACACTGCTGGATATAGAAAAGTTCTTTTGCATCTAAAGCTAAGGAAGTTGTGATTTGTGATTCTGCATTTTTGCTTTATGAGATATGCCCATGTGTAAACCCATTTGATTATATATAGTCTTGGACACACTGACTGCTCAATTGTCTAACTTTCCATTCTTCTGTTCTAAAAGAATATAAGACTAGTGTCTTATTATAGCATTTCTGTAAGTCCTCTGAAATCTTGTTGCCACAAACTGTTTTCCATAAATATGTAAGAATCAAGGAGCAGGACTTTTTAAGTTTTATTATTTTAGTTTCTTCTTTGTAGAATGGTTAGGTTATATGGTTAGATTTTGGGTTAAACTTTTTGTACCCTGTAATAATGACTCATAGACAGTTTTTGAAAAAAAAATCCAGAATATAAGAAAAGGCTATTATGGAAAAGGTTACAGAGTATGACATAGTCAAAATAGATAGGAGAGAATGAGATACATAGTATGACATTAAACAAAAAATAATATTTGCTAAGATAGAAAAGAAAGTAAAATTACATTGGTGATAATACACCTTACCAGAAGGACATACCAACCAATGTTTCCAATTACACAAAATTCTTCCATCTGGTACAATTCTGGCAAGAAAATAAATACTAAGGTGGAATACTGAATCTCATTTTACAGAGTTAATAATAATAAAGAAGACTGGAAAAAATGTATTCTTGCATGCTCATATCTTTGGCAGTAGTCTGCAGCTGGATTCTATCTTTATTGTGTATATTATTTAAGAATTCTGTTTCTTTAAACTTTGATCATGTAGTTTTCCTACATCTGGTTCTATTTGGCACTTGTGATAGAAAGTATATAAAAGGTCAGGGGAATGTTAATACCTATCTATAATAAGAAGAATGTGGGTCTTTTATAAGATATACATGTACATTATTGAGGCATAATTCAAATATTCTATCTAGTGTTTTGATAAATACCTATTGATATAATGTGAAATAGTATCGACAGGTTAAACTAATATGTAACATATAAGTGTTTTTTGGCTGTTTGATTTTTTGTCAACCATATATATACAATGCATATTCAATCAATATAATATCTATTTGTTATCTAGTATCTCTCTAGTATTTAATTTAATTATGCATGTCTCTACCAGTTAGGACATAGTCTAAGTAATGACTGTATACTTAGCTCTAATCTGTGACCCTATATAAGCAACTAAACTCACTGGCTCAGGAACTGAGCTGAAAAGTATATTTAAGAATAGCATTCACAATATCATCCTTTCTGATGAATGAGTAGAATTGCTTACATATATACACCACATTTTCTTGGTCTATTGGTCCACAGAAGGGTATCTGTGTTGAATCATATCTTGACTATGGCAAACAATCTGCAATGAACATGGTTGTGCTAGTAGTTTTAGTGTGCCCTTATGAGAATGATGTTTCATTTGTAAGAAAATGGAGACTTAGAAATAATTATATTAGGGCTGGGAAGGTGGCTCAGTGGTAGAGCGCTTGCCTTGCATGCATGAGGCTCTGGGTTTGATTCCCCAGCACCACTTAAGTAAAAAGAAAAAAGCCGGAAGTGGCACTGTGGCTCAAGTGGTAGAGCACTAGCTTTGAGATGCGCCCAGGCACTGAGTTCAGGCCCCACAACCAGACCCCCAAAATAAATAAATAAATAAATAAATAATTATATTAAATGAACTAAGTCAGACCCACATTGTGGTAACTAGAATGTGCTTATAGAGATACATGTAAACACACTGGATGCTTTAAAAAATATACTGAGACATAATGAATTACACTGGTTTCCAGGCACTCACACACAGTGAAATCAAAGGAGTATATTCTTAGGAGTGGAACACAAAGGCATAAAACCTATGTGCATCTAATCTTCTAAAATAATATTTATCAAAATGAACTCCAGTAAATGAAAACAAGAAGTTTTATTTATTTTGTCAGTTGTGGGGCTTGAACTCAGGGCCTGGGTACTCTCCCTGAGCCTCTTTGTGCTCAAGGCTAGAGCTCTATCACTTGAGCCACAGCACCACTTCTGGTTTTTTGAGTGGCTAATTGGAAATAAGAGTAATAAGGACTTTTCCGCCTGGATCAGAAACTCAGATCTCAGCCTCTGGAATAGATAGGATTACCTGCATGAGCTACTGGTGCCTAGCTAAAATAAGAGTTTTACTTTTTTTTAATTTTTGTTGTTGTTTTCTTTTCCTTTTATTAAAAAATATTGTGAAGGTGATGGACAGAGGGGTTACAGTTACGTAAGATAGTGAGTACATTTCTTGTCAAATTTGCTACCCCCTCCCTAATTTTTCTCTCACTTTCCCACCCCCCCCCCAAGTTGGATAGATAATTTCTGGCATATTGTCTTGTGAGTATCACTGTTGCATTGGTTCTCCTTTGTCCTTTGTCTCACCATTTTGTAGTTCCCTTTCCCTTTCCTAATTAAGATAAATGTATATACAATACCCAGGGTATCAAAATAAAATACAATGACAACTTTGTCTCCTTTTTTTGTTTGCCTGTCTTTGGGAGGGTAAAGGGGGCACAGAAATGGTGGGACAAAGGGTGAACAAATGAGTCAGAGGTACTCAGTAGGCACTATGTTGAAAGTGAACTATACATCTTATGGGTGATGAGAGGATAATACTAGGAGAAAAGGAAGAAAGAGATAACATCGTTCAAAGAGAAATGTACTGACTTATATACCTGTAACCCCTCTGTACATCAACTTTACCTTTGTTTTATGAGATATGCCCATGTGCGAGCCCACTCGATTATATATACTCTTGGACACACTGACTGCACAATTGTCTAACTTTCCATTCTTCTGTTCTAAAAGAAGTTAAGACTAATGCCTTCTTACAGCATTTTTTTCAGTTCTCTTGGGTCTTCTTGCTCCAAACTGTTTTCCATAAATATTTAAGAATCAAGAGTCAGGACTTTTTATACAATTGTGGTAAGACAAAGGAAAAGAAAGAAGTTGACAAAAGGGGTCTGAAACTACACAGAAAATATAATTTTTAACACGTTTGATACTTTGTAATAGCTTATGAAAAGACTGTTTTCCACCACAACCTTACTTAATGGACTCAGTATTGTGTGTTGGTTTCCTTCAGTCCCATACAAATGTAGACATTGTGTTTTCCTTTATAAGGCCTTCATTGTCTCTCTAGATGAGCCTTCTAGAACTGAGATGTAAATTTTGAAAAACAAGTGAGTTTCCTGAGCCTTTGGAAATGATGGCTGCTTACAAAGAATAATTTAGAAGAACTGAGAATGACTGTGAGTCAGTTATTTGGATAATCACTGGGCAAATGCTGATGGGAGGTGCTGTGGGATGTCTACAGAAGTACTGGCTAGGGCTGGGAAGGTGGCTCAGTGGTAGAGTGCTTGCCTTGCATGCATGAGGCCCTGGGTTCGATTCCTCAGCACCACATAAGCAAAAAGAAAAAAGCCGGAAGTGGCACTGTGGCTCAAATGATAGAGTGCTAGCCTTGAGCTGAAGAGCTGAGGGACAGCGCCCAGGCCCAGAGTTCAGGCCCACGACTGGACCCCCCCCCCAAAAAAAAAAAAGAAGTACTGGCTAGGCCCCCTCAGTAGCATGGGGAAGAAGAATGTTCTCTTGCACTCTTGCTGCTGAGCATTTAGTTGGAAGTCTCTACTAAAATGTCCTTAATCTGGACATTAAAATATATATGAATCAAAATTGACTGCATTTCTATTCATGAGATAGATTTAGGCATGGTGATGTAATGGTATATAACACGCTTCCTTCCTTCATTCATTTGTGGTTTCTTAGCCTAGTGATTTCTTGTGAAGAAGATAGTAAAACTCAGAAAATATTTTTGGAAAACATTGGCCAATTGTACTAAAAAAACAAAACAAATGAAAAAATTTCTACAGAAATGATAAGGAATTTGGAAATGTATTCCCTGTTATGTCACTTTTTAAAAAAATTTCTGTACCCTTTATTTTGTATGCAAGTTTATCTGATTTGGAGTGGGGAAGGGAAGCATAGAAATGGTGGGACAAAGGATGAACTAAGTCAGCAGTGATGCTCACTAGACACCATGCTGAAAATGAACTATACAACTTATGGAGGAGGGGAGTCAGGAAGGAAAATACCTGGAAGATCGGACACTGTTAAAAAAAATGCAGTGATTACCAGACTTATGTAACCATAACGCCTCTGTACATCACCTTTACAATACAAATTTTAAAATTATAATGACAATAAATAAATAAATAGCATCAATAAAACAGAAAAGAAACACAAAGAAACCTAATTATTTATATATTAAGTAGATAGCCAAACACAAGTACAAAATAAAATAAACGGCTTTAACATAAAACCATTATTTAATTCACATAGCTTTTTTTCTAACTGAAAACACCTAATGTGACATGCCAAAAATAAACTAACATTATAAATGTGCAGTTATGAGAAGTTGGTTTAGAAAAAATGAAATTCAAGTGGTTATTACCAATTTTAAGAAAATACTGAATTCCATTCATAATGAAAGACAAATAGATTTTATCCTCCAGATTACATAAGTATGATAAAAGTTTTTGATCAGAAGATACAGACAAAATGGTCACTTACTTTTCAGTGTGAAATGGAGCAATTTTTTTCATAACATACATCTAATTATATAAAACACTTTGCACTTTTGGCCACAGAAATATTACAGTTGGGAATTTGCCTGCTTCATAGTTTATTAAGTGATGCCTTTTCAAGAATGAGCTTTCCCTAGTAAACTACTAGGGACAAATCAGCCAATGTATGTCTAAAATAAGACTTTAGTTAAAAAAAAATACATGTTTTTTTTCATGCATTTGTTTCTAACACATTTATAAGATTATTTCTTCGTTGCTTTGTATGTCCCTCCCCCACAGTATAACCCTTGCTTTCACTGTATTTGATGTCGCTAAAATTTATGGAGGGGAAGGGGAAAAACAAGTTGTTTAAATAAGGATACAGGTGACCTGTTGCAACAATGAGAAGTACAAGTTGTCATGTCAAAAACGAACTTTACAACTTTGGTGGGTGGGGGAGGATTAGGTGGGGGGGCGGGCAGGAGGCTGGGAAGGGATGGGAAGGGGAAACAAAGGAGGAGGCTACAATGCTTGATAAGAAATGTACTCATGATCTTGCCCATATAATTGTAACCCCTCTGTACAGTATTTTCACAATAAAAAATAAATTTAAAAAATTACATTTTTAGAGTAAAACCTCTTACTGTTGTATAACATGTAGAAGGATGATTTTCATTGTTGAGAGCAATGTTTTGGAAGTGTGTTTTAAACATAGAAAATATAATGTTCTGGATGGCCTGGTGAACAGACTTCCTGTGTATTTCCTTCTACCAGGTGATGCATTCCAAGTGCTTTTTCTACATGTTTCACATAATTATCTTCTTATATCTGAGGCAATCTGGAACCTTTGGCCTTCAATTGTATGTTCTGCAGTTTGTCATTATGAGTCTGGTTCAAAGTAAGAATTTGATTCATGCTTTCTCATTGTTTTAAATTACCGATATTCAGCTTCATTAATATTTTGCATTAAATCCTAAGTGAATAAAGTAACCAACGCATTGCACATTTTTTAACCCTTCTACATTTTTAAAAATTTGTTCCTAAAAATCTTCTGGTGAGTAATCAGGTAATTAATACAAAAAGGAAAAAAATGGGTTTCTCAACACTAGCCCATGAAACTTGATCCACCAATTTTGAAAAAGACAATACTTTGTTTCCACCCTCCACATCTTTATAAGAGTAACTCTTCTTCCCTCAAATGCTGGCAGTTCAGTGAAACAGGCACATATCTTCCAGGTTCTGCAGGATCCGAATCTGGGAGAATATAAGCTAAGAGATCCTGGCTCAGGGCCTCTCCTGAGGTTGCAGACAAGCTGTCAGCTGAGGCTGCATCATATCAAGGCTCAACTGAGAAATGATTTCCAAGCTTGCTTATGTATGTTGGCCAGACTCAAATCCTCTTGGCTTGTTGTCTGAAGGCCTTGAATTCTCTCCCAAAGCCCTGCCTTTGAATGACTTCACAGGGTGGTGGCTGGCTATCCTCAGAAAGAAGGATCTGAGAGCACGGAAGAAAATGGAAGCTACAGAACTTCTTAGAATTTAACCTAGCAGTAACATCACTATTGTCATCTTAAAAAAAAATAACATGAGCAATACTGTTAATCCCTAGAATGAAAAATCTAAACATGGTTATCATTTTTCATTAGATATAATTATGTCTTTTAATATGTAAATATAACTTTTAATTCAGGCAATATTTTTGCTACTCTTTTATCTCAACCCATGAATCAAGAGAGCTATCTGCAGAATATTAGACAACTCAAACCAATCATGGACATTAAAACCTTGAAATGAAAACATATATATTTATAATTCTGCAATTCAATTTCACATCCCAGGTTTTAATCTTAACTTGGAAAAATATATACTATTTCAAATATTTGAAAAGGATTTAATGTCTTACTATTTTAACAATGATTTATGAGCTCAAAGTAACTGAAATTTATTCAAAATAAATAAATAAATTTACTATAATAATTTTTGAAAACATGCATATCTATAAGTGTACTTAAAACTTAAATAAATAATTTATTTCCCTCTATATTAGAACATAGGAATTATTTTTTCTTCAGACATGGAATTAGGCAAATTTAAATTCAATTAACCCATTTCAGTTTGGGGATATTTTTGTACAGTAATTTACTGCTCTAGTTATTTTCCTTCTTGGGACATTTAATCTGTTGTAAAGATAAAAGTCACTTTTTCACTGGACAACCTGTCACTGGACTCTTTCTTTTCCAACTTAAGGAAGTACTTCAAAATGTCTGTTGTTTTCACCAACACATCAAACTCCCTTCCATTTCCTTCTCTATATTCCTCTTTTGTTAGAGCAGTTTAATGTGAAATGCAGGCAGAATATTGACTGGAGATGCACCAACAATTGACTTTTCATATGGAATGGCCCAGGGGATATTGGTCAGAACACCTAACTAGGATAGCTAGTGGTATATACTATTACATCAACCAGAGAGAGGAGAGGGGCTGGGAAGTGGTATTGCTGCAGGGTCACAGGACTGAGGAAGTGGCTGCAATCTGTATTTACAAGAAGGGATTGGTAGTCTTTAGTTCAACTCAAAGCAAAGCTTCTTATTCTGGGTTAATGAGGTTGCAAGTCAGAATCAGGGAGATTGAAAAGCTGGTTACATAGCAAAGGGCCTAGTGAAAGCAACAAATGGGAAACAACATCACTGGCTTTCTGGAACTAGAGCAGGATCTATGATCTGTGTCAACTGAGTGTTGAACTAGAGCTTATATGCACAATATTTATATATTAAAGTACAGAAGGCAAATTATTACACCAAGAGCACAAAGAGCTATTTTATTTTATTTTTCAATTCACTGTTGTTTTAGAGGTGATATACAGCAGGGTTATATTTATATAAATCAGGTAATAAGTACACCTCCTTTCACACAGCGTCAGATGTTCCCTCATTCTCTCCCATTCCTTCCCTCCCATCTCCACCCATGAGTTGCACAGGTCACTTTCATCAATGTCTAGTGTGCTCCACTGAGGAATTGTTTCACTCTTTTTCCTCGGATTCAGTGCCCTCTCCCCACCCCCATACAGATGTGCACGTGAATACAACATGTATAAGATAAAGAATACAAAAGGGCTACTTTAAATGTGATATGCTACCAATTGGAATTGCGTACTTAAAGCACGACCGTATGCATTCTGTTTGGTACCATCCATGAACTCCCTCATACGGTTTTCTGACCCATGTCAGAAGGTGTGGTTCTCCTCAGTGTGACAGTCAGAGCTGCAGCACAGCCATTTCCACTTAGTACTTCCTGTGTACAAATTTCTCTTCTGTCCCCTTTGGAATGGTAAAGAATTAATGGGAAAGAATATTTGCATGTAACACTCATACTCTAACAGAACCTAGAACTTCTCTTAGTGGACACAGCTGTGTTTAATAGGCAGCATGACTCTTCCTATTGCTAACTGCATTCCAACCTTGATAGTGCCCTCTGCCTGGGTCACTTAGATAATGTGGTGTTGTGTAAATGGTGTGTTGGATTGAGTTTCTATGGTTTGCTTAACTCCTCAGTAATTGTGATTAAATCATTGATAGGTTGAAATGAGCCATAATGGGATGTGAAGGTCAATCTACAGCCTGAATTTCATCTCCAGAAAGTTTTCGTTATTGCTAGAGGTCTGCTTCTGCCCTAAACATACTTTGAGAAAACTGGATTGCAAATGGTCCTATTTACCTTCTTGGGAAGCATTATTATTATTAGAAAACATTATTATGTTATTATTAGTATATGCTCTATTATTATTGATAGATATGGTTGCTTTGCTTGAATGTCACATTTCCTGAATTTTTGCAGTTTTCTCTTGTGCACCTTACAGTTGATTCATGGGTAACAGCAGCATAGAGGCCTCATACCCTTCTTTAATTCTGGTTTGTGTCTTACTTTTCCATTTCCTTTTTTTCTTCCTTCCTTTCTTCCCTTCCTCCATCCCTTCCTCCTTCCTTCTTTCCTTTCTTCTTTGTTTTTTAAACAATGTTCCTAAATATTCCAGACCTTTTACCCTATCTCACCAAAATTTCAGAGTAGAGCATTGCCATTGGTTCCTGAGAGCAGGTGGGGTGTAGTTTGGTAGCTGGTGTGCATTCATTTCCTTCTCTGATGAACTACTGAATTGTTTTTCCTGACTGTGATTATAGAAAGTTTATTTTTTTGTCAATTGAAGCCTGGAAAGAATCAGGCTCATTGTATACCTAGAATTCCAGTCTAGCTTCACCCTGAATTATATGGATCATTAATTGGGAATGTGGAAGAAAGTTTCCTTGGCATGATGACAAAACACCCATTTGGAAAGTCATACTCAGTCTGTCAGCACGGTGAAATGATGTCACACAAATAGACATGGTCTTGAAAAACACCTGAATTAGCTATTTGTTACAAATTTACCTAAGGTAAATATGGTGATGGTTACAAACGGAATCTTTAGCTGAAACTTTTAAACTATATATATATATATATATATATATATATATATATATATATATATGCCTACAAAACCATTTTGCTAGTGGAATTTAATGTCACACAGAAGCACATTTATTCACTCAGTAGTTTTTAATAATTGATTTAATTTTCTAAACTTGAATTAATTTCATTATTGTAAAACTAAACAACAAAGAAATAAAATATATACTAAATTTCTCTTTACTTTGACTTAGTTACAATTCCATGCTGATCTTAAAGGAACTTGATTTTCAGTAACTTGAACATAAATTATATCATGTACATAGCTTTTTACATTCAAAAAGGTAAATCATTTTCATGAGTAGAGGTCATTATACATGTTACTATATATCTATTTCATTAAATGGCTTTACAATCTTATTTTAAATTATTGCTTATTATTATTATTATTATTATTTATTACAGAAAATGTCTTGAGGGGTTGTCCAGGCTGGCTTCAAATGGACTTTCTGCCTAAGCCTCTAAAGTCTGGGGTTATAAGTGTGCATCACTATGCTTGCTAAACAATGTATTTTCTTCCTTATTATTATATACCTTTTCACTTTATTGGTTTCATTCTCTTATGCTTATAAATGTGAGTATATTAGAATTTATTTAATCTTTTACTTGATTGTGACTAATCTAAAAATCATTTGAAGCAAAACACGTTGCACATAAAGTTGCAACATGCATATTTATTATGTATGTTCATGCTTTTGCAAAGAAGATTTTTGGAAGAGAGCTTAGTACATCGAAATGGATATAAATGCATATATTGTAAAATACTCTGAAAATGTCCCCTACAATGTATATATATATATATATATATATATATGTACATTTATTATTTGTGAAAATTATATAGAAGTATGAACACTGTACTGTTTTATAATTGTCACTATCACTGTTAATACATACTTTTACTCATAATACGTAAGATCATACTTCTTCATAAAAGAATATTAGATGATCACATAAAATTACTTTTTAATTTTTTTCCTCCACAACTTAATGAAATAGTGAATCTAAGTGGAGAGAATAGTCCAGGATTTAGTTGGGACCCTAGAATAAAAGTTGAATCCACAAGGCAGTTCTTCCTGTTTTCTCAACATGATTTTAATGTTCACAAAGTTTGGATTCCCATAGATTTCTATTATAACACATATCACACTCTACTTTTAAAATATATGGATTGCATTTTTGCCATCCATTTTTAAAATTGTTTTTGACTTTTTTAAATGAAGGAAAATTTCTTAACACAAAGTTCACCATGGTAAAAGACGATTTCACTAGATTTTAATAGACTCACCTTCGGGCAACTACTGCCATTACATGAATATTCCAGAATATTTCCATTACTATTAATATTTTTCCACATTGGCAAGAGCATTTAATTTTCCCACTGTCTCTATATAATTACACAATCTCTCTACATTCTAACTAAAACAATTATTATTATTTTTATTCTAGTGGATGTGATGTTTTAGTTTAATTTTCATTTCCGTATTGACTTTTCATTTGCCTATCATCTTTGGAATACATCCTTTGCAGACTTTCATATTGAAATCCTTTTTCCTTTAAAAATAATTGAGTTATTCAATTTTTGTACCTTTTTTATTCTAGATATTAGACCATAAAGATTAGGAAAAGAGCAAAATATTAACTTTCATCTTTTTTATTAAGCCTGTACTTTCTGTACAGAACAATTAGGCAAGAAATATAAATACAGTCACCAGACTCAAAAGAAGCAAAAGGTTCTCTATTTACATATCAATTACTTTATATACAAAACTGAAGAGTATCCACATATGCCTACACACATCAGCAAAAATAGTTTTGGTAATATAAAAAATAAAGTTATATATTCATATACTGGCAATAAAATAGTCATGAAAATTAATTAAACAATTCTATAGTCAAAAAGAAATTAATTAATCAATGCTCTTCATTGTAACATTTTTAAGAATAAAATACTCGGGAATCAATTCTACCCATTTAGTGCAAGATGTGTGCCCTGAACACCAAACAAATGGTTGACTTTCTGGAGAAGTAGAGTAAGAGGTTCATTATTCTGTCCTGTTGACATCATCCTATATTCCACAATTTGCTCAGCTTCTGACACAAGTGTTGATAGACAGAATAACCACTTCAATACAGAGGAATGAACTTAGTCTAAAAGTGAGCCTTTCATTATGTATGCATATAGATGACATATGTTTCTGTGTATTCAATAGTTTAGGCATAAAATTCCTTATCCCTAACATTTTACTTCCTAATATAACTTTTTCATGAGAGTGGCCTATTTTCTAGACTGTCATCATGCATTTCTCTGACATTGGTCATAAGAAAACACAAACTTTTTTATAATTTTGTGTGCATAGATATTTCCAAAATCTATTCTTATGTGTCATGAGGTCAATCTAATAGGAAACACATACAGACAAAAAAGTCATGACCAATTCTTAAAAGCTGAAAGAAGGCTTAGTCAGATATATTTCAGCAAAATTAAAAATAGCTGTCATCTTGAAGCATATAATTTTTACAACTCCAAAATATTTGTGAAGATTTATGTGTAGCAATCATGCTATCAGGAATACTGTTTGTTATATTTCAAATGACCAGCATGAAAATAGAGTTAAAACTACAAGCACCTGAAAATAAGCCAATTATGTACCTATCTTGGTAGTTATAAAAAAATAATTGTATTAACATTTATTGTCTCACTTTTACTTGGAAAAATGGCCTGGGAAAGGGAAACAAGTTTAGTACTCTAGAGTTTCTTAGGCATCCCAACACTGTCAATTGATATTTTGTGAAATTAGACAAAGAATTTAGTTTCTAAACAGAATGCTTTGTTTTATCAGATCATTATTGCCATAGCACATTAACAGCATTGAGAGTAATTAACATTTAATCAATCTACAATATCTATTATATTACAGATTTGTGCTGAAATAATTTCTACTTCTCAATTCTGTTTTTAGTGTTTTCACCCTGAATGATAAATAAAATATAGGAACAATAAATGATATGAATATAAACAAAGATGAAGGCATCCCCACTCCTGAGTCTTATAATCTATAGTTCTTCAATATTTATCCAGAGAAATAAGGCAAGAGAAAGAAAAACAGATATAAATGATAAAAAAGAACTTAACAATATTTATGGATGATATGCTCCTTAAAAGATTCTAAGGATTTCACCAGAAAAGCCTTAAATATGATAAGTTCTTTTTAAAATTAATTTACTTTATTGTTATCATAGAGGTGATGTACAGAAGGATTGCAATTACCTGAGTGAGCTAATCAGTTCATTTCCTTTCCTATAGTGTCTTCTGTTCCTTCACTCTCTCCGCACCCTTCCCTCCCATCCCTACCCACTTTCATCAGTGTCCAGTGAGCTCCACTGCTGTGAGTTTTCAGTTTCCCTGAAATTCTGAACCTTCAAGTGCAACAGCAGCTATAATAGCAACATACAAAAATAGCAACTTAACTACACACTAATAGAAAACATGCTGAGAAAGAAAATAGATAAGCAACCCCATTCAAAATAGCCTAAAGAACATGGATGTTTGTCATGGCTCAATTCTATAATCCTACATACTCAGGAAGCTGAAATCTGGAATCTCCATTTGAAGCTAGCCTAGGGAGAAAAACCCATAAAATTCAATTTTTTAATTATTTTTTTTCCTGTAAAAAGCAGAGTAGGAGGCATAGAACAAGTGATTAAAGTGATCATTTGTGCTAGCAAGATGAGCAAGAATATGCCCTACTAGAAGCAAAAAAATAAACTGAGAAAAAAACTAACCAAGGAGATAAAAAAACTTCACAATTAAAACTATAAAACATTAATAAAAAGGAAAAAAACCTGAAGATAACGCTTGAAGATTTAAAAAAAATGACACGCGTTCATGGATTGGAAGAATTAGTTAATACTGTAATAACAGGTATATTACTGAAAGTGGCCTACAGTTTTAATGAAATTCCTACCAAATTCCAATTACATTCTTTACTAATATTCCCGATATTCAGTTGGAAACATCAAAGACCCTGAGGCATCAATGCAATCCTGAACTAAAAAAGAAATATTAGGGTTATCACAATACATGACTTCAAAGTATATTTGAACAGAGATCTTTAGAATATAATAGAGCAACCAGAAATGAACCCATGAACCCACATACTTATAGGCTCTTGATTCTCAACAAAGGGGCCAAAAATACTTGTGGGCAAGGGAGATAGTCTGTTCAATAAATGTTGCCAGAAAAAAACGGAAATCCACATGCAGAAGACTGAAAATCGATGATTTTATGATTCTGCCCATGCACACACACACACACACACACACACACACACACAAACACACAGAGAAAACCAAACTGAAAATAAATAAAAATACTTACTATAAAATGGAAACTTTGAAACTATTTGAGAAAACAGTAAAAACATTGAAATGAGCATAGGCCACAACATTCTAAATAGAATTCTAAGAGTTTACAAAATAATAACAAAAATTAACAAATGAGGTTACATAAAATTAAAAAATTTCCCATTAAAGGTAAACAATTATCAGGATGATGAATAGGAAAAAAAATCTTTGTCAGTTTTGCATCCTATATTCTTAGATATCAGAGAAATATAAATCAAAGTTATATTGAAATTCCTTCTTGCCTAAATTAGAATGGTAATGAATAAGAAAAAAAGACAAAAGAGCAACAAAAAATAATACTAGCAAGATGTAGGAAACAAAGGAATCCTTATATACTGATGATGAGATTGTAAATTATTACAACTACTATAGAAACTCTTTTGAAGCTTCTTCAAGAAACTAAAATAGAACTAACTGTCTTCTGATTCTGATATGCCATTCCTAAGTACCCACCAGATGGAATCAGAGTAAGTGTACAGTAGATACCTGGACACACATATTTATAGCAAAACTATTCACAATAGTCAAGTTATAAAAGTAGTCTAAAGGTCTATCAGCCAATGAACAGATAAAAAAACATGTTAAAAGTACAAAATGGACTTTTATACAGCCATACTCAGAGTGAAATTATGTCACTTGCAAGAAAATTGATAGAACATCTTGTTAAGATAAACCTGGCTCAAAGACAATACTACAGATTTTGTCTCATATGCAAAATGTAGGTTCTTTTTAAATTACCAGAAGATAGAAGGGGGATATTTGGGAAAGGTAGGGAACCAAGAGATTGTGAGAAAGACAAGTGGAAGTTGGGAAGAGAGACAGGAGAAGGTTATTGGAGATGAACACAATCAAAATACATCAGGCACAAGCATGAAAATGTTATAATGAAACTCACAATTTTATAGAATTGTTATAAAATTGTTTAGGGATAAAACTTAGTTTTCTCTAGTCATTAAAGTATTAAAAAGCAGGAAATTTTTTGAAGCAGGCAGAGCAAGTTTGAAAGTGAAAGGAAAGCCAAAGAACAGAAGTCGTGATACTCTCTCCATTTGGAGAACTCCAAATAGGAATCCAAAGGAGCCCTCTATGAAGTCGTTTTTATAGCATAGGGTACCTTAGGTTTTTCCTTCCTTGGACTCTGTCCTGATTGCTTGGTAACTTGTGCATGTGCTGCCCAGCTTTTTTGATTGGTTGAGCAAATACCCAGACATAAGCATTATAGAAACAAGAAGCACCATGAAAGGGCCACATGATATCTGCCATATGTCATGTCTACTAACTTTTATAACACTTACATAACAGGTTCCCTTTTTTTCCCCTCAATACTAATAAATGTTATTGTAAAAAAATAATATTGATAAGTGTATGTAGAGAGACTAACAAGTAAAAGTGTGGCTACTTTCAAAGTTCTATACATAATTGGGATCTTCTAAACATGTGTCTTTAAATCTGCAAATAAAAAGTGAGTCATCATGCAATAAAAATAAAAATAGTACCAACAACATTGGATGAAGTCTGACTTTAATTATAAATATTATAAATGTTTATGGGATCTCCTTTCTAGACTATTCTTAACTATGGTATTTGTTTACAAATTCCTAATTTCCTAACAACAGAGCAATACATGCAATTATTATTCTGCTATTCTGACGTAAATGAATGGAGATACTTTTGTTGCAATGAATAAAGTCTTTTCACATGATCACCACTGATCCTGTAAAGTGCAATATTAGGAAGTTTAAGTCTCTGAAAAGTAATCCCTACCCCTACCACTTGTGTCTTGAATTACTGAAAAAAAATGTAATGGGTATTCTACTTACTACTAGTTGCCCTAAAGTCCATTGTATATCATTATATTTATATTCTGTCTTACTTAAGTACATATTTATTAGTATTATTAGACATTTTGGGGGATTGAATTTTTGTATTGCTCAAATATGCTAGCATGCCAAGCAAGTGAGTTTTATTTTTTTCTTTTTTCTTTCTTTCTTTCTTTTTTTTTTCCAATCATGGGGCTTGAACTCTGGGCCTGGGCGCTGTCCTCCAGGTCTCAGCTCAAGGCGAGCGCTCTACCATAAATAAAACAAGTATTTTCTTATTGGAACCAAGTTAGTAATGAGGATGAATAGGGGATGAGGATTTGGATGAGTGTAAAAAAATATATTTTGTGGGATTTTTAGCAGAATCTTCATATAGGTACAGTTTCAAAAATCTGACACTTGATTTTAATATGTAGTTCTATTTCACTGGTTAATAGTGGTGAAGTATGTATCCTAGGGATAGACATAGTCCTCCTGTCTTGGAAAGTCATTAAGTTTATTTCAAAATACCATTAAACTTAGCATGAGATCCAAAGGATGAAAGTCAATTTTGACATGTGAAGACTCAGCTGGTGAGTAGAGATGACAGGAAATTTGATCTAGTTGGGTAATATGTATCATTAATGTTGGCCTGTATTACCTATGGCAAAGAATATCTTGGTGATGATCAGAGCACTCTAAGATGAAGGTTGATGGATTTATACCAATTCAGTTCAATAAAAATACATTTGGTAGAATATCTAAAAATGTACTGAGCATGTCAGATCTCCAGGTGACCTGAGTTTGTCCAATTCAAAACAGATTTTTATATAATAAAGATGGAGACAAGTGAAATGAATGTTCTCTTCAGGGGAAGGCCACCTTGTTTTAGAATAGACGACACAGTTATATTGATCATGGCAAAAAAATCATTGGGAATTTCTTGGATTCAGCCTCTTGGATTGTAGCTTAAACTAACAGCTAGATTTTGAGGACTAGCTAACACAACACATGGTACAGTTAGTTGAATCAGTTTCTTTTTAGAATAAACATCTGAGTCTCATTTCCACACAAGTTTTGTTCATCTCTGTTGTCTATAACTGTCTCTGGAATAACATCCTAAGAAATACCTAGAATTTTGATTAATTAAGGTCTGGGTCAAGATTGCTTATTTTTTCTCTAAGAAATTGTTAGTTCATAAAATTTAATGAGATAATTAAATACTTTAAAATAATTATTTAACTTTTCTCAGGTTTTTATTAGGTCCCATGACAATACTTACACATGTTGTAATAGAATGAAATTGCTATATGAATCTAGACAACTGTCTGATAAATATTTATCTTTAATATTTTCTGATTGTGAGGAACCTTTCCATTAAAATCCTATAACAATGATTTTAATGTGTTCAGATTATATATGTTAGCTTTATTTTATATTAGTGTCATATGACAACTTTAGAAGATTACTTGGCATAAACATCACTTATATGAAGAAAATACATTGAGTAGGTTTATATAAATCCCCAAAATAAAATCATTTTAAGGAAACAAGAGTTTGTGATAGGTAAAAAGACCTGGGATTTCCTAAGTGGCTACTTAGAAGACTAAGATGTAAAAGATTACAGTTCAAAGCCCATCTGGGCAGAAGCGTCTCTGAGATTCATCTCCAAAATAATCAGCAAAATGCTAGCTTAGAAGCATGGTTTAAATGGCAGAGTACAGGCTGAGCAGTAAGGCCTTGAGTTCAATCCTAGGTACAAAAAAGTTTTAATTATTAAAAGATATCATTTCAAAGCCTTTTCTGTTTCTCACAATAGGGTATAAGCTTTATCATTTAATGCTATATTAATTATAAATAGTTATACCAAGCCTTTCATTCTGAAAGTAAATCTGTTTTAAGTTAGTGATATAATAATCATTAGTGCTCTTTAAAATTATGTATAAACATTGAATATGCATATATGTATATATATATATTAACTATTCATATCTAGATTTACATATTTAGTTTTAACGTTTTTTAATCTTTAGCTTTACTAAGAAAAAGATTTGCCTCCTGGTGTGTTAGATCATACACACTGCTAGATTGCACTGTAGGTTATTAAAATAACAAGATGACAAGAAAAAATGATGTATTTAATTTTTTGAGGAAATGCATTCACACAGTTTAAAATCACAAACTTTTCTTCAAAATAGCCTACATATGGTGCTAGAATTACTATACAAATGTATACATTTATGTGTCAGAAACAGGTGTATCTTTGTGTGATTTTCTTGCATCATGTTTACTAATAATCTATGCCCAAAAGTAAGCGAGACCATGTTGCATATTGTGATGTATTCTATTCCCTAAACAGAATTCTGGAGTCAGGGTTGGGACTGGCAGTTCCCTGGAATGAAAGAAAAGCATTGCAGAAATTCTTTATTTGAAGCCCAAATCCTTTGGAGGAAATTCAAATTATCTTCACATGATTTGATTAATCTCCTAAAAATATTTCATCTGCATATATTTAAATATATATCTACATCCATCTTAATACTTAGCACAGAAAGATTATATAAAATAATAAACCAAAGGCAATTGACTAAAGATAAAAATATTAATTCTAGCTTTGCATTCTAGAATTTGAATTGTAATCCATGCCCATTTTATGTTTCTGTTTTTATAATGAGTTATCAAAACATATTGCCTCTCAAGACTCATTGGACTGTATGAACATATTCTGCTTCATATTCATCATCAGATATCAAAGAACAAAGATTACTTTACCAAACTTTTTAGGCAGACCCATAGCCCTCAAAGTACACATAAAAGTTCTAACTAAAGAAGTAATTAACTGCTACTAAAGAGAAGAGAGTTGATGATATTGACATGGTACTCTCTTTTTCTGAGTAAAAAACTGTGCATTTCAAAATTTTTATTAACTTGTAAGTATCTGTACAAAGCAGTTGCTATTTATCAATATAGTTCGCAATGCAATGGATTTTAATCAATGCGATCCCCTTCAATGTTCTAACCCATCCGTCCCATACCTACTCCTTCCTTCTCTTAATTTTGTAGGCTATACATTGAACTCTTGACTGCAATCTCCCTTTCTTCCTCTCTTCATTTTTCTACCCATTTTCCCTTGACTCCACCCTACCTCTTTTAATTATCTGCTTCTTGGTGTATATTTTTATTGAACCTTGACTTTGTAAGGAATTACACTATTTGAGTTGTGCCTAGAATCTACCATATTTCAGTTAACACATTTATATACACTTGCATACCACCCTATGCATTGATTCATAATCTTAGAAGCCACATCTAGCTTCCACATATCATATTTATATCTTACTTTTATCTTATCCTTCTATTTCTACAGGAAGGTTAATTTTTGAAACCCCCTCTCTGAATTGAAGTAAAAGTTTAATGGTATATAAATAAAATATAAATCATGCATATGTGGACTGAGATAGGTTGTTTATAACTTTCATAGGCTGCTAGTCTATCATTCTAGGAGCTTCTTTTTAATTATTTGGAAATACAACACTGTTTCAGGCTACTCTGTGTAACTATTAGGAGGAATACACCTTGTTATGCTTTTAAATTTGAGGTGAAATTTAACAGCATCTTGATGTACTAATGGAAAATATCCAGTGTAAATAACAAAAAAATTCCAACATTTTAGGAGAGATAGGAGGTACTTGCACAGGCTGTTACTCCTACTAGGTGTTTTCAAACAAAGTGGAATCTACTTAGAGAAATTGGCTGAACATGGAAGTGGAGAATCATTGTGTAATTGCAGTAGGTTAGAGAGAGTATGTAGCAATTCTGCAGTTTCTGAAGCTAATTCCTGAGGCAGAACGCATGAGGAGAAAAGCATTAGCTTTTATTTGAGGGAGTTAAAGAAGCCGTGAAAACATCCAAGAGAGTCAGAGAACGAAGCAACTAAAATACTTTCCATGGATTTCTGGTAAGCCATAAGAGCCAAATAGAAGTTATGTAGTCAGAACTTTAAGACCAGCATGGTATTATGGAAAACAAGACTCTTAAATGAATTGAGCACCACAACAAGGTAACTAGAAAAACTATACTAAGAGAAATCCCAATTGTGGCAGTCAAGGAAATCATTAAAAAAAAAATCTATGTTCTAAGCATGTGCATGTAAAGAAAGAAAGGTTGTAATGAGGTCATTGGCAAGGCAGAGTCTAGACACAGCAATGAAGGCGTCACTTCCATGCATGCAGCGATCATAGAGAACAGTATAGGACTGAAGTAGAAAGGATTGTTGCTATAAAATGCCATACCAACAGGGCCTTCCCAAGAGTGTAAAGGACTTTGGGGGGTGGGGGGGAGTCTCCCTTCATTACCATTCAAATGGGAAGGTTGAAGACTCTGTATGGAGCAACAATGGCCCTGGAAGCTTGAGCATTTATGCAGCCAATGGCCAAGTAGTTGGCTTTCACTATGAATTACCTAAGCTTTTAGTTCAATTTGGTTACAAAGAAAAAGAACTGATTTAGGAAAGGTCTAGAGAAGTAATTCAATTTCAGGGCTACTTATAGCTTTCATGTTCTCTCTGATCTCCAAGATTTGTATTTCTTCCTTCCCCCCTCCCCCTTCCCCCTCCCCCTTCCCCCTTCCCCATCCTTCTCCCCTCCTCCTCCTCCTCCTCCTCCTGTCTGTCTGTCTGTCTGTCTGTCTGTGTCTGTCTCCGTCTCTCTCTCTGTCTCTCTGTCTCTCTCTCTTTCTCTCCTTCCTTCTACCCCTTCCCTGACTCCCTTTCTTTGGGAAGGTTTTTGGTGTGTATCCCAGGCTGGCCTCAAAATCACTTTTCTTCTCTTAGCTTTCCAAATGCTAGAATTAAAGACATGAGCCACCATTTTCCTCTCCAATGATTTGCCCATTCTCTGTTTATCATCTTCCCTTTTGCATGCGGGTCTTTACTGCTACTTGAAAGTCACTGCTTCAACAATGAGTTGACTCATTGTAAACTCATGATAACATTCTTGTTCTATATCCAAGTATTCAAAAATTTTGTGGAGTAGCTTGTTTACTGTAAACTATATATACTGAGAAGATCACTACAATAAAATACAGTTCTTCATGATTTCCTAATTTATCACAGATTTCATTTCCTTGAGGGAGGAAATACATTTTTTGCTTTAATTTCAATTTTCTACACTAAATTATCTGGACATTTCATTTCCAGTCATATTACTATTGCACTTGTTGAGAAATAATACCCACCTTATATAATTTGTCTCATATCTAAAATATACCTGGAACTCAAAAATTAAATCCCCCAAAAACAAATCTTCAAAGAAACAACTGCCCAATAAATAAGTGGGCTAAAGAGTTAAAGAAAAACTTCTCTGAAGAGGAAGGAAGGATGGCCAATAGACACATGAAGAAATGCTTAACCTCTCTAGCCATAAAAGAAATGCAAATCAAAACAACATTGAGATACCACCTCACCCCAGTTGGAATGGCTATAATCAAGAACTCTAATAACAACAGATGCTGGAGGGGATGTGGACAGAAGGGAACCTTACTGCATTGTTGGTGGGAGTGTAAACTTGTTCAACCACTCTGGAAAGCAGTATGGAGGTTCCTCAAAAGACTCCACATAGAGCTCCCCTATCATGCAGCAATTTCATTTTTGGGCATTTACCCAAATGTTCACAAACAAGACCACACTAAAGCTACCAGCACGACTATGTTTATTGCAGCCTTATTTACCATAGCTAAGATATGGAACCAACCCAGATGCCCCTCAGTAGATGAATGGATCAAGAAAATGTGGTATATATATATACACAATGGAATTCTATGCCTCCATCAGAAAGAATGACATCGCCCCATTTGTTAGGAAATGTAAAGACTTGGAAAAAATTTTATTAAGTGAAGTAAGCCAGGCCCAAAGAAACATAGGTCCCATTTTTTCCCTTATTTGCAATAACTAGTATATGTCTGAGTCGAGCAGAAAAGGTCAGATAAGTTGATGTTAGGGAAATGAACCCTAAGATAAGTATTCAAATGTTTTTTTTTCTTTCATGCAATTGTTTCTAACACATTTATAAGATGATTTCTATGTTGCTTTGTATGTCCCTCCCCCACAGTATAACCCCACTTCACTGTATTTGATGTTGTTATTATTTGTGGAGGGGAAGGGAAAAAACAAATCGTTTAAATAGGGATACAGGTGGACCCATTGCAACAATGAGACATGCAAGTCGTATGTCGAAAACGAACTTTACAACTTTGGGGGGGGAGGGGGAGGAGGTTTGGGTAGGATGATGGGGAGAGGATGGGATGGGAAGGGGAAACAAAGGAGGAGGCTACAATGCTTGATAAGAAATGTACTCGTTATCTTGCCCATGTAATTGTAACTCCTCTGTACAGTATTTTCACGATTAAAAAATACATAAATTGGTATAGTACTTTGCACAACTAAGGAGTTTGAGGAATTTAAACTATTTGTTTCCTAATTAGCATTTTATGATCATATTCAGCTAGTTCTCCTTAATATAGGCTTTGTGTATTGGGCTGATAGACCCTCACATGCTCATGGAATAGAAATTCTATGAAAGTCTAAAAGAAGAATGTGATGAATATAATTTAATATAGTAAGAAAGAATGTTAAATTACGCATAATGCTGTTTTTCTTCAATTTATTTTGTACGTGTGTCTTCTTCTATTAACATATATTGCCACACCTACTCTGGTGGAGTCTGCTTAGCATGGGAAACCTGCTTTCAGACCTGAGAATGGGGCTTCACAGAGACCTATCTCTGAGAATGGGACTTCACCAAAGTCTACCTCAGAGAATGGGGCTTCAAAGAGGCCTACCTCCTGGAAAGGCTGGCAAGCCCCTGGGAAAGATGTGTTTCTGTTCCTGTTTTTCTTTTCTTCACTGTATAGGAGTGCCTATTAATCTTTTACTGTTCTTGCTGCTCATTGTACTTACTCATGCTCAACATTCCCTATTCAAGGCTCTTTCTTAAGAGTGTTGGCAACTCCAACATCTGATGAGTGTCTTAAAAATATGACTAACTCACCAGAGTTAAGTGCTACCCTGAAAGCCCCTCTTATGGAGGCTAGTAGACAAGTCATAGGTAAATATAAAAGTATTGGGGGTTTCATGACATCACTTCAGCAGAAGTAATTGTTTGTAAGAGATTTACAAGAAGCTGTAGGCATGGCTAGAGCAAAGAGTGTATGGCTACTGGGGACTTTCCTTTAATCATAAAAACATATACAATAGATTCACATAGATATCCAAAGATATAGAGGGATATTTAGACCAAAACCTAAATAAGATTCCTAAAAGGTTGGTAGATAAAAGATGACAATGGCTTATCAGAGGAAAATAGTGGGATCCTCCATTATCTAGAGGACCCCAGAGACTTCCCGTAAATCCATAGCCTTTTACAGGTGTGTATGATAAGGATGGCAATTGCTGGGAAAACTACTTAGGAGAAAGAACTTCCTGTTACTCTCTATTTACTAAGAGACTTGCTAGATCTAGGCCTCCTTGGTGCTTACTATTAAAGAAGGAACAAGAAAGATCTTATGGGACAGTCAAGGCCTCTATAGAAAAAAGTAAACGATTATGTGAAAGGGTTACAGAAAAGACACTATGAGCTTAAATTTGATATATGGCCAGATTTAACTAAGTATACTGAATATCATGATTTTTGGCCACAAATTGGGAACCCTCTAAGCACAATTGCTTAGAAAAGATTTAAAACGTATAAAGTACAAAACTAAACAAAAGTAACTATGGAGTACTAGAGTTCATGCCTTTCTGTTCAGCACCTTGCCCATATGCTCTGGTTAATGGTTAATTGGTGATAAACATCAAAACCCATTGTATTTCTTAAAAATAGAGGTAAAGCCGAAAAGAAGTGCCTATCTTCATAGCTCGTCATCCAAAAAACAAGATCAGGCGACCAGCTGGTGACCACCCAAGAACGAAGCCCTGCAGCAAGATTGTGTAAACTTTTGCCCTTTCTCATGGAGACTTTTGCTATAAAAGCTTGTTATCCTCTGCATTAAATCGCACTCTTGTCTGGGAGGTGTCTGTTTGCCATCTCCCTCCCTTGTCCCGACAGAGCCGGTCCGCGGCAGGTGGCGCCCAACGTGGGGCTTGAACTCTGGGCCTGGGGGCTGTCCCTGCTCTCTTCAGCTCAAGGCAAGGACTCTACCTCTTGAGCCACAGTGCCACTTCTGGCTTTTTTTCTTTTTGCTATGTGGTGCTGGGGAATCGAACCCAGGGCCTCATGCATGCAAGGCAAGCGCTCTACCACTGGGCCCTCCGTTGTCCCGATAGAGCCGGTCCTCGGCAATATATTAACTATGCAAGAAAGATTTTATTGTGACATTTCTATCCTTCATGAAGTGTATTCTGATCAAGTTCAATACTCAGTTCCTCTTTTACTCTGAATTTAAGCCACATGACTTTCAAATTCTATGAGCTTTGTTTTGTGTACATTCTGGACCACCTAATGCAATTCATGTGCAATACTTACACAGAAAAACTATATTAGGACCACCTTTCTTCACCACCTGGGACTAAGATATCAGGAATTAGGCTATGATGTAAGAACATCCACTGGCCAGTTAAAGTGACATGCATGAGGTCATTAAGGGTTGATCTGCAAGTACATCAATGTTTCTCAGATGCATATGCATCAAGATCTAGAAAATAAGGTTGCAATAGAACACAAGGGAGAGAATAAGAGGTTTAATTAATCCCATTTTTATTCTGTATGATATAGGTAGATAAAACCCAAATTGATATGTAGAAGTAGTTTCAATGTAAAACCTTGTATGTAATTTTTAATATGTACTTTTATTGTAAAGATACTGTACAAATGGGTTCTGGTTACATGAGTAAGGTAATGAGTACAATTCCTATCAAGAACTGTTACCCCCTCCTTTGTTTTTCCACTACCATCCTTTCCCTCTCCACCTCCCAAACTTCTCATTCTCCCACCTAAAGCTGTAAAGTTCATTTTCTTTTTTCATAGGAAAATTAAGCACCTTTGTTGTCTTCTGACACCTAATGTTATAATATTAATTATGTATTTCTCTCAGAAGTTAGGACAACTCTGTGTTTATATGTATATATATATATATATATACATATATATATTATAGAGAGCAAGACATACACACACATATATACAGCATATATATAGAGTACAGACAAAAATATTTATATATATATATATGTATATCAGACTGGCTTGAAACTCATATTGGCTTCAGTTTTTGTCAGGCTAGGATTATGGACATGTGCTACATAGACCAGCATAAAGTAATTTTTGCACATTAGTGGCAATATGTTAACATATGTCCATATTCAGATTTATTTATATATATATATATCTATGGGAAATTATAAATAAACACACAAATGCCTTCCAAAAATATCTCTGAAGATGGATAAATGTTAAGATCTTCCCACCGAGGTGCAAAAAATATCCCATGCTCGTATGTGTAGCACATGTCCATAATATATTCTTTTTCTTTTCTTTTTTTTTATTGTGAAAATACTGTAGAGAGGTGTTACAATTACATGGCGAAGGTAATGAGTGCATTTTTTAATCAAGCATTGTTGCCTCTTCCTTTGTTTCCCCTTCCCATCCCTTCCCATTTTCCCTTACCCCCATCCCTCTCCATAATATATTCTTTTATATTATATTTTTATTGTAAAAAAAACTGTCCAGAAGGGTTACAGATACATGAGTAAGGTAATGAGTTCATTTCCTATTGAGCATTGTAACCTCCTCCTTTGTTTTTCCCCTATCATGGTTTCCCTCCCCACCTCCCAACTCCTCCTTCGCCCTCCCCCCTCTCCCCCTCCCCGCTCCCCTGCTGAAGTTGTAAAATTCGTTTTCAACATAGTGGTTTGTACTTCTCATTGTTACAATGAATGGGTCAACCTGTATCCTTATTTCAGCATTTTGTTATTTCCCTTCCCCTCCTCAAATTAGAAAAATGTATATACAAGATGCAGGGCACCGACATCAAATACAGTGAAAATAGGGGTTATATAATGTGGGGTATACAAAAGAAACAAAAAAATCACACAGTATATTATAAGTACATTAAAAACAAAAGCAACAAAGACAAAACTTCATGTGTCCCTATCTTGGGGTTCATTTCTTATAGCATCATCTTATATGGTCATATGTACATAGATTTTGACCGTTTCTGCTTGTCCTAGACATATACTAGTTATTGCAAATAACTGGCTTATTTCACTTAATATTTTTTTCCAAGTCTTTCCATTTCCTAACAAATGGGGCAATGTCATTATTTCTGATGGAGGCATAGAATTCCATTGTGTATATATACCACATTTTTCTTGATCCATTCATCTACTGAGGGACATCTGGGTTGGTTCCATATATCTTAGCTATGGTGAATAATGCTGCAATAAACATAGTTGTGCTGGGAGCTTTAGAATGGCCTTGATTGTGATCATTTGGGTAAATGCCCAAAAATGAAATTGCTGCATCAGAGGGGAGCTCTATGTATAGTTTTTTGAGGAACCTCCTTACTTCTTTCAAATGTGGTTGAACAAGTTTACACTACCACCAGCAATGCAGTAGGGTTCCCTTCTGGCCACATCCCCTCCAGCATCTGTTGTTATTAGAGTTCTTGATTATAGCCATTCTAACTGGGGTGAGGTGGTATCTCAATGTTGTTTTGATTTGCATTTCTTTTATAGCTAGAGAGGTTGAGCATTTCTTCATGTGTCTATTGGCCATTCTTAGTTTCTCTTCAGAGAAGTCTCTCTTAACATCCTTAGTCCACATATTAATCAGGTGGTCGTTTCTTTGAGGATTTGTTGTTGGGGGATTTAATTTTTTGAGTTCCAGGTATATTTTAGATATGAGACTCTTGTCCATTGTATGGCTAGTGAAGATCTTCTCCCAATCCGTGGGCTTTCTATTGATCTTGGTAGCTATGTCCTTTGCTATGTAGAAGCGCTGCAGTTTCATGCAATCCCACGTGTCCAACCTTTCCTTGATTTGTTTTGTTTCTGGGTCTTTATTTAGAAAATTTCAGCCTGTGCCAAGCAGCCTTAGAGTTTCTGCTATTCTCTCCTGTAATGTTTTCAGGGTATCTGCTTTGACTCGGAGGTCTTTGATCCACTTGGAGTTGATTCTGGTGCAGGGGGATATATAAGGATTTAGGTTTAGTTTTTTACAGGTGTTTAATTTTGCCAGCACCATTTAATAAAGAGGCTGACTTTCTTCCACTCTATTCTTTATCTCCCTTATTGAAGATTAGGTAGCTATAGGTCTTTGGGTTCATTTCTGGGTCTTCAATTCTATTCCATTGGTCATCAGTTCTGAACTTGTTCCTGTACAAAGCTGTTTTGATTATTATGGCTTTGTAGTAGGGTTTAAAGTCTGGTATTGTTATTCCTCCAGCACTGTTCTTTCTGTGAAGGATCATTTTTGCTATTTGGAGTCTTTTATTGTTCCATATGAATTTTGTGGTTGCTCCTTCTATTTGATTGTAGAATGAGGTTGGGATATTGATGAGTATTGCATTGAATTTGTAGATAGTCTTTGACAGTATTGCCATTTTCATGATGTTAATCTTCCCAATCCAAGAGCATGAGAGGTTTTTCCTGCTTCCTTAGTTCTGCTTTAATTTCCTTTATCAGATTCTTAAAGTTTTCATCATAAAGGTCCTTCACATCTTTCGTGAACTCCTAGGGTTTTGTTTTGTTTTGTTTTGTTTTGTGAGGCTGTTACAAAAGGATTTGCTTTCCTGATTTCAGCAGTGCTTTTCTCATTATTGGCATACAAGAAAGCCATTGATTTTTGATAGTTAATGTTATACCTTGCTACTTTGCCAAACTTTCAAATCAGCTCAAGTAACTTGTTGGTGGAGTCCATGGGGCTCTTTAAATACAAGATTATGTCACCTGCATATGTCATCTTTCCCTATTTGTATCCCCTATATGTTTGCATCTTGTCTTATTGTTGTAGCTAGGCATTCTAATACTAAAGAGAAAGAGGAGTGGAAAGAGTGAACATCCTTGTCTCCTTCCTGAATTTAGGGGAAATGGCTTTAGCTTTTCGCCATTAAGTATAATGCTGTCTGCAGGTTTGTCATACCCAGCCTTTTTTACATTGAGGAATGTTCCATGGATTCCTAGTTTTTCCAGAGCCTTCATCATAAAGGGGTGTTGGTTCTTGTCAAATGCTTTTTCTGCATCTATTGAGATAATCATGTGTTTCTTATCCTTGCTCTTGTTCATGTGATGAATTAAATTAATTTATTTGCATATATTGAACCAGCTTTACATCACTGAAATGAATCCTGTTTGATCATCCTGTTTTGATAAGTTGTTGAAGTTGATTGGCCAAAATTTTGTTGCAAAGTTTTACATTTATATTCAAAGAACATCAGTGTTCAAAGAAATGGGTCTATAGCTCTCTGTCATTGATGAGTCCCTGCCTGGTTTGGGGATGAGGGTTATGATGGCTTCATATAAGAGTTTGGTAGTGAACTTTCATTTTCAATTTCATTGAAGAGTTGGAGGAGTATTGGTGTGAGTTTTGCTTTGAAGGCCTTGTACAATTCAGCTGTAAATCCATCAGGTCCTGGGCTTTTCTTGGGTGGGAGGTCTTTTATTGTTGTTTCTATTTCTATGCTTGATATAGGTATATTAAGTTGATTTATAACATCTTGGTTTAGTTTGGGCATGTCAATTTATAGATTCTCAAACTTATTAGCACAAAAGTTTGAGAAGTATTCCTTGTTATTATTCTGAATCTTGGTTGTTTCTGTGGTGATGTTTACATTCTCATCTTTGAGTTTGTTTATTTGGGTGTGTTCTTTTCTTTATCTAATAAGATTTGCTAAGGGTCTGTCAATTTTGTTAATTTTTTCAAAGAACCAAGTCTTCGTTTTTTAAATTCTTTCTATGCTTTTTGGACTCTAATTCATTTAATTCTGATTTAATTTTAATTGTTTGTTTCCATCTACTGGATTTGGGTTTAGCTTGTTTCTCTTTTTCAAGGAGCTTTAGGTGCCTCGTTAAATTGTTAGTTTCAGATCTCGCCAATTTGTTGATGCAGGAACTCAGATCTATAAACTTGCCTCTTAGCACTGCCTTTGCTGTGTTCCAGAGGAACTGGTATTTTGTATATTCATTTTGTTAAATGCCATGAACATTCGTATATCCTTTCTTATCTCTTCCATGACGCACTGGTGGTTCAACAGTGTGTTGTTCAGCCTCCATGTGTTACAGGATGTTCTTTCATGATTTTTGGTGTTGAATTCTAATTTTATTCCCTGTCTTCTGAGAGAATGAATGGCATAATTTCAGTGTTTCTGAATTTGAACAAATTTGCTTTGTGACCTAAAATGTGATCTATTTTGGATAATGTTCTGTGTGCTGCTGAGAAGAGTGTGTATTCTGATGCTGTTGGGTGAACTATGCAGTAGATATCTGTTAAGTCTAGTTGATCTATACAGTTGTTTAGATCTGTGATTTCTCTGTTGAGTATTTGCCAGGTGGATCTATCTAGTGGGGATAGTGGTGTGTTAAAGACCCCAACAATTAATGTCTTTGGATCTATGTGAGATGTGAGGGAAAGTAGTGTTTCTTGGATAAATTGGGGTGCTCCGTTGTTTGGTGAATAGATATTTAGAATTGTAATATCTTCCTGAAAGAGAGATCCTTTAATTAGTATGTAATGACATTCTTTATCTATTATTTCTAAGGTTAATGTCAAATATATTTTATCTGATATTAGGATTGCAACTCCCACCTGTTTATGGGGACCATTTGCTTGGTAGATTTTATTCCAGCCTTTCACTTTCAGAATATGTTTGTTTTTGTGGAAAGGTGTATCTCTAGAAGACAGAAGATAGAAGGGACTTGCTTTTTGATGCAACTAGACAATCTATGTGGCATAATGGGAGCATTAAGTCCCTTAATATTGAGTTAGGACAGAGGTTTTTGGTAGTTCCTGCCATGTTATCCAACTTCTTGGGGGCTGTAACAACAGGGTTCTTCCTATGATTCTTGGATTCTCTATTTGGGGACTGTTTCTTGACCTTTATTGTGCTCTTGTTGTTTTTCTATGTGTAGGACATATTTAAGTATCTTTTGTATGGCTGGTTTGGTGGAGATGTATTGTTGCAGTTTTTCTTTGCTATGGAAGGTTTTTATTTGGCTTTCCATTATGAAGTAGAGTTTAACTGGGTACAGTATTCTTGGTTGATAGTTGTTTGTCTTTAGTGTGTAGCATATATCATTCCAGGCTCTTCTTTAATTTTCTCTGCTGAGAATCTGAAGTTATTCTTATTGGTTTTCCTTTATAGGTGATTGTTCTTTTCTCCCTGACAGCTTTAAAGGCCCTTTCCTTGGTCTCATTTGATCCTGTGCAGATTACAATATGATGGTGGGATGTCCTGTTCTGGTCTGGTCTATTGGGTTCTAAAGGCCTCTTGTATCTGATTGGGCCTATCTTTTTGTATATTTGGGAGGTTCTGTTAGGATCCTCTTAAAATTTCCTAAACATTTCACTTCTGTCTCTAGGCCCTCCTCTACACCCACTAGCCTTAAATTAGGCCTTCTGATGGTGTCTTCTAAATGTTGAATATATCTATCTTGGATTTGTCTTGAATAGTTGTCTGTTCTTTCTGTATAATGTCTAGTCTGTCTTCAATCTCAGTGATTCGATCTTCTGCATTGTCTAAACTACTGTCAAGGCTTTCTACTTTTTTAAATTTCCTTTCCTTCTAATTGGTCAGATTTGATGGCTTCAAATTCCTTGTTGGAGCTTTGTTTTAGATCCTGTATGGGCTTCTTTACCTCCTTAATTTGGTTTTTGGTGTTCATTCTCAAATCCTTTAGTTGATGGTTATAGTTTCATTGGATTCCCTTTCCTTCTGTTGGGTTTGATTCAGCATTCTCTTTGTGGCCTCCATGGATTCCTCCAGGTCTCTGTTTATAGATTCCATGAATGCCTCTATTAATCTTTTTTATTCTCATCCCACTCACAAAATTCCTCTATTAATCTTTGATTAGCCTCCTCATGCTTGTAAAATTAGTGTACTAATCTTTGGTTAGCCTCATCATGCTCACAGATTTCCCTATCAAACTCACACAGAATCCTTTTCATTCAGCATGTCTACCAGTAGTGTTTGTAGAGCATTTTGGGAACTCTCCTCTGGATTATTCATTAACTGCTTTGTTGCCTGATTATCCTGAGTGGGAGTTGAGATACCTGGACTTGCTATTTTTTCTTGTGTTTCTGACCATTTGTGTATGAAAGCAAAACAAATTCTGCACTAGAACACTATTTTAAAGTAAGCATCAACCAGAGCTCTGTAGTTGCACAGATTGTTTGATGCAGTCAAAATGAGTACATGTACAATCTAGTTCAACAGATACAATCTAGTTCAACAACAAACAAATAGGGATAAAAAGACTAAGAAAATCAAAGAAGGAGCAGCAGACCAGAAATTAGTAGGTTTAGGGAGAATTGTGAGGAGAAAATAAGATTAGAAGAATGTGGGGAGGGAAAGGGAAGAAGGAAAATAACCAAGACCTAAATTCAGAAAGGGGAAAAGGATAAGAGAAGAGAAATAAAGAAAAATGGAAAATGAAAAATAAAAAATTTAAAATAAAACACTTAAAATATATAAGTATAAAGAAATAATACTACAATTAAGGGAATTAAGTCTGAGAGTTTGTGAATTGAGTAATAGATATCTTAATTAAATATGCACACAATGGAGGATAAGGTCTAATGATCCAAGATGGGTAGATATCTGGGGATGAACAGAACAGCAATTAGGTAAAGCAAAAAAAAAAAAAAAAAAAAAAAGGACCAAAAGGGAAAGAAGAAAAATTGAATTAAAACAAACAAACAAACAAACAAACAAACCTAAACTAAAATAAAAAAATGATGAGGGCTGGGAAGGTGGCTTAGTGATAGAGTGCTTGCCTTGCATGCATGAGGCCCTGGGTTGGATTCCTCACAACACATAAACAGAAAAAGCCAGAGGTGGTGCTGTGGCTCAAGTGGTAGAGCACTAGCCATGAGCTGAAGAGCTGAGGGACAGCACCCAGGCCCAGAGTTCAGCTCCGGGGGGCGGGGGGGAGGAAGATGAGAAACATAGAAAACATTTTTTAATTAAAAAAACTTAAGCAGAAAAAAGAGTTCTCTTTTTTTTGTATCTCTCCTGTGTCTGTAACCAGTCTCTTGGTGGAGTCTCTGGTTTGCATGTGGTGTTTGTTTTTCCTGTAGCTTGGTTGGTTTCTTAAATTAGTTTGTTTTTGCAGGCAGAACACAGCTTCCCAGGGACTTTAACACCCTCCTCCCAGGCTATTTCAGTGGTAAGGTGATCTGCTTTGAGTATCACAAAAAAGGGAGATGACTGTTTCCTCTAGCTTGGAGTTGCTGTGATGGGGCTAGGTGAGAAGCTAGCTCCTAAGACACTGACACAGCCCAGCCTGGAGCAATTCTCAGGATTTATGTTTACTGAGTTTCCAATTGTTTTTCTTTTACCCTCCAGCAGCTGGGTCTGCTGCTGGTACTACAATGGGGTGGGGCAGCCTCTGGCTCTGTGTACCCAGTGAAGAAAGTCACTACTCCATGGGTGAAGCTTCCTTTTCCTGGGAAGGGCAAATTTCTCCTGGGTGGAGCTGAGCCCTGTAGGTCAGGTTCCTTTGACCTGTTGAAAGGTCTTCTTCCAAGGCCTGAGTTATGGGCTAGTTTCTCTGCCCTGGTCTTTGTTCTTCTCTGGTGGTGGGGGAGGGGCTACCTTCCCACCACTGCTCCTTGAAAAGGAATGAAATGGTCTTTTGTGGTACTCACACCTTTCCCTTTGTTCCAGGGCTGTTCACAGTCTGTGACTGTCTATGCTCAGGAGGATGAAGATTTCTGCTCCCTGTTGGTTCTTAGTGGTGGTAGGTAGAATCCACTCACACACCACCATTGGCATCTTTGTCCTGGGCTCTCTTTGTTGATATGGTGGAGGTGACAGCAGCCACTGCTGCTGCCACTGCAGACACCAACAAGTGCGCAAATCTCTCTCCTTAACCAAGTTGCCTAAATTTTTCCTCTCTGGCCAAACTCTCTGTACTATGATGGAACTCTTGGTGTGACTCCTTTTACTGGAGCACTAAAACTGGTATTTACATGAGAGCATGTTTAGCCTCCAGCATCTCCTCTGACATCTTCCTCCAGACCTCCAAGCTTTTTTTTCCCCATTCTTTGGAAATATCAAATTGCAAATAACAAAAATGTAGGAGGGTACATTAAGAAGTACTTAAGGAAAGTAAACCATTAATGTCAATTTATCTTAAAGAAAGGAGGTCAGTTAACATCACTAAGGTAAACTCTGGAGCCTTTAAGTGACAAGTAACTAATAACATAGAGTTCTATATGTATATGACCTCAGACAGTCTAAAGGGAAAAATTCACAAAGAAAAGGAGATGAAAATTAAAATCAGAAAATAGACTAAACTTTGGTTGTAAGTGTACAAAAGAGAAGAGTTTACTATAAGTCAATTTAGATAAATTTGTAAGTGATAAGACTCTCGTGAAGATTATCCTTTGTAGAACTCAGACCTGCAACTTGGGTTACTTGGATTGAGAGTACTACTCAATCTGGATCCATACACCTGTGCTCCATCACACATACAGGTAACAGAGAATTCAGTATCAGCCAATCTAATGGGAATCTTCATGAAGAAGGTATCTAAGAGAATTACATCTCCCAAAGAGTGACTACCATGTGCTTTTCTAGCAATCACACCGATTTTGACTCATATGACAGTATGAAATAGCTATATCCTAAATTTTCATACTTAACTTATATTACACATATTAATAAAAATTACTTCCAACATGTCTGTTGCTATTTCTTCTTGGTTAATTTCCACTTAATCAGAATAGATCTTAAGTAGAGTCATGAAGGTACTTAGTAAATTTTAGACTAGTTGAAGCATTTTAAACTGATTATCTTTAGTGGAAAATAGATAGATAGATAGATAGATAGATAGATAGATAGATAGATAGATAGATAGATAGATAGATTGATTGATTGATTGATTGATTGATTTTTCTTTTGCCAGTCCTGGTGCTTGACTTCAGGGCCTGTAAACTGTCCCTGAGCTTCTTCTGCTCAAGGCTAGTGCGCTATAATTTGAGCCACAGCACCAGTGTTTATGTGGTACTAAGGAATGGAACCCAGGGCTTCCACTAAGCCACCTTCCCAGGACTGGAACATAGTCTGTAAATGACTTTGTAACTCTCCTGAAAACTGTGGATAATTCTTGTTTGATTTCTTTCTTCTGATCTTTTTTTCATATTTGAAGTTCTTGTTTCTTTTTCTCTTATTTAGTAATGATTTTGAAATCAGTTTGAAAAAAAGAGTAAGCATAGAAAATTTCCCCACTTGTGATTTTAGATGAAGGGAACTCAGATATAATTTATTCCACATGCACTATCTACACAAGAAAGATCAAATCACTGCCCAAATCCATAAAACTACAAAACTGGAATGCCATTTCAACTTCTGGTCCTGTACTTTTCCTGATCATTTGCATTACCTTTAGGAAGTTTATAAAGAGTATTAAAATCCTCTCTCATTCATTATCAAACACACACACACACACACACACACACACACACACACACACACACACACACAGAAAGATATTCAGACACATGAATATTACACAGCAACAGCTGCAATCATTTCTTCCATGCTGTTGATTTACATGTATGCCAATGTTATGTTTATATTTATAATTACTAGTATAGAAATACAAAGCACATTCTTGAAATGTTTGCCAAGTTTGTATATGTGCTGAATTCATACAGAATTTGGAATATCTTATTTTTAAATGAAACTCTACAGTTGACAGATTTTTTATTATCATATATGAGTTCCCTCTACTAAGTTTTCACAGCCAATCACTTTCTAAATGTATCTTCATCATTTTAAAAGAAACTGAACTACAATTCCTTATATTATGTTGCTTTATGGCATAAAGTTTATCAGTCTTCAGAAGATAATTTTTTAAAACTCCAATCTTCAGATTTGTCTGATCTTATTTGAAGGTAAAAGTTTTGCAAAGAAAGATTTTTGCATGTACATATATATACATATATGCATATATGTATGCTTTGCATGGTAGATAATGTGTCTGCACTTCAACAAGGAAAGATTACAATAAGATAGTGTGTTTACAACTATATAAAGGTAATAAAATAAATTTCATTTAAAAATAATAGTCTGCTTAAGGGGTAGAAAAGTTTTTTAAATTTTTGAGAAACATAATAACTTAGAGTTGTGAAATTTTCTCTTAATTCTTACAATTTGTGGAGACAGGCCCAAAGCTTACATGAAGGGAGTATTCCACTTGACTGCAAAGCATCAAGAAAACAAAGTTAATCTTAGTCAGAAAGTTTGACTCATGCATTCTGCACTGATCTCATTTTCATCCAAGCTCAGCAAAGTCGTGATACTTTCCCTTTTGAAGAATATTTTAAAATAATTTATTAAAGTCAGAAATCAAGACATTTTTGGGGTATCACTTGCCTGATTCTACCTTTTTGATTCAGAAATGGCTACATAGTTTTAGATTTGCCTATATATATATTGGGAAAAGTGGTGAAATGTACCACTAGATTATTACACTCTGCTTTATATGAACCCTGTGTTCCCTCCTTCCTGTTATATGATTAAATATCAAATTCCTGAATATTATGAACTGGAAATCAGTACAATCATTATGCTCTACTTGTTAATACACACTCATGCACAGTTCAGCACTATTTATTATAGTTAAGCTATGGAATTAGTTTAGATGACCTACAAAATGTGGCATTTAAACATAATTAAGTCATAAATAAAAATTAAATTATGTCATTTGCAGGAAAAAAAGATTGAACTGGAGATCATCATGTTGCATGACATCAGCCAAACTCAAAAGTACAAATATCACACACTTTTGCTTAAAAGCAAAACCTAAATCTAAAATGATGGTGGTAGTGTGGTGATTGTGGTGATTGTGATGATGGTGGTAATGATGGTGATGATATGGCATAATTATTAAAGAAGATATCATTGGAAAGGTGAAGGGGAGAAATGGGAGGCTGCTGTGATGAATATGATTGATGTGCAATATACATGTATGTATAAAAGTAGCAAAATAAAACCTAGTAAATGCTATTTTTAAGTAAGGGGGAAAACAGATGGTATTAAGAAAGTGTGATAGTATGGAACCAACCCAGATGCCCCTCAGTAGATGAATGGATCAAGAAAATGTGGTATATATATAGACACAATGGAATTCTATGCCTCCATCAGAAAGAATGACATTGCCCCATTTGTTAGGAAATGGAAAAACTTGGAAAAAATTATATTAAGTGAAGTAAGCCAGGCCCAAAGAAACATAGGTCCCATGGTTTCCCTTATTTGTAATATCTAGTAGATGTATGAATCAAGCGGAAAAGGTCAGATAATGTGATGTCAGGAAAATGAACCCTTAGATATGTATTTTAATGTTTTTTTCTGTCATGCATGTGTTTCTAACGCATTTATAAGATTATCTCTTTGTTGCTTTGTATGTCCCTCCCCCACAGTATAACCCCTGCTTTCACTATATTTGATGTCAGTATAACTTGTGGAGGAGATGGGGAAAAACCAGTTGTTTAAGGATACAGGTGGACCTGTTGCAACAATGAGAAGTACAAGTTGTCATGTCCAAAACGAGCTTTACAACGTCGGTGCGGGGGGTGGGGGATGGGGGCAAGGAGAAGGATTGTGATTGGGGGGGAGGGGGGAGGCTGGGAAGGGATGTGAAGGGTAAACAAAGGAGGAGGCTGCAATGCTTGGTAAGAAATGTACGCATTATCCTGCCCATGTAATTGTAACTCCTCTGTACAGTATGTTCACAAATAAAATTAAATTAAATTAAAAAAAAGAAAGTGTGATAGGAGGATACACTTGATCAAAATGTATTCTAAGCCAATATAGAAACATCATGATGAAACTCTTTTATATAATAACTTCAAGCTGATAAAAAATATTTTTCTTGTGCCCTTACCAAGATTTTTTAAACTATGTCTTTGTAATAGAGTTTGAGGTTTGGTATTAATATTCCTTCAACACTGTTCTTTCTGCTAATGAGTAATAATAAAAACAATATAAAAAAGCTTGATATTGGCACAAGAATAGGCCTGAGGACTAATGCAATAGAATAGAAGATCAAGAAATTAACCCACAGACCTATAGCCATCTAATATTTAGTAAGAGAGCCAAAAACACAGGTTAGATGAATGAACGCCTCTTCAAAAAATGTTCTGGCAGAATTGGCTATACATATTCAGAAAAATGAAGCTAGATTCTTATATATCACCCTGCACCAGAAGCAATTCCAAATGGATCAAAAACTTAAATGTAAGGCCAGATACCATTAAAATATTACAGAAAAGGGGTAGAAGAACCACTAGGATTCCTAGACATGGGTCAGAACTTCCTAAGTAAAGACCCAGAATCACAAAAATAATGACTGTATAAATGGGATTGCATCAAACTGAAGAGATTCTGCATGGCAAAGGGCATAGCTAGTAGGATAAATAGAAAGCCCACAGAATTGGGGAAAAGATTTTTACTAGCTATGCATCAGACAAGGGCCTCATATCTAAAATATATTTAGAGCTTAAAAATTTAAACCTTCCAAAAATAAACTCTCAACTTAATTGATTAATGTGCTAAAGACTTAAAGGGAGATTTCTCAGAAGAAGAAAGATTGGCCAATAAATACATGAAAAAATGTTCAGTATCACTCGCCATAAAAGAAATGCACATCAACCTGTATCCTTGTTTCAGCATCTTATTATACAGGTTGACCCATTGTAACATTGAGATGTAGAAGACACTATGTTGAAAACAAACTTAACAACTTCAGGACGGGGGAGGGGGGAGGAGGAGGGAGAGTTGGAAAGGTGGGGAGGGAATGCTTGATAAGAAATGTACTCTTTATTCATGTAACTGTTACCCCTCTGTACAGTATCTTTACAATAAAAATATATAAAAAATGAAAAAAAGAAAAAGTAATGCACATCAAAGTAACATTGAGATTCCACCTCACCCAAGTTACAATGCCCATTATCAAGAAAACTAACAATAATAGATGTTGGCAGGATGTGGTCAAAGGGAACTCTACTACACTGTTGGTGGAATGTAAGCTTTTCAACCACTCTGGATAGCAGTATGAAGGTTCTCATAAGACTAAATGTAGAACTTCCCTATGGCCCAGAAATTCAACTCCTGGGCACTTATTCAATAGAACACAAACAAGACCACACTAAAGCTACCAGCACAACTATGTTCATTGCAGCATTATTTACCATAGCCAAGAAATGGAGCGAACCCAGATGTCCCTCAGTAGACGAAAGGATTAAGAAAATGTGGTATATACATGCAATGAATTCTATGCTTTTATCAGAATGAATTACATTGTTCTATTAGTAAGGAAATGGAAAAACTAGGAAAAAGATATATTAAATGAATAAACGACCCAAATAAACATATGTTGCATGTTTTCCCTCATTTGTTGTGAATAGAGTGTGCCTATAAATCTACAAGTAAACACAATGAAAGGTAAAAAGATTTAAAAAATGTATACTTGAAAATGATAAATTATACAGGACTCTAAACATTCACACAGTGAGACTGAAGGAGGATATCCTTAGAAGATCAAAAAGTCTCAATAGCTATAGTCATATGATCATATAAAATGATACTTATTGAAATGAACTCCAAGAAATGGAAGCAAGAAGTTTTCTGTTATTTTGTTTTTTGATTTGTTTTTCTCCTTTGTAACTGTTTTTGATTTCTGTACCTTTTGTCTTGTATGTAAGTTTATCTGTTTGGGGGAGGGTAAGTAGGGAGCACAGAAACGATAGTGGGACAAAGGATGAACCAATTCAAAAGTGGTACTCACTAGATACTATGTTGAAAATGAGCTATAGAACTTGTTGGGGGATTGGAGAAAAAAAGTGGATAAAAGCAAGGGAAGGGATGATACTGATCAAAAAGACATGTACTCATTACCTGATTTATGTAACTGTAACCCATCTATATGTCACTTTTACAACAACAATAACAAAATTCTTTCATGTGTCATAGGTGTATGGTCATTGTAACCATTATGGAGCATGAAGGATATAATTTTCTGTTCCAGAGGGCTCAATAAATCATAAATTTATAGTGTATTACAAGAGAAAAAATCACATTAATTCATGTGTCCATGTTTACCATAAATATACACAAAGATGTCTAAAGCATATTATAGATAGGCAAACTGCATTAAATATAAATTTTATATAGTAAACAGTATTTGATTTGGGTTGTTTCATACATTTTAGATGTCAGAATTTCCACTTAAATAACCTGTAATTTCATTCCTTAGGAAATGAATAATACCATCACGCACAGATCTTCTTCCTTCAAGCTCTACACGCTCATTATATAAACTTAAATTGGCCACACAGATACTAACATGGACATGGACAAGATTTAATTTCAGAGAGACTCAGCCTATCCTTTGTTAACAGAAATGACAGGATTTCTATGACAGTTAGGTAAGACAATGTGTCTACAGGCTGGTACAGTGAAGGCATATAATTAAATGTCAACAGATAAATGATGGTTACTCTCTTGAGAAATAATTTTGCTATTACAATGACATTTTTGTTAGGCTGCTTATTATCAACAGTAGGGAAAGAATGACATCAGGTGCTGTAAGCAAGGAGAATAAGGGTTTTTCTGTTTACCTTGATATTCTCCACAGGCACTAGCATGAAACAAGTACAGGATGAAAGCTGAAAGAGAATTAATATTAACATTAATAATTATAGTTTGTTTGCTTGGGCAGTTTTCTTCAGGTTGAAAGAAAGTAATACTTTTCATTTATAAGGTAACTACAACTCATGCTTAATTAAAATTCATGCTGATTATTATTAATTGATTTACTGTAAATAGATACAAGTTAGGTTAACATACAAGTTTTAAATTGAGAATAAAAATAATGAGACTTGTCATGTCAAAGCAAGCTTTACAATGTCGGTGTGGGGGGGGAGGGGGGTATAATTGGGTGGGGGGAGGGGGGAGGCGGGGAAGGGAGGTGAAGGGTAAACAAAGGAGGAGGCTGCAATGCTTGGTAAGAAATGTATGCATTATCCTGCCCATGTAATTGTAGCCCCTCTGTACAGTATGTTCTCAAATAAAATAAAAAAAAATAATGAGACTTTACATAGTAGCACATGCCTGTATTCCCATCACTTGACAGGCAGAAGGATTTTGAGTTTGAAGCCATCCTGAACACATAGATAGGTCCTGAGAATGTTGAAGAATAGAAGCTGTCTAGAGAAGAGAATTCCATGGATTTCAAATCATTAGATGTTTTATTTTGAATGTTTTTGTTTTCAAAATGAACTGTAGTTTTTATAAACATATGAAGCATTTCAACTGTAATTAAATTTGGGCTAGAATAATTGTTCTAATTTAAGCTATGCTTCTATATTTGGATCTTCTTCATACTGACTGGATGATTCAGGACACTTAATCATTTTAATCATGTTATTTCCACTAGAACATTCTAAATGAATTTGCTAGAATGTTGAATTCACTCTCAAAGCCATCTGATGCCAACATCCAAAGCCATGTGTATAAAAAGGACTCATTAATAAGTGAGCATTGGTAAACAGCCTTTGTGGGATCGATGCTAATGAAGTTGGGCTGCTGTGATTCTATGTTAGATTTCTATTAAATTGTAAGTGCACACTGTTTTTTTTTCCTCAAAAAGAACAAGAAATACATTGTATTTTGATTTAAATAGGAGTCTTAAAAACACATAGTTTCATGTTAGGAAGAAGTATGAGACAAAATTCTTAAATAGATTTTTTTAAGCCCTAATTCAAATTAATCTCATCTCAAAGACAAAATATAATAGTGACTATAAGATGGCAGAATAGTAACCGTTACAAACGCAATCACCATCAATGGTACCTCAAAGAGATATATAATCCCAGATAACTCATCAAAGCTGACAGGTCTGAGCAGCCTTATGCCTCTGAAATCTTTGTTCCGTCCATAACCTTGGTGATGTCTTTGGAATAGGCTTGTGCTGAGATTTCTACAAATCAAGCTAGACATACTTGGCTCATGCCTGTAATACTAGCTACTCAGGAGGCTGAGATCTGAGAAGTTCACTGTTTGAAACTAGCACAGGTAGGAAAGTTTGTGAGATTCTTATTTCTATTAAACTACCAAAAAAGCTAGAATTAGAGCTGTGGTTTAAATAGTAGAGTGCTAGCCTTGAACAAAAGGAGGTCAGAGACAGAGGTCAGGTCTTGAGCTCCAGCCCCAGGACCAGTACACACACACACACACACACACACACACACACACACACACACACACACACACACAATTTGTGTGTGAATAAAAAAGCTTATTAATATGAATTTTGAAATTGATATTTGTAATTTCAAAACACTATTATATTCTTCCACAGGAGAATGGAACTCTTCTCAGATGCTGTCTTCATCTCAAAGTAAGCTTCAAACGTGGGCAACATCAGTTCAAAACAAGTCTGGGATAGACATGTATATGATACATTTGCCATATGTTTGAGAAAAGGAAGAATGATAAAGGAAATAAAATAACACTAGTTATGAAAAGAAGTCTGGATAGGAATGTCCACAAGACTTAATCTCCAATTCCCTATCAAAATGCTGCAGTATAGATGAAACTCAAGTTGTAGATCATCAGCCATGAGTAAGAAAGCTGAGTGAAAACAAGGTCCTGAGTTCACCCCCTGCTACAGGTATCTTTTCAAATAAATAAATAAATAAATAAATAAATAAATAAATAAATAAATAAATAAAACAAAGCAAATCACATTTAAATCCAAACCACTAAAGAGAAATACATGACACCTTGAGTCTCAGATAACCTACAAAATGCTTCCAGGTTTTACATGAGAGGCTTGGTTGTGAAGAAAGGATTCTTTTCAGATTTCCTGTGATCATATTACTATTAGATTGAATCTACATGTGTGAGAACAAACAAACAATTGATGCAAGATGACTAATTAAAATTACTAGATTTCTTACAAACTTCTAATCACTTTTTGGATGCCATAAAGAAGAAAGTAACAGAGCTGTAGATAGTCTTCAAAATGATTTAAAATTGTGTTTAGGTATATGTATGTGTATGCATGTGCATGCATGCATACATTGCAGGGTAAAGTACAGATAATACTCTCAAAATACAAAAAATTCACTATAATCTTTCCAAGTCTTTCCATTTCCTAACAAAATGAGATGGTGTCATTCTTTCTGATGGAGGCATAGAATTCCATTGTGTGTGTGTGTGTGTGTGTGTGTGTGTGTGTATATATATATATATATATCACATTTTCTTGATCCATTCATCTACTGAGCAGCATCTGGGTTGGTTCCAAATCTTAGCTATGGTGAATAATGCTGCGATAAACGTAGTTGTATTATGTGAAGTAAGCCAGACTCAAAGAAACATAGGTTCCATGGTTTCCCTTATCTGCAATAATTAGTATATGTCTAGGACAAGCAGAGAAGGTCAAAAGCTATGTACATATGACCATATAACCTGATGCTAATCGAAATGAACCCCAAGAGAAAGACACGAGAGATTTTATCTTTCTTGTTGTTCTTTTTAATGTACTTATAATGGGATTTTTTTTTTGTTTCTTTGTATGTTCTTTTTTAAAAAAAATTATTGTGAAAATACCGTATAGAGGGGTTACAATAATATGGGCAAGGTAATGAGTACATTTCTTATCAAGCATTGTTGCCTCCTCCTTTGTTTCCCCTTCCCATCTCCCTCCCCCCCACCCCCACCCCCGGCCAAATAGGGACCCATTGCAACAATGAGATGTACAAGTCTTTGTATGTTCTTCTCCCATGGTACAACCCCTGTTGTCACTGTATTTGACTCTGGTGTCCTGCATCTTGTATATACATTTTTCTAATTTGGAGAGGGGAAAGGAAATAACAAAATGCTGAAATAAAGACAGACCTAACAATGAGATGTACAAGACAGTATGTTGAAAATGAACTGTACAACTTTGCAGGGGGGGGGTGTAGGAGTTGGGGAGGTGGTGAGGAAAAGGATGGAAAGGAAAAATAAAGGAGGATGTAACAATTCTCTATAGGAAATGGACTCATTACATTGCTCATGTAACTGTAACCCCTCTGGAGAGTGTCTTTACAATAATATCTATATATCTATATATAAAGAACAAAATATATCCACTGTAAGGCAACATGTTTAAGCAATCATACTTATAAAAATTTGTAAATTCTTTAACTTGGAAGTAAGGAGACTAAACAAAATACCAGGAAACCACTAAAGAGGAAAAATATTTCTACTGAATCTAAGACATGGACCTATACTAAAAGGAAGTTACTTTCTAAACCACAATTTTGCTTCATTTTGTGGCTCACATCCATAGAAAATAGTTTATTTAAAAGTAAATATCCGTCTTGCGGTTAACAGATTTTTCTGATGAGTCAGCTTCTTCCAGATTAGTATAAAACTCTGATATATAGTTAGTCTGAAAATATTTTCTTAGCAATATGGAAACACAAGTGAAGGCAGCAATCATATGTCATAATGTTTATACATTCCATAAAATATTACATAATTTTTATTTATTTTTATTTGGTATTAAGTTTATGTAACTTGTATTCTTTATTTCAAAGTCAAAACTTACACAATTTGAGAAGATATAGAAGTGATAAATGACTGTTCAAGCCACACATTATGGATATAATTTAAATACCACATACAACATCAACTTAATTTTCTTTAAGCAGAACTATTACTTCCATATTATTAATGTATTATAATCTCTAACTAAAACTTAGGTATTTTTTTTGTCAGTCATGGAGCTTGACCTCTGGGCCTGGGCACTGTCCCTCAGCTTTTCGGCTCAATGCTAGCACTCTACCATTTGAGCCACAGAGCCACTTCCAGCTTTTTCTGCTTATGTGGTACTGAGGAATTGAACCCAGGGCCTCATGCATGTGAGACAAGCACTCTACCACTGAGCCACCTTCCCAGTCCCAAACTTAGGTAATTTTAACAAAAATAACAGCTTTTCCATATCGTCATAGCCATTTATTTATTCACTGATGTGAGAGAAATTGTCCACATTTATGTTTTTCAGCATTATAGTCTTTTCTTGTAGCATTTCTACCCTTCTAAACAATTTTTCCAGTTCTTCCTACTTAGAGAATATTAATTTATGTGTCAGACAACTTGTATTTCCAGATCAACCCATTTTATGCTCATCCTCTTTTTAACACATTCTTTGTTCTTTCTTGTAACTTATAATTTCTATCACCTCAAGGACAACAAACTTGGTTATTCCTGAATTTATTTTACAGATAAACACATTCAAAATTAATAAAGATGAATAAATCATACCAATAGTAATTGTTGTGTTACCAAGATATTTCTATGTTAACCTGAAGTTTTCAGAGTGGAGAAGTACAAAATTAAATACATTTTGGCAAGGGATTTCCCCCGCATCCTCCAATGGGTAAACTGGCTTTTGTGTTTGTTGTGTTTGTTTTGGCCAAAGGAAAGAAAAAAGATTTAGGACTGATTTAAATATTATATACACAGAAAATATACACAGAAAGTCATTTGAATAGTGTGTTCTTGAGGGCTAATGGTAGGCCATCTAAATATATTCCTGCAGGTCACAGATAAGAGCAATTGTACTTACTGATTCTCAATGCCATAGAGAATTAGAGATTAGAGAATGTGTTTGTAGTATATGATAATGTTACCATAAATAGATAGTGCAAAATATAGAGGATATAAAATGGAGAAGGAGGACTTAGAGGTTAAGGAAAGTAAAGGCATTATCAGCATGAATTCTAAGTATACACTACTGCATACTGTTTACACAATGATAACACTTCATTCATTGTCTTTGAAGGACTCACTCCTAGCGAGGAAACACTCCTAGAGAGACCAATGCTTTCAATTATTTAAATGAATCAGAAATGGTGTAATATAAATAATTTTAATAAAAGATATCTACATATATATTTCAAACATTGAGGTTGAGTAACCTAGAAATATTTAGGTGGAGATTACAGAAAAACTAGAAACACAAACTGAAATTCAATAACATATCTTTGAGTTGAAAATTATTTAACTTCTGTATATTTTTGAGCCTATCCATCCCTAGTCAGTTAAACTTGCTGCCATTCAGATGACTTTACAGTTAACAAATTTTTGCACCTTTTTATGCTTTGATAATTTCCTATGGATTCTGTTTTTGCTAATTATGAGTCCCCTACAGAGCTGTCAATGGTTTTGCTTCATGATTATTATAAAAATTCAGGCCATATTTTTAATTAAATCTGTATCTATTTTTAAGGACTAATAATTATAAGCAGCAGTAGATATTCACTCTAAATGCCTGATTTGTATTTTCACCTGGAAAAAGAGCATGAGAGCAAGATATGAAAAGAAAACTATTTTGTTATCTGCACAAATAATCTTTTATGTTAAACAAGGACTTAACCAATATTTGTTGACATGTAATTCTATATAAGACATAATGTGGTACATAAAAATATATAACATTAAAATTTTTATAGAGATTTTTATATATATTTACATATTATATATATATTTATATATATATATATTTTTATAGAGATTTGTGGGGTGACTTTTTTTTGCGGAGGGGGGGGGTCTGGTCGTGGGGCCTGAACTCTGGGCCTGGGCGCTGTCCCTCAGCTCTTCAGCTCAAGGCTAGCACTCTACCACTTGAGCCACAGCGCCACTGCCGGCTTTTTTTTTTTCTGTTTATGTGGTGCTGAGGAATCGAACCCAGGGCCTCAGGCATGCAAGGGAAGCGCTCTACCACTGAGCCACCTTCCCAGCCCTTGTGGGGTGATTTCTGAGTTAAAAACTAGCTTCATCAGTGGAATGAGGAAAAGAAAATAAATATGCAAAGTGTCCAGACTTCCTAATAATTTTACTTAAAAATCAATAAAATAAAACTAGAGAGGAACATGTAGTTCTTATATTATTGTCCTTCAAATTTTTCTTGCATGTCATTAGCTAACCACTATGAAAATTAGTTTAAGCCGGGCGCTGGTGGCTCACGCCTGTAATCCTAGCTACTCAGGAGGCTGAGATCTGAGGATTGCGGTTCAAAGCCAGCCTGGGCAGGAGAGACCGTGAGACTCCAATCTCCAATAAACCACCAGAAAACCGGAAGTGGCACTGTGGCTCAAGTGGTAGAGTGCTCGCTTTGAGCTGAAGAGGTGAGGGACAGCGCCCAGGCCCAGAGTTCATGCCCCATGGCCGACAAAAAAAAAAAAAAAGAAAGAAAAAGAAAATTAGTTTAGTAGTTACCTTCACAGACTAATTACATTTATAATTTTGCTATAAATCATGAAAAACTGCCCTCATTGAATGTATTTCTTAGTTTTCTTAAATGTCAGATTAAATTGTGTCAGCATCCACTGGCTTCAGTAAGAAATGCCGACTATATTCATCACAACCATATGTCATTTCTCTCATCTCCAGGGTGATGATGATACATTTGGGATTTTTTTATGAAAGTTGTAAAATGATTCAAAGTAAGTGATGGCTCAAGAACCACACCTAACTATGATGTAAAGCAATGAGATACAAGGAGAAAGCAGCCAAAGTTTTCATAATAAGTACTTTTAAAAGAGAGAGAGAAGAATTAGAGGGAGGTGAGGGAGAGAGAACCATTTTTGTTTCTAAGAAGAATTAGTAGTCCTCCATTTGTCACATGAAAAACATTTTTCTCTTGTTGAAAACTTTAATTACAGAGAAAGTATAGTTGATAGCAAATGAGTAATTAGTTGTAAGTATATTCATGGAAACAAGTATGTGACACTTGTAAAATATTCTTCTTTTGTTTTATAAAATACAATAAATTACTTTGTCTCTTGGGTCTGTGCTTTTACAGACAGAAACACATTGTGGAAGCAAGTTTAGTTATGTATTGAATTTTAATTGATTTATTGAGTTAGATTTTTTTTATAATTTATGTACGCTATCCATTATGTAACAGCCCCATAGAGAAATATAAGCATCACTTTGTGACCAAAGTATTAAATTGGCATAATATGCGGACATGATATTTACCTTAAGTTCTGAATTCAACACTGAAATTAGAAACATGTACTTTGCATTTGATTCTTGGAATAGTATTCATTTAACTATAAGAACCATGTTTTTGTGTGTTTTGCTTATTTTTGTTTTTACTTTTGTTTAGCTTTGTGTCAAGTTGAGAATGTAATGAGGGCCTTGCATGGACAACGGAGATATTATATCTCAATTGTAATTCTTAATATATGTGTAGTGGAAACAATTATAAATGCTATTATATGTTCAAATGTTATTTAAGCTATTTGATTTATTTTTATTTATATTTATTTTTTATTTATTTTTATTTATTTTTGGTCAGTTGTGGAGCCTGGGCGGTGTCCCTGAGCTCTTCAGCTCAAAGCTAGCACTCTACCACTTGAGTCACAGCACCACTTCTGGTTTTCTGAGTGGTTAATTGGAGATAAGAGTCTCATCACCTTTGCTGCCCAAACTGGCTTTGAACCACAATAGTCAGATCAAAGTCTCCTGAGTAGCTAGGATTACAGGCTCCCAGCTAAGCTATTTGATTTTAAATATGTGTTTAGAATAGTTAGCAAAGATATTTTTAATGTTATTTACAAAGGTTTTTTTTAATACACTCACAAAATACTCCCAAACAATTTCAATCATTTTTATACTACATATAGTTGGCTTTTCAACAATAGCTGACTTGTATAGAATAGAAGAAAGAAATTCCCAACATAGGGAATGTGGCCAAAAGAGAACCCAACTACATTGTTGGTGGGAGTGTAAACTTGTTCAACCACTTTGGAAAGCAGTATGGAGGTTCCTCAAAAGACTCCACATAGAGCTCCCCTATGACCCAGGAATTCCACTTTTGGGCATTTATCCAAACGATCACAAACAAGGCCATACTAAAGCTCCCAGCACATCTATGTTTATTGCAGCATTATTTACCATAGCTAAGATATGGAACCAACCCAGATGCCCTCAGTAGATGAACGGATCAAGAAAATGTGATAGAAGGGCTGGGAAGGTGGCTCAGTGGTAGAGCACTTGCTTGGCATGCATGAGGCCCTGGGTTCGATTCCTCAGCACCACATAAGCAAAGAGAAAAAAGCTGGAAGTGGCGCTGTGGCTCAAAAGGGGAGTGCTAACCTTGAGCTGAAGATCTGAGGGACAGCGCCCAGGCTGAGTTCAGGCCCCACAACCAGATCAAAAAAAAAAAAAGAAAGAGAGTGTGATATAAATATAGATATAGATATAGATACATATGTATATATATATATATATAAGTATGTATACACACACAATGAAAAAAATTAAGTGAAGCAAGCCAAACTCAAAGAAACATAGGTCCCATGGCTTCCCTTATCTACAATAACTAATATATGTCTAGGACATGTAGAAGAGGTCAAAAGCTATGTACATATGACCATATAAACTGATGCTAAATGAAATAAACCCCAAGATAGGGACACAAGAGGTTTTATCTTTGTTGCTGTTCTTTATAATGTACTTATAATGCACTATGTGATTTTTTTTCTTTGTATGTTCTTCCTCCATGGTATAATCACTGTTGTCACTGTACTTGATTTCAGTGTCTTGTATCTTGTATATGCATTTTTCTAATTTTGGGAGGAGAAAGGAAAAACACAATGCTGAAATAAGGATTTAGGATGACCCATTGTAATAATGACATGTACAAGACAGCCTGTTGAAAATGAACTTTACAACTTGAGTGGGGGGAGAGGAGGGAGAAGGAGGAGAGGTGAGAGGGAAAGGATGCTAGGGGAAAAATAAAGAGGATCTAACAAATAAAGAGGATCTATAGGAAATGGATTCATTACCTTGCTCATGTAACTGTAACCCCTCTGTACAGTATCTTTACAATAAAAAATATATATTAAGATAAAAAGAAATTTCCAGAACTTATTCTAGTTAGCATTTCTATTGTTTGTGATATACATATAAAATCAGTTTCTAAGAATTATAATGCATGGTGCATTTGGCTACAAAGAAGATTTTTTTTCTCTTTAAATTTGTCGTAGAGTTGTTATAATTTTTATACCATTATGAACTTATCTGGTCACATATTTGCCATCTTAGCTATGTTGGAAGCAGAGATTGGAACAATTTCTGTTGGAGATCAGTGCAGGCAAAATAAGCATATTACCATCTCAACCAATAAGCATGTTGAGTTATGCATGTCTATACTTTGAGCTACATGAGTGACATAGATATCCTAAGGCCAACCTAGAAGAAAAAAAAAGAAAAGAAACAAAACATGGGACTCTATCCAAAAATATTAGGACAAAAAAGACTGGCTAGAAGCATGTCTCAAGTGGTTAAAGCACCCAAGTAACAAGTATGAGGCTCTGAATTTATACTCAAATACTGCCAAAATATGTATGTAAATAAATAAACAGGACTAATAATTGTATATAAGATTACAATTGGAGACAGTTGATTCTGTATCTCAGACAATCAGTTACATAATTTTGAAAAGAAATAAGTTGCCCAGCACCACAAAAAATTCAGTGGAGAGTCTGTGGAATGAGTAAGTTGTCATAAATTGATTGTATTTAAAAACATTTCTGTGGATGATTTGAGAATGGATTGAGGATAAGGAGTAGGAATAGAAGATAACAATAAAGTAGTAAAATAATTATGTGGTCAGATAGGATCATGTCTTTGACCAGAGCAAGAAAAGGACATGGCTATAAATAGTTAGACTTGTGCAACAATAAAAAAGATGTGAAGTAAATTTTAAACACATTAATCTGGGCCATATTATATCTGAGGTACCTTCTATAGGACCAAAGATGTCTATGGGCTTTGTACATGAATTTAGAAGTGATAAGAAAGAATAAGCTGTTGATATATAGTAGGATGTTTTAGAGATTAATTAAACAACTAAAAACAGTTTAGGTTTTTAATGCTCTATCTGCCATATGTATTTATACATTCAAAATTTACAGTGTGCTATGACAAAGGCAAAATTTCTTCAAATGCAACTCATTTCTCTCTTCTTTTATCTAAACAAATTAGAATAGGCTTCACTTCTAGAAAATTATTATTTTCTAAAAAAAAGGTACATTTAAACTTTCAAAACATTGTAGAAATCTCTAACAGATTTAAGTTGTTTTAAAATTTGACTCAAAGAGGGGTGGAAGATAGTAGCCCAAATCAAAGCAATGATGAGCACAGAACAGGGTCAAAACAGCAGGCAGAAAGTACCCTGAGATTGGCCTTAACAATAACCCTATTGGTCATGGTTCATTTAGAAATCCTATACATGCTGCATAAGATGAAGTGAAAAATGAAACCTTAGAGTTGTCAATGCTGAATGCTGTTAAATGTAGGTCAGAAATATTTATTAGAAGAATCTTTCTAAACTCTATATGAATGAATGGAGGTGGTTGCATGGTGAAAAAAAAAGCAGAAATACTTCCATAAGAGAGCCACTACAAATCCCACACTTAGAAAATAATGGGTGCTGACATTCTAGATCATATCACAAGCAGTTGATAAATGAAGGAGGAAAGGTTAAAATTCACATTGAATGTTAAGGAGGCTGAATGAAAAATAACAAAAGAAACAATCAAGGGAAGAATAAAGCATCCCAAGATACTGAAAGATCAGTGTCCCATAAAGGTCAACAGATAAAAATTAGAGTCATCAATTTTCATATGGCATACATAGCTGAGTTTCTTCTTTAATTAGAACCTAGGTTTTTCATGCTCTGATTTATCCCAGTCCTAGTTTTTAAAACTAACATAATTTATAATCAGAGGGTATTAAGAAATCACTGCTGGTCTTCAGAGAAAGCAAAGCTCAGTTTAAGGACATGGGCATATATGGTCATATGTACATAGCTATTGAGCTCTTCTGCTCATCTGATAAGATGATCCTAGACATATACTACTTATTGCAAATAAGAGAAATCATGGGAACTGTGTTCCTTTGGGTCTGGCTTACTTCACTTAATATGATTTTTTCCAAGTCTTTCCATTTCCTTACAGATGGGGTGGTGTCATTCTTTCTGATAGAAGCATTTGATCCATTCATTTATATACATATGACCATATAAGATGATGCTAAGTGAAATGAACCCCAGTATAGGGACACAAGAGGTTTTACTGTTGATGTTGTTTTTAAAGTATTATGTGATTTCTTGTTTCTATTGTATGTTCTCCCCACTATGGTATATCCCTTGTTGTCACTGTATATGATTTTGCTATCCTAGTATTGTATATACATTTATCTGAATTAGGGAAGGGAAGGGGAACAACAGAATGGTGAGACGAAGGACAGCTGGGAACCAATGCAACAGAGAAACAAGATAATATGTTGGAAATGATCTGTAAAACTTGGTGAGGGGGGAGGATTGGGCAGAGGCAAAGTAGGAGAAACATGAGGGAAAGGGTAACAAGTTTGACAAGAAGGGTACTTATTACCTTACTTATGTAACTATAGCCCCTCTGTACATGACCTTAACAATTAAAAAAGATGAAAAAAGACATGGGCTTCCATGATCTCACAAGATATCACATGACCATTTTGAGTCTACTTTCAAAACAGTTAGCTTTTGTATTTAAAATTCTGATGAATGTACGTTTTCTGAAGAAATGTAGTCCTGCTTTGTGTTCTTTAGATATGGGACACAGAAGCATACTCTGTTCCTAATGGTTTGTTCACTGCAAGGTAGAGTTTCTTTATAACACAGAGTACATATGGTTAAAGTTTAATTCAGATAAATTCAGATGAACAATAAATGTGTGTGTGCATGTGTGCAGATGTATTCCTCCTAAATATTGCCCTACACATGTTGCTTGTACAGTTATCCTATCTGGAGGATTTGAACTCCTAGCTTTACTCTTGCAACCAGCTGAACTATACCTCCTTGTGTCTTGCGTTTTAAGTATCTTTTGTACATGGGTTGGTCTGGACAGTGATCCTCCAACAAAACCTTTTTTGCGTAGCTATGATTACAAGCACTGACCAACATGCCCAGTTCATTTGTTAAAATGTAATCTTGTTAACTTTTTGTCTGGGCTGATCTCAAATTCCTTTCTCCACTTCTAAAGTAGCTAAGATAACAAGGAAGATTTGCCACTTTTAGATAACTCTTGAAAATGTATATTACTGTGCTAATACAAGTATACAGAAGTTTTTTTGTTGTTGAGATTTGCTACAATTAAAAAACGATGACAGATGAACTATATAGCCTTGAATTGTCAGAAACAAAAAGGCTAGGTATATTACAATTTATTAACAGATAGATAAGAGACCAATTTTATCTTGAGTACAAAAAAAACACACAAAACCTTGTTCTATGAAAAGTTAAAATTTTTCAAAACTATGGTGAATACAATTTGTAGTGGAGAGAAATATACATAAAATATGTATGCTATATTAAATCATAACTTTTTATAATGTGAAATACATGTTGTATTTAAAGTAACTCTATACTGTTTATTGTATTATCATAATATTGCATTATCATAATAATTTTAAGCTACTTCCTGGGACAAAATTATACATTAAATCTATAGATGACAAACATCTACATGTAAGATGTACCTCTTATTCTGTGAGAGAATAGAATACTTATTGGGTGACACTACACAATAACCATATAGGACGCTATAACATTTTAAAAAGACACTTAGATCCATATGCTCATATTTAATGCAATCATCACTGAGATTAAGTAAAATATCTCTGATAATGTGAATAGCTATAGTAACTTTTAAAATAAAAGCTGATTGAAAATCTTGAAGAACTGATGAGTGCCAGGATTTTAACTAACTGGTACAGCACTCACCTAGCCTGTGAAAAATTCCGAGTTTGATTCCCAGCATTGAAAAGATAAAAATATCATGCTTAGACACATGCATGGGTACATAGTGCATATTATTCATATAAACAGGATGAGTTATGTTTTGTATTCATCCCAAACCTACTGAGGTTAATTTGTAGCACAACAGATGACCACTCTAATTGTTCTGTAGAAATAGTTCTGGAAATATTATGAATGTCTGGTTACATTTTAGTTGAATTCCTTCTCAATTTCTAGGTGTCCAAAGATTCCAGGATGAGTCTAATGCACAGAATTACTTTACTATGAATATAAGGCCTTCTGGAAGAAAATTCATTTCAAAAACTTCAGAAGTGAAGTTCATGACTTAATGGGAGGTAAACTCATAGCTTTGAATGAGAATATTATTTATTATAATTATGGAAAATTGAGTGTAAATGGGAAGTTTATGATAATTTTATGTAAAATTTAACTAGAAAAATTGTTTATGATTTTGATAACATTGAAAATTTGATTTATGCAATTTTAGACCAGTAGAATCAGATTACCTGATTATCTAATAGTAAATAAAATGTTATAGAAAAAAGTTGCACATTAGATTATATGGGATGTTCAACAATCTTTTCTCATTATAAACAAGATTTGGCCTGGAATAAATATAGTAATTAAAATTTTCATTTTGTATAGAATAAATTTATGAATTTGTTTAAATCGAAGACATAGACTTTACAAGAATCAGTCCTTAAACTAATTACTTTGGACATTCAAAAAAATTTATACATTTTATTCATACTGGAGTTATCAAATGAGGTAAATGATAATCATTACCAATTGAGGGAAAGCATATTACTCATCGTTATAAAATTCTTTTTGTATAAACCACAAGTTATTTATACAGTGTTAAGTAGTTTTCTAGGGTGGAGTGGAATTCCTTTTTTTTTTTCAGCATTCCTTCTTAGTTTATTGAAAGTCCCACTTGAGTGCTGTAGATATTGATCTTTCAATTATTTTGTTTAACAAATCTTTCAAAATGTACAAGTGAAAGAAAATGACAAAATACTAAAGTTTACAATTAAGAAAAATGGTTCATTGCTGATAAAAGAAAAATAAACCAGGTGTAGGTGGCTCATGCCTGTAATTTTAGCTACTCTGGAGGCAAAGATCATAAGATCACATTTCAAATCAGACCTGGCAGGAAAAATCCATGAAATTCCATCTCCAAAGTAACCAGTAAAAACAGGATATAAGCATGGCTCAAGTGGTAGAGTGCCCCTTGAGTAAGCAAACTCAACAAATGAGAGGCTCTGAATTAAAACATGGATTCTGACCAAAAAAATGAAGAAAGAAAAAGAAGGAATAGGAGGAGGAGGAGGTGGAGGAGGAGGAGGAGGAAAGAAATATTAATACATTAGACTTAGATGAACTCTTCAATGTAATAGCTAGAAGTAATCCCCACAACTCACATATCTTGCAATTTGACTTATTCATTTTTAGCCATTTTTGTAACGATTAATCTGAAATTTTTAACAACTCAACTTGAAAGCCACCCCATCTCAATGTATCTTGATCTATTCAACAGAATCCCATAACCCCAAATAAGTTCCATTCAGTTTTTTAAAAGTAATTTATCAGTTTATATTGCTTTTTTCTTCTTACCTCAGGGAAATATTTACAATATTCAGTAAGTTGGATCATTTTCATTATACTCTCCTTATTCAGCTTACAATTCATAAGAAAAATATCTATTACATACTCAATTTCTCCAGGAGATTTTATGGATTCTATTCCATAGCATGCCTTCCAAAATGGCAATGTACAAAAACACTAAAAAGTAAATTTAAGAGAGTGACTTGCAAGTCAGGAGCCTGGACTCTACCAGGTAGGAATACTAGCAGAGTACTAGATGAGAAGGCATTGTGTAGAGAAGCAGAAGATTGGCACAGTGAGTAGACAGTTAAGAGGAGGCACTTTATTCTCTGGCACAGAGCTCCACATCTGGTTCCTGTTGTAGTAGATGCCAAATGGCATTAGCCACTGTCTTAAGGTTTCTACCAGGAAAGATTTGCAGTGATATGTTTCCCTTGGCTGTGTTTTTCCGAGCTGTATCTGGCCACCCACCCTTCTCCAGTTTATTCAAGGATTCTATAACCACAAAATAGCCTCTAGTAAATCTCTTCCTGCTTAAAATAGTTAGAATAGATTCTGTTGTCTACATTTCAGAACCCTAAGAAGACCCTTAAAGACATTTGGGTAATCAGGCATACTTAACTCCTTAAGAACTTGGGAAAAGGCTACTTCAAGAGATGCCAGGGGAGTTGCTCTGAAATGTAGTTGCCTGAAGGCTCCAAGAATCCTTTCCTACTAACTCCACAGTCTTATGGGATTATTTGTTAGTGAGCTCACCCACTGACAGTGCCTTGACTATGGGTTCAGTTTCACTAAATAGTAAAATAGCATTTTAACCAACAGGAAGAAGGAGTTGAGGTCACTTCTTTTGAAGTCTGTTCAACTGATACAATCATCCTGAGAATTATTCATTTATCAAATCTAGTGCCTATTACTGGGCAAATTCCTAATGCTAATTTTGTTTTATTCAATGTGTGAAAAAATGTACCTTAACAAAAGTTATCTTTCTTACCCAGGCACTTGAACTCATGCCTACTCAGATGGTTGAGATCTTCCCAGCCCAGGCAGGGAAGTTCATGAGACCCTTGTCTTCAATTATCCACTAAAAAGCCACAAGTGGAACAATGGATATAATGGTAGAGTGCTAGCTTTGAGCACAAAAGCTCAGGGTCCTCTCCCATACCCTAACATCAAGCCCAAATCTGGTATAATCAATCAATGAATAGATGCAAGTTCTTCTTTGGGCCCTTGTCACTCTGAATAACTTCCTGTTTATAGTGGTACTTCTTCCTCTCTTTTATCACCACAATTCCTTAGAAAAGTTGAATCTGGTATATCTTTCTTACATTATAAACAAGATGATATAAGAATGTCTTGAGTTTAGATACAACCATTGCTTCTGTTGAAAAATATAATTAGCCTTCAAGTGCCAGTATAATCTATATTATTTTTGTGGTTGACAGATGATTGAAATATAAGCACATTCTCCACAAATGTCTGGACACTTGACAAAGATACTGTTTCTCTCCTGGCATCACACTTTCAGAAACAGCAAATATTTCTGCTTTAAAAAAATAATCTATTATATCAAATTGAGTCTGTTATGGGTAGGCTAGGTGAGCTGGCCTTTGACAAGACAATATATCATTGCATAGTTAAAGAAACACTATCACTGTCCTAAAAACATTGATACATATCTGTGCAGAGAATATAAAGAATATAAGAATACAGACCTTAATGGTATACAATATTTCCTCTCCCAGCTCTGCTTCTCCTATCAAATTACTGAACTCTTTATTGAATGTTTATTCGTAAAGATCTCCCTTTCACAGCTTTATCTTTGTTACTGTAGATTTTGCACAAAAAATGAGAAAGAAATAATTGAGTATTACATGATAAATATGATGTTTTCTTAGTAGGTACTTTTCCAAACTTCACTTTTTCTAACCTTCAGGATGTGTGTGCGTGTGTGCGTGTGTGTGTGTGTGTGTGTGTGTGTGTGTGTGTGTGTGTGTGTGTGTCCAAAAGGATTAAGGGTAAAACAATTGATTGGACTTATTGGATGGGGCCTGTATGACAGACATATCATAATCTCAAGTAAAACTGAAAAGCATTGCTTTAATTAATTCATATTTTCATCTTTGAAAGAATATAATACACAGACTATATATAATATACAGAATATAATACACAGTACTAGCTACGTATGAACAGGGAAACTATTAAAGTTACTTTTTGAGGTAAAAGGTGAAGTAAGAATGTGATTCATTTAGTAAAACGTACTTATTTCATTGCAAGATTATGTTGTTCTAATTATCGCCATCAAGCAATTTCTATACATTTTATCAAATCAAGAAACTGTTGAACCCAACTGCTAATGTCAGAAGAGGCCAATAAATATTTCCAAGTCTTGTAAGATCTCATCTAATTGGGAGTTAATGTGTTCAGTTAGGTATAATCTGGAACATTGGTACATTGGAAGAGTCATCAAATTACCCAATTTTCACCTGAATTATTAATATTATTGGATATTTATTGACCCAAACTCATGTTCCAACTAAGAACATAAAACAACATGACCACTGCACTCACTCACCAGTGAAGACTCAGAAATTAAAGCTCAATATTTTGTATTACAAATGGACCCTTCTATCAAGTACATAGCAATATGTACTACATACACACAAACAACAATGATATGCAATGTTTTGTTTTGGCTGTATATAGAAAAAAATGCAAGGTCCTGAAGTACTGAAACAGAATTATGTTTTACTAGTTAGATAAGATAAATCACAATGTTGTTAAAGATTTGAAATGTAATTTTCAACGTTTAATTTTTTTAATTTTTAATCATTGGCTATTTCTGTATCATTGGGGTGTTGATGCTCAGAAGGTAGAACAGCCTGAGGGGCAATACTGTGTTGAATCTCCAGTCATGAGTTTATAGTTTGAGATTCTCAACTCAGTATATTTAACAACAGACAAAAGCCTCTTGGTATGTAAATGTGAAACATAACCAGTTCACAAACTATTCAATACGCCATTTCTAATAGCCATACTACCTGATCTTGTCAGTGTAAAAAATGATGTAGTAGCTCACTATAAAATCCACAGTGATTTATACATAATTCTTTCATACATTCCAACAGGAGCACACTCATTATACCAAAGTACTTACTGGCCAGCAGCAATAAACTGCCAAGTCAAAGGCAGCCATCAGCAGCTAAGTTTTCATTGCTTCAAATACACACAGGGATGTATTCAAAGAAGAACAAGGAAAACAAAAAGAGTGCTTTAAAAGATCCATGCACTACTGAATTCTAACAAAATATCAGAAGGATAGGAAAACTCACTGAACCGCAGTGCCCTTTGCATATAGAACAGGTTCCACACTGATGTTGAAAATAAAAATCTAAAATATAGATGAATTTACAGAAAATACCTGTCTCAAAATTTAAGGTCATATACTGCAATGACGACTGGGTAGAGGCAAATCTACCTATTAATATACTAATATTAATGAATAGATCAGGTAAATAGGGCAAGAGAGGCACAGAAGGGCCTATGCTGCACATTTGGTTATGAATGTGAAATACCAAGACAATGAGTGGTTATCTCATAAGAGCGTCCAGTAAAAAAACACGAAGCATTATATTCCCATCAATGCAATGAGTCCAAGTAAGTTTCTACTATTAATATTTTATCACATGCAAATTTTAAGACAGTAACTCAGATGTGTCATAGATCTAATTTATAGTTTATCATAAAATAGATACTAATTATCTCCACTTGAGAAAAAAAAGCTCTTTGCATTTCCCATATCTCTGAGTGCTATGTCCAGCACCATCTTAACAGAAGACGTTTAAAGAAGACTGAGCTACTGAGGACGTGAAAACAAGGAACCATCACAAGTGTAGGATCCTGTACCAGTATTTGGCTAAGAGATAATATGCAGTGTCAGTCATGGAGACGAAGTGGGTTGGATGCAGATTCGGTGAAAAATTTAAACAGAAGAGAGCTCCAGCCTACGGGAGCTAGTGTCTAGACTCTAGACACCAGCTCCACTGCTGACAAGACCAAAAAAGGTCTGAGAAAACTGAAGCACCTACCAGAATTGAGCGACCCTGCCTTGCTGGCCAGGCCTCAGTGGGTAGACTCCACCCTGCTCCCGAGTCTAGCAATTTATAAGTACAATATATCTTGGTCAATGTTACTCCTTTCATAAATTTCCCCCATCTCTCCCGCTCTTGATGGTTTCAATCATCCCTATGAATTTCCCATGGTAGACACGATGCCATCTTTGATGCACTTGTTGTAAGGCTTCCGCAGCATCTCCTTATTCTGGAGTGGAGCTCTCTACTGAGCTATTGGAAACCTCCAGCAGCTAAGGAGAGATGGGCTCCTCAATTTCCAGGAGCTATAGCTATAGAAGGTGATGCGTCTTCCCTCCATTTTCTGTTTTCCAATTTATTGTCTTTTTACCAACAAACAAATAAAACAATAAATGGACAAATGAATCGACAAAAATCTTCTAAAGAAGTGCTAACAAATACACACACAAAAATAGGTTCAACATCCTTCGCCACACTGAAGGGAAAAGGAGAGGGTGCTGAGGAGCTGAGTATGATGGAAAGAAATCATGTGTATATTTGAAAATAGAATACTGAAACTTAAGAAATACTTATAAATGGGTAAATGGGAAATGTGTTAATTTGACCTATGTTCACTAAATGCCTGTATGTAAATCTCACAACAAAAGATTCTGTGCAATTAATATGTGTAAAAAAAAAAAAAAAGAGACTAGATTAAGATTCACTCTCATCCTAATAAGAATGGCTATCACCAAGGAAACAAGCAACAAATTCTAGAGAGAATATAGGGGAGGGGAGAAGGTTCCTACATATACTACACTATTAGTGGGAATGTAAATTTGTGTAGTTACAAGGGAAATCAATAAGGAGGTTCCTCAGAAACTAAAACTAGAGCTATCTCATCCACATGCACCTCTCCTGGGTATACATCCAAAGGATGTAAATCATCTAATGGAGATGCAGGTATGCTTTGTTTATTGTAACACTATTCAGAGTAGATGCATCATGGGATCAGTCAAGATGCCATCAACAGATGACTAGATAAAAACTGATATATATATATATATATATATATATATATATATACATATAATTCAATTATAAAGAAGAATAAAACTCTCATTTGAAGGGAAATGGATGGAACTATTGATCAGGATAAGTGAAATAAGCGATACTTTGTATGGTATGATTTGCTTTTTTCTCCCATATGCAGAATCTAGATTTTACTCTTTTTAATGAGTACACCTTGTGTGGGTCTATTTACTTGGAAAGTGAAAGGAGTATAATGGTGAGAAGAAAAGATGTTAATAGTGTATGAATATATTCAAAGCATATTATATATATATGAAAATGTCATAATGAAATTCATTTCTTCATACAATTAATATATATTCTGAAAAAAATACAAATCAGAAAATAGAAAAATACACAATGAGATCAAAGTCAATCAATTGCAAACATTAATAACAGTGATAAAAATTATCTTTATTAACCAGAGGAAATAGAAAATTTTGAAAATCATTATTTTTCATCACCAGTCACAGGAAATTTTAAAAATCACATATATACATATATAAGAATATTTTATTATTAATTCTTACTAATATAGTTCAATATTTATTCAACTTGTACATATATATCACCTTTCTCTTTTTTTTTTTTTTTTTTGGTTGTGGGACTTGAACTCTGGGCCTGGGCGCTATCCCTCAGCTCTTCAACTCACTACCACTTGAGCACTCTACCACTTGAGCCACAGTTCCACTTCCTGTTTTCTGAGTGGTTTATTGGAGATAAGAGTCTCACAGACTTTCCTGCCTGGGCTGGCTTTTTTTGAACTGCCATTCTCAGATCTCAGCCTCCTGAGTAGCTAGGATTACAGGCATGAGCCACAGGCGCTCAGCTCATAATCACCATTTTAATTCAGCATGTTACTGGAGGTCATAGCAAGTATAAATATTCAAGAAGCATAACAGTGCAAAAACCAAAGGAATCGGTGGTATTTAAATTTTGACTGGTCACAGGACACAAATTCAACATCCAAATTCAAGTTTACTTTTATAAACAAAGAATAAATAATTGAAAACTACAATAAAATATATGGCATTTTTCCTTGGCATAAAAAAGTTTTAAAAAAATCTATAGAACCAGTTATTTCCAATATCTCCACATTGAAACTGCCTATTATTGAAAAGGGAGACTGAACACCAAGATAGGAGATTTAAGGAACAGTTGTGGAGGTGGAAGGGAAGGAATAGTAGGGGGAAAACAAAGGAGGAGACAACAATGCTTGATAAGAAATATACTCATTACCTTGCTCATGTAATTGTAACCTCTCTGTACAGTATTTTCACAATAAAAAAAAACATTAAAAAGAAAAGAATAGGGTTGCTTTTGAAGTATATAGTAGTCTAAGTTGGAAAGTGCAGCTAAACATAAAAAAGCAGCCCTGGCAGTTACTTCAATGATACTCTGTAAAAGGTCACTTCTGCAGAAAACAGAGCTCCATGGTGGAAGTTTGTCTCAGTTCCTTATCTCAGCTTAGTCCTATGCAAGTTTTTGTATGTGCATAACTTCCTGCCCTGCATATCTACTTTCTAGCTCTTGTAAACTCTACATAAATAATGAACTCTTGCCGTTTAGCCCATAAATATATTGCTGAGTTGAATTGATTTAATTCTTCCTTTACCCTTCTTGTTAATGATCAGCTGCTTCTGATCTAATTCTTGGTGAATGTGCTATAGGTACATATATGTGAATAGTTTTATTTCCATGCGTTTAATGAGAAGCTTGGCTTATGACTGACATTTTTATGAACTACCTTTTCTAAATTGAAACAGAAAATAAGTGCACCTGACTGGATATACTGATCTTTCCTTGACTAAATGACAGTACTTCATAAACTGCTTTTAGACCACCCAGAAAAGACACTAAAGTGATTGCCCCAGATCAAATTTCAGTATAATACATTTAGATCTTACCTTTCACACTGCACTCATTTGACTTGGTTTCCTCTCCATTTCCCATTTCTTCTTTATTGAGTTTTGAGGTTTGAGGCTTTTTGTTTTCTTTTTTCTTTTTTGTTGTTAGAATATAGCTTGACCTTTCCAAAGAACCTCTCTTGATAATCTGAGATTCTAATACAAACTCAAATTCTTCTATGGAAATGATCATAATAAACCACATAATTTTTATTCTGTCATTTACTGAAAATACTCTCATGGGTATATGGCATGATAAAATGTTATGTGTACATAATATGGAACTATCTTAAATTTGCAATATTAAAAAACTTTTAGTAAAGAACTTGATTTACAGCAGCTGTTGTTTAAAATTAAAAAATCATTTTATTTCTGCTTGTTCAATATCAAATTAACCAATGTTTTCCTCTGAAAGAGATTATTATTAAATCACAGTAAAAAATTATTTCCTTATTACATTTTTTACATTAGAATATACTTTTATCTACTTTTAGCATAATAGGGTAAAAATAGGGAAAAGAGAAAAACATTTCCAGCTACCAAACATCCTGTCATACCTTAGTGTCCAGAATGGAGTTTGTATAAACATATAATGATGAAATACATGTAAAGGTATTGTTGTGATAAAGATTTATATCTATATTGGTTGTTTCCTTCTGATATATTTCTAGAAACTAAAAACTTCAAATAACTTATTAATTTGGGGCATGTAGAAATAAATTTTCTTAGCTAAATATGTATTACCAATTTCCTCAGACAATTTATATATCATTGACAGACTTGCATCAAAATAGAAATGGATCCATATTATAAAATTAGAGAAAGAAAGATGAAAAGTCAGGCAAGATGTCTAATAGTAGCACCGTGTGCTAGTAAGTGCCATCTAACTCGACATGTTCTTTCAGCATTGTCTGAGAGTGTTTTATATTGAAATTTCTTGACACATTTCAGTGTCTGGATTGGGATAGATTTTCTTTAAAACTGTCTTCCTAAGAACTAGGGTAGTTATCTTTCTTTTTGCATTATAATGGGTGTCAAGTCTCCAATCCCAAAGAAGAGCACTCAGGAAGGAACTAAAGTTGCAGGGTTCAGGTAGAATCCTTTTCCAGTCACCTTAGTTTCAGCTCTTAAAGCCTGTAACTGATCAAATAAGGATACCTTTTCACTATTAGGAGCTATCTTTTTCATTTGAAATCAACTTACTATCAATGATGCTTATCATATTTAGATATTTCTTCCCATGAATATCCTGGTTATTACTGGATTACATAACCATCCAAGTTGATATATAATGTATTAAAGTACATATTCATAATAATTAGAAGATGGAAGCACTAGACTATGGGAACAAATTTTTTCTTGGTTCTTTCTATATTCCAGCCTCCTTACATTGCTTGGTTTAGGGCTTCTTTTCCATTTTCAAAACCAGCAGTGTAGCATTTATGAACTTTCTTCTCCTGAGCCTTAGTTCCATCAGCACATCTTCTCTGGCTTGACAGGTAACTTGTCCTCAATGCATTAGGCAGACAGGATAACTAAGGATGATCATACTGTCCTTAATCCTAATCCATCTGCTGAGCACCATAAGAGACAGCATATTACAGGTTACAAAGCCTAAAACCTAGTCATCTTTGTGGGTGGCATATGATCACATAATTTATATTTATCTAGTGCCCTGAATTTTTATGGCATTTATTTCAATACCCTATGAAATTTTATGTTAATGGAATATTTGTTCTCAATTTTAGTATATTTATTACAATGCATAAAAGGATTTTAATATGATTAAGTAGTAACAGTCTAAAGGTAAAAGTGTGACTCATATATAAAATGAACAAAGGTGAAGGTATTATTTGCCTCAGCTGATGGGACCAGTGTAATGGTACAAATATCTGAGAGGAGGATTCAAAGTGCCATTCTTACATAAGGCAATCAAGGTAGTTGTAAAAATAGATTGGTGCCATTGAAGATGGAGAGAAATTAAAAGGCCCCTGCTGGGAAGTATATTTTCAAGTCTATACACAAAAATATTTCATCCTGCCATCTAAGAAAATAATGATAATCTGGAATGAACAGATAATCTGGAAGGTATTTTAGAACATTTGTAAGTATCCATTGAAGTACACAGAATTTTACTGTCCCATTTCAATGTCTGTTTTTTTTTTTTAACACTTAGATTTTGAGCCTTCTATGTAGTAGCCAGATGCAGTAGCAACTCTCCTGATTCACAGCCCTTCATTTTAAAGAATCTCAGAATTTTATGGCAGTATTTCACTACACTTACAGTTAGTAAGATTATCAAAATGGAGATGGAAAACATCACTCATAATTTCCTGTATTTTTCCAAGGATGCTGGCCCTTTTCTGACAGTAGGTTATGGCTTTTGGACTCCAATGTTCAGTGAAATGAAATGAACAGCAACTTGAAAGTATCCATAAATAATTTTAAAAAATAATAAACTGATATATTTACAATGTTTATCAAAGGAATTGGAAAATTATTTCTTTTTTATTGTTTCCCCTTGGCTTATTCCCTGTTGACACTGTTTTTGATTTCTGTACACATTGTCTTGTTTATAAGTTTATGTGGTTTGGGGAAGGAAAGGGGAATTACGGAAACGGTGAGATAAAGGGTGAATGAATGAAACAGTGATACTCATTAGACACTATGTTGGAAATGAACTTTACAACTGGGAAGGGGAGGGAGCAGAGAAGAAAATGATGAAAGAGGTAACATTGTTCAAGAAGAAATGTACTCATTACCTTACCTAGTAATTCTAACCCCTCTATGGATCACCTTTACCATAGATTTCTTTAAAAAAAAAGAGTATATTTTAATATCTTAACTATTATTTTATTGTAAATAATAAAATTATTCTTTGTATCTTGGATCTTGAACCATATAGAAAATTTCAACATAAAAATATGTTCTTTTGACATATTAAATGATACTAGAATTCATGCAAATTTTGTGTATATATCTGTCAAAATGTTGATAGCATAATTTTATTTGAATGAGTTTTTGATTAAAAATAAAAGTACTGATTGAAATGGCATGATACATTAAAAATAAACAAAAAGGCTGGATGCCAGTGGCTCTTGCCTGTGATCCTAGCTACTCAGGAGGCTGAGATCTGAGGATGGCTGTTCAAAGCCAGCCCTGGCAAGAAAGTTTGTGAGACTTATCTCCAATAAACCACTAGAAAACTGGAAGTGGCTCAAGGGGTAGAGCGCTCACCTTGAACTGAAGAGCTCTGGGACAGCGCCCAGGCCCAGAGTTCAAGTCCCACGACCCCCAACAAAAAAAAAAAAATTCTATTCTTCCTGTGTTTTCTAATTATGAATTTAAGTAAGTACATAACCATTTAAAGCAACATCTTCCCTTTTCCTTTTGAAAACAAGAAAAGTATTTTAAATCATCTATGTACAAAATACTATAAACTCGTCTTTTTTGTACCTTTATGCTTTGTTTTTAATTTTTATTTTATTGTAAAAATGCAATACAGAGGGATTAGTTACATGATTAAGGGAATGTGTACATTTCTTGTTGGGCATGTAACCCCTTCCTTTGCTGTTTTGTTTTGTTTTGTTTTGGGTCTGGTCTTGGGCCTGAACTCTGGGCCTGGGCGCTGTCCCTCAGCTCTTCAGCTCAAGGCTAGCGCTCTACCACTGGAGCCACAGCACCACTTCCAGCTTTTTCTGCTTATGTGGTGCTGAGGAATCAAACCCAGGGCCTCATGCATGCAAGGCAAGCGCTCTACCACTGAGCCACCTTCCCAGCTCCCTTTGTTTTTTTTTTAAATAACAATATATTTTACTGGTTTGATAAACTGCCTCACTTTGAATTATTTTGGCATCTTTTTTATTGAGCTCTGCTATTTGATTGTTCAGAATCTTGTAATACTCTCTGTGTTAAAGACTAAAGATGTAACCATTCATTTTTGACAAATCATTTAGCCATATTAACAGGATAGTTTTCATTATTAATGATCAAAGCTTAATTATAGGAAGCTTTGTAAGAAACAATCCAGAAGATTTCTTCAGCAGAAACAAATTGGTAATTTCTATTGTCACTGGAAAATCTTCAGAGATCTATGTAGAATTTTAGTTAGCTGTATTTAGATACAGTTCATAATTCTAAAATCCTTACATGAAAAGAAAAGGCATTGTTATAGTGTATGTAATCATACTTGTTTTCTCTTCCAAAATGCATTCTGCAATTTTTAACTTGGGACTAAATATTCAATAATGGAGTTTACCAGAATAGTTAATAAATATATTATTGGTATTCATTCCTTTCTTACAGAAACCTTATGCCTTCCAATGACACATTAAATCATCATTGTGATGTTTTGAGTATTTTAAATGTATAATGAAAAAAGAAAATAGACTCATACCAATTACAGTGCATCATTAGAGTCCCTGGGTCCTCAGTCCTTTATCAGTCAAATTTGTTCTGCATTAGAAATATCACTGCGTCATATTAGGGTTTTAATTCCTAAATTTGGAAAATTATTTTTTGGTGAATTATCATTAAATATTTGCACATTTAGTACTGATACATCATGTAATGAGTTTAAAACATTGTTTTCCTTAACTGGGTTCTGTAGCAAGCTGCTACCTCTTAGTCATTACTCTAGGAAGGATTTCTACCACTAGGTAGACCTGTAATCTGTGTCTCCCTAAAATCAGGAGAATCCCATTTCAGAGAGTTTCCATGGAAGGCAACTCACATATGAGTCTTATTATGTTATTCATATTTTTAGGTAAAATCCTTATAGTTTAATTTCTGTGTGTGAATATAGAAAAGAAACCATAACGAATACTTATGGAAATATTTCTACGTTTATAAAGATAGTAGGGCTTGAAAAGACTATGAAAAACATTTATGGCAGGTATATACTATCAACAAATATTTTAATTCATTAGCTATTGTACAGCTATTATTAAATCATAATAAATGAATCATTTAATGTGTTTGAGTACTTTATATATACATATTGCAAAAGTTACAAATAAAATTAAATGAGACAATAACTTTTGTATCTTGTTTGATTTGAAAACTTAAAAACCTGAAAAAGGAAATTAAAACAGAACTAAGGAAGTGGAAAAGCCTCCCATGCTCCTGGATTGGGAGGATTAACATCATGAAAATGGCAACTGCCAAAGACTATCTACAAATACAATTTGATACCATCAATATCCCAACCTCACTCTTCAATGAAATGGAAGAAACAATCCAAAATTCTTCTGATGAAGGAATAAGAACGGCCAATAGACACATGAAGACATGATCAACTTCTCTGGCCATAAAGTAAATGTAAATCAAAACAACATTGAGAATCCACCTATAATCAAGAAATCTAATAGCTCTTTGTCTCTTTCAGAATTAACTGGTAACTGATCACAAATTCAGCTTCAAATTTTCATGCACATCATTTTCACATCCTGTATATTCCCCATGTTTCTGCTTCATTTCCCTGAATCTTCAGTCCTTTGTCAATTCAATATGTTCTGCATTAGAAATATGAATTCATCATATTAGAGTTTTGATTCCTAAATTTGGAAAATTATTTTTCTTTTGGCGAATTTCATTAAATATTTGTACGTTTTGTACAGAGATGTGTAATGCATTTAAGCCATTGTTTTCCTCAACTAGGTTCTGTAGGAGGTTGCCACCTGTTATTCATTACTCCAGGAAGGATTTCTGCCATTAGGTGGACCTGTAATCTGTGTCTCCATTGAACATTGTCAGTTGATGACTCTTTTTGTCTGCTTTATGCTTTCAGCCACATTCCTCGCTGAAACAAATGCAAAGAAGTATGGATGTCATTGTTTTGTATACCAAACGGCAGTTTATGAAGAAACCTGAAATATTTTTCTGTCTTCTGAATCCATTATTAATAAACTGACCACACAACAAATTTGAAAGTAAAAGATAGCAATACAAGAAACTGAGGAGACTATATTTATGGCTCATCTGTCTGTCTAGCGACACAGTAGGGGACAGACTGTGAGAGAAATGTGGCCTGTTGAAATGCTTCTAACTGAAAATGTTTTCAGATTTTTATTATCTCTATCCTTGTAGGAAAAGAATTCATTTCAAATAGGTGATGTTTTTGAAAATAATGATAAATTGTAAGCTCTTCTGAGAGCATAGCCTGAAAGTATACTGATACAAAACCTTCTTATGATCCATTCTTGACACACTATGTTAATGCCAGGAGCATGTGGATTAGGATCATATATAAGTTCATCTCCTCTTCTTTTCTCTTCCCTTCCTCCCCTTGCCTCTATTCTATTCTACTCTATTCTATTTTCCCTTTCTTCATTCCCCCTTCTTAGCTTTTATATCATTCTTTCTAGTTGTAGATATACAAATACACATAAATGCATAGATACACAAAAAAACTTTAACTCATATTCCTTTCCCATTTTCTCTTCTGTTTTATCAGCAAAATGTTATGACTACATTTTTTGGTCAATTTTACATTTATTTAATATTATCCTTTTCAAATCAAAATGTACCACACCAAAGCTGGGTTTTAAGTACTAAATTATTTACATGTTTTAGAGTAGATGTAAAGTTTTTTTAAAAAAAATACGTGAAGTTGAGGCTGGGAAGGTGGCTCAGTGGTAGAGTGCTTACCTTGCATGTATGAGGCCCTGGGTTCCATTCCTGAGCACCACATAAGCAAAAAGAACCCCTCCCCCGAAAAAGAATTCTCAACCAAAATTATGTGAAGTAATATATGTTGATTAGTCATTCCACCATGTGGATATACTTCAAATTCTTATTATATGTGTGGAAAATGAGCCCTGAATTGTAATGCTTCTGGTTAGGATTTAGAACCAAAATAACAAAAGAAGGTATAAGATAAAAGACAATTACACAAGAAGTAGTGTTTTTATAATGACACGTTTGGTATGGAAAATGAGGAAAGAGAAGCTGAGAAATCAGATTCATAGTTGAATTAAGAGGATTCGTGCTTCTAATTTTACATATTTGATGCAGGCCAAAATGATCCCAGGTGTTGATGACAGTTCAGTAAGCTAGACAAAAGTTCTTTTGTTCTTGGAAATTTTATTTTAGCAAAGGAAACCATACAGTAATCACATCAGCAAACACAGTCCAGCAAGAGACATTAAGTAAATGAAAGGAAAAGAGAAACAAAAGAAAAGAATGATTCAATGAAAGAAAAAAAAACAGACATGTGAGCCAAGAATTAGGGGAAGTGGGGAGATGAATGAATGATATTTCTATTACCTTTGGCCTAATTGTATGCATATCCTGGACTTAGGACTGGTTCTAATTTGCATGTCTGTCTTAATGTTGCTTCCTTATTATTTTTTTCACAATGCAACTGGGGAGCCTCCTTTCATCACTCACTAATCTAAACGTTAAAACCAGGGCAGCTGGCAGGCAGTCGTGTGCTTTCTGATACAGTATTACTGGCAACTTCCTTTTCCAAACTTTGCATGCTGCTCTGGACGCATTCACATTTCATCTGAATCATGGCCCCTATATATATATATATGTACATTTCTTTTATTCCAAAAATGTTGAGTCATTTCTTTTCTCTCCCCATTACTGTCCTACAGGCTAAAGCTTATCTTTAGCTGTATGGTAAGACTATAGGCTACTGCCAATTCTTTTTTATAAAAGAAAAAGTTCAAATTCGTAAAGATGTCTTATAAAAGGTCTGAAATTTTAAATTATTTTAGCTATAAGTAAGCTATGAATCAACTATGAATATTTTTAAGTATTTTCAACATTGCTGTACAAAAAATGATTGTTTGGGTTTATGTTGTCTTTGATGGACTTAAGATGCATGATTTTCATACACACACTTACTGATGTGCACACACACACACACACACACACACACACACACACACACACACACACACACACACTGAAGTCAGAATCAGCTAAATGAATGGATTGAGATCATGACATATTCTCTCTGTGTACTCCAGAAAAATCCATACTATTTTAATGGCATTTATATTAATATTTTTGTGCCAGTCTTACAGTTTGAAATCAGAGCCTGGAGGTTGTCCCTGAGTGTTTTTCTCAAGGCTTCCTCTCTACTACTTGAGCCATATCTTCACTGCCAGCTTTTTGGTGGTAAATTGAAGTAAGAGTCTCATGGACTTTATTGCTTGGGTTGACTTTGAACCATGCTCCTCAGATCTCAGCCTCCTGAGTAGTGAGAATTACTAGTATTACAGACATGAATCACAAGGGACAGGCTCTTTACACTTTTTTTTAAATCAAAACAGTGGAGTTTTTTTTTTGAAGAGTCATAAATGCTGTGTTTTAGATCTGAATTCCTCTAAAGCAAAAGGTATATACCATAAGGGGTAGAAACTGGTGATGGCAAAGCAAAATTATCATACCAATATTTTATCAATTATAATTAATTATTAATTGCCTTTGCACCATTACTTTTATGTCCTATTATCTTCCCTATGTTGCTCTTAGAATAACTCCAAAGTCTCTGCATCTGCTGAGGTCATATCTGAATTTGATGTGGCCACACCTTTCCCCACCCCTACCCTAGATTAGGCCTTCCCCAGGGCCAGACACTCTTTCCCAGGCCTTTCCCAGGTCTTTCCCAGCCTCGTGGAGGGCCAACATGGCCTGGTGCCAGTCGGATCAATGAATAAACCTACCCCCTTACCTCAGTACCACATGCGTGGTGCTGTTCTTACTCGACCTCTTTTTAAAAACCTAACAATATTCTAATTGATTTCAATTTGGATGCACACCAGAAAAATTATGACATTCACCAAAGAAAATATTCACTTTTTAATTATTGCATACTATGAGAATTAATTTTACAGACTGATCGTTCTAGTACTCATCCAAAAGAACAGTCATATCAAGTACATTCTTCTGCACATAATGTCAGGTACATATACCTACACATATAAACTGAAATAAAATTTAAATAAAATACCATTACATATCTAGTTATTATTGATACATTTTAATAATTAAAATTTAATACCATTTCTGTTTGCTTGATTTAACAATCATTATAGTTGTCCCCTTGTATTTAAAAATCAGATAATTGTGTATGTATGTGTTCACACTTTTTATGCATACATAGTACATACATACACACGTAGAGATTTTCAACATAAGAATATTTACAATGTACAGAGAAAAGAAGCAGAGAGATATGAGATAAAAAAGGAGAAATTCTGAATAAAATCACATAGTAGGGACCAAATACATCACAAAATTATGACAAAGCTTCCATGATAAACAGAAAAAAAATCAAAAGCTAATAAAAAGTAAAAATAAAAAACTAATGAGAACATTGGGCTAATGGAAATCCTCACCAAAATACAATTTTACAAGTTGTTTAAGGTCATATATTTAGCACCAAAAACGTTCCTAGAAACATATTTACTAATTTCCTTCCTGGTTCTTTTAAAATTTTACCAATGATGGATGATTAAGATTTATGTGAATTATTTAACCAATGTACCTCTGTTTCGACTGTAGGCTGCCTACTATTTTCTTTGGGATTTTTGCCTTTAATTATCTGTACAGATATGCCAAAATACAGGTGAATTTCAGACACCTAAGATGCTTTATAATTCACTTATGTGTTGAGAGACCATATTAACTTGAAAATTTCCATATCCACAAGAATAAATTGGAATCAAATTAGTCAACTTAGCAACATATTCTTATTTCTGTGGAATCAGTATGTCAGTATCCAAACATTTTCATTTCTTCACTGGAATCATTTATAGGCTTTCTTATATGGATGATAAATATGCCAAGAGAAATTAGTTATCACTGTTAAACATTGGTATACAGTTTTAAGTTTCTCAATGTGTTACCATTTTCGAAAGTATAACAGTTTAAAGGGAGAGGGAGAGAGAGAAAAAAGAGAAGTAGAGAGAGGTGAATATATATCCTTAAGTAACTTATATTTTCAGAAATGAAAAAAAAACACATGAGCTAGATGTAAATCTGATTAATGCAGACACTGTCTTGTTTTAGTGTTTTCTGTCTTCCTACCTACATTGACTTTTGTTCTTGATAAAGTCAGACTCAGAAGGTGAACTTTCTTGCTTTATTTAAATTATATATGTTCAGGTAAAAATTCTTAACCAATGAACTTGGTATCAAACAAAAGAAACACTACTTCTTTCACTTTGAACTAGCTCAATCTATAACTAGAACAAACTTTAACATGACACTTTTTTCTTCCCTGAGGACAAGAATTTCTGTAGCCATTTCCCTTGTACCATTTTGAGGCCATACATGTTCTGGTATTTCTGAGGATTCATGTAGGAATACACATTTCAGCATTATCATGCTTTTTTTTTCAATTTTCAGTCCATCAACTGAATATATCAATGTACAAATACAGCCCTGAAACCCCATCATTGACTCTGCATGGGCTAATTAGTTTTGTTTTTTGTTTGCTTGCTTGTTTTGTTGTTGGTGTTTTATATATGGTCTTGCTATATAGCTCAAGCTGACCTCAAACACCCATTCCTCTTGGATCCACTTCCTGAGTGCTAGGATCACAGGTATGTGCCACCATAGCAGGCATAAGTAGTTTCTTGTGTTATATATGTTTATTTATTTGACTATTGTCTATAAAATCTATTCTTATACTGAAGCAGCAGAGCTGAGTACTTACAAAAGATATCAATACTGTACCAGTCTATAGAGAAATGATTGTTGACTCTTATTCTAAATCAAAGATAATTATTTATCATGTTATATGGCTTCTTTCAGTTTAAGAATTCAAAGGCACCTCAATGGCTTAGTTCTTCCTTGGGTTCTCTCATGTAATTACAGATGTTGGGTAAAAATGCACTAACTGAAAATCTTGATTAGAACAAGATACTAGATAAGGCCAACCTTGGACATTATGGTTGAGTTCATTCACCAGATTCCATCTTCTCATTTCCAAATATTCATGTTCCAGGCACACACACACACACACCAAAAAACAGACTCAGAGTGTTTTCAAGGCTTAAAGTCCTTATAAATAATCCATATAAAGAATCAGTTCAGATCCAGAGCTCTTCTCTTCTACAAGAGTGTGAAGTACATGGATTCTCTTAGGTCTTATTCCTTCTGATCTGAATATCTAAAAATGAAAGGGACCTGGCTGTGTAATCATCATATATGCAACCTGACAAAGATGTGAAGAAAAAAAGGAAGAAGGGAGAAAAACAGGAAAATCCTTGAGATACTCCCAACACATTTAGACCTTTCTAGATTTAAAGGTGAAGAAATATAAGAAGACATGTAGGGCATTATTCTTCCTTTCAAAAACCTATTTCAGAGTCACAAGAGAAAAATAAGAAACCATTTTTTCCTTGCAAATAAACAAACCCACAAATGAGCCGATGACTTTATAACAAATGGCAAATAGCTTTCTAATTTTAATTTATTAAAAATTTACTGTATATATATATGAATGTATGAAATCTTGAAATATTTTAACTATCATTTAAATATATTTAAGCAATTGAAATTTAATAGATTTAGATTGCTTAAATTTATTTAAACTTTTGTTAATTTTACAGTTTAAAGCTATTTGAGGTTTTGCTTATATTAAAATTGAACAGAAGAACAAAGGGGATAGTAGGAAAAGTAAAGCTCTTCCCTGGCCTTTCCCCATGGAAAAATAACCATGTCTGTTTCTTTGCTGTGATGCATTCAGTCTACCTTCTGTGCTCCTAATATTTCCTTAACAGATTATGCCACTCAAATATTGTGTTGCAACTTTCAGTTCTAATGTATGCATATACAATATCTATTTATTTGACAACTCACTTTAAAGTTCAATTCCCCTTATCCACAACCATTCCCTTCTCAACAAATAATGTAATTTTAATGTTTCTATACACTAATTACTATGGAAAAATTTCACACATATTTGTTGGGCATATGAAATGTGCTTCATTAAGTATTTACTATTTTATGGTGCATGCCATTTTTGCTAAACTGGAGGCAGTCTGCTACTTTTTAAAGAGAATTGACTCTGGCGTCAGATAAACTTCAGTTTTGATTGGTCCTCTACGCTTCTCTAGCTAAAGTATCTTGGACATCTTATTTAACTTACACAGGTGCAACTGCTTCCCCATTTCCATGAAATGGTCCCTGTTCTGACTGGATAATTTCCCCCTTTTTTCACATTTATTTTCTGTGAACATCTAACCTCTAACCCTGTTAACTCTCTCCCTCCCACCCCCACCCCGGGGCTAAGCAGGCAATGTATGTCTGTGCAAGATCTATGAAGACTGTTTGGCTTATCCCAAAACCTTCAAACTCAGATGAAGACTTTCTTACTGTAAGTTCTTGATCCTGATAAGAGGAGTATAGTATAGATTATTATTATAGTATTATTATTATTATAGTATTATTATTATAGTATATATATTATTATAGTATAGAAATCTATTCAAAAAGAGAGAAAGGAAACTGTAAGTAAATTCCTTTTCCGTCCTGTACTCAAGGGCTGCTTGAAGTCTTGCTCAGGAGGGCGCCGGCTGACTGGAAGAGAGCGCCTAGACCTGAACATTCAGGTATTTTTCTTATAGAGCTCTCAGTAACTCAGTAGTACTCCTGCGATGTCTCATTTTTCACCCTAACTTTACTCCTGTGGCTTTGGGATTGTACCGAACAAAAGGGACAGGGAACCTAAGAATTTCTTCAGCTTCTCCTTTCTAAGAAACCTAAGCTAAAACATTTGCAAAGTTAACATGAAGATTCATGTTTGCAATGTATTAAGTTCTATACTTAAAATGAACTCTTGTTGCAGTATAAAATAAGGCAATTATATTTTAATATTATTGCTGGCATAATAGAATTGTCACTGCCCTACTGAATTTTTTCTTGCTTTTCTAAGTGATTTTTTAAATTTCCTCTCACAAATTTGTATTATAATATATATAGATGTAATTAAAATAGTTACATTAAAATACATTAAATTAAAATAGTATAATTTTCTATTTTCAAGTACTTGCTATTACAACCCCAGGGAAACAACTTCTCTAGTTAAAACTTTGTGATATGGCATCCCTTTGTACAACCACTTAAAGCAAATTATTTTACTCTTGCATTTACTTTTTTTATTTACTTGTCAAGGTTATGTACAGAGGGGCTACAGTTACATAAGTACGGTAATAAGTACATTTCTTGTCAAAATTGTTACCCCTTCCCTCATTTGTTCTCTACTTTCTCTCCGCCTACCCCTGAGCTAAGCTGTACAGATCATTTCCAACATGTTGTCTTATGTATATTACTGTTGCATTGGCTACTTTGTAAAAAATCAAATAAAGCTTTAGAAAAAAACAACTGAAATAGAAGCCAAAATCTCTGAATATATCTTATCATCCTACTCCTTGCTGGTTATATAACCTGGGTTTCAGTTCCATAATATAAGCTAAATAACTTCAAAAGACTTTCCATCTCTAAAACATTATGAATCTATTGGCAGAATGATTTGTACACACACACACACAAACACACACACACACACAAACACACACACATTCCTCCCCAGTGAGGTATCCTTACATGTCTACAACTCCTGTATATTTCCACACACCCATCTTAAATCATTCCACCTGTAATTTATTTTGCTGGAGAATGTTTTTTGTTGCTCTTTTACTAGGAAACTCATTCTATCTGCGATTTATTGTTGCATTTGCTGACAGTTTCTTGCTGGCGATTTTCTCCTGTGTCCCTCAAGACAAATCTCAGCACTGCTGACCTCTAAGCAACCCCTCTCCGAAGACTGCAATACAGCTAGTCTCCCCTTGTCACTGATGGTAAAGCAGAAGCCTGACATCTCTGGCTGGGATCCAGTCAAGAGTGTTCAAAGAAATATGGTTTGTAATCATTAGGGCTGTTGACTCCTGTCCTCAATTTCCTGAATATCACCTTCAAGCTTGCTGATTTTCCAGATTTGGATGTTTTATCACAAGACAACTGAAGACATTTTTCAAATACAACCTTCCTTAAGAGGTTATCACAATGTAAAAATTGCTACATATTGAGAACTGTAGTGTTAGTAACCCACCTGTCAATATTCACATCCAAAGTATTTTCCCCAAGATCTGTCAGTAATGTAGATGGTTGGATCTCAAGAAATTTTTCTATTCATTCCTGTCAGGTCTGTTCTTCTGATAAGTGTGATGATTCCTGTCATTAGGGGTGCTCAGAGAATTAGTCTCTAAACCAGACAGAAGGACAAGAACTTATCAATCTAGGAAAACTTAAAATGATTCAATAAGTTTTAACATCTGGAATCGACTTGAATTGAGCATTTAATATTCTAGGCTTCATTTAGGGCCTTGCTTAGAAATTTCCTAAATAAAACCAAACTGTGACTTTTGCTCTTGGGAGTTAACTGTTTGAAATGGGTTTCTGGTTTCAGCTCTTTCACAGTACAGAAGCAAAAATACTCTCAGATGATGGTAATACTAACATATTGTTATTTTATGAGTTCCACTATGCATTTCTGGGTATATATTTTTGTACATACATATATATATATATATAGACGTTCTTAGTAATTTATTGTAAACCTCTATAGCCTAAGCACTTTCTCATCCTATCCTTACAAAAATCCTACTTGTACATTTTGAAAAGAATTGGAAAGCAAACAATGTTAACTGTGTCCTTTGTGTCCTGACATTGCTGTAGTGTCAAATTTCTTACTACACTCTTTACTTTTTCTTATGTAAAAGTAAACACTACTACTATTAATGAGAGGCAAATAATTTCTCCAAAAAATGAGTTAATATTTTCTTGCTTATTTTCTTGTCTTTATTGATATTCCTACTTTGCATCCTAACAGTTTTAACCACTGAGTCTCTTGACCACAGGGTTCAATGAATTTCACATATTCCCAATACAATGAGAAAATGTGAAAGCAATTGCTGTGATTTGGATGCTGAATACCCCACAGAGGCCCTGGGTTAAAGGCTTGGTCTATAGCCCATCCTGCCACTTTGAATGAGTTAAAGCCTCTAGGAGAGGAGGCGGTTTTGTGGGAGGTTTTAGTTCCTTGGGACCATGTCTTTGACAGGGATGATGGAAAGCTGACTATAAAAAGGATTCAGTCAGAAATCATTTTGGACAATATATGGTTTGACGATAATACAGGGAGATCTTGGGAAGGTTCCAGTTTATGTTAGATGTTAGGATTTGGAATTTAGACTCCATAAATAGTAGAGAACCCAAGTGTATGCAATATGTATAATGTAGGCTAAGACAACTATTAAAACAATAGATTGGGAGGCCATTACAAACTGTGGTACCTCCATAACTCCATCTAGGTGAATGAACCCAAATCCAACTTGGAGTAAATGTTCATATACGTAATAATGAAATTTAAGCTTAATTGCTGAGAAACTGCCAGCCAACTTTATACCTTTACTTTAACCAATAAAATGTTTTATTTTGTAGGTGTTGCTTCCTCAAACACCTTATAAAAGATTTCCCTTGTGGTGGAGTTTTGATCTGTACCACTCATGAATCAGTCAAATTATCTTTAAATTTTAATGCATCTACGTTTATCTCTTAACATCGTGTAAAGCCAAATTCAGGTACAAGCAAAACAAGAGAGGAAATATTGAGAATAAAAAGATCATTCAATAATCTAAGGGACAATTAGAGAAAAATTGGAGGAAAATATACATCACAATGGGGAAACAGTCAAACAAGGTTTTAGTGAAAACCTCGTTATCTGAGAGCTGGCTTTGGAAAGTGTATCCTAAGGGTTATACTAAAGGAAAAAATGATCTGTTCAGCCTTTTCTGATCAAACTATGGTGCCTACCTACAGTACTATAAAAAGAAAAAAAGAGATCTAGTTATTACCTGGCACCTCAAATTAGCAACTAAATTGTAGACCATGCAATGCAAAATCTAGATTATCTTATGGGTTTGTTGGATATTTTTCATATTTGTTTCATATTTTCTTTGCCTCATTCAAGGGTTAGCAACAATTTGTTGATGAATAAGTGCTTAAAACCTGCAACATTGAACATATTTTCCAATTAATTTTATTTGTGGTATTAAACTTCCCAAGAACTAATGAAGGTCTCAGATGAGATTGGCTACAAAAACTTGCCAAGTTTTAATGGTTTCTTCCCAGGTAAAATGGTTATCCAACACTTATAAAATAAAAGATTTGGAAAGAAATGGAAAACATTAATACCAAGAAAAGTTAAAGAATGTAAAAGGTCTAGTAGAAGAAAATTCTTGCAAAAACACAACATGTAAAAAGAGAGCTAATAGCTTTCAACATTTTCTACAGGCAAAGTTGAAAATAAATGGAATAGAAAATTAGGTTTGAAGCAGAATAAAATCATAATTTGTCCCTTCAATGTTGAAGTACACGATATGTAGTATCTACCTTTTTAAAAGGGACAATGGAACCATTAAAGATATTGTAACTTATGTCACTAGAATGCAAATTGTGACATTTGTTTTCAAACTATTTAATACAATTTGTCATTCTAAATGATGATGAAATGAAAGAAAAATATTCTTGAAACCTTCTCATTCAATGTAAGTTTAATTACAATGTTTTTTTCTCCTGAAGAGAAATAAATAACTTTATGATTTGTTTGGCTTTTTTATATCATCAAATAATACCATATTTTAAACTTCAAGAACATTAGGTTCTTGACTCTACATACCACGATTTTCATCAGACACATTAAACGAGTATGGCTATGAAGAAGCATCCTAGCTTAATATTTCAGGAAATATTTGTTTCGTTTCCAAAACATTCAATATCAAATGTCCATACCAAAAAAAAAAAGAAATTTGCTATGCATAAAAATAAAAGGCTTATGAAAATGAAATGTTTGACATTTGTGACATGAAAATTCCCCTTTAAAATGATATTTCATTACAATTAGAATAAACATTGCTGCATGGTATAGATTATGCTCTCCTTGCCACAAATATGTCTTTAAAATCAAGGTTCAGTTCTCCAAAAACCAATAAAAGAAGAATTTGAGGTTCTGCCAAGCAGGTTTGCTACTTAGTTCTTCCAGATCTAGAGACTTACAAATACCTGTTTGTGGCTCCAAATGGAGGCAAGCCAAGGAAGAGGTGAAATATTGTTTATGACTGAGTTCCAATTGTTTCAGGAAACACAAAACACTCAAAACACTGGTCTGCTGATGTGGGAGTTTCATGTTACTTGCAATTATTGTAAAACATTTGTATAAGAAAATAGCAATTCAAACTACTGTCCTTAGGAAATACTTCTCTCTCTCTCTCTCTCTCTCTCTCTCTCTCTCTCTCTCTCTCTCTCTCTCTCTCTCTCTCTCTCTCTCTCTCTCTCTCTCCCTCTCCCTCTCTCTCTCTCCCTTCTTCCCTCCCTCTCTCTCCCTTCTTCCCTCCCTCTCTCTGACTACATCTATGTTATATTTAAACTTAAATAGGTGTTACTTCTTCATTACCTTAGATATTAAAAATTATATTTAATTTTTCCCATGTATCACACTCTGAGAACATACAGCTTGTTCATTTATTCAACATGGAATGGGCAGCCTCAAATTTAAGCCATCTTTATTTGGTTTTTCATATTCACTTACTAAAAGACAGATGACAATGAAAACTGTAGTAAAGCAGATCTGTGTCCACCTCCATGAATTATTAACACATAAGCAATCATTTCTGTTTTGGAAAGACTTACCTAATTCACCATGACACTTGTTAGCCCATGTCTTCTTACAGTCTCCAGCAAAGGGTGTGTTGAAATGTTCACGACTCTGAAACAAGATCCTTCTGCAGCAATTTTCTAATTCCAATTGGGCACAAGAAGAATAACACATTATTTTTCCTTTGATTTATTTATTTATGTATTTATATATTTATGTATTGATTTTTTAGTCAAGTCTCACTATGTAACTTTGGCTATCCTTTAGCCTGGGGGTAGTCTTCCTGGATCTGCCTATGTATTGTAGGGATTATTAATGTGCAACACCACATATAAATACAGATGTTGGTATAGATGGGTGTAGATAGATGAAATAGATGTACATGATACATTGCATATCTCAGGGAGATATATCCATGTAAAATATGTTTTCTTTGTTTGGACAGGTTTAACCCTGATTTTAACTTTTTAAAATTATTATTTTAGAGAATAGACCATACTATTATTTATGTATATATGTATGTCTTTATATTTTGTTTTGTTCTGCTACTGGGTCTTGGGCTTAAAGCTAGGGTGCTCTCCCTTAGCTTTATCCTGAAGTCTAACACTGTACCACATAGGCCATACCTCAACTTCTGACTTTTTGCTGGTTAATTGTAGAAAATAGTCTCATAGAATTTTAAGGCAAGGCTGACTTCAAACCTAATCCTCAGAACTCTGTCTCCTGAATAGCTATTAATCTCATTGTGATTCACCAGCATCCAGCTTTACTTCATATTGCTGTTCTAGAATTTTTATCCATCTTTTCCAAGAAGCCTGGTCTATCAGCAAGCACTGAACCATTCTATACAACCTGTAACCCATAATATCAATGTTCCAAATTTGATTCATTTTTATTAATCTTGTTTTTGTTTATCCTGACTGAAGCTCCTGGATAAATACACTCATAATGCTATGGCAGGTACTTATTAAACATACATTTATCAATTAATTGGTCCTTCCAATAGCAGTACAATTTATACATAGAAACAACTATTTATGGTTATTATTTTATGTAATATATAATCAAAAGATGTATGTAATGTTTTATCATTCCAATTTAATATATTATTGTCATATTCTAAAAACATATTTATTTCAATTTCAACCTAAAATTTAAGATGTTGGAACTTTTACTAAATCCAAAATATGAAGCACATTTACTAAGGAATAACAAGGTTTATATTGGCTTATAAAACTTTAGCCTTAAGAAATACATATTATTTTAGATTATATAATATTTTAAATGTATGGATTATTAAACTTATTTGAGCATATAAAAGTTTTTACCTTACTGGGAATATGGATGTTTACAACTCTCATACATTTACTAAATTCCAATGATTTGATTATTTCTTCTTGCCCTATGACTGCCTATTTTTATTTGATTTTTTAATATGATTTGCCTATTTTTATATAATTATTTTTACTTTCTGATTTCTACCATAACTTTCTACATCCATCTTTGAAATCATGTTTACATGTTTATCTCTTCAAATGTTGTTAGTTACAATGTAAACATTCTAATTTTATTGGTATATGATTATCAGTAATATTTATAAAGAACTATAGTTTTGAGTTAATAAAAATCACTTTGGATTATATTAAAAGTTAGATATTAAATTTATATTTTTTATTTTTTTAATTACTCAGATATTTAATTTTGCTTTTTATCCCTTCAAAGCCATTAGTTTGGAAATTTTCCCAGATGTGTGCTCAACCTGACTTTCTCTACCTGTTCAAAATCTTGTATTATTTCTTCACTAACCTCAATTAAATAAGCCAATAAGCAGGAATGCCTTCAACAAAATCTGAAACTATAACTGTTTAAATAAAAACAGTTTGCCTGTGTTTAGTTTCATGCATCTGTCTAATTTAGTATGCAAATATCATTCAAGGTAGAATCAGTAATGTATATTACCAAGAATACAAGATTTGCTTTTTTGTTTATTTCCTTTTCTTGGTTGAAACCTCTAAATGGATTCAATCTTTTACTAGTACTAGAATGTAAAAAGCAGGTATGTCAATTGTGCTCCCTTCTCAAATTTACAATCCATTGTCTCCTCTTATATTCTTCCATGAACTTTACTAGCTACCCCACTTCCCATATTTTTCCTCTTGATTCTATCCATAAAAGTGCAATCAGGAAACTGAAAACTGAGGTGGCTGTCTAAGCCTGATTGTAATTTTAAGTCTTCTAGATTGTCATAACTCTGTAAAATAAGTTTTTTATGTCTCCCCTCATATTTTAATTAATCAATTACACAGTCTCACTTTGTATCTTAGACTGGTCTTAACTAACAATCCTCCAGAATCAGCCCCACTGGTGCTGGGATTATGGAGATGTGTCACCATAACCAGCCCCAACGTTTCTTTCTTTTTTTGTATTTATGTGTGTATGTGTATATGTGTGTGTGTGCATGCTTATATATGCATACACATAAACATATGTATACATATATTATTGTTAAGTAGTTGTACAAAGAAGTTGACATTCAAAAAAGCAATATATGAATACAATGCATCTTGAGCAATGTCATTCCTTTCATCATTTTCCTCATCTCTCCCAACCCCATCCCTTCCTTCATTTTCTTAATTATGTTGGATATGTTTTGAATTTATGAGTGCATTCTCCCCCACTTCCTTTCTTTGCCTGACCCCTTCCTCGGTCCTATCGCTTTTTGAGTACCTGTTTCTTGATGCTTATTGTGTTGGACTGTGAACTAGCCTTTCTAAGGAATTACACCATTTGAATTCTCTAGATCTACCATAATTCCATTGGTACACTTATTCACAGTCTTCTTTTTCAATATTTGGTTATTTGTTCTCATAATGATTTAACTCAACCATCCCAATGTTTTCCTTCATTTTATTAATTCTGAATTGTTATTTACGTCAAACTTCATGGAAGCATTTGCTGTAAGAAGACCACCCTGACTAGCCATGCAGATTCAATTCAGCCTATATTTTTACTTCAGAACATGCTTCTGCACTCTAGAATCATATTTTCTGCTTTCTATGTGATATTTTTACTTGGACATTGTATTAACATCTAATAATTAATAAGGAAAAACCAAGCATTTTCACAAATTGAACCGACAATGGGTCTCTCTGCAATGTATCTCCGTATGCAGACAATCTTCTGTATGCAGACAATCTCTGTATGCAAACAATCTTCTTTGAATCTTCTTTCTCTACCCCACTGAAGTGTTGGTTTCATCTCAGCAACTACTAACCAATGCCAGCACTCCTCTTCCAGTCCAAACCACAGTTCTTACATGAGCAACTGGGACAGTTGTTATCACTTATTCCTGGCTTCTGCCCTTGCTTTTATCAGTGTTTTCTCTGGGAAGTAGAGAGAACTGGATTTGAAACTTGAGTCTGATCAGGTCTCTCTTCTTCTACAATAGAATCAGTTCCATTCCCACTCCCTGAATTCTGCCTATTTCTTCTCTCATTCTTAACATGGATTCCTTTGCCATTTCTTGAGCATGCTAAGCCCTCTCTCACTTCAGGACTTTCCATTTGTAACTCTATCTGTCTAGAAAGCATTTCTGAGTTATCTGCATTGAACTTTTGCTTTGCCATCTTCAGGACATGATGAAAATGTTACTCCTTCTAATATGACATTAGAAATGATTGTTTGACCTGCCTTCTCAATTACCTATTCACTTTTCTACCTAGCTGTTTTCTGCTTAGTTTTAACACTTTTGAATTATGGCACACATTCTCCATGTGTTTGTTAGCTTCTTACCTCTCACTAGAAACTACTTCTGAAAAAAAAGAAGGAGGTGGCTGTCAAGTCTGCTTGAAATACAGTATTTCTTATAAACAATGTTTGATAAATAATGAGACAATAATGTTAATAATGTTATTGACAACCAAGTTCATCATTGGAGAACTCTGCCATATAAAATGATGAGCTTTTCAGAAGCAAGTAACACTATAATAAATTATTGCCAGTAACATTTAATTAATACATTTCATATTTAGCACTGGGAACTTAAAACATATTATTTTCTTATAAAATAATTTTGTGTTTAATGAGGTTCACTATTCTCTTGACTTTCTCCAAATAAACCAACCAAAGCAGTTAGATTGAGATGCTCACATCTTCAAGTCCACTTTAAAAACAAGTGGGAAGTCTCCTAGGCCAATCAAGATAGGCATGCCCCTCAAAACGACCAAAGATAGCACATTAAAGAAGCAATGTAAACCAGTCCACCATTACAGTGGTGGGATTGTGTGGCCAGAGAGTGGAACTAGATACACACGCACATGCACATGTGCATGCACGCATACACACACACACACACACACACACACACACACACACACACACGAAAGAGAGACAGAGACAGAGACAGAGAGCAGCTTCCCATGCATAACAATACTGAGAGTAATGCTCAACTGAATAATTCAGGTGAAGAATTTCTCTGGTCAGTGAACAGAGAAAAGGACCCAAGTTGAGCTGCCAGACTTACGGACCTCACAGTATGATTAACCTACACAGGAGCTTACCCTTCCCCCAATTCCACATGAACACTAATCCTTATTAAAAAGGAGCAAATTGTTTCTAAACTGGAAGTAGCAATTGCACAGGAAAAAAAGATATCCCTCCAAGAAACAAAAGCTTATGCTATAGGAATAAATTCAGCATAAAATAAGTGTAAAATAAGATATAAAACTGATGAGAATGGATTTGAAATATTCTTTTTAAGAAATAGTGGGAAGAGTTTGAGATGCTGGATAAGTTAAATGTAGCTATTCCACCAGATACATAACATAACATAACATCCCTTTGTACCCTGGAATATAAACAATTTTGATCTGTTAAGAATTAAATGAATAATACTATGGCTACTTAAATTATAATGGAAGTTTTGCCTTTTACTTCAAAAATATAGACATTTACAGCATCATACTGTCGATAATTGCTAATAAGACAGCTCTGGTAACAATTTGTATTCAAGGCAAGAAAGCAAGCAGAAACAGCTAGCAATGTCTTGTTTTATTGTCATCCCAAGTGCATTTGCCAGCTTTCCTCGTGCACCAGCTGCTATGCAACATTGTCAACCACATGCTCTTTGAGCTGCAATATGTCTTTAGGCCAAAGAGTAGGAGAGCTGACAAGGTATCTATAAAACCACTTATTTAGTAATTATGTCTCTTTTCTTCTGGCTGCCAAAAGAAAAGTAACCTTCACATTTATCATTAAACCTTAGTGATTGATCAAAAGTGCTCTATTATATCATAATTTTCTATTACTGGATATTTTACTTGAATTTCAAATTGTGGTCTGATATTAAAGAATGATAGTAGATGAGTCTTTTTTACATTGATTTTTCAAGAGTTCTTATTTGTGATTCTATAAAGAATGTAAAGTTAGTCCTACCATCCACTGCAGGGAGGAGGTAAGACAAGAAAATGCTTTGGTACTTTGATAATTCAATTGGCTCAGCCTTCTATGAGGTTTATTTTAAACTAGAGTGTTAAGAATAAGTGAAATTAAAGGTACTAAGATTCAGATGTGTGAAATATTGCTTTTTTCTTCATTCAGACCTTTAAAATATACACTGTTGTCAGAATTTTAATTTCTCCAGCCATAAGCATTCCATACGACAAGAATTATAAAGCTGATGGTAATCTATACAGCAGTTTAGAAATATATAAAAAGTGTTATTATATGCAAATTATAGTATTGTAATAGGGCTGAAAATATAGTCCAAATGTTAAAGTTCTTGTCTAACATGAAGGAGATCTGAGGGAAATCTATTGTAGTAAAGGCAGTGCTCAGGTTAAATTTTGCTCACTAAGTTAAAATATCTGAGATAAATACTGAATCGGAGGAAATGATTATTTGGGATCATGGCTTCAGACTGCGGCTCCCTTGTTTTATCGTCTGTTGTTAAGACCAAAGAACATGGAAGAAATGAGTGGTAGAGCAAAGCTGTTTAGTTCATGTCAGCCCCAAAGCAAAGAAGACAGGGGAGAGGGGGGAGACCAGAAAAGAGAAGTGGAGGGTACAGGTGGAATAGAGGAAAAGGAGGGGGGCAGGGTGGGGCGGGGCAAGGCCAGGCTTCCTGGAGAAAATATACCCTAAGGATCACATCCCCAATGACCTTTAACTGGACTGTATCGCCTGAAGTTTTTAGCTCCTCCAAATAACCCAATATCTAATGAATCCATAAGTGAATCAACCCAAGAATGGATCAGAGCCCTCACGATCCACCACTTCTCAAATACTCCACTTTGAGGACCACACCTGGTGACTATGAGTTTTGAGGAGACATTTTAGATCTAAACTGTAACGACAATTGAGGTTACTGTAATTTGGTGTCAAAAGTTAATCTAAATCCGAATGGGTTTTCTCCTAAACAATGAACCAAAAATATATCAAAAAAGAGTCCATGTCATTTCCATGTAAATAACGACAATCGTGGGCTAAAATTTCTAGGAAAGGATGTTTACTTTTACAAGGAAATCTGTCATGAAAGTCGAGTCGTAACAACAGCATGACTGTTTTTTTGTTTTGTTTTTTTCAAATGAAAGACTGCTTTTATTCTGTTTCTCTATACAAGGGAAAGATATTTTGTTTCTATGCCTTATCAAAAAGACTCAAAGCATCTCAATAAGACAACAAAGTCAAGTCAGTCAGGTCTGATGGGGGGAGAGGGGGAGGAAAACACTGACTAAACTATATCATGTTACGTTTGAAAATTATTATCACCAAACTGGATATTTCCTGAAACCCAGGGCCATTTTCTCATTTGGCCACTGTGGTCACAACACTGGTCCAAGCATAGCACTCCATCCGACCAGCCTACCCCATCTCTTTACAATAAAACACACTTTCTAAATAAATTCTTATGAATAAGAAAAGGACTGGAGGTTTGTGTTGATGTTTTTGGCATCAGGATAATTTCATGTTCTTATTATGTGTTAAGCCTTCTTCTCTCTATTTGACTGCTTTTCTCTCTGACTTTTTATCCTCCACAAAATTATTTAAATACTACATAGAAAAAGGTACATTTTTAAACTGAGTGCTTTATGCAAGGCCTTTGTAGAATTATAATCAACTATTTTAGCTGATTGTAGATGCTTTATAAAAGCACCTCACAGTTTTATTTTCATTTATTTATAAGCATAATATTGTCATATATTTAAATATTTTAAAGTTATTTTATCCTTTTAACTAAAGGATAGCAGGAAAAATTAATTGAATGGAATATTAAAAATAAAATAGCACCTCTATTGTCAACCATTTATGATCTTAAGTTGGTTATAGGAGTGATCTTTATAGTGAAATGCACTAACTTTGGTTTGAGAAATATCCCAAATCAGAAATTTGTTCAGTAGGGCTGTTGAACTCTATTTTTCTTTGTTCTAACATTAACACATTCCAAAATTCAGAGAATAGGAAAGGACCAATAGTGAAAACATTTGAGAGCTGACAGTTGCATGCCATATGTCGGGAGTCTTTTACAAATGGAGTAGTATTTTGATTCAAAACAATTTTCAACACTCTGTGTATGTGTGTTTATATTTAAATACTATTTTAATACTGAGAAAAAAGAAAATAAAGAATACCTTATTCATCTCTAGCTCCCCATTAAAACCATTCTTTTTTTTTAAAACTGTATTTCCTGCCGTGTTGGGGACCTTCCTTGCAACCAGAAATAGACACCACGAAATAGGCAAAGCAGAGAAGGGTGATTTTGCAAAGGAAATCTCCCTTTAAGAGAAATGCTATGTTAGTATTTTTATTCCATGTACCATTTATTTCAATACACATTTGCAGATAACTTTAAATGAGGTGTTATGACGAGATATTCACCCCAAACTGAAATATACTTAGCTCAAATTCAAGAAACTCTTTGTCTAGTGAAAGAAGTGGCTGCATTTTCTCAAAACTTAATATTAGAAGGAGTATTTGTATAACTGTGCTCAGGCAGTAGAAAAAGGTTAGAGAAAGGAATGATTGTATTCAGTGTGAGATCCAGGAAGTGAAGTATTGATGAGTACTAAAAGTGAACACTCTTTGGGTGGACAATGGTTAAAATGACACAGTCATGGTGCAACAGAACTTGGTTACCTTATTTGGAAGACCAGTTTTTCATGGCCATGGTACAAGGTATCTTCAATGAGGAGATTTGGTGAAAAATATGTTGTCTGAAAGGTTCTTGTGAGATACCTCCTAGAAGAAATGTAAACACATTTTCATTAAAATTAGCCCTTAGTGGCTGACTGACAGTTTAGGAATGGATAAGACCATTCCTGGCTATAATTATGATCATCTTTCATGTTTGCCTAGCCTGTGTCCTGACAGGTAGGGCAGCATTCCTGTGTAATTCAGTGAGCATTATGAGCAGTCCCACAGACAGTTTAGTGTGTGTGGAGATAAGCCAGTAATAAGAATGCACTCAGAGCTGATAGGAAATAAAATAAGATCATATTTACTGGTTTATCTGTGATTGCAAGGAAGATCTCAAACAAGGTAGGAAATACAATACAAAAACTGGTTTTAATAGAGAAGAAAAAGTTACTGCTTTATTTTTCTCTTTTACATAAACATTACTTAACTTGAATTAGAGCCTACCCAAATATTTTCATTTTGAATAAGCTACCTCTGTAAAGATGAAACTCACATGCTGGAGTATTTTAACCTGTGACTTTCATGAGATACATTTTATGCTTTAATTGTTATTACTTAGATGGAGTAGGATAAAGAAAACAAGAGCAGGTGAATGAATGCGTTGATCAGCTCTTTGTTAGTATAACAAAATATCTTAGCTGGTCTACTATATAAAGAAAATGGTCATTTGGCTCATAATTTGGAGGCACAAGGTACAAAATCATGGTATAGGGTCTTTCGAGAACCTACTTGTAATTACAAAGAGATCTAAGTTAAATTGTGTTTTCTATATCCTAATGACTCAATCTAAATATTCCCAAGAGGATCTTTCACAAAATACTGTATTTGGATTAAATTTTCTCACTCAATACCACTGCCATAATTTTAAAAATTAAATTATTTTATAAATTCAAAAGGACAAACTATATTCACACCATAACATTGCGATAAAGGATGTAAGTTAGCTTGCTCAGGGGACTGAAACAGGAGAATGATGCTTCCAGGAAAGGCCAGCCAAAGCAAATAGCAAAAATGCACCTCAACGGAAAGAACACTGATGGAGGAATATCAATACCAAATTCCAAACTCTACTATAAAGCCATAGTAATCAAAAAAGCTTGGTACTAGCAAAAGAACAGACCTCAGGACCAATGGAATAGAATTGAAAACCCAGAAATGAACCTACAGACCTATAGCCATCTAATCTTTCATAAGGGAGCTAAAAAAATAGAATGGAAGAAAGACAGCCTCTTCAGTAAATGGTGCTGGCAAAATTGGTTAACTACTTGTAGAAAACCAAAACTAGATCCTTATATATCACCCTGCACCAGAATCAACTCCAAATGGATCAAAGACCTCCATGTCAAAGCAGACACTCTGAAAACATTACAGGATGGAATAGGAGAAACCCTAGGTCTCCTGGGCGCAGGTCGAAATTTTCTTAATAGAGACCCAGAAACACAACAAATCAAAGAAAGGTTGGACAAATGGGATGGCATGAAATTGCAGAGCTTCTGCATGGCAAAGGACACAGTTAGCAAGATCAATAGAAAGCCCACAGATTGGGAGAAGATCTTTCACTAGCCATATAACGGACAAGGGTCTCATATCTAAAATATACTTGGAACTCAAAAAAATAAATCCCCCAACAACAAATCCTCAAAGAAACAACTGCCCAATAAATAAGTGGGTTAAAGACTTAAAGAGAAACTCCTCTGAAGAAGAAAGAAGGATGGTCAATAGACACATGAAGAAATGCTCAACCTCCCTAGCCATAAAAGAAATGCAAATCAAAACAACATTAAGATATCACCTCACCCCAGTTAGAATGGCAAAAATCAAGAACTCTAACTGTAACCCCTCTGTATGGTATTTTTACAATAAAAATGTATTTAAAATGATGAAAGAAGCATCCAGTGAGTAAAAGAAGATGAAAAATTTCAAAAAGAAAATAGTTTCTATGAGGGAGAGTCCAGTGGGAGAATTAAAAGCCAAGGCATAGACCTTGAACCCTAAGCTATGTATTCAAATGTTTTTTTTTCTTTCATGCGATTGTTTCTAACACATTTATAAGATTATCTCTTTGTTGCTTTGTATGTCCCTCCCCTACAGTATAACCCCTGCTTTCACTGTATTTGATGTCGGTATAATTTGTGGAGGGAAGGGGAAAAACAGGTCGTTTAAATAAGGATACAGGCGGACCCATTGCAACAATGAGATGTACAAGTTGTCATGACGAAAACGAACTTTACAACTTTGGTGGGGCGGGGGGAGGATTGGCTAGGGGGAAGGGGAAGGCTGGGAAGAGGAAACAAAGGAGGAGGCTACAATGCTTGATAAGAAATGTACTCATTATCTTGCCCATGTAAATGTAACCCCTCTGTACAGTATTTTCACAATAAAAAATAAATAAAATTTAAAAAAAGAAATTGCCATCAGAAATATTCGAGTAAGTTAAAACCTCATAATATAATAGGAAATTGTCATTGGAAGTACTTGATGACTTGAAATCCACTACAATTTTGTGTTCTCTTCTCCCTATTCTCTGTTTTCTATATTACACATTAGAGTGATTTTTATAAAAACAATATACCTAGATTAAATTGATAAACTAAAAGTAGGGAATCACTTTTCATTCTATTTCCAAAGAAATTTCATAAATTAACAACCAACTTAAATTCTTTATTTTTTTAGATGAAAGTTATTCCAACACCCTCAAAATATACATAAAAAAAACAATTCTTGTTTCTTCATCTATGTATGGGTATTTATTTAATATGTCACTTGATTGTAAAAAGAAAGTTGAACAATTGTGGCAAAAAGTCATCTGCATTACCATCATTTGTTTAATCATTTTATTAATAACAACAAATAAAAAATAGTATGATAACTATTATGCAACATGAGAAAGAAGAGAAGTCTATTACATGATTTCTACCATAGCCTTTAGCTTATACTAGGAGAGATATAGTCAATTCATTTAGATTATAAACTTTGTGGGTTATGGTCTACATTTGCAAAATTTAGAGTAAAAAATATTAAAATGTTGTACTGAAATTCAATTCCTTCATCTTAAATTCTGCATAGTTTCTAAGTTTTTAAGAATAATGTGACAAAATGAAATTTCAGGATACTTAGAGTGCAAACCAAGCATACTGGTACCTGAAGCCAAAGAAAAATGTATTAACATTCATTCTATTACTTTTTTATATTTTATAATGTTTTTAATTTTTATTTTACAAAAATATTGAGGGCTTTTTGCACACCCTACACTTACAATGGGTATCTCTTTATTCTCAATTCTTATTCCTAGATCTAATTTTTTTTATTAAATCCCCCTTTCCCTGTGTACTTTTTATGACACAATGGATTTGCTAAATTAATTGTTACTGTTAATGATTTTGCTTCCATTTTGCATAAACAACCATAATGTTTATAATATTCTTAATTTTTCTTATTTGTTACAAACCACAGTACTTTTCCTTTTCCTTTACCAAACCACGAAGCAAATTGAATGTTTACTGACAAAGCAGACATTCAGATGTTACTTGACTTCTTTTATTTTTTAATGTCTTCATCTATTTTGATAGTATTTAGAAAATGTCTGGATTTGCTGGTGATTCAGTGAATAGACTGGATGCTGAAGGATTGCCCTCAATGCTTGTTAATTGTAATGCTTGTTAATTTCATGCACAGTTAGAGAATACAGACAATAGAAAGATGACTTGAACATGCATTTCATAAATTTCTGGTTTGCTAGTAGTAATATTAAAAAGGCTTTTAATGCTTTGGCTGGAAGTCATTTGGAGGAAGGGAAAGCTGAAGTGATCATATGTCCCTGTCTGAGAGGACATTCATCCTTTTCCAATTGCCTTGTGCTGTTTTCTCTGCTTGGCATTCCTGCCAAAAACTACACTGGCATTAAAAGGCAATTATTTCTGTCTTTGAGTCCTATAAGATTTCCAGAGCCACTTCACAATGAAGCCCATAAACCTCCTACCGGCTCCGCTCTTACAAGGATGATTTTCACAGCACACACCGGGTTAATGCAGCCCGCAGGATTCCTGGCTCTTTGGCAATGCATTTTCTCATATTTTGAAGAGCTATTACTAGAAGAGGAAAGCCTTGGTCTCTACCTCTACATTTTAAGATCTTTTTTTCCACAATCCTTTTAAAACCATTATTGTCCCTCAAATGTAAATGTTAAAATACTTACTGCTGAAACTATTCTACAGAGCTTGATAATGGAGCAATTTCACTAATAAATCAGTCTAGTGCCACATATTTGACATCATATTCTATAATTTATCTCAGTGTAATCAAAATATTAAAATTGAAGGATTTCTTTAAAACCATCCAGCTAAATATCCTCATTTTATGAATGAAGAAAATAAAGCATTTGAAAAAAATGAAGAACTATGTAGCTGTCAGCTGCTCTCTAATGGAACCTGCACTGGAACTCAGATTTCCCATTAATAACAACAAAGTACATTAATTGAGTTTCAGAACAGTCCTGTGGAAATGTCAATATAACATCACTTAGAATCAGGTACTTGAGGATGATATTCTAATTATGAATGAGTGTTTTCCTTGCCTATAATGCAGCCATTGAAAATGGTAGGCACTGTGGGTGAATATTCCTGTCCCACTAAATTCATATACTAATGTGATAAACTCAGTTTCTGGGACTTGGAATGTAATGATAGTAGATTAGTTCTGAAAAGCACCATGGTGACATTAGCATCTTTAGGACAAGAAAGGACTAGAACTCATTTTCTTTACCATGTTTGGGTACAGTGAGGTCATCATCAGTATCCTCACCAAGAAGGAGGGCTTTCATCAAGAACTTGATCATGCTAGCACCTTAACCTCAGATTTCTAGCCTCCTGTGTGAGAAACAAATGGGTGCTGTTTATTCCAGCAGTTATATTTGGCTTAAGCAATAGTATCACAAGTATGAGAAGAGATTCTATAGCACAAAGCTTTATCTCTGGTCCATTGAAATTAAAGAGAAGTGAGTAGTGTCAGTCTAGGAGAGGCCATAGCTCTCTGATACAAACTTATGTCACCCACACAAGAGAAAGGTATTTCTCCACCTGCTATCATTACATCTCTACATCTTATCATCTCTAGAAGATAAGTCGTAGTTGTGATATACACACATGCACTCACACATGCATACACGAGCATTGTGCCTATATGTAATGCATACATACATGCACACACATACCACTCTCATATGTCATCTATGACTAAAACTTTTCAGAGACATAAGATCAAATATATATATATATATATATATAATTTGAATCAAAAAGGGAAAAAGCCCATAAACTCAATTCAATAACTATTTCTCTCACTCTTTAAGAAAATGATTATGCTAAATAAGTGCCAAATGTTAGAAACAAATGACAATGTCAGCAAGTTACAAGAGAATATGTGAGGAAATAGCTAGAGGGTTTCCATGGGGTTCAATGTTAAAGATTGTAGTTCGCTTTACATTTTCATTCTCATATAGAAGTCATTCGCACAGTCAAAAATGCTGAAAGACGCTATGTTGAAAAACGAACTTTACAATTTAGGCCGGAAGGGGAGAGTGTGGTTGAGGAGGTGGGAGGGAAGGGATGGGGGAAAATGAAGGAGGAGGCAACAATGCTTGATAAGAAATGTACTCATTACCTTGCTCATGTAACTGTAACCCCTCTGTATGGTATTTTTACAATAAAAATGTATTTAAAAATGAGGAAAAAAGCATCCAGTGAGTAAAAGAAGATGAAAAATTTCAGAAAGAAAATAGTTTCTATGAGGGAGAGTCCAGTGGGAGAATTAGAAGCCAAGGCATAGACCTTGAACCCTAAGATATGTATTCAAATGTTTTTTTCTTTCATGCGATTGTTTCTAACACATTTATAAGATTATTTCTTTGTTGCTTTGTATGTCCCTCCCCCACAGTATAACCCCTGCTTTCACTGTATTTGATGTCCGTATAATTTGTGGAGGGAAAAGGGAAAAACAAGTCGTTTAAATAAGGATATAGGTGGACCCGTTGCATCAATGAGAAGTACAAGTTGTCATGTCAAAAACAAACTTTACAACTTTGGTGGGGGGGGGGAGAATTGGAGGGGGGGCAGGGAGGAGGCTGGGAAGGGATGGGAAGGGGAAACAAAGAAGGAGGCTACAATGCTTGGTAAGAAATGTACTCATTATCTTGCCCATGTAATTGTAACCCTTCTGTACAGTATTTTCACAATAAAAAATAAATAAAAATTTTAAAAAAAGAAAATTTTGGCCTGTGCTAAGGAAAAGATAAATAAATAACATAACAACCAAAAAAAGTTCAAATACTTTTTTTGATGATGATGATGTTTGAACTCTGCAAAACAAATATGGCTGTTTACTCAGCATGAGATGAAGCATTAGTGAGAGGAAAGGGGTAATCTTAATGTATATCCTCAAATGATTCATCATCAGATCTCTCTTTTTTCCCTTGCTTCCCTTCTTTTTCTTCTTCTTTCTCCTGTCATCCCCTCTGTCTTTCTCCCCTTCTCCTCTTTATTTTTTCTGTGAACATGTGGGGTTTTTAATTCTTTAGATTCTCCAATCTTTCTTACACTCCTTTTTCATACTTTAAGTCTACTCAGTATAAGTATTTCTGCCATCTCTAGCTAAGATGTTGCCAGTCTTGCTGATTCTTCTCTCCCTCTGTCTTGCTTGTCACTGTGCATTTTCTTTTGCTACATTATTGTTATATCCTAATCAATACAATCCCTGTGCCATTGGTAAGACTTTCAACTTGGCCTTGTAATGCCCCTCTTTTTCCCACCATGCCCTGCCTTGCTGGCAGATCACTAAAACATTGCATCAGCTTATCATTTCCCTTGCTAAAACTTCCATCGTTTTCCCTGTGCTGACAGGATAAAATCCAATCTCTTATCATGAAATACCATGCTCTTTATTATTGGCCTCAAACTACTTGTAACAATTTATGTCCAACTAATGCCAACCAGATTGGCAATACGAAGAACAAAATCCTCTATTCTTGCTATCCAACTCTCACTTTGCATTTGTATTTCACTACCTCTTTTCATATGTCAGGCTGGAATTCAGCCTAAGTAATAGCCAGTCATAGAAAAAGAAAACTTTTGAGTTACATTTTAAGAAGTCTACCTAGACTGTCTTCTATCTGTCTGGGCATACAGAGGTTGCCTCTTTGTAAGAGAGGGGAGAATGAATGAAGCCTAGGAGGTCACCAGGTACCTGTTACTTGGGGGTAGTTGTGCGAGTTTTGTTATTGTTAGTGTTGTTATTTTTTGCATTTAGAAAAGAAACACACTACCAAATATAGCCATTTGATGTATGGAAATACTTCATATTTTCTAATTAAGACTTATTTGAATTTATTAGACTTATTTTCACATGTTTTTCTTTACTCCTCATATAAAATAGACTCTTTAAACTTTTGTTAGATTAAGTTAACTTTTCTAAAGCCCAAACGGTCTCCTTCATTTGATATTTTCTGCTCAAAGTTTGGGTAAAAGCTAATCCTTAACTGTATATAACTATTTTTTTCTGAAGTCTCAAAAGAAGATATTATTCTCTTGTAGCTTGAAGATTTATTTGTAGAAGTTCTACATGGAAGGAAGGGAAACCACAAAAAATTTTGAAGCAGAAGATGAAAAGTAAACACAGTAGCTTGTTGGAACATTGGTAGCAAATGATGAAGCCAACTATAGAAGGAGAACTAAATTTTCTTCTGACCTGGGAGCTTGTTGAAGTTGAGAACTCGTGAACTGATAAACCAGGGAGAGGATAGTTCCAGTAAGTTAAAATAAATAGATTCCAAGAGAAATTAGGACTTGATTCAGTTGCCCAATATCAAAACCAGACTGGCCTTTCTCCTTTTAGTCTTTTAAACTATAACTCAAAGGAAGTATTTTTAAAACAACTTTACAAGTATACATTAGACCTCAGTTTATAATTATGTAAGATAATTAGATATTTTAAATTTGCAATAGTCCATTTTTCGAGCACATTATCTTGGGCTATAAGATATATTGTCAATGGACACTGGTGGCTCACGCCTGTGATCCTAGCTGCTCAGGAGGCTGAGAGCTGAGGATCACAGTTCAAAGCCAGCCTGGGCAGGAAAGTTCATGAGACTCTTATCGCCAATAAACCACCAGAAAACCAGAAGTGGCACTGTGGCTTAAGTGGTAGAGTGGTGGCCTTAAGCTGAAGAATTGAGGGACAGCACCCAAGCCCAGTGTTCAAACCTCACAACTGACAAAAAAACAAAAAAACAAAAAAACAAAAAACAAAAAACAAACCTGAAGCCAGCTACTAGAACCCATGTTTGTACTCAGGATCCTGAGATCTGGAGGGTTATAGCTCACTAGCCCAGGTAAAACATGAGACTCCATCTTCAATTAACCAGCAGAAAAAGGTCAAGCTGCACTGTGGCTCAAGTGATAGGGTGCCAGCTATGAGCAAGAAAGCCTAGCAAGAGTAGAAAGCCTGAAGGTGAAACCCTGGTACCAATGGCAGAAACAACAACAACAAAATCAAAAATCTGGAGCTGGGCACAAGTGGCTCATGCCTTTAATTCTAGCTACTCAAGAGATGAGATCTGAGGATATCAGTTTGAAGACAGCCTGGGTAGGAAAGTCTCTAAGACACATTTATTTACAATAAACAACCAAAAAGTTAGAAGTAGAGCTGTGGCTAATGTGACATAGCATTAGCATTGAACAAAAGAAGTCAGGGAGAGCACCCAGGCCCTGAGTTCAAACCTTGGACTGACATAATCAAAATTTTAAAAGGTAGAATAGAAACATTACATATATAACATTGCAACATGTTAAAATTTGTATAAATGTGCATTCATATGAACTAGAACATGGTAACATACTCTAGGTATATATGCACAGTAAATCTAAATAATTCATATATCCATCATTACAATAAATAATTTAAATGAATTACTTTGTGCACTGAGAAAAAAAATTTCTAAGATTCTAGTATCATTCTCTCATCTTTTCTTGAATTGATCTTTCCCACTTAAAATATGTGCTTGTTAGCCCGGTGCCGGTGGCTCACGCCTATAATCCTGGCTACTTAGGATGTTGAGATCTGAGGATCGAGGTTCAAAGCCAGCCAAGGCAGGAAAGTCTGTGAAATGCCTATCTCCAATAAACCACCAGAAAACCGGAAGTGGCGCTGTAGCTCAAGTGGTAGAGTGCTAGCCTTGAGCTGAAGAGCTGAGGAACAGTACTCAGACCCAGAGTTCAAGCCCCACGACTGACAAAAATATAAATAAAAATAAAAAAATGGTTGTTTTTGAACATAAATAAAGCAAATTCAAAAGTAGTTAACTCTAGAACTGAGAAAACAAAGTTAGAGAGCAGCTGGAAGATGGAGAAATGCTCATATTTGACTGCTTATACTCTGAAATTGATTGAATTCATCATTAAATATTACACATTTATCTTCATGAAAACAAGTTAAAAATTAAACTTTCTGAAAAGCAAAGAAACAGAATCTCTGCACAAATGTTTATGATACTTTTATATATTATTGTTAAAAGTTGGATGGTGGAAAAAATTGTTTGCTAGGCATTGGAGGAAGGTACAGATGATGAGGAGGCTCATAAAGGATTTTAGTCCCAGAAAAATATACTGTAAACCACTGTAGTGGAGGATAGATGCAATTTTACATTGTTCTCAAATCAATAAAAAAACAAAGAGAGTAAATACTAATAAGGATTTAGGATGATATAATGCTCATCATTTGTAATGAATGTACTTCTTCAATGGGATATGTGGATGGAAAATGGATGCACACTTTGGGGTACAAAATAAACAAGAAATTTCTATATCTTCCCCTCAATTTTACTGTGGACCTTAATCTGCTTCAAAAATTAAAATTAAGAAAACACAAAAAGAAGCCAAACATTCACACCTGTAATCCTAGCTACTCCGGAGGCTGGGATCTGAGGATCAAGGTTAAAAATCAGCCTGGGCAGGGCAGAAAAGTCCAGGAGACTCTTGTCTCCAATTAGCCACCAGAAAACCAGAAATAGAACTCAAAGTGGTAGAATGCTAGTCTTGATCAGAAAGAGCTCAGGGACAGCACCCATGCCCAGAGTTCAAGACCCATGTCCAACAAAAAACAAACAAAAAGATGTAAAGAAGCAAACCAAAAAGTGGGGTTTAAAAGCAATTCATGTGATAAAAAAAATTAAACTTTGACTAAGTAGAAAACATCTTGCTTCAGATGTTAAAATCTTAAAAAAAAAAGCATTAATGTGGAGGAACAATCAGACTTGGTTTCTTAGAACAATATCTCTTAAGACATGTGTTTTTGTTAACCTACTCAATGACTAAATCCCCAAAGAAAAGAAATACCTTTATTGAAGTTAATTCCTTTCAGAATGTGTGGAAGGACATTAAAAGGATGTCATGGGGATTTTGTGACAATAATGATGATATAATCAAATCAAACCAAAGATTGTTCCAGCAAAACACAGTAGATCTGTCCTCAATTCTGAAAGAAAATATCTCAGAAATCTGTAATTAAATACTTTTTTTAGAGATAGAATTAGACTCTAATATCCAACCATGACTGATGAGATAAACAGTAGATATAATGGGTTTTTCCTTCCATGGAAATTTTTTTTCAAGTTTAGGAAACTTACATCTGAACTAGAATGCCTTGTGTATGTCTACATGTCAAAATATTCAGTGGAACTTTGAATCTTGAGTAATCATTCTGAGGGAATTGGTAATTCCTTAAACAAAAATCTTTTGATTTTCTATGTAATTTTTTCACTAGTATAAAATGAAACAGTGAAAATTACTTATTATTAGTATTACCATTGTACATAATATTTTATATTATTTTAATATATTTTATTGTAAAGATACTGTACAAAGGGGTTACATTACATGAGTAATGTAATGATTACATTTCTTATCTAGCATTGTTATCCTCTCCTTTGTTTTTCCCCTACCATCCCTTCCCTCCCTACCTCCCCATCTCCTCCCTCCCCTCCACCCAAGATGTAAAGTTCATTTTCAACATAGTGTCTTGTACATCTCATTGTTGAAATGGGTCAACCTGTACCCTTATTTCAGCTTTTTGTTATTTCCCTTCCCCTCTCCCAAATTAGAACAACATATATACAAGATGCAGAACACCAGAATCAAATACAGTGAAAACAGGGGTTATACCATAGGGGAAGAACATACAAAAGAAACAAAAAAAATCACACAGTACATTATAAGTACATTAAAAGCAACAGCAACAAAGATAAAACCTCTTGTGTCCCTATCTTCGGATTCATTTCGCTTAGCATCATCATTTATGGTCTTTCTGCTTGTGTTAGACATATGCTAGTTATTGCAAGTAAGGGAAACCATGGGACCTATGTTTCTTTGGGCCTGTCTTATTTCACAATATAATTTTTTTCCAATTCTTTCCATTTCCAAACAAATGGGATGGTGTCATTCTTTCTGATGTAGGCATATAATTCCATTATATTGTGTGTGTGTATGTGTCTGTATATACCATATTTTCTTACATTCTTCAAGTAGAAAAGGTGACTATTTAGATTTCAATCCTTGCCCAACTCCAGCCCTGTAATCATTAGACAATATTCATCCTGGACAATTCTTAGATTTAGGGTTGGTAAAATATGTATAAGTAGAATTAAGACACTCGCAGCATGCACACTCAAGAAATTCTCCCTTTAGCTAACATGAGATCTTATATATCTATAGAAGGTATCCCAAATAAGTCCAAATTATTTACAAAGTCTAGGATCAATGTGCACACAAATATTCAAAATATTCAAACTTTCTCTTTCTTTGAAATAAGTATAGGTTTAGTTTTAAGTTCCCCCAAATACAAATGGTGTATTTATTCTGAAAATGTATGTGTGTGTGTGTGTGTGTGTGTGTGTGTGTGTGTGTATACATGGAACAAAATTTTTTGTTGTTGTTGTTGTTTGTCGGTCATGGGCACTGGGCCATGGGCCCAGTGAACTCTGGGCCTGGGCACTGTCCCTCAGCTCTTCAGCTCAAGGCTAGCGCTGTACCACTTCAGCCACAGTGCCACTTCCAGTTTTCTGGAGGTTTATTGGAGATAAGAGTCTCAGAGACTTTCTTGCCCAGGCTGGCTTTGAACCACGATCCTCAGATCTCAGCCACATGAGTAGCTAGGATTACAGGTGTGAGCCACTGGTACCTGGCTATGGAACAAAGTTTTAAAGCACTGTTGTCATAAAAAGATAATATAGAAATTAAACCCAATTACAAGACTATGCTGAAAATTAGTATTAGTTATATATACTAACAAAAAAACTGAAATATTCAAATTCTACAGATACTCATATAAAGGGCTGGGAAGGTGGCTCAGTGGTAGAGTGCTTGTCTTGCATGCATGAGGCCCTGGGTTCAATTCCTCAGCACCACATAAGCAGAAAAAGTCAGAAGTGGCACTGTAGCTCAAGTGGTAGAGCGCTAGCCTTGAGCTGAAGAGCTGAGGGACAGCTCTCAGGCCCATAGTTCAGGCCCCATGACTGACAAAAAAAAATCAATCCAGCAAATACTCATATAAGAATTTTTTCCAGGACTAAGCAAGGAGGAGACGTTTACATGATTATTACAATGATAGGAAGATCTGAAACTATGGAGTATGTAAACTGAATAGAAATTATTGAGTAAATATCTTTGGTCACTAGTTTATAACTAAAATTATGGGACAAATGAACTATTCAAACTAAGTAAGACCCATATATTTTCTTTCTGGGAGCATTTATTCATTGGTTAACTTAACCTAATACTAAGACTACTGCAAACACTTGTGGGTTCTTGTGCACAAGAAGCCTAGATTCCAGTACTGCCTTACAGTGAGGTCAGTAATATCACTTTAGACAAACTACTGCTTGTATTTAGGTGATCCTTTTCCCAAACTTTGTGGTAAATTGCACTCAGTAGTAAAGGGACATCTTTTAATATAGAAGTTGTGGGAAAATCCTGAATAGAAGGTTCTTTCATTTTCTTCAGGGGTCATGGCCCCAACTTCTCTGATACTCCTAGAAGGGCAGTACTTAATTTACTGAGTATCTCCCATAACAAAAGCTCACTCTTGCTTGCTCTGGGCTGAATTTTTTTAAACCATTTGAGCCACCTCTCCATACTAGTGTTGGACTGATTGATCAAAAACAAAAACTTTCAGACTTCTCTCCTTGGGTTGGCATCAAACCTCAGTCTTCCAAGAAGTGTCAGCCTCCTGAGTAGCTATGATTTCAGATATGAACTACTGGATCATCACTTCCCATAGAAACCTTTGCTCCCTTGTCAATGGCAGGCATCAATGGAAGCATAAACACTGCATAAATATATATCTAGTGCTCTGTAATGTCCTGGAAATATAGTAGTTGATCTTTTAAACCAAAATATGCTAACAGATGATGGGGGTAGGAATAATACTTTTCAAGTTTTTGAAACTCAATATGAAATCTCTATGCAGAAATTCAAGGATAAAACACTGCCTGGGGATTCAATGTGTTTGTTCTCAATTTTGAATTCATTGAAGAGATTCAAGAAAAACAAACAAATTGTTGTGGGTTTCATGGAAATAACTTTAGTTCGGCCATTTCATTTGTTTTTTTCACCAGTAGAAAACAGGAACACATTCAACAACATTAATAGTTTCTTAATGTAGCGTCTTATAACAAAGGAATATGTTCATGAACTGCTTCCCACATACAGTCTTTAGACTGTGTATTTATAAGGTCAGCTAAATGAGATCACAAACAAGTTATCAAATTCACTGAGAACTACAATTTCAATAGATGAGAGTCTGCTTTCTGGTATCAATGACGTTGGTGCTTGACTTGAAGCTGAAACAGATAAGTATCCTGTCACTTACTTTTCAATAGTTACTTGTATTTAAGACTTTAAGGGACCCTTTCATAAGTAGCTTTCATGTTTGCCTAGTTGAAATTCTTATCTAAAATCCTGAAAGTCCCTGGGAGAGGGCAGAAAGAAAATCACTTTAAGGAAAACCACAAGATTTGAATCAATCCTACTTATGAGTTTTATAAAAATAACTAAATCAAAAGCTCACCTAACCAGCCACTTGTGGCTTGTGCTTGTAATTCTAGCTACTCAGAAGAACTAGATGTGAGGATTTGATTCAAAGCCAGCCCAAGCAGACAAATCCAAGAAATTCTTATCTCCAATTAACCAGCAAAATGCAGGAAATAGATATATGGCTCAAGTGGTAGAGCACCATCCTCAAGTGAAAAAGTCCCCCACCCCTCAATTTGAGCCCTGGTACCCCTGTCTCTCTCTCTGTCTCTCTCTCTCTCTCTCTCTTTCTCTCCCTCTCTCTCTCTCTCACACACACACATACACACACACATATATACACACACAAACACAAACATACATACACACATGTGCATGCGCACAGACACAGACACACAAGAGCTCATCTATTCCAGACTTTTTTTTTTCAAGGTACAAACATATAAGTTTAACTTCATTTTGTTTATTTTTTATTTACCTTTCATTATGTAAATGCTCAGAATATATTCACTTTTCAAAGTTCTCTGCTTAAAAGTTATCTGCTTTCTGGACATATGGATGTACCAAGAAGTAGAATAATAAATTTAGTGCATTGCACCTAAAAGTAATTAGCTTTCTGTTTGCTCTTTGCAAGTGAATTGCTGGCAGTCTTCCAAAAAGAAGATAAATATACTATGTTTTGCTATCTATTTCAATGTGTCTTCTAATTAGATGCAATTAGTCAAAAAATTGAGACATGTCTCTAACATGAATGAATAAAACATTTTAGTTCCTTGCAAATTGAATGCATGTGGACCAGAAATGGCTAGTTGAAACTTATATTAAACATTCCAGATTAGTTAGAATGAAATAAATTTCAGTAGAAGAAACATAGTGGCTGTACATGATGCTTTAAATTGTTTTGGTTTTAGAACAGGTAGTAGACAATAACAGCCAAAACAGGACAAATGCTAAAGCTTGTATTTACAGGAGCTTGGTAAATGAGAAATGCTTGTACTTTTTCAAGCAAATGAGCAGGTCTCAAATGTTAAGAAGCCTGAATTTATGTCTTTGTACAAATCATTTGTTTCTTGCATTTTCCCAAATTCACAACTATTGTTCTTCCTATTCAGGAAAATGGAACATGCACATACCTGACAAACCTTGTGAAGCTCAGGGGGGAAAATACATTAGGACAAAACAATCAGAATCAGATAGCCACAATTCTTCCTATATACACAGTGTTACTCAGAGACAAATTTAAATGTAAAGACAACATAAAATCCTATAGTTCTCAAAAGCTTCCTCTGAAAAGGTTTCTTACTGTTCCTGCATCAGTAAAGAAACTTTTTCCCCATAATGGGGTTTGGACTTACGGCTTCCTATTACAAGGTAAGTGCTCTACCACTTGAGCCAAACTTCCAGATTTTCACTTTTTCCTTAGTCATTTTTTGGTTAGAGTCTCACGCCCTACACCACATTTCTTCTATTATGTAACCTGCATAGCGGAGATCACAGGTGCCCACCAGCACATCTGGCTTGTTTGATGAGATTGAATCTTGCTACATTTTTCCCCAGGATGGCCTTAAACTTTGATTTTCTAGATCTCTGTTTCCTGAGTAGCTGGAATTACACGCACGGGTCCCTGTAGTCTGGCCTGACGTTTAACCTTATTAATGAGCTCTGTGGTTTCGAAATGGATCAAGTATTTTGCAAAGCTGTCTGGAAGTACAGATTGATGTCTCTTGAATAAAAGCATATATTTTCAGCAATTTATTTTGAAAAAGGTGTTAGGTACATGCTATATACAGAAATTCTAATGAAATACTACATTTCAAGTAGTTAGTATATGCTGAACTCTTGTCCATTTCAAATTATTTAGTGCTAATATTAACTGCCATGTAGATACCATTATCCACCACTTTATGTAAACACATTTTTATCTCTGAAGCTCATAGTGATAATGACTAACTCACATTTCAAACAGCAATGACACAAATAAGGCACAGATCTAAGTCTGTCTGAACTTGTGCTTTTACCAGTGGACTTTTCAAAGTATAATTTATATTTTAAAAAGTCAGACAATGTGGGGCTGGGAAGGTGGCTCAGTGGTTGACGCTTGCATGCATGCATGAGGCTCTGGGTTCGATTCCTCAGCACCACATAAGCAGAAAAGAAAAAAGCCAGAAGTGGTGCTGTGGCTCAAGTAGTAGAGCGCTAGCCTTGAGCTGAAGAGCTGAGGGACAGTGCCCAGGCCCAGAGTTTAGGACCCACGACTGGATCCCCCCAAAAAAATTTTTTTTTAAAGTCAGACAATGTCAATAGTCACTAGTTAGGTGTTAGGGGTTCATGCCTGAAATCTTAGTTAATGTTGCTAAGAAGTATGAGATCTGGAGGATCAAAGATTGAATCAGCTAGGCAGAAAAGTCCAGAAGACTCCACCTGCAAAATCACTAGCAAAAATGGACTGGTGATATGGTTCAAGTGGTAAAGCTATAACTGAACAAGTAAGGAAGCTAGCCAGAGGCCCTAACTTCAAATCTCCAATAATGTAAAAGAAATTGCTTCTGGATTTTGCCTTTACATTTTTTCCCAGTACATCAAATTGTCTGCTTCAAAATTAAACAATACATGATGAATATATATCTATAGTAAGTATAAACCTTGTTAGGTTTTTGTTGGTAATCTCAAAATTCTTTATTTTTTACTTATCAACAAGGGCTGTCTCATCGAAATGAACTCCAAGAAATTGAAAAAGGGTTGTTTTTTGGTGCTGCTGCTGTTGTTTTAGCTTGTTTTTCTACTTTGTTGCTCTTTTTGATTTCTGTACCGTTTGTCTTATATGCATGTTTATCTGCAAGGGGGAACACAGAAATTGTGAGGAAATTGGTGAAATAACTCAGCAGTGATACTCACTAGACACTGTGTTGAAAATGAAGTACACTACTTGTGGGGGAAGATGTTGGGAGGGAAATAACTAGGAGAAAATGAGGGAAGTGTTGCCACTATTCAAAAAGAAATATAAGCATTACCAGACTTACATAACTGCAACCCCTCTGTATATACCTTTTACAATAATAATAAATACAGAGATAAATAAAATTTTTAAGAGAAACAGTCTTGCGAATAAGAAAGCTGAGTTTGCCCCCTAGTGGCATCTATATTTTTAAAGTTGAATATAGATCTGATTCCTAGGACATATTCATTGTATTTATTTTTGTCAGCCCTTTGATGGTGTTTGGAAGAAACCAGGTATTAGAACATTAAGATGAGCTAGTCATGATTTCTAATTAGGGTTTGAGTTGATTGGAACAGTTTATTGAGCTATTCTTGGATGAAATTGAAAGATCAGACCAATGAAAAATCAGACCAATAAAATCATGGCTACTTAACAATATTTTAATATTGTACTATTTGTTTTGCCTGCTTATGTTTTAAATGCATCTTTAACTTGATAATTAAATCATACTGTAAGCTGGGTGCGGTGGTACTCCCTTGTAATCCCAGAAATTTAGGAATCAGAAGACTAAGGTTATCTGGAGCCCAAGAGTTCCAGACTAAACTGGGCAATGTAGCTGCACGCTGTCTCAACAACAACAAACACAAAAGTAAATCGTTAATCAAATGTATTTCTTTGGAGTAAAAAGGGGCAAAAGATAGGATTTCTCTTTGTATCTTTAAGTGCTCTCCAAACATATGTTAATTTCGTATTGAAATGACATAAATGTGTTAAAAAAAATGGAGCCAGTTTGGAGCCAGAGACCTGTGGCTAATGCTTGTAACCTTAGATACCCTGGATGCTGAAACTGGAAGATTGTGATTCAAAGTCAGCCTTAGCAGAAAAGTCCATGAGACTCTTTATCTCTAATAAACTATCCAGGAAATGTTGGAGGTGGAGCTCTGTTTCAAGTGGTAGAAAGCTTGCCTTGAACAAAAAGAGCTCAGGGACAGCACTTTAGCCTTAAATTCAGAAGGGACAGACAGACAGACAGACAGACAGACAGACAGACAGACAGACACACACACACACACACACACACACACACACACACACACACACACACACACACACACACACACACACACACACACACACAAAAAGGGGAGGAGGATAAAGACAGGCCTGGGAACTATCCCTTAACTTTTTCGCTGAAGACCTGTGCTTTACAACTTGAGCCATAAACTGACTTTCAGCTTTTTTGTGGATAATTGGAGATAAGAGTTTCACATATTTTCTGTTTGAGCTGGCTTTGAACTGTGATTCTTGGTTCTCAGTTAGTTAGGATTACAGGCATAAGACACAGTGCCTGACTCAAACTGCTGTCTTTCTATTGTTCTTCTGGTTATAAATAGAGCTGTGTGCAGAGAAGCCATATGCAGCAATGAAGCTGAACTATTGTTTTCCCAAAAGACAACACAAATTTATGGGTTTGTGTATGCAGAAAAAATGTATGCATAATGTCTTTAGCTAGAATTACAGGCACGAGTAACTTGGCACCCAGCTAGGAGTATTCATTTTTTGAACATGATTTCAAACAAATTCTTGCTTCTCTAAGCAAGGGAAGATAAAATAATAAGAAATAAATAATGTTGCTATTGCTCAAACAACTTCACCCCAATATTGTACAACTGGAGCTGTAAATGTGCATTTGATGCATCTGTGGGTCTGCACATCACAGCTCCCATCCAATGCACTTCCCAGCTGTTCCTGCAAGCCACTGCTGCCTCTCCATCACCACTGCTCCTGTTCTATGTGAGTCCAAGAAAGGCAAAGTCACCATGTGGGGATATATCAAGTTCACAGGCACAATTCATCTCAACTTTTAAAAAATGTAATTTTTTAAATTAATCACCAATTCAAGATTGTGAGATTTATTGGTTTAGCAGCTCTGGAATACTGAGTCCACATTTTCTCATAGAATTTAGTTTCAGGAACAAAACAGGACATTACCTTTAGATAAAGCTTGGAATCTCAGCTTTCTGTAGTCCCTAGCCCCATTTTACTTATTTAAATGACCTGGGTGACTTACTAATAGAAAGGCAGGCCATTTAAATGAGTGTCTCTTGAAAGGATATGCTGACCTCTGAGCTGACCCAGTGTTATTCCAAGCTATCAATCTTATTTCTGCTAATCAAAAATTATCGAGTCCCTCTTGCATGTGAATGAAACATTGGCAAATCTACCACCCCGATCCTTCCTGGCCATTTTATTTCTCTTGTATATTCCTTTCTTTATGGCTTTCATAGTCTCAAAATGTACATGTCCTCCTATCTGAAATGAAACTAAATATATACAAAGTATGATCATATTCCAGCCTCTGTACCAGGAACTGTGGTTTATAGCTCTTAAGCCAACAGGCAAATAGAAAATTAAAGTATGAATTGCAACTTAATTGTTGTAATTGTTGGTAATAGTAAATGTAGAAAATCCAATTAACTTGTCCTGCTGAGGGGTAAATTAATGGAGTCTTAATGAAAATAAGATGAAATTACTCAAGAATTTTCTCCAGTCATAACTAATTCGATAAATATCAAATATAGCTTAAGTATAGCTTGTAAAAGAAGGATGAAGACAGAACAAACTTTGGATATATTCACACTGTTTCATTTAAAAATATGTACAATATAGCATATCAACACCATTAAAAGATCAATGTTAAGGTTGTCAATCATTCTTTCCTAAATACAATTTAATATATACCAATACCTATAATAAAATATCATTTTTTGTTTGATCAAATTTTAGTCAAACTCCTAAACCTTCTTTGAGTCACATAGACCTTGCTAAGTCAGTTTAGCAAGAACATTCTTCCTAAAGAATAAAAGTCAGGTATATTCCTTTCATATCTGTCCCTCCCAGGATCTGATCAGGTTCTCCTTGTGGAGTATCTAGCACACTAGCCTGTCTTCAACAAGAATCCTACAAAGTTACCATGTTCTGAAACCCTCCTATGCCTGCCATTTCTTCTTAGTAACTTCCTATCCACTGACACTCCACCCTTTGCTTACGCTATAATTCCCACTTGTCATGACGTATCTGGAGTTGATCTTAGTTTCTCTACAACTGCAATATTCCACTGTATGTCTATCCCTAGGATCCTGAATAAACTTGTCCTTAGGGTGCTTTAACAATTGTCATTGAGAAATTAAAATATAAACGATTACCAATAAACCTACTATTAATACTTGTAGGCTATTCCTAAACAATTACTAATAAGCTTTTGAATATTGGATGAATGTGTATACATCTGGACTAGTCAGTCACTCGAGTCAGTAGCAGCTAGTGATTGGAGTAGGAAGGCCACTAAGTACAGTACATTCTATGGCTCCATCTGCTGTTCCAGTGTGTGATTGCATAGTAATTAATGCATATTCTCAAATGTTATGCAAAAATCTAGATCTTTTAAAATAATCTTACTTTAAAATCATAAATGTTGACACTCAAAAGAGAATACTCACAAGGTTGTACATCAATGAACTTTTTAAACATTTTTTAGAAAATGCCCTGCCATCCTTGCCCTCCATTTTTCTCTGTCAATCATTCACTCTTCCTTATACATTATGTTCTTACCTAGATGGTTATGTATTCATGGTTAGTCCAACTCACAATGCTTCTCAAAACCTATCTGACTTTTCTTATAGCCTGCTCAATCATTACCTAATCAAAATCTTAACTACCATGGAAAACTCAAGAGAAATTCCTGTTAGTGTATACATTTACAACCTTCAAATCCTAACTGTTCATTAGGTCTACTCTACTGAGTGAATAGACAAATTCTAAGCATAGAACAATTCTCCTTTGAACCTGCTATACTGATGGCCCCACAGTACAATTAGTATATAGTTGTTAGGTCCACCAAGGAAAAATGTCCCCTTCCCTTGCTCTCCCACCTTCACTCGTGGCCCCTTTCCATAGAAGTGCCAGCCCAGCCCAGTGTATATAGATAGATAGATAGATAGATAGATAGATAGATAGATAGATAGATAGATAGATAGATAGATAGATAGATTGATAGATTGATAGATATGAGACTTTCTCCATTATTTTTCTCTTCTACTCATATTATATTTAGAGAATAATAATACTAATATTCCACAGCAAATGCAAGTTTAAAAACCACAGGAAACAAAACTGTATATCTTACAAAATTCAGCTTTATATAAAAACAAATCATTTTTTCTTTTTTTAATTTTAATTTTATTATCAAGGTGATGTACAGAGGGGTTACAGTTACATACATAAGGTAGTGAGTATTTTCTTGTTGAACTTGTTACCTACTCCCTCATTTTTCTCCCACTTTCCCTCCCCTCAACCTCCCCCAACTTGTACAGATAATTTCCAACATATTGTTTAGTATCACAGTTGCATTGGTTTCCCCTTTGTCATTTCTCTCACAATATTTTTTGTTCTCCTTCCCTTCCCTAATTCAGATAAACGTGTATATAATACCCAGGGTACCAAAATCAATTACAATGACAACAGGCGATAAACCGTAAGAGGAAACACACACACACACACACACACACACACACACACACACAAAATCACATAGAACTCTTTGTTGTTGTAGTTTTTACATACATATATACACAAATATGTGTGTATGTTTGTGTATTTTTTATTGTAAAGGGACTGCACAGAGGGGTTGCAGTTACATGAGTAAGGTAATGAGTACATTTCCTATTGTTACTCCCTCCTTTTTTTCTCCTACCATCCCTTCCTTCTCCACCTCCCCAACTTCCCCCCTGCTTCCCCTCAAGTTGTAAAGTTTGTTTTCAACATAGTGTCTTCTACATCTCATTGTTACAGTGGGTCAACCTGTATCCTTATTTCAGCATTTTGTTATTTCCCTTCCCCTCCCCAAATTAGAAAAATGTATATACAAGATGCAGGGCACTAGAATCAATTACAGTGAAAATAGGGATTATACGATGTGGGAAGAACATACAAAAGAAACAATAAAAAATCACATAATACATTATAAACACATTAAAAACAATGGCAAGAAAGATAAGACCACTTGTGTCCCTATCTTGGGGTTCATTTCACTTAGCATCATCTTATATGGTCATTTTATTTTTATCTCTGAAGTTCTATCTGATTATTATTACGGATTAACTTTGAGTTACAGTAAGCTCATCTTTATTTCTAATTGATTATAACATTTTGATATATTTTCTTTTTTTTGTTTTGGTCAAGCATGGGACTTGAACTATGGGCTTGGGTGTTGTTCCTCAGCTCTTCAGCTCAAAGCAAGCTCTCTACCACTTGAGCCACAGCACCATTTCCAGTTTTCTGGTAGTTTTATTTGGAGATAAGAGTCTCATAGACTTTTCTGCCCAGGCTAGCTTTGAACCGCAATGCTCAGCCTCCCAAGTAGCTAGGATTACAGGCATAAGCCACCGGCACCAGGCTTCATTTTAAGAATTTTTGAAGAGGAAAGATCTGCCAGTGCAACTATGACTAAGACCTGATCTCACACACACTTTATGTTAGAGAATCTCCAGCCGTGTTGCTATATGACCCTACCTCTCTGCTGAAGTCCTTTCTTCTGTCAAATTGAGAATGTCCAGCTGTGCACAGCAATTTTTCATTCTCTCCACAGCTTTGAACAAACATCCCTACATAACTGATCTAACCTCAGATAATCTTCTGTTCTGGGAAGGAGGACTGTTCACACTGATTCAATGACTTATTAACACGATGCACCCACATCTGGTCCTCATGTGTTCAAACTCTACTTTCTCTTTATTCCCTTCCTGCTCAGGATCACATAATCTCTTCTCTCAAAAACGATAATTGCTTTCTCTATGGCTGCAACTAATTTGTTAGAGCCCTTCCTCAAAATGTATTAAGAAAAGGAAGCAAATTAACGTTTGTGTCTAATTAAAATGGCCTGACATTTGCAAAATTTTGAATACATTCCAAGATTATGCAATAACAATGCACTTGAGGAACTCTTTAACAGAACATGATATTCTTTGCTGAAATTGTTTCAGAAGAGGATGTTGAGCTCCACCTTTCCTTGATGCTTTGCTCCTCCTTTTTTTTTGCCTCATGGAACTTAACTGTTTCATCTCAGCTCCATATCACGTTTGACTCAGACGGATCATCAGGCTTTGTTAAAATTCTTCCTCTGCACTGTGGACTGAAACTCCTAATGCTGAGTAGTGGTAATCTAAGGGATGAACTTGGTTTCTTTCCCTACCCTAGGTCATTTCTACCCTGTGCAGACAAGGTGTTAGGTGACATCTGCATCATCTGTCTCAGTCTTTTAGTATTTGCTTTATGGCAAGTATATAAAATCAGTCCTGGGCAGTTGTTTCTTTGAGGATGTGTTGTTGGGAGATTTTATTTTTTGAGTTCCAGGTATATTTTAGATATGAAACCGTTGTCCATTGTATGGCTAGTGAAGATCTTCTCCCAATCCATGGGCTTTCTATTGATCTTGCTAACTATGTCCTTTGCCATGCAGAAGCTCTTCAATTTCATGCAATCCCATTTGTCCAACATTTGTTGTGTTTCTGGGTCTCTATTAAGAAAATTTTGGCCTGTGCCAAGGAGACCTAGGGTTTCTCCGATTCCGTTCTGTAATGTTTTCAGGGTGTCTGCTTTGACTCCGAGGTCTTTGATCCATTTGGAGTTGATTCTGGTGCAGGCACCATTTACCTAAGAGGCTGTCTTTCTTCCATTCTATTTTTTTAGCCCCCTTATAGAAGATTAGGTGGCTATAGGTCTGTGGGTTCATTTCTGAGTTTTCAATTCTTTTTTTTTATAAGTGTAAATACTGTACAGAAGGGTTACAATTACATGGGCAAGATAATGAGTACATTTCTTATCAATCATTGTAGCCTCCTCCTTTGTTTCCCCTTCCCATCCCTTCCCATCTTCTCCCCCTTCTCCCCCCTCCTCAATCCAACCCTCCCTTACACCCCCCACCAAAGTTGTAAAGTTTGTTTTCAACATAACGACTTGTACATCTCATTGTTGCAATGGGTCCACCTGTATGGGTCCTGAGATCTGTTCTTGTGCCAGTACCAAGCTGTTTTGATTACTATGGCTTTGTAGTAGAGTTTGAAATTTGGTATTGATATTCATCCAGCACTGTTCTTTCTGTTAAGGATCGTTTTTGCTATTCAGAGTCTTTTATTGCTCCATATGAATTTTTGGATTGCCTCTTCTATTTCCTTGAAGAATGAGGTTGGAATATTGACAGGTATCACATTGAATTTGTAGATAGCCTTTGGAAGTATTGCCATTTTGACGATGTTGATCTTTCCAATCCAGGAGCATGGGAGGTTTTGCCACTTGCTAAGTTCTGTTTTGATTTCCTTTTTCAGGTTTTTTAAAGTTTTTATCATAGAGGGCCTTCACTTCTTTGGTTAAGTTAATTCCTAAGTATTTTATTTTTGTGGGGCTATTACAGTGGGCTAAAGACTTAAAGAGAAACTTCTCTGAAGAGGAAAGAAGGATGGCCAATAGACACATGAAGAAATGCTCAACCTCTCTAGCCATAAAAGAAATGCAAATCAAAACAACACTGAGATACCACTTCACCTCAGTTAGAATGGCTATAATCAAGAACTCTAATAACAACAGATGCTGGAGGGGATGTGGCCAGAAGGGTACCCTACTGCATTGTTGGTGGGAGTGTAAACTTGTTCAACCACTTTGGAAAGCAGTAAGGAGGTTCCTCAAAAGACTCCACATAGAGCTCCCCTATGACCCAGCAATCCCACCTCTGGGCATTTACTCAAATGATCACAAACAAGACCACACTAAAGCGACCAGTACAACTATGTTTATTGAAGCATTATTTACCATAGTGAAAATGCCCCTCAGTAGATGAATGGATCAAGAAAATGTGGTATATATACACAATGGAATTCTATGCCTCCATCAAAAAAAATGACATTGCGCCATTTGTTAGGAAATGGAAAGATTTGGAAAAAAATTATATTAAGGGAAGTAAGCCAGGCCCAAAGAAACATAGGTCCCATGGTTTCCCTTATTTGCAATAACTAGTATATGTCTCAGGCAAGCAGAAAAGGTCAGATAAGTTGATGTTAGGGAAATGAACTGCAAGATAAGGACTCAATTGTTTTTTCTTTCTTGCTATTGTTTCTAACATATTTATAAGATGATTTCTTTGTTGCTTTGTATGTCCCTCCCCACAGTATAACCCCTGTTTTCACTGTATTTGATGTTGGTATAATTTGTGGAGGGGAAGAAAAAAAACAATTGTTTAAATAGGGATACAGGTGGACCCATTTCAACAATGAGATGTACAAGTCATTATGTTAAAAAAAACTTTACAACTTGGGCAGATAGGGAGGGCAGGGATGGAAGGGCAGGGATGGTAAGGGGAAACAAAAGAGGAGGCAACAATGCTTGATAAGAAATGTACTCATTACTTTCCTCATGTAATTGTAACCCCTCTGTACGGTATTTTCACAATAAAAAACTTACTAATATAAAAAAATCAGTCTGGGTTACTTCTCTGTAAGTTAAGAATTGACTTCATTTAACTAAGGTAATTAGCCTATCATAGGTATGGATTACACAGGGAGACCAGACTTGAAAATGGAAAACAAAAAACAAAAACAAGAAAGTAGTCACATGGACAAAACAGGTTTTCTTCGTTATTGTTCTCAATGTATTAAGTGATTTCTCTTTTCTTTTGTGTTTTTCCCCTCTATGGTTTATCCCCTGTTGTCTCTGCATTAGATTTTGGTACCCTGGGTATTGTATATATGTTTATTTCAACTAGGGAAGGGAGACAAAGGACAAAAGGGAAACCTATGCAACATCAATACTCACAAGATAATATGTTGGAAATGATCTGTACAACATGAGGAGGGATGGAGGGGGGTAAAGAGCGAAAAATGAGGGAAGGGGTAACAAGTAGACAATAAATGTTATCACTACCTTAGGTATGTGACTGTAACCCCTCCGTACATTACCTTGACAATTTTTTTAAAGAAATGATGCACATAGAAAGACTGCAAGACAGAGGTGATATGTAAGACTATTACCCTTATGTCTTATTATAGGGAGTGAATTTCAGTTAAATAAAATATAAAATGGTATAAATTATAACATCAACTTCCTGGTGCTCCTCTCATTACAATGGGGCTAAATCTTAACAAACCCAATCTATCTGTAATATCGTAAGTCAAAATATATCTAATATAATGTATCAACAGAGTCCTCACTGCCAAGTACAGGCTGATTACTCTCACAATAGTACCACAATCTATGGTTCACTGCTACCATTCAGCATCCTAAGAGAGCCATGTACCCAGATCTCCAGCCTAGAAAACATCATGTTCATATTTTAAATTATAGTCTCTTCTGAATGTAGGTTGCTTTTGTGCCATCATAAAATCAAACTATCATTAAGTTGAGGACCCTCTGGAATTATCTAGAATTGTTGGAGGCAAATAGATTGTTTTAGTTTCATAGTTTTTCATGAGAGGCAAGTCCAATAGTAAATGAATAAATGGATAAACAACTTCAATATAGCTTGCTATTGTAAAAATGCCTACTAAAATAAATACACAAAGCTTTTACTTATCAGTACACATACATACAACATCATGCCAGAACTCTTACCTGATATGTTAATCATAGCAATATTAATTAACTATAATATATAGAAGTCTGGATGCTGTAGTGTATATGTCTCAACACGAGATGTTGTCAAATAATAAAATAAAAGTAAAGTCAGATAAGTTCAAGAGCTTGAAAGAGTCTTGAGACTTGTTACCATCCAAGGATTTCCTGTGACGCATAGGAGGCCCTTCTGGGTCCCACACTCCCTCCCAACTGTCTTCACTGGCTGTGTGAATGGGTGTGTGGCCAGGGCACATGCTAGTGGGTTTCACAGTACACAGTACACATGCTAGATCCATTGATCTCCTAGCATAATGGAGGTCTATGAGGCTCATTTGTGAAGTAATAAAGAAGCTTTGTTTTCTGATTTAAATAACCTCTAAGTAAAACAAGGCACTAAGACTATGCAATTGACTGAAATTAACCTTTCCAAACCATTATTTTCTTAATATGCGAGGTTCCTTCCTCAAAAGCAAAATAATGTTTCACTATTTTCTAGTAGCATGCTTCACATTTATTTGAAATGTTTCCAGTCCATGTGAATCAGGTGAGGTTTTCTTTGTATCTTGTCTGTTTATTCATTGATTTACCACAGATAAATAGCTAGGATAGATATGCAGAAAAATATGCATTTAATTTTATTTGATTTTTAACCAATGTTACACAAGATAAAACAAAAACAAAAACAAAAATTGCACCAGCAAATCTCAAGAAGATCTAGAAATTTATTGCAACAAAATAATTCAGTAAGAAGGATTTTGTAAAAATTATTTACATCATTTATTTTAAACCAGCAGAAGATAAAATACCATATAATGGAACATTTAACATGCTTTTCTTTTTTTTTTCTTTTTTCTTTTTTGGGTCCGGTCGTGGGGCCTGAACTCTGGGCCTGGGCACTGTCCCTCAGCTCTTCAGCTCAAGGCTAGCACTCTACCACTTGAGCCACAGCGCCACTTCCGGCTTTTTTCTTTTTGCTTATGTGGTGCTGAGGAATCAAACCAGGCATGCAAGGCAAGCATTCTACCACTGAGCCACCTTCCCAGCTCTAACATGCTTTTCTTAAAACAGGGTTATATTCCAATATTGTGAGTACATATACCATTCTATAACAGTAATTCTACTAAATGAGATAGTAGACTAGAAACATAGATTCTGGAATGATGGGTATTATCATTCTCTGACTTAAGTAGCTGATGCTCAAGACAGAAAAATACAACAATTAAAACCCACAGAAGTTTGTTGTTGTTTTTTTTAAGGCCATTTGACATTTCACATTACCAAATGACATTTCACAGTTCCAAGCTTACCAGATAGAATCAAAATTTAAAGCGGACCACATCACTTCTGAATAAGGTTACATTCATGTCAACTCTCAATTGTTTAACAGTCTTCTCTGAAGTCTCATGAGAATTCTCAAGTAAGAAATCTCATTTCATGTTAGAGCAGAGTTCAGTTACTGAATCTGCATTTATATGGTAACTGAGCACCATCTTTGGAAGAATTCCTGAGATAACTTTAAGGTGCATCCTTTTACACTATGTGTAACATCTTTATTCTGTTTCCCACAGCATTTGTTTATCTTATTCCCTTTATAGCTAATATAATATCTCCCTTTTGTAAGAGCTCTACAGTCATCAAATAATACATGAAAAGGTAGCCATGATATTGAGTCCACAGAGATCAGATCACTTTGTCTCTGCTGTTAATTTGATATAATTAACTATTCTCCTTGTGTTAGTCAGCTTTCTATCACTGAAACACCTGAGATAAACAACTTACAAGGAGGAAAGGTATTCTTATGGCCCCCAGCCTCAGTCCATAGTCATTGTTCTCACCATGTTGGGCTTGTGAGCAGGCAGGAACATAGGTTAGGAGTGCTACTCATATTATGGCAGCTGAGAAACAAAGAAAGACAGAGGAAGGTAGCCTGGGTTCCAATATTCTCTTTAAGGGCACATCCATAATGGCCCTCATGGGCCCTAACTCCTAAAGATTCCATCAACAGCCAATATCATCACCTTTGGGGACCAAATCCTGAAAATGTAAGCCTCTGGAGGATTCTTCAGATGCACTACCGCAGTCCTCAAAAAGTAATGACTTTTCCTCATCTTTCCACACTGGCTAACGCTGTCTTTAAAAAGTAAGTTGACACAGGCTGACTTCAAAGTACTCAGCAAATTGCCAGTTGCCCAGAACCTACACATCTACAAGTCTATCACACTCCAGCATCAGACAAAAGATTTGTTTTTCTGCTTTTATTTTTGACTTATGCAAATGGTTGGAATAAGCCAACCTCCTGACTAAATTGTTCTTTCAACTTATGGAAACAAGATTAGTATAAGGGTGACTCAGACTCTGACTTAGATGAATCTGATCACACCCAAGCTTTGATTTTCAATCCAGCTACTTCATCATGGAGGAAGCAATTTAGATGTCCTAAAAAGTTAAAAAGAAATCATTACAGAAATATATTGCATGAACCAGGCACTGGTGGCTCATGCCTATAATCCTAGCTTTTCAGGAAGCTGAGATCTGAGGATCATGGTTCAAAGCCAGCCCGGGCAGGAAAGTCTGTGAGACTCTTTATCTACAATAAACCACTAGAAAACCAGAAGTGGCATTGTAGCTCAAGCGGTAGAGTGCTTGTCTTGAGCTGAAGAGGGAGGGATAGCGCCCAGGCCCAGAGTTCAAACCCCACGACCGACAAAAAAAAAATCTACCTATCTATCTATCTATCTATCTATCTATCTATCTATCTATCTATCTATCTATCTATCTATCTCATGTTTTCAGTCAGATGTGGAATCTATACACAACAACAATATCAATAATAATAATTTAAATATAATAACATGAAACCAATTAAAATTATTTAACAGGGAAGCAAGAGCAAAGGGGCATTAAGAAAAAGTACTCTAGTTTATGAGACCACAACCTCCCTCCCCTTCCTTCTGCCCTTATTTCTAACCTCACCCTTTTATATTGTTGTCTCCTGCTTTAGGAAAAAGACTGAATATGCTACAGAATTTTTGAGAGGAGCAACAAACTTTTGTAGCTGAGTATACACAACCTAAGACATTCATTCTCCTTGAGTCTATAAGTGAGAGAGTGTTAAACAAAAAGCAGCTGGAAGAGGAAAATAGTGAGGCAGAAGTAGAGCAGGGAAGAATGGTAGCAACAGGTTCTAGGAGTCAAGTACAGAGAAGCATTTTTGATAAGGAAAGATGCAAGGACTTTGAGACCAAGGGAGAAGAGTGTCTTTTCACTGACACCATGCCCCCATGAATATTTCCTGCTTCCAGTCTGAGAACAGCATGGCTACAACCTCTGACAAGTGTTTGTTAAACCTCTTGGTTCTTGTGTTTAGAAGCCAAATCTGCCATTGGTCCATGGAAATTATGCTTTTTTAAATTAAGGCGAAACAACTTTTGCCACCTACTAGACAAAATCAGAAGCTAAGAATTGACCACCAGCAGCTGGTTCATTGGAAGCTGTCACTTTTGCCTTAGCAAATCTCATAAGAACCAGATCCATTCAATTTTGACAGACACTTGAAATAGTATCCATGGGTAGCTATCTAGTCTGCTACTTGATACTACAGGTAACAAACTGGTAAACTGGTGAAATAAACCACAGCTGCCTATTGAATAGCTACAATTACATAAACACCAATGGAAACAAAACTGTTTTTTGAATGCATCTTCTACAGCTAAAGCCAACTCTTTCCAGTTGGCCATCACTACCAATTTGAGGCCACATTGAACCAGATCTGCATCGCCATTCTGGGCAAAAAAAAAAAAGTCATGCTTTTTAGTGCTTGTTACATAATGCTTATATGACATTATTCTTGTTGAAATTGGGTCAAGTTATGCAGCAGTGAGACAGGCCACCTGACAGAAGCCGTTGACCCTATCTGTTCCTGACATATCGGCTACCTAGGACCTTTGAACTCCTCTCAGAGTTATCAGAGGTGACTCACTCATAGCTGGTGACACGTTATCAAGTTACTACATTGCTCTTTCAGTCCAATGGGCCAACACCAGTGTATTTACTACGTCTTAAAAGGCATTATCTCCTGAGGAAATACTAAAATAGATAGGGTAGATAGTTATAAAGGATTATTTTACAGATTCAGACTGTCTTGATGATACTTGGATCTGATGCCTCCTTTCCTTTGGTAAGTTATGGGGTCTGTTTTATCCTTTGGGTGGCAGCAAGAACACAAGGAGATTCAGGGACTCATACTTAACTCCAGTTTAGCCATTTTTATAATGAGTCTTTGATTATATACAATGGAATCTGAGTCTTCCTACAGTGACTCACACAAAACCAAGTGGTTAAATATAAGGGTTCCATAGATTTGGTTAAAAAAAATTCTCGTGTCCTATATGTACCTTACCTCTGGGTATCATCTTCCAGATTAAGGTGTGGATATAATTAAGAGATGCTTGGAGAAGAAATAAATTCAAAATTATTGAAATGAGACATCTACTTTTTAAGGGAAAGGAAAGCAGCATTCCCTATACATACACAGGATATCTAGGGGAAAAAAGAAGAATTGATGATCTCTGTCACCCGCAGATCTAACACTATTGCCTAGCAAAAAGCTATTAAAGCTATTACATAGTCTGCTTTCATCAAGTGACAGCAGCACTTCACAATCTGACTCACAGCTGTGCTGTGAAAACAAAAAGTCATGTGGACATGGTTATTATTTGACTGTTATGCTGCTCCTTCAATAGCAGCTCCAAAAACACAGCATGGTGTTGTATATACACAAGTTTGAAGATCTTACATAAATCTGTTTCAATTTGAATGACACAAGTTCATACATGCCTGCTGAGAGCAAGCAGTTTTGGATAACATTGTGTGATCATCAGAACCAGAACTACTCAGTAGTGCTGCCATTTACTTGCCCAAACCAGTGTTATATGAGCCAGATCCAAGTCAGGTTGAACAGTACCCCTGACTCCCCAAGTAAGTAGAATGACCTCTGTGCTTTAAGGTAATGTTTATGTGTAGAGGAGATTGGCAGTGAAATGTCTCCATGGGGACAAGCTGTTGTAGAACATGCATTACCTGTTAAGTATTGCCTATGACAAAGATCAGCAAGTCAGTCTAAGTCCCTTGCATGAGGCATCTCTCATCTATCTATCTATCTATCTATCTATCTATCTATCTATCTATCTATCTATCTATCTATCTATCTCAAACTCAGAAAAAATATACCTTAATTATAAACTGCTTTTAATATGCTAATGCTACCTTACTAATGCAATTCAAAGATCGCACTGCACTAGAATTCTTTATATCCCTTAATGGTTTTCATCGCCTATGTATTTCAGATTTTTCCATTTTATCAGCCTATATAGAATAAAACTGCCTTTAATTCACTCATGCTTGGCAAAATCTTCCACCTAAGATGACCCATAAATGTTCAATAAATATTTGTCTGAATAAAAAGGTTAATAAAACAATTTCTTAGTAAACTATAATGGTATGGAATATCAACATTCTATTTATCTAGTTTGAATTTCTTCAGTTAGTCATTGAAATACTTTTTTATGGGATTAGTTTAAAGATTAACAGTAAAATCCTTTCTTAAAACTATTTATTATATGATTCAGATATTATTATTTCCTAGAACTCAATAGGTAGTGAAATTGTGATTATGGGAATTTTTAACCTTCAGAATTTCTTATGGAGACAGACTCTCGTATAGCTATAGATTTCACCTTGAGCCATGTAGAAACTCCTCATGCTCTTTATATTTTTAATTACTTTTATACTAATATGGTAATTAGTTTCATTTTCAGAACTTACAAAGACTGATTCTGTTGTTGAAAGAAGACCATTAATGAAGAGCCCAAGAGAGGAATAGAAGTGAAGATAAAACACATTCATATTTAATAATTTACTGGAGTGAAAAGGAAGCCTTGGGAGCTTTAATATCAAAGGTAAGCTTCTGAATAACAATGGTACCCACTGGAAACTTAAATCTATAATTAGGCCTAATGTACCCTCTAGCTCAAAAAGCATTGCCATGCTGCTCAAGATGAGATAATCATTACCTATTAGGTATTCATTTGCAATTTTCTACAATCACTTCTGGGTCATTTATCAAAAAGAAAACCCCCATTGATGTGGTTGCTTTATAGTTAAAATTTTTACTTAATGAACATGTAAACCTGATGGAGTTGCCTTTAACTGACAAATTTTCAGCCACAACACAGAAATTTTATAAGCCTCAATCAAATACCATTTACCTGATGTAAAAATTGGAAAAATAAAAGAACAGGTACATAAATATTTTAGTAATTTTATTTTGGACTTATAGTCACTAAAAATATTTAATCAGTCTCATATAGTTGAAATTATCTTGTAAGTTATTTAACAGTACAAAATAAAATTGCCATTTCATAAAAGACTGGTATCTTTTTAAAGTGTTCTGGGATATACTAAAGGCATTTATAAATAGAAAATATTCTGCTAGCCTGGCACTGGTGGCTCACACCTGTAATCCTATCTACTCAGGAGGCTGAGATCTGAGGATCATGTTTCAAAGCCAGCTGGGGCTGGAAAGTCGTGAAACTCTTAACTCCAATAAACCACCAGAAAACTATAAGTGGTGCTGTAGCTCAAGTGATATAGCGCTAGCCTTGAGCTGAAGAGCTGAGGGAAAGCGTTCAGGCTCAGCATTCAAGCCCCATGGCAAAAAAAAAAAAAAGAAGAGAAAAGAAAAGAAAAGAAAGAAAATATTCTGCTGATAGATGTTATATTGGACATTTAAGCTGCTTCCAATATTCACTGTCATTGTCAGAAGTGCTTCTGTGATCTGCTCTTGCTTATAGTACAAAACAACTGCTAATAATACCCAGACTCTTAATCACATTGTTTTTCAGTGAGCAGACAGGACTTTAGAAACTCATCTAATGAACCCATATAACATGAAATATTACTTACAACTGGGTGAAATAGATAATATTAGGAACTCATTGACATTTCTTTTTTCTTAATTTGTGAAAGAGTTTTAAAATTTTTCTAAATTGTTTTGAAGGGTTTTTATTTTTTAAATTATTTTTAAATAGCTGTTCAAAAGAGTTGCTGTTTAACAAAGTAATGTATGAATACATTGCATCTTCATCTATGTAACCCCTGTATATTCTCATTATCTCCCCCCTACCTAATGCTTCCCTCACTTTTCTTAATTTTGTAGTATATAAATTGAATTCTTGACTACATTTTCCCTATTTTCTCATCTTCATTAAGCTCCCCCTTTTCCCTTGACCCCTCGCCTTTGGTTAGAGCTTCCTGATGTTTATTTGGGTCAACTTTGACTTTGACTGTCTAAGGAATTACATTATTTGAGTTCTCTCTTAAATCTACCATCTTCAGAAAAGGTATTTGTATACATTTACATATCATCCAATTTATTTACTTGTAAGTTTGTAAGTTAAATCTACCACATACAAGGGAAAACAACCTTGTCTCTCTAGGCCTGACTTTTTTCACTTCACATAGTTATTTGCATGTCTTTCCATTTCTTTACAAACAGTACAGTATCACTCTTTCAAAAGTACAATTACATTGTGTGTTTATATATGCACACATACACATGTGTATATATGTACATATATGTGTACATGTACATATATACATATACATATGTACATTTACAATATGCATATGTATGTGTGTACATACGTATACATATATACATATACATGCATGCATACATACACATATCCCATCCCTTGCCACAAATTCCACTAATCCATTAAGAGGCATCTGGGCTGATTCTCAAAGGAGTTGGATTTCATTCCTAAGTGTTATGTTTATACCTTTACAGATTAATTCTGGCTTCCACATAGGAGAGATAACATACATCCTTTGTATTTCTGGGCTTGACTTACTGCACTTAACATGTTTGCTCCCACATCATTCCAATTCTTTACAAAAGTTGCAATATCATTTGTTCTAATGGATGAATAAAATTCATCTAAAATCTTAAATATTTGTAAGTGAAACTTCCCTTAAAACCACTAGGTGGCACACATTAGCTATGAATCCACTTGAGTTTGGCTGGCAAAATTTATTTATTTATTTATTTTACGTTTTTTAATTGCAAAAAAATGCTGTGCAGAGGGGTTTCAGTTACAAGAGCAAGGTAATGAATACATTTCCTATTGAGCATTGTTGCCTCCCCCTTTGGTTTTCCCCTATCACCCCTTCCCTCCTCCCACCTCCATAATTGCCTCCCTCCCCCCCCCCCCCGCCCTGCTGCAGAAGTTGTAAAGTTTGTTTTCAACACAGTGTTTTGTACATCTCATTGTTATAATGGGTCAACCTGTATCTTTATTTAAGCACTTTGTTTTTTCCCTTCCCCTCCCAGAATTAGAGAAGTGTATATACAAAATGCAGGGCACGGATATCAAATACAGTGAAATCAGGGGTTATACCTTGGGGGAGGAACATACAAAGAAACAAAAAAATCACATGGTACATTATAAATACGTTCGAAACAATAGCAAGAAAGAAAAAAGATACTTGTGTCCCTATATTGGGGTTATTTTCACTTATCATCTTATATGGACTTATGTGCATAGCTTTTCAACTTTTCTGCTTGTCCTACACATATACTAGTTATTGCAAATAAGGGAAACCATGGGACCTATGTTTCTTTGGGCCTGACTTACTTCATTTAATATAATTTTCTCAAAGTCTTTCCATTTCCTAACAAATGGGGAAATGTCATTCTTTCTGATGGAAACATAGAATTCCATTATATATGTATATATGTATGTATGTATGTATGTATGTGTATATATATATATATATATATATCACATTTTCTTGATCTATTCATCTACTGAGGGGCATGAGGGTTGGTTACATATCTTAGCTACGATAAATAATGCTATGATAAACATAGTTGTACCGGTAGCCTTAGTATGGCCTTGTTTGTGATCATTTGGGTAAATGCCCAAAATTGGGATTGCTGGGTCAGAGGGGAGCTCTATGTGGAGTCTTTTAAGGAGCCTCCATACTGTTTTCCAAAGTGGTTGAACAAGTTTACACTCCCACCAACAATGCAGTAGGGTTCCCTTCTGGCCACATCCCCTCCAGAATCTGCTGTTAATAGAGTTGTTGATTATAGCCATTCTAGCTGGGGTGAGGTGGTATCTCAATGTTGTTTTGAGTTGCTTTTCTTAATTTATGGCTAGGGAGGTTGAGCATTTCTTCATGTGTCTATAGGCCATCCTTCTTTCCTCTTCAGAGAAGTTTCTCTTTAAGTCTTTAGCCCACTTATTTATTGGGCAGTTGTTTCTTTGAGGATTTGTTGTTGGGGGATTTAATTTTTTGAGTTCCAAGTATATTTTAGATATGAGACCCTTGTCCATTATATGGCTAGTGAAGATCTTCTCCCAATCCGTAGGCTTTCTATTGATCTTGCTAGCTATGTCCTTTGCCCTGCAGAAGCTCTGCAATTTTATGCAATCCCATTTGTCCAACCTTTCTTTGATTTGTTGTGTTTCTGGGTCTCTATTAAGAAATTTTCTGCCTGTGCCAAGGAGATCTAGGGTTTCTCTGATTCCGTTCTGTAATGTTTTCAGGGTGTCTGCTTTGACTTGGAGGTCTTTGATCCATTTCGAGTTGATTCTGGTTCAGGGTGATATATAAGGATCTAGCTTTAGTTTTCTACAAGTGATTAACCCATTTTGCCAGCATCATTTACTGAAGAGGCTGTCTTTCTTCTATTCTATTCTTTTAGCTCCCTTATAGAAGATTAGGTGGCTATAGGTCTGTGGGTTCATTTCTGGGTTTTCAATTCTATTCCATTGGTCCTGTGGTCTGTACTTGTGCCAGTATCAAGATGTTTTGATTACTATGGCTTTGTAGTAGAGTTTGAAATTTGGTATTGTTATTCCTCCAGCACTGTTCTTTCTGTTAAGGATCGTTTTTGTATTCAGAGTCTTTTATTGCTCCATATGAATTTTTGGATTGCCTCTTCTATTTCCTTGAAGAATGAGGTTGGAATATTGATAGGTAGCACATTGAATTTGTAGATAGCCTTTGGAAGTATTGTCATTTTGACAATGTTGATCCTTCCAATCCAGGAGCATGGGAGGTTTTTCCATTTCCTAAGTTCTGCTTTTATTTCCTTTTTCAGGTTTTTAAAGTTTTCATCACAAAGGTCCTTCATTTCCTTAGTTAAGATAACTCCTAGTATTTTATTTTTTGTTGGGCTATTACTAAAGGAGTTGCTTTCATGATTCCAGCTGCTCTTCTCATTGTTAGCATAAAGAAAAACTGTTGATTTTTTTTTTTTTTTTGGTCTGGTCGTGGGGCCTGAACTCTGGGTCTGGGTGCTGTCCCTCAGCTCTTTAGCTCAAGGCTAGCGCTCTACCATTTGAGCCACAGCACCACTTCCGGCTTTTTTCTTATGTGGTGCTGAGGAATGGAACCCAGGGCCTCAGGCATGCAAGGCAAGCGCTCTACTACTGAGCCACCTTCCCAGCTCCAAAACTGTTGATTTTTGAAGGTTACTTTTATACCCTGCTACTTTGCCAAAGTTTCGAATCAGCTGGAGTAATTTGGGAGTGGAATCTGTGGGATAATTTAAATACAAGATCATGTCATCTGCAAAGAGGGAGAGTTTTACTTCATTTTTCCCTATTGGATCCCCTTTATGTTTGCATCTTGTCCTATTGCTGTAGTTAGGCATTCTAAATTTAATCTTCTATAGTGTACACATGTGAAAATCTCACTCTGGAAACAAATCATTTAGGACATTGGTCCTTCCAGCCATACTTTGTAGCACACTCACAACTTCTCAGCCAGACACTTGTTATCAGCAGACATTAAATACTCATCAAATGAGAAAAAAAGACATTGTTTCTGCAAATACTTTGCCTACTAGCTAAGCTTTCCTGCTTCATGATTGTGTGCTATTATTTGAAATAACAATACATGTTTTTATATTTTTTCAAAGATACTAAATTTAAGTACAATTATTTAAAAATTGAAATAACATCATCCTATCACTAATGTCAATTATTTTTGAACCACAGTAAAATAAGTAGAGATCATTTTATCTGCAAACATCATTCTTCATCTTTTCTTCCATTTGTGATAACTTCTATGTCACTTTCTTGCCTGATTTCTCTGGTATTGCTCCTTGCCTTGTTTCTGATCTTAGAAATAAAACTTTGTGTTTTAATAATTGAAAACAATGCTACCTATGAGCTTGTTATATGTGGCTTTTATTAGGTTGAGGTAAATTCTACTACTAGTATGGGAGAATTTTTATCATGGGAACAATTTGAAATTTATTATATGCCTTTTTCTGCAGTTTTTTTTAGATGAGTGTGCAATCTTCATTCCTCATTCTCTCAGTGTGGTGTATGATATGAATGAACCATATTGAACCATCCTGGTGTCCCAAGGGTAAGGCCCATCTGATTATGATGTTTGATCATTTATGGTACAGTTTTGCTTTCTAGTAACTGCTTACACATTTGTTTCTCCACAGGAATTATCCTACCTTTTTCTTTTCTAATAGTTTCTTTGTGTCACTCTAAGCCTATAGGAATGGCCCATTCTTCCCTGTATTGACTAATATTCTTCATTAAAGAAAGAAGTACCTTGAAATTGTTTAAGTAAGACAAAGTTTCCACTTGGTCTTCTGACAACTACACCAGAAAGCAAAGGTATAACCCAACTGGGGAAAGGCAGATTTGGCCACATTAGGTTGCATAAGACTCAAAAATATACACAGTACCAAATCTTGAAGATGCTAAGGAGGTCAGATCTAGAGTTCAGTGACATAAAATTGGTGATGGAAAGTAATCATGTGACAGTGGTAATTAACAGGCTCTTGCAAACAACAAGTAGACAGTGTAATTATGCTCCACAAAATCTGGGGAAAAAATGAAAAGGGATAAGACATGCACTTAAAGAGTCAAAAGTAGGAAGTATCATAAGCAAACTCTGGCCAGAGTTATGGGAATTCTTGATAGGATATATTGTTCCAAGTACACGTTGTACACATTGTACACCAAGTACACCAAGTACACATTGGTGAATGGCTAGTTAGGAATTTATTTCCAAAATTGAATATATTAAAGGATTCATGATCTTGGGATTTAGAGAAGTGACTCCAATATAAAAAAAAAAGGTATGATCTCATACTCAGTATCCAGAGCTAAGATGAATTTTCAGACCAAGGATCCATTAACTAAAAGAACATCTGGGTCCTTATGAAGAAGGAGGTGGAGGAAACTTTAGATGCCCTTTCATTCAAGGGCATCTCAGGCCATTAACTTCTTTATTTGTATCAGTGTGAAAAAGGAACAGTAGTCATTTTGAGAACAATTAAGCTTTACTTTCCAGTATGAATTGATTTGTAGGGTCTAACTAATCGCTATCACCTCAGATTTAGGGCTCATGCACACCAGCTAAAATAAATGGAATCCAACTTACTACTGACCTCAGTTCATACTCCTTCCACTGAACATTTCAAGTGTTCCCAGATATATAATCACATAGCATTGATCAAGATACATTGTATTCATAAACTGCTTTGGTGAATGGCAACTCCTTTGTAAAACTACTAAAAATATATATATTTTAAAAAGAATAGACAGGGTGACATCAGAAAAAATAAAGAAACATACTCTTTACAAGATTTATATAACTGCAACCTTAATACACCACCTTAATAATAATAATAAAATTTAAAAGGAATGCACATAAAGAAATTGGTAGATAGCATATCCTTATACTTAGGCTATGACCAAAGTTAAATTTAAGCCTTTGACATTGCCGTGCCCCTTAGAAAAGACAGTAAACTAAAAGCAATATAAGTCAGGAGTTGATATCTTACACTTGTAATCTTAGCTACTTAGGAGGCTGAGATTTGAGGATTGCTGTTCAACGCCAACTCAAGCAGCAAAGTCCATGAGACTCTTATATAAAATTATCCACCAAAAATACAGAAGTGGAGTTCCGGGTCAAAGTGGTAGAGCACTAGCCTTGAGCAGAAGAACCCAGGGCCTGAAATCAAGTCCCACAAACAGCAACAAAAACAAAAAAGAGCAATATCATAATTTGGGGGTACATGGAATATGACAGGGATTATGTCTACTCTTGAACATGATGGTCTCATGTATCATTTATCTTTCTTTTACAAAAATTACACCATTTCAAGTGCATGAAGGGAAATGCCTTAAACTAAAGAAAGACATAGCCTTAATTTCAGTAGCTAGGTTTGGTATAGTTACTTCTGCTAGAGCAGATCAGCTCTGCTCCAGACAAACAGTATTAAGGCATTTATTTGAGAAATGGGTTAATTTTATCTATATGAGAAATGAGTTGAAGTTCAAGAGACAGACAATAACATATACTTAGGTTCTACCTCAAGCTTGATATCTAAACTTCAAATATAGCCTGAAGAATTCAATCCTAAGAATATAATATAACATGTTCCATTACACATATGTTGTATTAATTATATATAGCATATATATATACATATATATGAACAATAAGGAGCTTTGATAAGATATTCAGACAAAATTGATAGACAATAAATGAAGCCTACAATGATTCAGGGTTTGTCATCTTAATGTTTTTCTTTCCTTTCTTCCTTTCTTTTCCTCCTCCCTTCCTTGCTACTTTCCTTCCTCCCTTCCTTCTTTCCTCCCTTTCTCTCTCCCTCTATTATTTCTCTTTTGCTTTCTAAATTACTTTATGTAAATAATTTTATTTATATGTACTTAATTTAATAATTCTTATTGAAATAAAGTCATAGTCTGAGCACAATCAAATCTTCAGTTTATTTTCTCTGAATGATGAGTAATTTCTGCAGATTTTGAAACTAAAACAAACATATTTATGTAGCATGTCAATAATGGGATAATTGCAACAGAAAAATTCAGGCCTTCAAAATATGTTACAGGTTACAAAACATTATCCAGCTATGTTGAAAAACATGGATATTGTATTATTGTTCAAAACTATGTTTTGAGAAGACCTTTTCAAATAAAGCAAGTAATATGATGATATATGATGGCCTTTCTTCATGCTAAAGGCAAGTGTCTTCCACTGGAATTACTTTCTTCTCTTAATTGTACAATATCTTGTTTTCTCCAAGTCTGACTGATGACTAGATATTGTATTCTTGTCACTGTTGGAAAGAAAATACAGTGATAAAAGTATCTGTAAACACTTGAATGTCAGCTAAATACTGAAATTATAAAGATAACTTATAAGGGTATGTTCTGATGAGATAACTTGTATAATTTGTCACTGATTTGATGTCTGTATCTGTGCTTCAAGAAGCCTGAGTAACTACGGTATAAACCAGATTCAATCCTTTGGAAACAAGTATATCAATAATAATAATATTTCACAATGCAGCAGCAATACTCACCACACACTATGTTGGAAATGAACTTTACAACTGGTGGGGAGAGGAGCAAGCGAGGAGGGAAAGTGGGAGAAAGCAAGGGAGGGGATAACACTATTTGAAAAGAAATGTACTCATTACCTTACTTATATAATTATAACTCCTCTTTACATCACTTTTACAATCAAATAAAATTTAAAAATAATTATATTTCAGATTATTTATAATATATGAACAAGAAAAGAGGGTGGTGGTTTGGATTAGTAAATGTATCTCCCTTATAAAATCATAACAAAAATATTGGCTACAGCATATCATAAAAGTCTACTAATTTCTGGACTGGGAAGGTGGCTCAGTGATAGAGGGCTTGACTTGCATTCTTGAGGCCCTCATAAGCAGGAAAAAAAAAGCCGGAAGTGGCGCTGTGGCTCCAGTGGTAGATTGCTATCCTTGAACTGAAGAGCTGAGGGATAGCGCCCAGGCCCAGAGTTCAGGCCCCACAACCAGACCCAAAAAAAATAAAATAAAAAAGTCTACTAATTTCTTTGAATTTCTTAATAAATCTTACAGTTGCTCATTAAACTTGAATGTCTAGCTTGTCTTTTTGAGGAATTCTTCACTCAGGTGTCATTACTCTACTGTCTCCATCTCCCAAGACCCTAAAACATTTTTCATTGAAAGATTATTAAGGAGGAAAAATCTTCAAAATGATGCAAAGCACAAACATAGTCTATGCATGCACATCTAAACAATGCTAAACCAGACTAATTCTGGTTTAGAATACAGAAATATTCCTCTTCAAGAAGTAACACATTGAATTTGATCTACATAGATTGATATGACAAGAACTACAGGCAAATTACTGGAGCTTGAACACTGTCTCCATAGTTAATAGATATCAACCTTACATAAGTTATTTATCTTCCCATTGTCTCATATCCCAAAAATGAGACTGGTAAGCCAGCACTTTAGCTATTCATTGAGGTATGAACAATAAATGAATATGGATATGTGTATGTGTGAAATAATTACTCAAAAGTCCAGGATTTTTAGAGATAACACTATTTATAGCTTCCATAAACAGTCATTTATATTGTGTGAGCATCCTATATCTTTCTTCTCTGTGCTAGCAAATCTCTGCAAAGAACATCTCAAAATGGATTACTCATTTCATTGTCACTAATCCCTTGCACCAAGCTATTTACCTTCTTAATGGCTTCCAGTAATCTCTTAAACAGCAAATCCCTATTTAAGCAAATATGATTTTGAATGTCTATTCTTTGCTTTGGCGCTAGGGATAAACATTCAATTGATATCTCATATTATCTTCCAAGAAGTTTACAGTAAGGATGACAAAGAAAGAGGCCAAAGCTATTATATACGGGGGAAAACATTTTAAAAGCATAGTGGAGACATACCCATTCAAGAAAATTTATCCGGGGGAATGTGAAATCAGATGAGAGCAAATTGTAGTTAGCTACTTGAGCAATGTTGAAGGGAGTGAGAAAAAGTATAAAATAAAATGAAAACCTAATGTAACCAAAATGTATGTAATGATGACTTTTTGCAAAATAATAAAAGTAGGATACATAATGGTCAATTTCTTACAAATAATGCTATATTCCCAGAATGAATGGAATATATTTGGGATTATAAACATCTAGGGAAGAACATGCTTGTCTTCATTAACTAAGGATTTAAAGTCTCAATATATACTTAATACCAAATTTTTTCTCCATATAGGAAAACATGAAATGTTTCCACTCTGTTCATGAATTCATGAAGATGGAGCATTAGGGTACCTCTTGCTCAGAGATGCTAGTCTTATACATGATCAAACAATGTTGCCTGTAAATAGTCTGTGTCAGTACATACTCACAGTGAAGGGTATTTTTGAATTCCTTTAAGCAAGGTAGGAAAGAACTACAAGCCCTATTAGAAACTTGTTGTCTTGACCTGCCAAAATTACTAAATTAGGCTCTGTAAATATTAATCGAGATTAACAAGAGATAATAGAAGTGTTCAAACTACTTAAATAAAAGACAGAATATTTCAAAATATGGGTTTCTAGAGAGTGCCTCAACAGTGACTCTTCCTGGTTGAGAAGAAATAAACAATGGGTATAAAATAGTATATTCTACTGTACAATAAGCAAACATAAGCATTTGCATAATTTCCTTAATTGAGCGTCTTTCACATTATGAAAAATTTACAATATCTTAGATATTCACAAGACAATGGTTCTTAATAACTTTTTTCTGTTTTAAAAGATACTTCTTAGGTATAAGAACATTGGTATTCGATTCTGCTCCTTATCAAGATCAGTTGCATGTGCATCATGGAGTACTGATGGCTGGAAGAAATAATTTTAGATTGCTTTTTATTTCAAATTTATATTCTTTTTTTTAGAATTTACTTGAATGTAATTTTAATTTTTAGTCAGGAGGGAGACCCTTGTAACCTATTTTCTTAAAAAAAGAATTAAAAGAATGGCATATTTGGAGGAAATGCTTTACAAGTCTATTCTAAAACTTAATGTTGAGTTTAAAAATAACATAATAATGTAATAACACAACAGAGTTTTATATGTATAAGATATATATAATATCTTGAAATCAATGCTTGATTCCTCATAAATTCCATTTGCCTTGTATCATTTGCTCATTCTCAACATTATCATGGTTAGACAGTGCTAATAGATTAATTCTGAAATAACCTGAAGATGTTGCCATAAGGCAGAACAGAAAGCTCACATAGAGCACTTCACTGCCATTTCCTTCCTGGGAGGATTATTTTTTTCTAATTGTGAAAATACTGTACAGAGGGGTTGCAATTACATGGGCAAGATAATGAGTACATTTCTTATCAAGCATTGTTGCCTCCTCCTTTGTTTCCCCTTCCCATCCGTTCCTAATTCCCCCCCTCACCACCCCTGCCAAAGTTGTAAAGTTTGTTTTTCGATATAAGTAGATTCTGACATCATCAACGACTTCTGGTTTAGACTTTGCAATTCACAAACTACTCATTATACTACAGTTAAAATTTTACTCAAGAAATCTGTGTGAAATGATCCTCTTGTTCACTCCCATTACTCACGTATTAAGTAATAACAAACATACTGAAAGCTTCCTTATAGTGTTAGAGTCAGTTACCTGATGATATTAAAGCTTTCCTCAAGCTACATGTGAGACACTGCTTACAGTTACACAATGTCTCCAAGCCACTCACAAAAAATGTGCAATACCACCTTTCTATTGTCTTCATAATAGGATTAGAGAAATGAGAATGGGTCTGGCCTCAGTTGTGTGTCTTGGAGACAGGAGGGAAGGGCCATAGCAATGGAACGTTCAATACACCTCTCTTTGATTTGAAAAGTTATTTGGATGTGAGAAATTGTGGAGAGCCAGTCTAGAGCATTACTTTGAAAGTAACAGAATTGGGAGTAATGACTTGAAGAGTAACTGAGTTGTTGATCAAAAGTGAACTAGAGGGAGTTTTGAGAGAAGAGTTGTCTTATGCTGGTCCTGGGAACTCAGGGCCTGGGTACTGCCCCTGAGCTATTTTGTTCAAGGCTAGTGCTCTACTACACAGCTCCACTTCTGGTTTTTTGATAGTTAATTGGAAATAAGAGTCTCAGGTAGTTTCGTGGGCAGGCTGGCTTTGAACATCAATCCTCAGATCTTTGTACCTTGAATAACATTTTAAGTTGTATCAGGTGATTAAATAATCTAGCAGGAAAAGGTAGAAGAGGAATAGTTTTCCATGGAAAGAGCAGGGCATCAATAGAGTAGAAGGATATGTATAAGAGCAAGAGTGTATCTGGAAACAGGAAGCAGGACTTGTGGTACTTTTTGGGGTACTTGGTCTTTGAGCAGTCTGAGAGCCTTTAGATCAAATTATGTCTATATTGTTCCTGAAATGTGCAGAGACACCACAGTGCAGTGTGTGAAGAAAAGGATGTGTTAGAGATGAGAAAAGCAGAAGAGCTATGAATTATCATCATTAAAAATGTAAAACGTAAATTTATCAGGCCTCTATAGTCTGGTGGTGTGTTTATAGTAAGCTATCATTTGAAAATTTGCTCACAAACCTAAACTGATTCCCAAACACATATTACATTATTTTCAACTGGGACACACAGCTATTAAGTCATAGAATAAGTAATGAATAGGTTTAATATATATTTTTAATTGGCTTTTTCTTAAATTAGTTTGAAGGAGATACTGGGACAAAGGCTGAAGTATTTGTCACTAGAAGGACAAAAGCTGGAGAATGGAATCCAAACAAGAAACTAAGTGACATGTTAAAGAAGTAATAGACAAAGAAAAAGTAGCAAGACCATAGGATAGAGGATTTAGGGTACATTAATCAATATCTAAACATTTATGGAGTTTACTGGAAAATAAACAAAGTATAATATTTGCAACCCAGGTTTTTGCAAATGGTGTGATCATTGATGATGATGATAAAGTCTTGTAGATTAATATACAGAATAGGAGAAAAACAATAAGGAACAGAGAACTTAGAAGGACTCAGTAGCCAAAATAAGTATTGGTCATTTTTTGTAGAGGTTCAATATGTCATGAAATTGTCAGGAAATGTGACAAGAAAAAATTCCTGGGAGCCAAGAAATAAAGTCATTAATGGATTAGGGACTAATTAGGGACTATACAATATGGATTAAAATATGATGATGTCCACTGCACAAGGCAATAATAGAATAATGTAAATAATGAAAGAGATTTACTTGGAAAATGAAGCAAATTTGCTCACTTATTGCCTCTTTAACCTTTGAGGTGTTCAAATATGCATACAAGTCTAACTCCCACAGTGATGTTCTTTAAAGTTTTCTTTTTAATTTCCTTTAATGCAAGGTAAAATAAATGTGATCAGAGACAGATTGCTATGTGTGGGCAGGCACACACACACACACACACACACACACACACACACACACACACACATCCACATTAGCATAATAAATAAAATGATGAAGTCTTGTATGGGCTTAGGTAAATATATTTAACTTGGACCAGGTGGTAGGAATTAAGCAGGTGGCAGTGTAGCAGAGTGGCTAATCTCAGATCATTCCTAAAACACAAGAAAGGCAAAAGAGAGAGGAAGTTTGGTTTAAATGGTAGGAAGGACAACTTGGGAAAAAGCCTTAGAATTAGCATGTTCAAACTTAATATTCTGCCACCTCCTTCCCCTGTTCTCTTGCTGTAGAAAAATATATCTTCTACCTGTAGCCTGCAGGTCACCTCACAAGGACTGTACTATTCTCTGAATCCCCATGGAGCTTTGTGTGCCCTGTACATGTGGACAAGAATTAATCATCTATCACACATATGCATGTGTGATGATACATTTTACATGTAATTAAACCCAGTTGAAATATGAATTTTTGAAGAATGGAGGCCATGTTTTATGCTTACTTAAATTTTCTCAAGTAATCTGCAGTGACCTGTATAGATAAATGTTGAATAAAATGATTTTGAAGGAGTTCCTTTTTGCAGAACTGAATTTGAACTCAGGACCTCAGCAATGATAGGTAGGTGCTCTACCCCTTGAACCATATCTCTATCCCTATAGCGTTAGGTGTTTGGAGGGTAAAATTTTGTGTTTTGTCCTAGCTAGGCTGGCCCTGGACAGTGATTCTCCTATATCTTGTGTGATTAGGATTGAATGTATGAACCACCATGCCTACCTCATGGGTTGAGATGGGGGGGAGGTCTTCCTAACTTTTGTCCAGGTTGGCTATAAATTGCTAGCCTTCCAATATTTGTCTCCTGCATATCAAGGATTAGAGACCTCATGTTATCATCTATATAACTTAATTCCATTTAATTTCTTTCTGACTTTAAAAAAGGTAAATAGGAAAAGTAAAGGCCATTTGAAAGGCATCTCATCCATGCATACCTTTGGTTTGGATAACAAGACACCACCACATGATACCGAACATTACCTTCATCCCTGTTACCATCAATGTCAGTCACTTATGTCAGATCTCTCTCCCAGAATGCTCAATCTCACTTTCAACTAAACTGCATATCTTTTCCTGTCTATTCACAACTTGCCACCCACTATGAGTCACATGCTTCTTATCATCCGGAGCCTTTGCAAAATGGAAGAACCCATACTACTTTAGCACCTCTGACACACATTGTCTATCCTCCCTTACCTGATGACTCCCAGGCAGCCAGGTAAGTGTCTCATTTAATTTGGTATCATCGTTCAGTGATGTTTCATGCATACTAAAAGAAGTAAGAAAATATGTACAATATTTACTTAAGTCTTTACCACAAGAGGTATATTTTAATGCTTACAGATATAATGAATAAATGACGGTATAATTTATGTTTATAAATCTATGAGTAAACCAGCACTATCTAATGCTCAGTCCTTAAATGGTCTCTTGATAGCATTCTACATATTATAGTTTATAGAATTATATATATATAGTATCATACATATTATAGAGAACATCAGGTTGGCATTATTATAGTAGCATGTTATACTAACTTATTATAATGCCTCTTAGAAGTAACATTAAATGATAGTTCTTGCAGAGAGAAATAAAATGTTTTGATACTGCTCTGAGTAAATTTGTATTTCATTTTAGATTATTGAAAGTACTGAATTTGTTCCCATTCTGTGACATTTGTTTCCCTGCTTGTTAAATAAACAAAGTGACTTGAAAATGTTTTGATACTGCTCTGAGTAAATTTGTATTTCATTTTAGATTATTGAAAGTACTGAATTTGTTCCCATTCTGTGACATTTGTTTCCCTGCTTGTTAAATAAACAAAGTGACTTGATAACAGTGATAGTATTATTCAGTGTCAGCACCTGGCCAGTCATACATCGTAGATGCTCACTTGCAAATCAGACTTTTCACTATGCTATGCTCAAACACCTACAGGGTATCAGGTGGTCAGTAAATATTGGTAAGTTGAGAGAACTACTTTAAAAGTTGATGAAGAATGACTGAAGTCTTGGCTCAAATCATAGAGGTGTCATATAGCAAGCATGAGACCCTGAGTTCAAACCCCATAACTGCAAAAAGAAGACTATTAACCTTTAAAAATGCCAATTGACATTTATATTTCTAAACCTGAGATGTCTGGAAGCACTTACAACTTAACCCATAAAGACTGAAACTTAATTCTTTCGGAAGCTTTACCGTGGCACCTTGGCAGGGTTTTTGACAATGTGGCTGGGCTGACAGTGGTAAGGTTTGTGACACTGAGGAAACAGTCTTGAACAGGCAGGAGCACTATAAGCAAAGGAACAGAAATGGAACACATGTTTGTGAAAAGAAGGCATGCTTTTAGGTTTTTCATTAAAAATAGTTCCCTTCCTTGATTTTGTTATTTTACAGTTCAAAGTCTCTATGCAAAAATACATAAACGAAACAATTAACAAGTAATGTCTTTAAATCATTTCAATAACATTTCCATAAGAAAATATCAGTTTGGGGTTTGGAAGTGTTAGAAAAACAAACAAGATGGAAAATAGCTTCTTAGATGTTAACAGGTGACAGATTACTTTGTCACTTCTAAACTCAGGAAATAAACCTGTGATATGTTAATGATGTGAATGCCTGGGGAAAAATTGCTAGTTTAATGGATGCTCTATTACCGCAATGTATTCTGTAGTATTTTTCTGGGCAAACCAGATTAAAGATTAAGAACTCATTAAAACAAAGGCATTTTTGTTTGTTTGTTGTTGGCTTGAACTCTGGACTTGGGTGCTGTCCCTCAGCTCTTCAGCTCAAGGCAAGAGCTCTAACACTTGAGCCACAGCACTACATCTGGTTTTCTGGTTACTTGGTAAATTAATTAGAGATAAGGGTCTCACGGAATTTCCTGCCTGGGTGGCTTTGAACCGTGATCCTCAGATCTCAGCCTCTTGAGTAGTTAGGATTACAGGTGTGAGCTACCAGCGCCCAGCCCAAAACAAAGTTTTTATAAGTTAGCACAACACAAACTTCAACTCATTGATTATTTATTTTTAATGCTTTTAAATATCTTTTGAAATTTTCTTAAATAATAAATCCTTCATTGAATTGATTGATATTGCCATTACAAATGTTGTTCTAAGTTATATGTTACACTAAGAAATTCAAATTCATTATTCTATTTAATATAAAAGCAGCAAGCAGTTGGGCACCAGTGGCTTACAGCTATAACCCTAGCTACTCAGATGATCAAGATCTGAGATCTCAAGCCAGTCAGAAAGAGAAATTAAAGGTATTCATCTTCAATTAATGACCAATTAATCAATCAATCAATAAAGGCTAGAAGTGAGGAGATGGCTCAAGTAATAGAGCACAAGCCAGAAGTTAAAAATCTAAGCAAGCTCAAGGCTGGAGTTCAAGTTCCCATATACAAAAAACCAAAACAAAAATATTAGATGATAGATAGACAATAAATAAAAGTAGAAATTTATCAGCTTTCCTTCATATTTTTTTCATACTAGCACTGTGGTTACATTTATTAATTCACTGTGGAATTTATACTCCATCTTGCAGGATAGGAGCTAATGTTAGTGAGTAACTGCAAGAGAGTTGTGTTAATGTGCTTGCTTTTTTATGTTTTTCAAAAGTAAAATAAATCCTCTTTAACTGTAAGCTAAATTATATTTGGTCTTGTTCCCCTTAAATATTCTCCCATCCTTTTTTCAAAGGCCATGGTCACTGGCATTTTTTTTTTTTTTTTTTTTTTGTGGGTCGTGGGGCTTGAACTCTGGGCTTGGGCGTTGTCCCTCAGCTCTTCAGCTCAAGGCGAGCGCTCTACCACTTGAGCTACAGCGCTACTTCCAGTTTTCTGGTGGTTTATTGGAGATAGGAGTCTCACGGTCTCTCCTGTCCGGGCTGGCTTTGAACTGCGATCCTCAGATCTCAGCCTCCTGAGTAGCTAGGATTACAGGCTTGAGCCACCAGCGAAATACTGTCTGCCCAATCACTCTGAAAACCATAGAAAGATGTTTAAGCTGTATTCACTCTCTCACCAGTCTCTGTGTAATTACCCATTCTCTAATGCTCCTGGGAGCAGGTGCTGTTTGTTAGCATCTTTGATTCTGATCACCTGTCACAATATCTGAGGAGATGATACTAGATATGAATTTAATCATCCTAATAGTTATTTTGAAATTATTTTATCTTACAGTCTTGGGGATTTTGGTCTAGATAGGATTACTGGCATTAGACACTAGGACTGAATAAAATTGAATTTCTTTATTTCTGCTTTCTAAACAAGTAATCCTTAGCTTGAATCATTTGATTGATCACTTAAGGATAGACTATTTGCCTCCCAATCAGAAGCTCTTGTTTAACATGCTGAATCTACACCTAAAATGGTCATAGTTATGTCTACAAAGCAATAAAAATAATAGAAGCATTTTCCTCAATCTTTTCTCTTTACTTCATCAATGAATTGTATGAGCTATGAGCCAGTTCATGCAGAAGCAGCGATCTTACTCTTTGAAGAGGCACCATGCAACAGCATAGAGACACATCACAAAAAGGACTCCTGTGATAGTTAATACTGCAGGAAGCCAGTTGTCTGGGCTCCAGTAGTATGAAATCTTCTTTAAGACAGAAGTGGTAATCTGAGAAAATACAATAAACATTCACAAAGCATTAATACTATTGTTTAGAAAATACAAAAATAATATTACATACTGAGTTTTATGCATCTCATTATTTCTTCTCTTTAAATTATTAATTTAGTAAAATTGATATTTATTTGAAAAATTAAAAGTCATCATATAAAAATTACCAGGCATGATAAACTTATTCCTTGTTCTGCCAATAAAAACAGGCATCTTCTTTGGAAACAAATGTCTCTGTGCCTAATACTCCCTCTGCCAGCATCTTCCTTCCGGTCTTACCCCTGGTGAACACTTATGCTCTGTCCAATTTAGCTTCCAACTTCACTTTTGCCAGAAGCCTAGTTTGGGGGTAGATATTGCAATCTCTCTCTCTCACTCCTCATATTTAAACTGTAACACCTAGAACACTTTACCATATTTATTTCCTTCCATTGTGTGCTATGATCTTTCCTACTGGGAAATAAACTTTTATGGAACAAGACCATTTCCTGATCTTCTCTGTGGGTTTATGCAGGTCTTGGCATAAAAGTAACTATAATGTGTGTTGGCTCACTGACAGTGACTTAGCAAGTTGTTTGTAGGCTAATTATTATAAGTGAATCGCATCCTCATCTCCTCTTTCTGCCTTTGGTAACATAAGCACAACTAATGTTTTCCCAGAAAATTTCTCACTGCCACCCAAACTGTGACTACTAAGAAGTCAATAATACAAAGTTTAGCTATTTTAATGTAATTGTCCATAACTAAGGAACAGGACATTCCCTGCAGATGGCAGCATAAGACTGGGGAACCTGAGCAAAAACTGTGTCCTTCAAGGTAACAAACAATGCTTGAGGCTAGTGTCAAAGAAATGAAAGAAAAAAGGCAGGGGACTATGGAGCAGGAAAAACAAAACAAACCAAAACTTTGGAAATAAAGATCAATCAAACATAGCAATAGCAAAAATAGCATTACTTGCATAATTCAGGGATAATACTTGCATAATTGTTGGATTTTGCTAGTTACTGAAATTAAGTGTTGAATTAAGTGTTCTATGACTAAGCATTCTGCTTTGTAGTACAATAATATGGGCATGTCTGGGCAAAGAAACATCAAGAAATCAGCTAGGCTCCAACAGTGTCTGTTGAAATACTATACCTTTATTTTCCTAAATAAATAATCCTCTTCTATACGGTCAAATAATAAGTAGACCAAAAGGAGGGCAGTCAATTTGACTGTCATTTAGTCACATAACTCTAATTTTATGTCATTAAGAACTAGCTGGGGGTTTTGGCATGTACCTGTAGTAACAGCTTTTCTAGAGGCTAAGCCCAGGGGTTTTGAGTCCAGCCTGGGTTACAGAGCAAGACGCCATCTCACCATGTAAAGTGATGATAGTAATTCTAATACTAATATCCAATACATGTAACACAACTAATATAAGGAAAGAGATGCAGTTTATATTCTTATTTTTCCTTTCTCCCTTCCTTCCTTCCTTCTTTCCTTCCTTCCTTCCTTCCTTCCTTCCTTCCTTCCTTGCATCCTTCCTTCCTTCCTTCCTTCTTTCTTTACTTTCTCACTTCTTTCTTTCCAACAGATACTCATTTATTCCAAGAATCACCCTATAAATGACACATAAAGCCTTTAAACCAAAAAGATGAGGCAAACATTTCCTATCAGCCAATGTGTGCCATAGTTAAATTCTATAGTAAGTTATTTAGATTCTACTAATACTCATCTCAAAAGGAGCGAGTCACCCAGTGAAGCTCTTTGTGTTGTGTATCCACAGTGGTAGAAACTTTTACCTATCTAGAGGGTTGGGTATCTAATGAGCATGTTCTTTCTGCTACTATCTACTCAAACGAAAATATTAAAATAGTTTAAAAAAATCCAATCCATATCAAGGGGTCAAAACACCACTTTGTAAAGCACCATAACTTTCCTGTGAAATTATTACTCAAGTTTTGCCCAAGAGAAGCCAGCTTTCTAAAAATAATTAAAGGCACTTGAAAAATGTCTAGGGGTTAGATGAAGAGAACAGCTTCAGTTCTGCTTTACCTATTTCAAAAACAAGGGTAGAATTTTTTAGTATTTTTGTTATCTCTTGTTTTTCTTTTTATAATATACTTACAAGAATATATCTAAAGCTTTAATTAAAAAATAATATCTATTCTGAATATTATTACTAAGTCTAAGGCAAGTTTCAGGAATTGAGTAATGACATGAAAAACATGAAATCTTTCTACAGGGATTAAATATAATATTTGTGGCATATATTTACATAACATTTATTACAAGATTTTTTTCACATCTCTTGTTTCACTTGATCCTTACAACATCTTTTGAACAATACAAGCAACTATTCTAATCCCTCTAGTAACCCATGTGCACTGAGTAAATATTTAAATATGTATTACATGCAAGCTTGATTGTACTTTTTTAACTGATGGTTCAAGTCACTTTCAAATAAATGAATTTGGGAGTATGTCATATTTCTCCATGCTTTTGTAGCTTAATTAATGAAGATCTATGTTATGTTTTAAAATTATTTAGAGCTCTCAGAAGATAATGATCATGAGAACAATTTGTATTTGATCTACCTTCATTTCTTAGAGTAGCTGCCTTTTTTCCCTCTGCTCTACCCTGTACTCTGCTGGTCTCATTTCAGTTCTACACATATTGAAATTAGCTTTGTGCTGTCTGTTCAGCAAAGTCCTAGATTCCCAGCATTGATGCTAGATTTGCATCTATCACCCTGTCTTCTGGTTCTGCTTCAGCCCTGCCCTGTAGAGCTCCACACATTCTGTTTCTCACTAATCCATGTATTATCACATACATGGTCTTCATTTCTAGCATTTTTTTGTAAGTATCTTTGCTGTTTCTCATATTCTTCAAGCTGGAATTTGATACATTTTCTGCCCTACATTTATTGACTCTGTTAACAAAATGTCAAAATGAGATGTCATCTATTGGATATAAATCTCTACACTTGCTGGGACTTATACATTTTGTACTATGCAACACTTTTCTTCACTTTATTTCATTCTTTTTCCTTTGGTTGTTGTTCTGCTCCCTTACTGTACTGGAATTCCTCAAACTTTAAGCATTTCTCTGTTTTTTCAGCCTTCCTGTTTTTGTCACTTACTAAATCTGTGACATTAAAGAAATTATTTAATTTCAGGTGTTTCAGCATTTTTTTTGTGACAAGGACAAAACTAGTTGAACTTAAGAATTTGATGAAATCAAATGGTGTATTTAATGTGAAAATTGTATGCACAGATAGATTTGCAAGCAAGACTAGGTAGGAAGTTGTATTCGAATATTATTTTTAGCTGAAAAAAGGTCCCCAAAATTATTTCAATTATTCTATCCTGAACTTTTTGGAAATCAGTTTAGATCATGTACATATTACTGTGCAAACTGTACCCTTTCTGAATTTGTTTCTAAATGTAGTTCAAATTTTTTGTTCAATTGTCTCCTTAAGTTTACATAAGGAGACAACAATAAAATACAACTGTATTTGGACAATTTAGCAATTGCTTCCAAGCAATGAGCAGAAGGAGTGATAAACAGAATGGCTGAGGACTGATAGAGCTTTGTATCTTATCAGATATTTATCTCAGCCACAGGTATATCACCACCAAAACAAAGAACTTTCCCATCTGTCATTTTGTCATGCACTAAGATTCTGATAGCTATGTGCAGTTAAACTTGTCTGATTCACATCCTTCATTATTTAACCTGTTATATTTTACAGAAAAGACAATAGTAATAATGTTTCTTGTCATGAAATCTTTTGTCAGTGGGTATTAGATTCATGGCAGATGAAGTCTACATCTAGTAGATTAAAATTTACATTATTTCTACTGACTTTCAATAATTTCCTTTAAATCTCACAAAAAAACCTTTAAAAAATAGTGTCACTATGAAACATGTGCCTGAAATCCTTGTTACTCGGGAGGCTGAGATCTGAGGATCATAGGTTCAAAGCTAGCTCTGGCAGTTCATGAGATTCCTATCTCCAATTAATCACAGAAAAATCATAAAGTGGTGCTGTGGTTCAGGTGGTAGACCACTAATCTTGAACAAAAGGAACTCAAGTACAGTTCCCAGGCACAGAATTCAAACCTCAGGACTGACAAAAGAAAAAAATAGAAAGTGAATATGGAATTTTGATTCAAGATTCATGTTCGTACACTGTGTCTCAAATATTTTAACTACAGATTAGATTTTGTTGGTTTTGTTTTGTTTTGTTCTTTTGGTTTTTGCCAGTCCTGGAGATCCAATTCTTGGCTTGACCACTGTCCCTGAGTTTCTTTTGCTCAAGGCTAGCACTCTACCATTTGTGCGTTAGCACTACTTCTAGGTGTTGTTTTTTTTTTTTTTTTTGAGTAGTTTATTGGAGATAAGTCTCACAGATTTAGATGCTTGGGTTGGCTTCAAAGAACAATCCTCAGATCTCAGCTTCCTGAGTACCTAGGATTAGGTAAGAGCCAGATTTTTATATTTAAAGTTATATTTAAGCTGTGTGTGGTGGCTCAAGCTTGCAATCCTATATACTTCAGTGGTTGGGATTACAGAAATGAAGTTTGAAGCCAATGTGAGCCCAAAATGTTCCCAATACTTCATCTCAACTAAGGGCTTAGTACAGTGGTTCAACCTGCTTCCATCACAATGGATGATACACAAGATTGGGTTCCTTCATCCCAGAAACAGGAAGCAAGTAGGAGAATACTTAGGCTGGCTCAGGCATAAAGGAAACCCTACCTTGAAGTTAACAGGGAGTGTGGGGGAGAGGGTAATGGGAAACAAGCATGTTTCAAGTGCTGGAGGTCCTACCTAGCAACTGCAGGGCCTCTGAGATTAATGCCCAATACTTCCCCAAACGGTATTTTTAGTAGTAAACCTCTACTAATTTAAGCAGAAACACTGGTTTAAGCTATTTGCTAAGAAAATTACTACAAAATAACTGATATTACAAATAAATTTAGGAAAATTTAAAATTGTAAAGAGGACTGCAAGCAAGATTTCAAGATCTGGTAAGCTTACAGCAATCCCTGACATTGATCTATTCTGCTGATGTGTTATGTAAATGAAATCTTAGATACAAATTTAATTAATATAAGCCAATAAAAGAGAATGACTATGAAAAATAAAAATAGCCTATGGGAAAGTATCTTAAAACATAAAGATAGGAGCTTAAAGTCATTAATTACCAACTGTCATTTTTCTACAAATACACACCATACAGCAAGATATTACTTAAGGAAACAAAGAACATGATTTAAAATAAAATTAATTTATTTGCTCAATGATTTGATCATTTGATTATCTACATTATTCCTTTTAGAACTTTCCCCTTTATGTTTTCTACACATGTTAAATCCTCTGTTGGCTTCTAATTTACAAATATATTTATGTAATAAATCAGCTTTACTAATTACAATTTCCAAAGAAATTCTATCTCAAAATGAAATAGTATTGAGTTTGAAATCAATATATTTAAATAAATAACAAATTAAGTGATAAAAAATTAAAGTGAAAAGAACAGATCTTATGACTCGTAAGACATATATAACAGATAACTCAGCATATATGATGAAAAATATTGTTATTTATTCATTTTTGGTTGTGGGGCTTGAACTCTGGGCTTGGGCACTATCCCTCAGCCCTTCTACCACTTGAGCCATAGTGCCACTTCTGGTCTTATAGTGGTTAATTGGACTTTCCTGCCCGGACAGGGTTTGAACCGCTATCCTCAGATCTCAGCCTCCTGAGTAGCTAGGATTACAATGTGAGCCACTAGTGCCTGGACAATATAGTTAATTTTTTAACTAAGAGCAAAATGTGATTTACTTATAGGAATGTTATTTCCAAAAACATTTAAGCTACCAGAGATGAGCATAAGTAATGTTCTCTTTTTTTGGTTAGGTATAATGCTACTTTTCTTAAAAATAAACTAGACTTTAATGGTTCACTTTAAGTAAAGAGTAATCAAACTGCATCAAGAAATTGTATATTACCCCAGATGTAATTAGCTTATGAAATAAGTATATGTACATCAAATTAGTTTTCTTCAATGTTATCCAGAGTATATCAAATAGTTCCTTCTATAATTCTTCTTATATATATTTTTATCTGTTTCCTAATGGAAGTCTGATGATCACAAAGACTAAGAAATAAGTTAATTCTTGCTATTTATTTATGCAATTGACTTTCTTGTTTCAGAATGGTCAAATATGCCACAGTACACATGCAGTTACATAACATGTCACTTCTTAACACAGTTAAAAGAGAAATGTTTTTAGAGTCACCAAGAGACTTTAATCTTAACTATACCTGAAGAAAGAAGAGTGATCCTAGCCACTTTGTACCCATGTCTACATTTTAAGAAAAATAATTACATAGTCTTATTGATAGAAGTTAACAGAAGAATGACAAAAGAGATATAACGAAAGATTCCCAGAATACCCATAGATCCACAGGAGCTTTGCTTGCTGTTTCTTATGGGATAATACATACACAATATTGCCATATACATCTGTCTTTCATGCTGTTAGATCAAATAAAATGGACAAGCTTCCCTTTAATGTGCTTCCTCACAGCCTCTCCTATTTCTGGCCAACCATAAATGTATTACGTTCATCACCGGTAACCCATTACCTCAATCTTTCTTACTGATTTATACTTAGAATTAATTTGAGGTAATGGTGGCAGATGTGTTACAATTCTGCACTGCATTTAAAATGTTTACTATATTTTCTTTTATTCATCTTGTGAAAGTAATGTAAGTCATTTCTTGCTCTTAGAAAGATGTATTTTTTTTCCTAAAGGAGTGAATGAATAATGGTTTAAGAAATACAGAAATAGTAGAATGACAAAGCACACATGTTCTCTGGAAACAGACAACTAGACATCTAAGCTGGAAGACTGGCTGTCAGTTGAGTTGAGCAAACCAGTTTCCATTTACAACAATACTGCTGGATTAGTAAAATTGCCTTGAGGAATCACAGTATCATATGTGAGTTTATATCATGGTGTAGGACGAAACACTTGGTACTCATTATTAATACTTCTATTTTGCTGTTTCAGTCTTCATATTAGAAAGACTAGGAACAAGAAAAAATTAGCTTAATGTAGAGGTCAAGTAAACAGAAATAGCACAAGGAACTCCCTCTCCAGGTGTACAAGGCAGAGTAGCTGTTAAGATACAGATAACCGAAGTAATACATTTCTCTAATCTCTGCTGAAGTTTTACAAAAAGTAGAGAGTAGACTCAGGTTAGCAGAAAGTGTGAGTTATACTTTGACTTTCTCTAAAAGTCACACACTTCTACCAGTACTTGATCCTTCACAATGGCCATGGTACCATATTGTTCCTTGAATTGAGAGTTAAAAAATTTATGGTATTTATTTATTTATTTTGGTGGCTTAGTTTTTGCTTATTGATATACATAAGTATTTGCTACTCTTACTCATTTTTTTTGTCAGTCATGGGGTTTGAAATCTGTGCCTGGGCACTGTCCCTCAGCTCTTCAGCCAAGGCTAGCACTCTACCACTTGAGTCACAGTGCCACTTCCGGCTTTCTGATGGTTTATTGGAGATAAGAGTAACATGGACTTTCCTGCCCTGGGTGGCTTTGAACCACTATCCTCAGATCTCAGCCTCCTGAGTAGCTAGGATTACAGGCATGAACCACCAACTCCTGGCTTACTCTTATTCATTTTAAGTTCTTATTTCTATCTTCTTAGTTCTACCAAACAATTAAATAGATAGGTACACAAGTGGGCTGATAGAACTGATAGAAGACAAAATCAAAAGAAATTTAGTATATGGTATTTATATATAACTATTCCTACTATGGCCAACCTATTTTGATCTTCAAAAGATTTAACAATCAGACTTCAACAGTTGGATGGATCGTTAACCATAGCTTCTCATTATTTGTAGTGAACCAGCCTTATTGAGCTCCACTGTTCCAAATTATTGACTGATGACAAAGTGCTTAGCATATTTGATTGCAAATTGTTTTATGGCACATCTGATAATATGGATTGGTTTGGATAAGTCAAAAGCAGCCTTGGAAAACTATTGTTCCTAGAAGATGGGCATAGCTCTGAAACCATGTATAAGGTTATAAAGATTTAAACATTCAATGTTGCTAAGCAGTCCCCAAGTCCTACGAATCTGTCTTTAAAGTTCAGATTAAGTGAGAGACATTGAAAATAAATTACAGTTTTGCCACTCTCTGAACCTTAAGCTTTTTTCTCAGTTCTTTACTACTGGAGTAAGTCTCCTTTTGTTATACTGATATGCATTTGTGAAACATGGATGTTATCAAAAGGAGCTGATGAAATAGATTGGAATGATTTATAGACTTTCACCTCTTTATTCTTTCTGTTGAAATCAGAGTGAAGAGCATAGTTATAAATTAGGATGATTTAAAGATTCTACCATCCTCCTTATAGTCCAAGTGGACATTAGTTCTGGAATTTTTATTGTAGGCTCAATTTGCTGTACACAGATACTTTCAAGAATTTTGATTCATAATTCCTTGGGGGTTATATTTGCAGGAAATGGTGTCTAGCCAGTTACCTCACTGTCTCTTTAGACAATCTGGATTTAAATTGGAAGAATTTAATTCAGTTCATAAAAAAAGTTCCTTTTTTTCTTCTCTGCATACCCTGAGAGGAACCTCTGAATGAGCAGCAACAGGTTTAAAGACATAAGTTTAAAGACATAAGAGACAATTTACAATGAATCAGATCTATTCATTAATCGGTGAGCAATTTGAGACTCATTTCTTATTAACTTTGTAACTAAGTTGTCTATAATTAAGATAAGATTATTTCTTCCTATTTTCTTTCCTAAACTTCAGGTATAATTTCCCTATTCTAACCTACCAACACAAAGTGTCCAGCTACTTAAGGAACATTTGATACAATTTTTTCTACAGATGTGCATGAGTAGCTTATCTTGCTTTGTTTGCTTTATGCAAATGGAATATATTTTGCTCAGGGAAACATACTTTTTACAAATTCAGATACAGTATGAAACTCTTATTTTTAGTGAAGCAAGATTTAATAATTTGGGATTTACAAGGCTCTGAAAGGGAATATAAAATTGGAAAAATATATGGAATATTGCTCTACAGAGAAGGGCCACATTCTGCACCAGTTCATGAACCCCCATCACTCCCAATTAATAAATATCACATACCTTTCATACAACGTATGACATTGCTCCTTTGACTTATCAAGTATCGTACTTGGCATTGTAAAATATGCAGAGATCTTTATGGAATGCCTTCAGTCAATTACCATTAATGGAATACCTATATATTTTTCAACATTTTGTTAAAATTTTACACTTAGAGTGAATTTCATGTTGAAGATGTTTCCTATAATATTTATAATATAATTTAATTCATTTTAAATTACTTTGAACTTTTATCTTCAGACCATTATTTTTGTAAAGCTCACAGACACACATCATTAACAATCTGGCGCTGAGAGGTTCTATTTCTGTAATGGATTTTTAGAGTTATATTTTAAAAGCAGATAAAATTCTTGCAGTATACTTTAACCACTTTAAATGTTTTTTAAGTTTTCATATCCAATTCAACATTCTAAATAGAAAGATCTGTCTTGTAATAATAATAATAACAGATATTGCCTGTGAGTATAATGACTAAATTGTAAGAGAGATATTCTTAATATTCTTTTCCATAATATGTTATACATCTATAAATTCTATTGCTCATACATATTACAGAAGTATAAAATCATTTCTATGTGAAGGTCTTATTTTATGGCATAACTTCTCTGGATTATTAAAACAAGCTCATTAGCTGCTTTCCTTTAAACTTCTTTCTTTTTCCACCAATATCTCCTTCATGTTTATTTCTATTCAAAAACCGTCAGCACATAGAAATATCTGATCTGATCTGGTCATTTTTATTTTTCAGTTTAGTGTTTATTTCCTCCCTGTATGGAAACCTTCAAATTTTTGCCACTTTTCTGAACTTATTTAAGCCATTTATTCTCAGATATTCTATTAGTTATAGATGGACAATTTTATCTAATCTATTCAAGTTTGAATGCCAAGACTTGACTGTGAAGTAAGTACAGAGATAACCATATGTGTATATTTATATATATATAATATCCTTCACCAGATAATTTTATAACACAATGAAATTAAGTGATATTTAATTAAGCTTTACATATATTGTTGTTTCAAGTGGAGCATGAAAGAATCTACCTGTAATCTCAGCTACGTGGGATGTGGAGGAAATAGGATAGTGTAGTTAAAGTTTAGAGTATTATTTCAAAAACAAAGCACTAATATAATATCTGGGAGTGTGGCTCAATTGATAGGACATTTGTCTACTAGGTACAAAGTCCTGGGCTTAACCTTCAGTGCAGAAAAAGGAAGGAAGGAAGGAAGGAAGGAAGGAAGGAAGGAAGGAAAGGAAGGAAGGAAGGAAGGAAGGAAGGAAGGAAGGAAGGAAGGAAGGAAGGAAGGAGGGAGGAAAGGAAGGAGGGAGGGAGGAAAGGAAGGAAGGAAGAAGGAAGGAAGGCAGGCACCCAAGGGGGAAATGTGGGAGGGAGTAGAAGGGAGGGAAAGAGAAGGGAAGGGAATAAAGAGAAGGAAAAGGAAAGAGGTATAAGGAGAATAAAAAACTTTAAAAACTACCTTAAAGCATAGGTCTGTTTGTGTGAAACATAAGGTATGTGTGTTTGTCTACTTGCTAACTCTTAAGCAATTGGAAGTTAACCTATTGAGGAATTATTTCTTCTCCTTGCACAATGGCTAAATTACAGAATTTGTAAAATTGCTTCTAATTTGGTAATAATTTGTGCAAAGAAAGGCACATATATCTCTCTACAGAGATGTGGATATTATACAAGTAAACATACCAACATTAAAGCTGATATGGCTTATAGCAAATACCACTTATTTCTTGGATATAAATTCATAAGTAACAGGTTGGCAATCATTTCCAGACAGCATTAAGTGGTCTGCCTCTTTTAACAGATTCAAGTACTTTGATAAAGGAAGTATATGTATTACACCACCACTTGGCTCAACTACAATTCTAAAAATCCTTCCATATCACACTGCAACACTTGTTTTATGCTGTCTATTATGTTTTATTATAATGCTTCCTGCTTTGCTAGAGTTTTCTTTATTAATCAGGAATGTGGATGGTTGAAATCCATGTGTTAAAGTAAGTAAAGATATTTTTTCCCCGTAACAGTACACGTTAAGATAATTTCTCACAATGGACTATGATTCAGCAGAGAAGGTTGACTCAGGATAGGGAAGCAAGGTTTATGTTTTGCCAGAAATAGAAAAAAAAACTGTACATTTTTTAGTGTTATAGCATCTTTCAGTATCACCAATAATGTAATTAACTCTTAGGCAAATTATATTTGATTTAAATAAAATTATTTTAGTATATACTTGTGAAATATGAAACAAAGCTTCATAATTGCAAACCCCAGGATAAGGAAAGGGACTAAGAACTACTTTAATTATCATCAAATTATTCATTCTTAAAATAGAAAATTATAGAGTAAAGCCAGATAAAATCTATAATCAAAACTTCTGAAGTAGATGACAAAGATTTAAGACTACCTTCAGAGTACTTTAAGAGTACCTTGTTTAAGGATATTTGGTGACTAGATTACTGTATTAAAAACTAGCAGCTTAATAGAACACATAAACAATCTGATATATCACTTCCTTTTTATTTATTTGAAGCTATTTTTTGTGTTGCCTAATTCATTGAAAATACTATAAAAATCATATAATGACTTAATAGATACTTATTGTTCAATCACAGTAATTGTCAATTCACACCATTGTATTTAATCCTTACCCTTTCCCACTTCAAGTAATTCTCAAGCAAAAGTTAGATTTTTATTGTTGTTTTTATTGTTTGTTGCTGTTTCCAGTCCTAGAGCTGAACTCAGGGCCTGCGCACTGTTCCTGAGCCTCTTTGTGCTCAAGTCTACTACCCTACCTCTTGAGCCAGTGTTACTTCCACCTTTTTCTGTCTAGTTTTCTGTTTTTGTTTTTGTTTTTTTGAGTCGCATGAACTTTCCTACCTAGGCTGGCTTCAAACGATGATCCTCAGATCTCATCCTCCTGAGAAGCTAGAATTACAGGTGTGAGCCACCACTATCTGGCTGAGATCTATTGTTTTTAACATTAAAATAAGAAGATCTTTAAATATTCAAATGTATGATTCTCACAATGTTTTATTGCTTGGTTTAATTCTAACAATTTTTATGGCTTGTTTTTCTTCTTTAAAGACCTGTCTCTGTCCAAAAGTTATTCAGATAGTCTCTTAATTTTTTCCTTAAATGTATCTATTTAAAAAATTGTCATTAAAATCTAATTCATCTGAACTCAAGAAAGGTAGAGGAATATTCCTACCTCAACTATATGCATTACTAAATATCCAATTATAATTCTTTGAATCTATCATTCTATTGTCTTTGCTCAATAGTAATAATTTGACATGTTGTATATATCTATACAAGTTGAGTATATATTAGGCTATAAAGGAAGTCTCAACTGATGTCAATGGGTTGAAATCTACAAAGAATTATTTGATCTGATTATATAAAAAATCAGAATAGGTGACTAGAAAGTTCCCCATATCTTTATAAATTACATAAATGAGAAATATTTTGAAATAAATGAATGGAAATACTATATAACAATACTGTGACATAGTCAAAATGAAATCTAAGCCTGTATATTTACTCTGAGGTATATTTTTCTTCAGAGTAGAAACCTGGGCTGGTAGTTATTTTCTTTCAGTAACTTAAACACTTCCACAATTTTTGGCTTTCATCAGTTCCATGATAGTCAGCCATTATGACAACAATCTTTTGAAATAAATGTTTTATGCTGACTATAATATCTATCATGAACTTTTTTCTCTTTCACTGAAGTATATTAGTTTCACTGCTTTCTCAATATTCTCCTGTATATATTCTTCTTTTTTTTCTTGTGAAAATACTGTACAGAGGAGTAACAATTACATGGGAAAGATAATAAGTACATTATCTCCCGTATATATTTTTCTTAGGGTAACACTATGCCTTGTTCCCTGACACTTTTTTTCTTTTTACAGTTTAAAAACCTATATTTCACATTTAATATTTTAAAACTACATTGTTATCTTCATTATCATGGAGAACTCAGGGCTTTTCAGGTCAAATTTACTCTATTTCCCGCTTATATTAAGTAACATTGTATTGCCATTTGATGTGTTAGGTGTCTACTCATAATCTTAATCCAAGATAAACAATAGTAGTAAGTAGGGTTATGTAAGAGATGATTAGGTCTTGAGTGTGAGGCTCTTATAAATGGAATTAGTAGAAATGAAATTCAAATGTTCATGATATTCAACAAAAACGAACACACAAATTACCAGCTCTCTGGGACACAGCGAAGGCAGTACTCAGAGGCAAGTTTATAGCTCTGAGTTCCTACATCAACAAATTGGAGAGATCTGAAACCAACAATTTAATGAGACATCTGAGCCTCCTTGAAAAAGAGCAGCAAGATAAACCCCAATCCAGCAGATGGAAAGAAATAATTAAAATTAACTCAGAATTAAATGCATTAGAATCCAAAAAAACTATAGAAAAAAATCAACAAAACAAAGAGTTGACAGACCCTTAGCAAATCTTATCAGAAAAAGAAGAGAACACAACCAAATAAATAAACTCAGAGATGAGAATGGAAATATCACCACAGAAACAACTAAGATTCAGAACAATATAAGGGAATACTTCTCAAACCTTTGTGGTAATAAGTTTGAGAACTTGGCAGAAATGGACCTTTTCCTAGCAAATATTGACATGTCGAAACTAAACCAAGATGAGTTAAACCATCTTAACAGGCCCATATCAAGCATTGAAATAGAAACAGCAATAAGAGACCTCCCATCTTGGAAAAGCCCAGGACCAGATGGCTTTACAGTGGAATTCTACAAGGCCTTCAAAGCAGAACTCACACCAATACTCCTCCAACTCTTCAATGAAATTGAAAGTTCACTACCGAACTCATTCTATGAAGCCATCATAACCCTCATCCCAAAACCAGGCAGGGACTCATCAAAGAAAGAGAACTATAGACCCATTTCTTTGATGAACATTGATGCAAAACTTTCAACAAAATTTTGGCTGATTGACTTCAATAATTCATCCAAAAAATCATACACCATGATCAAACGGGATTCATTTCAGGGATACAAAGCTGGTTCAATATACACAAATCAAATATTATAATTCATCACATTAACAAGAGCAAGAATAAGAACTACCTGGTTATCTCAATAGATGCAGAAAAAGCATTTGACAAGATCCAAACCCCCTTTATGATGAAGGTTTTGGAAAAATTAGGAATCCATGGAACATTCCTCAATACAATAAAGGCTGTATATGGCAAACCTACATCCAGCAGGATACTTAATGGTGAAAAACTAAAGCCATTTCCTCTTAACTCAGGAACAAGACAAGGATGTCCACTCTCTCCTCTTCTCTTTAATCTAGTATTAGAATGCCTAGCTACAGCAATAAGACAAGATGCAAACATAAAGGGGATCCAAATAGGGAAAGAAGTAAAACTCTCCCCCTTTGCAAATGACATAATCTTGTATTTAAAGAATCCCATAGACTCCACTCTCAAATTACTCAAGCTGATTCAAAATTTTGGCAAAGTAGCAGGGTATAAAATTAACCCTCAAAAATAAATGGCTTTTGTTTGCCAACAATGAGAAAAGCGTGGCTGAAATTAGAAAAGCAAGTCCTTTAGTAATAGCCCAACAAAAAATAAAATACCTAGGAATTAACTTAACCAAAGAAGTGAAGGACCTCTATGATGAAAACATTAAAAACCTGAAAAAAGAATTCAAAACAGAACTTAGAAAGTGGCAAAACCTCCCATGCTCCTGGATTGGAAGGGTCAACATTGTCAAAATGGCAATACTTCCAAAGGCTATCTACAAATTCAATGCAATACCTATCAATATTCCAAGCTCATTCTTCAAGGAAATAGAAGAGGCAATCCAAAAATTCTTGTGGAACAATAAAAGACCCCGAATAACAAAAACGATCCTTAACAGAAAAAACAGTGCTGGAGGAGTATCAATACCAAATTTCAAACTCTACTACAAAGCCTACTAATCAAAACATCTTGGTACTGGCACAAGTACATACCTCAGGACCAAGGGAATAGAATTGAAAACCCAGAAATAAACCTACAGACCTATAGCCATCTAATCTTTGATAAGGGAGCTAAAAATATAGAATGAAAGAAAGACAAACTCTTCAGTAAATGGTGCTGGAAAAATTGGTTAACTACTTGTAGAAAACTAAAACTAGATCCCTATATATCACCCCGCACCAGAATCAACTCCATATGGATCAAAGACCTCCATGTCAAAGCAGACACTGAAAATATTACAGGATGGAATATAGAGACCCAGAAACACAACAAATCAAAGAAAGTTTGGACAAATGGGATTGCATGAAATTGCAGAGCTTCTGCATGGCAAAGGACATAGCTAGTAAGATCAAAAGAAAGCCCACAGATTGGGAGAAGATTTTCACTAGCCATACAATGGACAAGAGTCTCTTATCTAAAATATACCTGGAACTCAAAAAATTAAATCCCCCAACAACAAATGCTCAAAAAAATAACTACCCGATAAATAAGTGGGCTAAAGACTGAAAAAGAAACTTCTCTGACGAGGAAAGAAGGATGGCCAATAGACACATGAAGAAATGCTCAACCTCTCTAGCTATAAAAGAAATGCAAATCAAAACAACATTGAGATTCTACCTCGCCCCAGTTAGAATGGCTACACTCAAGAACTCTAATAACAACAAATGCTGGAGGGGATGGGGACAGAAGGGAACCCTAGTGCATTATTGGTGGGAGTGTAAACTTGTTCAACCACTCTGGAAAGTAGTATGGAGGTTCCTCAAAAGACTCCACATAGAGCTCCCCTATGACCCAACAATCACACTTTTGGGCATTTACCCGATTGATCACAAACAGGACTGTACTAAAGCTACCAACACAACTATTTTTATTGCAGCATTATTTACCATAGCTAAGATATGTAACCAACCCAGATGCCCCTCAGTAGATGAATGGATAAAGAAAATGTGGTATATATACACAATGGAATTCTATGCCTCCATCAGAAAGAATGACATTGCCCCATTTGTTAGGAAATGGAAAGGCTTGGAAAAAATTATATTAAGTGAAGTAAGCCAGGCCCAAGAAACACAGGTCCCATGCTTTCCCTTGTTTGCAGTAACTAGTATATGTCTGAGACAGCTCAAACAGTCAGATAAGTTGATGTTAGATAAAATGAATCCCAAGATAAGTATTCAAATGTTTTTCTTTCATGTGATTGTATCTAACATATTTATAAGATTATTTCTTTGTTGCTTTTTATGTCCCTCCCCAACATTATAACCCCTGCTTTCACTGTATTTGATGATATTATAATTTGTGGAGGGGAAGGGAAAAAACAAATCATTTAAATAGGGATCTAGGGGGGGCCCATTGCAACAATGAGCTGTACAAGTCGTTATGTCATAAAATGAACTTTACAACTTTGGAGGGAAGGGGGTAATGGGAAGGGTTGGGAAGGGGAAACAAAGGAGGAGGCTTTAATGCTTGATAAGAAATGTACTCATTATCTTGCCCATGTTAATTGTAACCCCTCTATACTGTATTTTCACAATAAAAAAAATGGAATTAGTGTCTTCCAAAAAGAGAACTGAAAGCCAGGTGCTGGTGGCCCACACCTCTCATTCTAGCTACTGAGGAGGCTGAGATCTGAGAGTCTTGGTTTCCATTCAGCCTGAAATACAAATCTCAGAGATTCCTATCTCTACTTAATAAGCAAAAAGCTATACAAGAGATGTGTTTATGGTTTAGAGAGCTGTTTGTGAGTTAAAAAACAAGGAAGAAGCAAAAGCCCTTGAGTTCAAATCCTATTACCAGTATACACACATAAATACACACACACACACACACAGAGTAAGAGACAAGAGAGACAGAGACACGAGACAGAGACAGAGAGAGACAGAGAGAGAGAGAGCAATAGAGACAGAGATAGAGAAAGAAACTGAAACAATGTCTAACCCTATTTTTAAGGTGTGAGGAGAATGTGGTGATGAGAAGTGTTTAAAGGCATGGCAACAGGAACCTACCATTCTACTCTTTCATTAATCATGGACTCCACAGCTTCCAGAAATGCAGTTATAAATGCATGCGGATTCTAGCCACTCCATCTATAGTACTTTTTTTAATTGTTAACTCTTTTCTTGGTACTTTTTTAAAATTAATGAATCCTGTTTAATCATAGTATGAGATTTTTTTCTTTTTTTTGTAAATTTTTTTTGTGAAAATACTGTACAGAGTGGTTACAGTTACATGAGCAAGGTAATGAGTACATTTCTTATCATGCATTGTTGTCTCCTTTGTTTTTCTGTACCATCCCTTCCCTCCCACTTCCACAACTACACTACACTCCCCCACACCCACCTCCCCAACCCCCACCCTGCCTAAATTGTAAAGTTCCTTGTTCAACAGTGTCTTGTACATCTCATTGTTACAATGGATCAACCTGTATCCCTATTTAAACATTTTGTTTTTCCCCTTCCTCTCCACAAATTAGACCAACATCAAATACAGTGAAAACAGGGGTTATACAGTGGGAGAGGAACATACACACCAACAAAAAAAAATCAAATGGTACCTTATAAATATGTTAGAAACAATAGCAAGAAAGAAAAAACCACTTGTGTCCCTATCTTGGGGTTCATTTCACTTAACATCTCTTACTTGGTCATATTTTCATAGCTTTTGACCTTTTCTGCTTATCCCAGACATATACTAGTTATTGCAAATAAGGGAAACCATAGGACCTATGTTTCTTTGGGCCTGGCAGACTTCACTTAAAATAATTTTTCCAAGTCTTTCTATTTCCTAACAAATGGGACAATGTCATTCTTTCTGATGGAGGCATAGAATTCCATTGTATGTGTGTGTGTTTGTGTGTGTGTGTGTGTGTGTGTGTGTGTGTGTGTGTGTGTGTGTGTGTGTGTGTGTGTGTGTCACATTTTCTTGATCCTTCATCTACTGAAGAGCATCTGGGTTGGTTCCATATCTTAGCTATGGTAAATAATGCTACAATAAGCATAGTTGTGCTGATAGCTTTAGTATGGTCCTATTTGTGATCAATCAGGTAAATGCCCAAAAGTGGGATTGCTGGGTCATAGGGGAGCTCTATGTGGATTCTTTTGAGGAACCTCCATACTGCTTTCCAAAATGATTGAACAAGCTTACACTCCCACCAACAATGCAGTAGGCTTCCCTTCTGGCCACATCCTCCAGTATTTGTTGTTATTAGAGTTCTTGATTATAGCCATTCTAACTGGGGTGAGGTGGAGTCTCAATGTTGTTTTGATTTGCATTTCTTTCATGGCTAGAGAGGTTGAGCATTTCTTTATGTGACTATTGGTCATTTTTATTTCCCCTTCAGAGAAGTTTCTCTTTAAGTCTTTAGCCCACTTATTAATGGGGGCGGTTGTTTCTTTGAGGACTTGTTGTTGGGGGATTTAATTTTTTTGAGTTCCAGGTATATTTTAGATATGAGATCCCTCTCCATTGTATGACTAGTGAAGATCTTCTCCCAATCCGTGGGCTTTCTACTGATGTTGCTAGGTATGTCCTTTGTCATGCAGAAGCTCTGCAGCTTCATGCAATCCCATTTGTCCAACCTTTTTTTCATTTGTTGTGTTTCTAGGTCTCTATTAAGAAAATTTGACCTGTGCCAAGGAGACCTAGGGTTTCTCCTATTCCATCCTGTAATGTTTTCAGAGTGTCTCCGAGGTCTTTGATCCATTTGGAGTTGATTCTCGTGTGGGGTGTTATAGCTTTAGTTTTCTACAGGTGATTAACCAGTTTTACCATCAACATTTACTAAAGAGGCTGTCTTTCTCCCATTCTATTTTTTTTAGCTCCCTTATCAAAGATTAAATGATTTTAGGTTTGTGGGTTCATCTCTGGCTTTTCAATTCTATTCCATTGGTCCTGAGGTCTTGTCTTGTGCCAGTACCAAAAATTCATGTATGGTCCTTTTGTTTGTGTAGTTTCAGATAACCAATGCTAAGTATGTATTTTGTCTTCTAGTAAGATTATGGTTTTCAAGTAAACAAGCTTCCACATATCTCTTTAAAATACCAATGGTTCTCTGCTTGTAATTAAATCTTCCTGATATTACTTTACATTAGAAAAAGTACACAATGACAAGGATCAAGAGAATTAGTAAGAATTCCAAAATAAATTGCATAAGCACTTATTTAGTGGCCAACAACTCTAATAATGCTAATAATATACCTTTATTTTGATGAGGAAGATTTGATTGTGTTAAAGTAACTTTTCAGTAATATCTTTTATTGACAAAACAAAAGTCTAATTCCCATGAGGGTTCCCCAGACTTCTCTGTTTATGACTAATTCCAACTGTTTTCTAATTACCATTCATCCCAAAGTACTTACTGTAGTTGTGGTCGTTTTCTTAGAAGGAGTTGGCTGTGTTATAATCCAAGGAAGCACATGAATTATGACTGTAGAAGTGGCTGAGAGCTGAGTAGCTTTATTCCCACCTAATTCATCAGTAACCTCAATAAGTAACTGGAAAGTCATGGGATCTTGAATCCCTTGAAACACATCATACTGGAAATCCTGCCTGATGGCCACAGAAGGGGGATCAACACCTCGCCTCCAAAGTGTGAATTGGTTATTTGTATTTCCTGAAAATGATGAAGTAATAAAACAGAAAAAACTGTATTATATAGCTATTTCTATTGTCTGACCTTTGTATTTAAAAATATATTTCATGGTATGCTTCCAAATCTATATGAAATCTCACATGAGTATTTTGAATAATAACACCACCAAAGTGAATTTGAATTCATATGTCTTACCTCTTAAAATTGAATAACTCAAATGTTCAGGTAAAGAATCCCTGTCTGAACAGTTGAGTTGAACAAAAGGACCATTAATATTGGAAAAAATCCAAGCTTCTATGTGTGGTGGATTGCATACAGGAGGTTCATCATTTATATTCTGTAACAGAAAGGTAGTAAGTCTGATTATATTTCAAAATCTTGTCATATTTGATTAATTATTTTTTAAATTTTTTTATGATACATTATAGTTTAGTCAACTATACTTTGGTAAGTCACCATAATTATTATTTTTTATGTGAGCAGTATATTTTAATATTTCATAATCCTGAAAACAGGGGAAATGCCAGGAAATAAAAATGTTATGTTTTATTTCTAATTTTGTGAATTAAGTTCTAAGTTTTATTTTACAGATATCTATTTCTATTTAATTTTAAAATTATTAAATTTAAATTTTAAAATTAGATTAGAATCTCCCAATATTTCTCTTTATTTCAAAAGATAAATGGCATGGCATACTGAATATTTAAAGCTATCTTTAAGTAGTTGTATGCAGGGGTTTAAATTCTACTTGTCAGCTTATGAGTTCAATGAATCTTAATGTCACCCCTTTTATCTTTATATATTTGTTTGTTTGCTTATTCATCTATTTATATTTGGTGTGTATCCAGTGAACTCGGGGCCTGGGCACTGTCCCTGAGCTTTTTTGCTCAAGGCTAGTGCTCTACCATCTGAACCACAGTTCCACTAGCAGCACTTTGGGTGGTTAGAGATAAGAGTCTTACAGATTTTCCTGCCCATGCTGGCTTTGGACCATGATCCTCAGATCTCAACTTGCAAGTAGCTAAGATTACAGGCATGAGCCACTGGCAACCAGCTCATCCCTTTCCTCTTTTGACTAGAAGTATTTTCTACCAAAAATATGTGTATCTTACTATGATACAGATGTACTCCTCAGAAATACTTGCTTATATTCAAGAACTTCTGCATTCAGAATCCTTTAATTCTGAAAAAAAGACAATCTAGTAGAGTATATGTCTTACACTGGAAACCGAGGCTCTCAGAAGATAGTTTGAAAAGGGAAATATTTGAACTTCATGGTTCTTGCACAGTATAATCTAGCATATAAAGTACGAGCTTCTAGCCACTATCTTTAATAAACATTGTTCATTATTAAAGTAACTATTGCCTTGATGTCTTTAATTACCCACAAATTGCTATGAGAGGTCTCAAGCATTTTCTATGTTTTTCCCTAATTCAGACAGTTTTAGTATTGTTTTGTCATGATGTTCATAGTATCTATTTTTAAAGGGTTCTAACTCTTAAGAAAGATTACTAATTTCTCAAAATAAAATGTGAAAATCAGTTTGTGTCTTTGACTGAGGAAAATACAATCTCTAATTTTTATTATTTTTCTTACTTTATGAACATCTATTATGCTTTCCCACATTGAGTTCACTCTTTTTAGAAGCCAACACCAAATAAATTTTATTTTGTCTTTCTTCACTGAAGAAGTAGCTTGGATTGTTGTATTGTTTGTTGGAGGCCATTATAAGGTGCTTAACAACTTAAGCCATGTTTAAATAAAGTACTCATTCTTTGTAATTAAATCTTCATTGATCATATTTTCCAGAAGAGAGATGAATAGTTTCCTCCATTTATGTATAGCTCAAAAGATGGAAAGATAATGTCTGCTCCTTTAGTAAGAGGAAATAATTAAAACTGATATGTTGAAGTACACAATATAATGTAGACTAAATCACCTACATATATATATGTGTGTGTGTCTGTGTTTGTGTGTGTAAAACCACACAATAACCCTGTGAAAAAGAGTACTAATACACCTTAGAACAAAGTGAAAAGTAGATAAAAGTAAAATATTCATAAATATATATTAAATGGCAGAACCAGAAGACAAAAGCATGTGACTTCAGAATCCAAACCTTTAACGTATATTCCATGCTGTCACTATTTAATATGGAATTTTATATGACTATAATCATAATAATAGCCTAGCTCTATGATATGCTTGCATGAAAACAACTTCTGGGGCTAGGTTTTGTGATATGTGCATATAATCCCAACTATTCAGTAGGGAAAAAAAAACCAGTAGGATTGTGAATTCAAGGTTAGGCAGGACAAAGTTTGAGCAACCTACCTCAAAATAAAATAATAATAAAATGAGATTTGAGGTAAGCTACACAGACTTTATCTCAAAAACTAACTTAAAAAAACTAAATAAAATGAAATATCTGCTGTGGAGCAAATGATAGAGCACTTTCCTCAAAAGTATGAGACCTTGAGTACAATCTCCAATTACAAAAACAACACAAATAAAAGTGTTACTAATTGCTGGGTGCTTGTGGCTCCAGCCTGTCATCCAAGGTACTCAATGCTATGAAACTCTTATCTACACGTAACTACCACAAAGCCAGAATTGGAGATGTGTTTTAAAGTGATAGAGCTCAAGCCTTGAGAAAGAGGGGGAAAAAAGCTCAGGGACAGCAACCAACCCCTGAGTTCAAGCCCCAGGACCAGCACAGAAAATAAAATATTTATAGAAAAGACATTAGAGGCACAATCTAGAACGCATTTCCCAAATGGATAATAAGTATCTAAAATAAGAGGGAGGTAGCTGTGTAATGAAATAAAATAATTAACTTACCTTCATTATTAGCTATTATGTTCTATTCTTATTTTTTTTCTGGGATAAAATTTAGAAAAACTGATTCTGTTTGGGAGACTATAATATTAGTATTCAAGAACATTGAACTGGGCTGGGAAGGTGGCTCAGTGGTAGAACGCTTGCCTAGCATGCATGAGGCCCTGGGTTTGATTCCTCAGCACCACATAAGCAAAAAGAAAAAAAAGCCAGAAGTAGTGCTGTGGCTCAAGTGGTAGAGTGCTAGCCTTGAGCTGAAGAGCTGAGGGACAGTATCCAGGCCCAGAGTTCAGGCCCCAAGACCGGAACCCCCCCCCCCAAAAAAAGAACATTGAACTACCAGTTATATTGAGACTCCCATGAGTAGTAATATTGTTATTTAATTGCTACCCTTAACATCCACACCAGGTTAATATTCCTTCCATATAATGAGTTCTTACTTCCCTAACAAGAAATAAATTGAAAATCTTTCAGGAAACTGTATTAACTCAGGATAGGTGGTTTCTGTAGCTCTTTTTCTTCAGAGAGTGACTTTACTAAATTATACTGTACAGAATTTCATGTAAACTACAGAGATACACATCATACACACACACACACACACACACACACACACACACACACACACACACACAATTTCAAGCTCAGAACTTCACCTTGACAGGTTTCCTTGCCTCTACACTTTTGCCCAGTGTGCCTTTTCACAAAAATCCACTTTTTAAACCACTTATCTATCTATTAAATTCACAATTCATTAGCCCTTTCCTTTCTCCTCATTAGTAAATTATAAAATACAGCATATATAGTTGCCATTAATATTACTCATTTTAAATCTGCAGTTGTTTTTTCATAAACAATATGCATTCAAACCCACTGTCCAGTTTAAATGTTTCACTCTAAATATTCACAAGACAGACATCTATTTTTTTCTATTAAAGAGGAGTAACATAGTATTGTTATAGTAGAGGTAATACAACTTTATTCAGTCAGTAGAGGTAATATGACTAAAATTGTCCAAGAGCAACAGCATTATAGCCATGAACAAATATTAAAATAAGTAGGAGTATAGTAAAACACTATCTAGATTTGAAACTTCTTTTTTATTGTTATTACAGAATTAATATACAGAGATGTTACAATTACATGACTCAGGTAATGATTAATGGGCACAATTCTTTTTGAACCATGTCTCCCATTCGTTGTTCTCCTGTGTTCTTTCCCATCTGTACCCACCCACAGTCTGTACAGTTCATTTTACAGTGTCTAGTGAGTATGACTATTGTATTTATTTATCCTTGTTTCACTTTTTATGTGTTCTTCCTTACCCTTCCAAATACAAACAAAATAAAAGGAAAAGAAAACAAAAACAGCAACAATCACAACTAAATAATGTCTACTTACTTTCTTGGAGTTAATTTCATAGAATATTATTTTATATTATCATCCATGTATAGCTATTGAGCCTTTGTCTATCACTCCTATACATATCCTCCTTTGGCCTCATTATGTTAATGACTAAGCTCCTATATTATTTATCATGACTCAGTGTGTGACAGACTATTCAGAGGAAGAAAAAAGAATGGCCAATAGACACATGAAGAAGTATTAAATATCTCTGACCATTAAAAAAGTGCAAATCAAAACAATTCTGGAGTGAGATTCCACCTCACTCCAGTTAGAATAGCCATTATCAGGAAAATTAACAATGATAAATGCTGGTGGGAAATGTGGCCACAGGGAACCTTCTTACACTGTTGGTGGGAATGTAAACTTGTTCAACCACTCTGGAAAGTAATCTGGAGGTTCCTTAAAAGACTAAACATAAGAATTTCTCTATGACCCAGCAATTCTACTCTTGAGCATTTATCCAGTGGATCACAAACCAAGCCACACTAAAGCCACCAGCACAACCATGTTCATTGTTTAACATAGCCAAAATATGGAATCAACTTAGACGTCCCTCAGTGGACAAATGGATCGAGAACATGTGGTATGTATTCACAATGGAATTCTACTCATCTACTCATCCATCAGAAAGAATGACATTGTGCCATTTGTAAGGAAGTGGAAAGACTTGGAAAGAATTAAGCAAAGTAAGCCAGAGACAAAGAAACATGGTTTCCCAAATTGTGGTAATTAGAAGGTGCTTCTAAATCTACAAGTAAACACATGGGATGATTTAAATAAATAAATAAATAAATAATACAGATTTGAAACTTCTCATGGAACACCTAGATTCTGAGTGGGGAGGGAAAGAGTGGGTAGGGTAGGGAGGAGAGGGGGAAGAGGAGGAGGAGGAAGTAGAGGAAGTGGTGGGGGAGGGATGGGGGGGGAAGGAGAGGCTTCATCACACACAAATACTTGAAACAGAGCAAGTACTTCACTGCTTTGAGGAAACAACCCTAAAAATAATACAGCAGAGACACAGAGGATGATGAAAGTGATGGGGAAGAAAAAGAAGGAGGTACTTCAGGGTCATTAAGAAGGTCAGAATGAAATTCAGACTTTAAGGAGATGGCAATATTGATGAATAAAAATGTTAATGTCATGGATGTCATCTTTGCTGTCTGAAGTACAAATTGCAAGAGTAGTCCAGAAAACCAGCAATGGTTTCAGTGTTTACTGGATTTCAGGCTCTTACAGTGGCTTCCTGGACTAAGGCCAAGTACCTTGATGGCTGTAAATTGTTGCCTTGGGTTTGGCACTGTGAAATTTCAGAGTCAGACTTTATTTACAAAAGATGTCTCCAGTGCTAATAAGCTGACTAATAAAGTTGTTCAGACTTTACAATCCCTATATGCCTCCAGAGGTGGAACTTTCAGCTAATGAATTTCAATATTCAAGCAAATTTATATGGATATTTTAAAGTGACAAAACCTAGAAATATCAATACACAGGCAAAAAATCAATATTTGAGGAGTAAAAGTGGAACCCGGAATGCAGGATTCAAAGAAGGAAATATTCAGCAAACATTTTGAACTCCTTTCACGGTTAGGAAGCAGAAACAGATTCTTGGTTCATTTTTACTCCCACTCTATAATTATAGTTTATTAATAGAGTGGGAGTTAAGTGTTAATTCCTTCTCACATCTTCACTGATTTTGGAATTTGCCACATTACGCCTCAAGAAGTCCAGTGTTTGTTTGGGATGAAAATGAACCTCTGATTAATTGTTGTTAACTTAAACTTATTCATGAATTTTCTTACTACATTTACTTTGAAAATGAATTTTCTACTTAATAAGGAATTGACATGTAAAAAGAGAATAAAAATGTCATTCAAAAAGAGAAAGGAAGCTGGGCGCCTGTGTCTCACACCTGTAGTCCTAGCTACTCAGGAGGCTGAGCTCTGAGGATCGCAGTTCAAAGCCAGCCCAAGTAGCAAAGTCCATGAGACTCTCATCTCCAATAAACCACTAGAAAACCAGAAGTGGCGCTGTGGTTCAAGTGGTAGAGAGCTCACCTTGAGCTGAAGAGCACAGGGACAGCACCCAAGCCCAGAGTTCAAGCCCCACCACTGACAAAAAAAAAAAAAAAAGAGAGAAAGGATGAGGGCAACATATTGTCTAAACACTTAATTGTCATTAATGGTTTTCATTTATTGATAGCATCCAAGTTCATCTCTTGAACTAATTGTCAAGCACTATAAACTTCAACAATCTTTTTGATATCTTGGTTACATTTTGGAGTTCTTCATGCATCTTGAAATAAGAAACTTTTCATTTTCTAATATTGATATGACCACCCTTTAAGCTAATTCTTAAATTTAGCACAAAGAAATACTGCCAGTCTTGAATCATCAGTTCTTTGTTGTAAGGTGCTGTTTCTATGGCTTTGGGACTTGGTATATTATTCCAGGGTTGCTTGCCAGAATTAATTTTAGCAAACGAACATTATTTCCATGACTAAATGGATCTCCATGTATATATTATATAGCAAATTGAGGTCACTAAATGTTCCCTATTAAAATATTAGAAGTTTAATTATTTGTTTACTGAAATTTTATCAATACAAACTACAAATTCAAGAAACATTGAAGCGTTATAAGAAATTGCACAATTAAAGAAATAAAACTACTAAACTTATGAAATGTTCATACTCTAAAACTTTATTACTTTTTTTTTTGCTAACTTTCAGTAACTAAAAGCAAACAACTAGTGTATCTGGGAAAGTCTTTCTAACCTGTTCTTAATTAAAGAGAAATAAATTCAGTTAGAATTATCTAAACATTACAAAGAACGTTTTCAATTTCTGTCCTTTTACATGCTTGTTTTTTGTGATTAGTTTTAGCTATTTAGTAAATAAACTAAGCTATTTTGATTTTTTTAAACTTTTAGTCAATAAATTAATATTTTTATTTTATACCCTAAGATGGAACAGATTTTCTTCACATGTTCATATAAGATAAACTATATAATATAAAATAGATAATGTAGAGTATACTAATTTATATATTTTACATATATTCATAATTATATGTAAGTATGTGTGTGTATATATACATATGTGTATATATATAGAGAGAGAGCCATTGAAATTTGAAGTTCCGAGAGTTCCGGGAAGATGGCGGAGGAGAAGCTGGAATCTGAACAAGCTCTCGCATAGAAAGGAGTTTTAGAGTTCCAGTGAACAGTCCTAAGCCAGAGAATCACACCAAGTGTGTCATCACAGGACAGAGAGTTAGACAAGAGAGGGGAAGCCAAGGAAACACAGCAGCTGCCGCTCCGGCGGCGGGGCCACGGCGGCGGCGACCACCGCTGCGGAGACATACCTGAGACACAGAGTCGGGGACGAAGGAGCCAGACGCAGCGGACGAGCGGATTCTACTCAACACCAACAAGAACCGACAAGGAGCGAACATCTTCATCCTGCTGTTTGCAGACCAGAGATGACCCAGGATCCAAGACTCGGCGTGAGTACAAGCCCGACATCCTCACTCCTCAGGGAGCAGAGGAGGGAAGGCCACCCCTCCCCCCCCAGCACCGGTGATCTCCATCTTGGATACCGACAAAGTTCGGAGGAGCTGCTAGCTCCAGCTCAGGCCTTGGAATAAAATGAGTCATTTAGCAGGTCACAAGAACTTAACGGCGAAGTGACCTGCCAGACTCAGCTCCATCCAGAAAAAAGCCACCCAGCTCAGGCGCCAGCCATCGGAGTGCCTTACTTCACTGGGTAACCAGAGCCAGAGGCTGCCCCTCCCTCTAGCAGCCTCCACAATCAATTGAAAAACAGAAACCCTGAGAATGGCTCCAGGCTGGGCGCTGTGAGCTTTATCACAAAATAGCCTCAGGGAAAAGCTACTGTTTATTGAAAGGCCTCAACTCTACCCAGAACCTAGCCTCATCACCACATCCCCCTCTTTTGTGACTCTCAAAGCAGACCACCCTCCCAGAAAACTAACCTGGGAGGGGGATCTCAAAATCTTGGGTAAGGCAGAGCATTTTTCTGCCTCTTCCAACCAACCGACTTAAGAAACCAATCAAGCCACAGGACCTCAAGCTGACCAGAGACTCCAACAAGAGACCGGTTGCAGACAAAAGGGAGATACAGGATTCTTCCCACTCCTCCCCCCCCAAAAAAAAAAAAAAATCAAAAGACTTTTTTTCTTTTTCTTTTTTTTTTTCTTTTTCTTTTTTTTTTCTTTTTTTCTTCTTCTTTTCTTTTTTTTTGCTTGTTTTTTGTTTTTTGTTACCTTATATATATATATATATATATAAATTTTTTTCCCTTCTAAAACTTTTATTAATCTTTAATTTTTGCCTCTTCTGAAAAAATAATTGTTTTCCAGTAACCTTTTTTTTTTTCTCATCTTATAATTTTTATTTTAGGAATACGTGAATAAGAGTTTTCCTTTCTTTTCTTGTCTTCTTTCTCTTTTTCTTTCTTTCTTAATTATCTTTTTGTTTTTTATCTAGCTCTACTGAACTTCTGATCTTTTCTTCTCCCGTTCCCATCCTTAAAGCTTTTCACATCTCCTCTATGTCCCTCCCTTTCTCTGAACATATTCACATTCCACTCTAAATAGACGGTCTTTTAATCTCTATAATAACATTAATTTTTACGTTTCTATTCTTTTTCTGGTCTCTCTTTATTCCCCTTTCCGTCTCTTCTTTTTCTCTCTCTCTCTACTTGCATCCTACCCAACTCATTTCCTGCACTGTGATTAGGACATAGTTAACTCTCCCTGTGCCTCCCCACACCAATCTACTCCTATTTTTTACCCACATCTCTCCCTAATCGTAATAATTTCTGGTTTTCCAAATTCTTTTCTGCGGTTCGAAGTCCTTTAACATATAGTCGTTTGATGTTGAATAGATGTATCTGTTGAACTAGATTGTATCTGTAGACTATTGACTGTACAAATGCAAACTTTGGTTGATGGTTGCCTTAAGATAGTGTTCTAGCACAAAACTGGTGCAATCTTTATCTCAAATGGGCCGAGTAAGCCGGAAAAACACAAGAAAAATGGCAAATTCGGGTATCTCAATTCCCAACCTTGATAATCAGGGATTAGAACAGATAAAGAATAATCCAGCGGAGAGTTCCCAAATAGCTGTACAAACACTAATAGCAAACATGATAAATGAGAAGTTTGACAATGTACAAAGGACTCTGTATGAGCGTGATAGGGAGAGAGAGGAGGCATCCCAGAAGTTTATACAGGAATATCATAAGCGTGAGGAAGCTTCTCAAAAACTGATACAGGATTTGCGTGAACAACTTGAGAATACTCAAAGAGAAAGGGAGGAATGGCGTGAGCAGGCAGAGAACACTCAAAGAGAACTGCAGGAATCCCACAGAAGGGAGGAAACTAATCAAAGAGTAATTCACGAATTAAGAGACCAGGTAGAGAATACACAAAGATCACTAAAGACATTCATGGAATCCATTAACAAAGAGCTGAAGGAAGTCAGGGAGACCACAAAGGGAATGCTGAATGGAACCCAACAGAAGGAATGGGAGTCCAAAGAAACCATAACCAATCAACTAAGTGATTTGAGAACAAACACTGAACACCAAATTAAGGAAGTAAAGAAAATCATACAAGACCTAAAACAGAGCTTCAACAAAGAACTTGAAGCCATCAAAGCTGACCAATTAGAAGGAAAAGAGATAAAAAACAAAGTAGAGAGTCTCGACAGCAGGTTAGACCATGCAGAAGATCGAATCTCAGGGATTGAACACAGCCTAGATATTATAGAGAAAGAACATACAACCATCCAAGACAAGTCCAAGAAATATGATAGGTCTATCCAACACCTGGAAGACACCATCAGAAGGCCCAATCTAAGGATAATGGGTGTAGAGGAGCACCTAGAAACAGAAGTTAATGGTCTAGGAAATTTGTTTAACAGGATCCTAGCAGAGAACTTCCCAAACATACAAAAAGATAGGCCTATTCAGATACAAGAAGCTTTTAGAACCCCAAATAGACCAGACCAGAATAGGACATCCCACCATCACATTATAATCCACACAGGATCAACCCAGACCAAGGAAAAGATCCTTAAAGCTGTCAAGGAGAAAAGGTTAATCACCTATAAAGGGAAACCAATTAGAATTACCTCAGATTTCTCAGCAGAGACAATCAAAGCAAGAAGAGCCTGGAATGACGTATGCCATGCCCTAAAAACAAACAACTATCAACCAAGAATACTGTACCCAGCTAAACTCTCCTTCATAACTGAAGGCCAAATAAAAACCTTCCATAGCAAAGAAAAATTGAAACAATACATCTCCACCAAACCAGCCCTGCAAAAGATTCTTAAAGATGTCCTACACATAGAAAACCAACAAGAACGCAACAAAGGCCAAGAAACTGCACCCAAACTGAGAATCCAAGAACCTTAGGAAGAACCCAGTTTTCACAGCACCCAAGAAGGTGGATAACATGGCAGGAACCCCCAAATACCTCTCAGTCCTATCTCTTAACGTTAACGCACTGAACTCTCCAATTAAGCGACATAGACTGTCTAGTTGGATTAAAAAACAAGACCCCTCTATCTGCTGCCTGCAGGAGTCACATCTTGCCCGTAAAAACAAACATATTTTCAAAGTTAAAGGCTGGAACAAAATCTACCAAGCAAACGGCCCTCATAAACAGGCGGGAGTTGCAATCCTAATATCAGATAAAATAGACTTCAAACTAAAATTCGTGAGAAGAGATAAAGAAGGTCGCTACATACTAATTAAAGGATCTCTCCTTCAGGAGGATATTACAATTCTAAATATCTATTCGCCAAACAATGGAGCACCCAAATTTATCAAAGAAACACTACTTTCCCTCAAATCCCATATAGATCCAAAGACATTAATTGTTGGGGATTTTAACACACCACTCTCCCCACTAGATAGATCAACTCGGCAAAAACTCAACAGAGAAACCGCAGATCTAAACAGCTGCATAGATCAACTAGACTTAACAGACATTTACCGAACATTTCACCCAGCAGCAACAGAATACACGTTCTTCTCAGCAGCACATGGAACGTTTTCTAAAATAGACCACATTTTAGGCCACAAAGCAAACTTGTCTAAATTCAGAAACATTGAAGTTATACCTTGCATTCTCTCTGACCACAAGGGAATAAAATTAGATCTCAACACCAAAAGCCACCAAAGAAAGTCCGGTATCACATGGAGGCTGAACAACACACTGCTGAATCATGAGTGGGTCATGGAAGAGATTAGAAAGGAAATTCAAATGTTCATGCTATTCAACAAAAATGAACACACAAATTACCAGCTCCTCTGGGACACAGCAAAGGAGGTACTCAGAGGCAAGTTTATAGCTCTGAGCTCCTACATCAACAAATTGGAGAGATCGGAAACTAACAATTTAATGACACATCTAAACCTCCTTGAAAAAGAGCAGCAAGATAAACCCCAATCCAGTAGATGGAAAGAAATAATCAAAATTAAATCAGAATTAAATGAATTAGAATCCAAAAAAACTATAGAAAAAATCAACAAAACAAAGAGTTGGTTCTTCGAAAAACTTAACAAAATTGACAGACCCTTAGCAAACCTTATCAGAAAAAGGAGAGAACACACCCAAATTAATAAACTCAGAGATGAGAATGGAAACATCACCACGGAAACAACCAAGATTCAGAACATTATTAGGGGATACTTCTCAAAACTTTATGCTAATAAGTTTGAGAACTTGACAGAAATGGACCTTTTCCTAGCAAATATTGACATGCCAAAACTAAACCAAGATGAGTTAAACCAGCTTAACAGGCCCATATCAAGCATTGAAATAGAAACAGCAATAAGAGACCTCCCAGCTAAGAAAAGTCCAGGACCAGATGGTTTTACAGCGGAATTTTACAAGGCCTTCAAAGCAGAGCTCACACCAATACTCCTCCAACTCTTCAATGAAATTGAAAGAGAAAGCTCACTACCGAACACATTCTATGAAGCCATCATAACCCTCATCCCAAAACCAGGCAGGGACTCATCAAAGAAAGAGAACTATAGACCCATTTCTTTGATGAACATTGATGCAAAACTTCTCAACAAAATTTTGGCCAATCGACTTCAACAATTCATCCAAAAAATCATACACCATGATCAAACAGGATTCATTTCAGGGATGCAAAGCTGGTTCAATATACGCAAATCAATTAATATTATTCATCACATCAACAGGAGCAAGAATAAGAACCACATGGTTATCTCAATAGATGCAGAAAAAGCATTTGACAAGATCCAACACCCCTTTATGATGAAGGTTCTGGAAAAATTAGGAATCCATGGAACATTCCTCAATACAATAAAGGCTGTATATGACAAACCTACAGCCAGCATTATACTCAATGGTGAAAAAGTAAAGCCATTTCCTCTTAACTCAGGAACAAGACAAGGATGCCCACTCTCTCCACTTTTCTTCAATCTAGTATTAGAATGCCTAGCTACAGCAATAAGACAAGATGCAGACATAAAGGGGATCCAAATAGGGAAAGAAGAAATAAAACTCTCCCTCTTTGCAGATGACATGATCTTGTATTTAAAGAATCCCATAGACTCCACTCCCAAATTACTCAAGCTGATTCAAAACTTTGGCAAAGTAGCAGGTTATAAAATTAACCCCCAAAAATCAATGGCTTTTCTATATGCCAACAATGAGAAAAGTGTGACTGAAATTAGGAAAGCAACTCCATTTGTAATAGCCCCACAAAAAATAAAATACCTAGGAATTAACTTAACCAAAGAAGTGAAGGACCTCTATGATGAAAACTTTAAAATCTTGAAAAAGGAAATCAACACAGAACTTAAAAAATGGCAAAACCTCCCATGCTCCTGGATTGGCAAGATTAACATCGTGAAAATGGCAATACTTCCCAAGGCTATCTACAAATTCAACGCGATACCTATCAAAATTCCACCCTCATTCTTCAAGGAAATAGAAGAGGCAATCCAAAAATTCATATGGAACAATAAAAGACCCCGAATAGCAAAAACGCTCCTCAACGGAAAGAACACTGCTGGAGGAATATCAATACCAAATTTCAAACTCTACTATAAAGCCATAGTAATCAAAACAGCTTGGTATTGGCATAAGAACAGACCTCAGGACCAATGGAATAGAATTGAAAACCCAGAAATGAACCTACAGACCTATAGCCATCTAATCTTCGATAAGGAAGCTAAAACAATAGAATGGAAGAAAGACAGCCTCTTCAGTAAATGGTGCTGGCAAAATTGGTTAACTACATGTAGAAAACTAAAGCTAGATCGTTATATATCACCCTGTACCAGAATCAACTCCAAATGGATCAAAGACCTTGAACTCAAAGCAGACACTCTGAAAACATTACAGGATGGAATAGGAGAAACCCTAGGTCTCCTTGGCTCAGGTCGAAATTTTCTGAATAGAGACCCGGAAGCACAACAAATCAAAGAAAGGTTGGACAAATGGGATTGCATAAGATTGCAGAGCTTCTGCAGGGCAAATGACATAGCTGGCAAGATCAATAGAAAGCCCACCGATTGGGAGAAGATCTTTACTAGCCATACAACGGACAAGGGTCTCATATCTAAAATATACTTGGAACTCAAAAAATTAAACCACCCAACAACAAATCCTCAAAGAATCAACTGCCCAATAAATAAGTGGGCGAAAGACTTAAAGAGAAGCTTCTCTGAAGAAGAAACAAGGATGGCCAATAGACACATGAAGAAATGTTCAACATCCCTAGCCATAAAAGAAATGCAAATCAAAACAACATTGAGATATCACCTCACTCCAGTTAGAACAGCAAAAATCAAGAACTCTAACAACAACAGATGCTGGAGGGGATGTGGACAGAAAGGAACCTTACTTCATTGTTGGTGGGAATGTAAACTTGTTCAACCACTTTGGAAAGCAGTATGGAGGTTCCTCAGAAGACTTCACATAGATCTCCCCTATGACCCAGCAATCCCACTTTTGGGCATTTACCCAAATGTTTACAAACAAGACCACACTAAAGCTACCAGCACAACTATGTTTATTGCAGCATTATTTACCATAGCTAAGATATGGAACCAACCCAGATGCCCCTCAGTAGATGAATGGATCAAGAAAATGTGGTATATATACACAATGGAATTCTATGCCTCCATCAGAAAGAATGACATTTCCCCATTTGTTAGGAAATGGAAAGGTTTGGAAAAAATTATATTAAGTGAAGTAAGCCAGGCCCAAAGAAGCATAGGTCCCATGGTTTCCCTTATTTACAATATCTAGTATAGGTATGAGTCAAGCGGAAAAGGTCAGATAATGTGATGTTAGGAAAATGAACCCTTAAATATGTATTTTAATGTTTTCGTTTCTTTCATGCATGTGTTTCTAACGCATTTATAAGATTATTTCTTTGTTGCTTTGTATGTCCCTCCCCCACAGTGTAACCCCCGCTTTCACTATATTTGATGTCAGTATAACATGTGGAGGAGATGGGGACAAAAAGTCGTTTAAGGATTCAGGTGGACCTGTTGCAACAATGAGAAGTACAAAATGTCATGTCAAAACCAGCTTTACAATGTCGGTGTGGGGGGGGAGGGGGGTAAAATTGGGTGGGGCGAGGGGGGAGGCGGGGAAGGGAAGTGAAGGGAAAACAAAGGAGGAGGCTGCAATGCTTGGTAAGAAATGTATGCATTATCCTGCCCATGTAATTGTAGCCCCCCTGTACAGTATGTTCTCAAATAAAATAAAATACAATTAAAAAAAAAAAAAAAGAAATTTGAAGTTCCTTTTGTATAGAGCATAAATGTGATTTGATAACCCATTAGTTCCCATTAGTTCTCTACTTTTAAGACATGGGAGATTAGAGTAGGAAAAAAATATCCTGTAGGGTAGCAAGATAGTTGCTTTTGTCTATCTGTTAACAAACAAGACATCTATTATACCTGAAGTAAGGATAGCTTGCATCTCTGCAAAAGAGCATAGAGTATGCAATTTGGAAATGAAGGAGAGGTCAAACCAAGTAACTCAAACACCTCAGCTAATCAATTGTTGTGTGCTTTTTTAGATTTATTTAATCTAGCATACTCTGAGCTTAAAGAAGATTTTAAATTTAAATGTAATTGGGCTAGGCACAAATGATGTATGTGTTTATTCTAACTAATCAGAAGAGTGTGATTTGAGGATTGCAGTTCAAAGCCAGGATAGGTATGAAATTTATCGGCAATTGACCACCAATTAACCAAAAGTGGAGTTTTTGCTCAAGTAGCAGAACACTTGAAAAAACAACAACAGCAACAACAACTAAGGAGCAGTACCTATACCGTGATTCAACCTCAGTACCAACACAAATAGATAAATTTAATTGGTACATATAAATTTAACTTATATAAAATAAATTTAATTGGCAAACACATAATTGTACATATAACCAACCATATAGGAATACTCACTAAATACTAATGAAACCATTGATTCTCGTAACTTTTGAATGTTGTTCTAAAATTTTTTGAGAAAATACAATACTATATGGCATTAGCACCTACTCCCAAGGTACTAAAAGTAGAGCTCACAATCATTTAAATAAAGTTGTTAGAAAATAAGCATGCAGGGGCTGGGAAGGTAGCTCAGTGGTAGAGCATTTGCCTTGCATGCATGAGGCCCTGGGTTCAATTCCTCAGCACCACATAAGCAAAAAGAAAAACGCCGGAAGTGGCGCTGTGGCTCAAGTGGTAGAGTGCTAGCCTTGAGCTGAAGAGCTGAGGGACAGCTCCCAGGCCCAGAGTTCAGGCCCCATGACCGGACCCCCTGCCCCCCAAAAAACAAAGAAAATAAGCATGCATAATCAATTGTCTGGAATTGTTATTGAAATTTGGAAGTCAGGGAGATAGTAGTTTAGAAAAAATTCTTATACAGAGTAAAAATAAATGTAGGTCCCATTGTTGGTTAATGCAGCAACTAAACTATTTTGTAGTTTGAGTATAATAAATGAATTTAGAGATTATTATGAATATGCTCATTTTTAAATTGTCTGTTTTACAATTACTAGAATTCTTGAAATGTAAAAATGCTAAGTTTGTAAAGCATCCTAATTTTTGAACTTTATGATTAGTTAAAAATTTCTATTTTGAGAAAGTTGCTCAAATGTTTGTGGTGAGTACCATGTATATGACCAGTGAACTTAATGAATTCTCATTTGAATTCTATTTTAATATTTGATGAAAAATTTAAGTATTCAAAGTAGTGTATGAGATTGAAAATGACAGCTACAGATTCCAAAAAAATGTTTGACTTCATTGATTAGATTTTCAGCTGGAGAGTTTATTTGTTGCTTATATATACTTTGCAACTGTCCTTTGTAGACTGAGAAATTTCCAATAAAACCAGGCCCCAACTTCAAGCATCAGAACCAGCACAAAAAAAGAAAAAGAAAAAGAAGGAAAGAAGGAAGGAAGGAGGAAAGGAAGGAAGAAAGGAAGGAAGGAAGGAAGGAAAAAGAAAGAGAAATGAAGGAAAGAAGGAAGGAAGAAGTAGAATATAAAAGAAATTGGAACTCCAATTAGTAAGTAAATGCTAAAGGGGGCAGTGACTATACATGAGCAAGAAGTTAAGAAAGCTATAACTCAGATTATGCTATTTGTGATTTTCCTGTGTCTTGATATTAAAGGTGATTTTTCTTTGTATCATGAACAGTTTGTCTATTATGCAAAGAACTTTTGGTTTCCTATTAAATTGTCTTTGTTACTGGTTTTCTGTTAGCAGCAATAACCCTATTTAGAAATCCTGATCCACTTTGGTGCACCGTGTTTGCAATGGCTAATTTAGTTTCTAGAATGCTTTGGTATTATTTTGATTCATCCAGTTTAGCTGATGCCAGTGGGACTCAGAATGGTCAGTTTGGGTGTTAGGTGGTCAAAGAGGTTTCCCAAGCCACGCCACTGAATGAGTCTCTATTAAGAGGAGAATTTGAGGTCCCAAGGAACAAGGAAACTTCTAAGTTGATTCTTCTATTGTAAAAACTCTCAAATCTTAGGAGAACTAAGTTGTTGCATCATTCTGCCCCAGTGTAACTGTCTGAGCATTAAGGTTTGGAGAGAATTAAGGTTGTGGCTGCTGGTGTAAGTCCTGGAGTTTGAAGGCCTGAGAACTAGGAGCTCTAACATCCCAGGGCAGGGAAAATGAACTTGTTAGATGAAGAGGAAGAATGAACTAACTTTGGCTCTACCTTTAATTTCCCCTTTTGAGTCTTTTAAGACTTTCCATGTTTGTCTGTTTGCCTAGTCTGTTGATTCAAGTGCAAATCTTTTTCAGAAATATCTTCAACAGATATAGTCAGAAATAATGTTTCCTAAGAAATCTGAGCATCCACTAGTCCAATCAAAGTATTTTACTATAAGCCTCTATTCCCTGCTAAATATGAGATTAAGGAATCAAATGTACTGGGAATTAAAGCAAACTCCTTAAATGCCCTATTGTAGTAAAAAAATGAAGATAGAACAATATAAGAAGGTATGGTATCATCAGAGTTGAAATACTTGATATTAATATTTTCATGAAGCAATGTGAGATTAAGCTTTGAGATGTTACAAGAAATTAAAAAACCTGACAAGTCTATGCTGGTTGAGAACTCATGGAAACTGGTACTCTTATCACATGTTTAGGTAAATACATTCTGTCCACATCAATAAAACTTTTCTCTGCCTACTATTGTGCTTGTCCTGATATGGAACACTTTACCTTGTTTTCATAACATAAGAACCTCAATGAAAAGATTAATATAAAATTTTATTCAAAGTATCTGATAGCCACAGGATTCATAGCATGAATAAAAGCAGATATGTTCTAGAGAAATAATTTTATGAATCTGACACTGTCCTTTTCATTAAAACTAAGAATCCTTAGCCAGGAACCAATGGCTTATGTCTATCATTATAGCTATTTAGGGGTTGAGATCTGAGAATAGTTTGAAAGCAGCTCAGGGGGTAAAACCATGAGCCTGTTATCTCCAATTAATCAGCAACAAGTGGTAGAGCACCAGACTCTGGCAAAACAGTAGAGAGCACAAGGTCCTAAATTCAAACCTCCATAAACATAAGAATCCTGACAAAATTAAATTTGTGTAAAATTATGAAATGCAAATAGTCCTCCAGAAAATGATAATCATCATTCTATCATTCAAAGGTATAATAAAAATGAATATAATTGAATTGACTGAAGTAAATATTTACATTTTAAGGGCTACTGATGATATATAAGGCCACAAGAAAAATTCAAGATCTGAAAAAATGAATTATTTTTTGCATCATATATTAAAAATAACTAAAATAAATTCATATAAAATATCATTTTATCACTTTATATAAGGAAGGAGTATATGACAAATTTTGGTGGTTTTTTATTCATTTCTTCTCCCACAATTGGGGATGAATCAAAGGGACACTTGTTTCTGACTAGCAATGGCTGGATCTACACACCCAGCCATTTTGTTTTGAAACAGGGTAACAAGATGTCTTTACTTGGGCTGAACTCTAACTTGAGATCTTTATGCCTTTGCCCTGGAATACCACGCATTATAGGTGTGTGCCACCAGGTCTAGCTTTATTGTAGCTTTTGTTCTCACCAGTAATCTCTACTCTTTCATAATAATTATAAACAAATATAGTAAGTGAATGTTTTCTCACAGAAGATACGATGGCCTCTGTGTTCCTGCTACATATTGGGAGGTTGTATGCAAGATTTTCTACCATTGAACAGCATTCCTGGAAGGGAAGGATTTACTAATCCAAAGGACCATATAATGTAGGAAAGAAATAAAGGTAATGGCCTGTTTCTTTTTTTTCTGTCTGTGTACATGTCTGTTGATCTCTTTGTCCCTCAAAACTGTTTTACTAAGCAAATAACAAGACAAGGTATCCAGCTGCATAAGGCTTTGGTAAGGAACCAGAAATTATATTTGAATTACTCGTCAAATCTTTTCTTGTAATTCAGTCATATTTTCTGGAAATTAGGATAAAAGACTGGAATCTATTCCTTAACTGGCATAAGGGAATTCAGAAAAATCATTCCTTTATAATGTTTTTCGTCTTAGTTTATGGGATCAATTTTCCATATGGTATTTGCAATACTTACAGGAAAGTTTGTATTTTGGCTTTCTCCCTTGTAAAACACATGTTCTTGAGTTCTTGGAATCTGATTGAACATCCTCTGTCTCAGAGGACACCCAGATGCCTGTTTTTATGTTATCTCTGGGGTTTAAACATACAGAGTCTCCAGCCTCAGGCTGGACTTTAATTACTTTAGCTTCAGAGGGCTTTTTAGTTATGGTTGGGCATAGACTTAAATTTCTCTTTGCCCCCACACATCAGTTCTTGTGACACACACACACACACACACACACACACAGAGCTTTTCATTTTTACTTTCATTGTGGGTCCTATACTTTGCTGCACTGTAGAAGAGATAAAGTAGTTTGGATTATACAACCATATGAAAATAGAAGCAAACTCCTATTCGAGGTCAAATAAATAACAAAATTAAAACATACCCCACCTACCCTGCCTCAAGCGTCATTTCTGCATTTTCTTGTCTTGGCCAAGGAAGAAAGAGAAAACTGAGAAAGAAAACTTTTGTCTGGCTCTATGTATCCAATGCTGTTGTCATCTTAATGTTCAGAATCTCATGAGAAATCTCTGTTTCCATAGCAAGGGCAGTTGTATGTCTGCCACACTGCTCTAATATAAGATGGTATGAATGTTGAAAGGAAGCAAAATGCCATTGCAGCCAACATAAGAGTATCTGCAAAAGCATAATCTGGAATTTCCTTTGTTATGGCCTGGCAAGTGGCCCATTATCAAACTGGAGTAAAAATAGTAGTCCTACTGGGGATTAATTCTCCAGCACTCATTTATCCAAATCTTTACCATGTACCTTCTAATACATTTTTCCCTTCATTTCCAGTATGTGGCCCTGTCCACTTTAATGAAGACATCAAGATATTCAAGATTAAGTTCCTTGGTTTGTAGCCTCTAAAATGGAATGTCAATAGGCTTTCGTTTCATAATCATCTGTCCATCGTATCGATCACAATTTAACTTTTCTAAAGCAATATTTCTCAAGGAAGCATCACAGTAGCTCTTTTAAGTGTAATGAGGAAAATAGAGAGAGCTGTTGGATGTCAAAGGAAGCATAGACCGGGAATAATGAATGGCTATGTTACCAGTCTCATAATTGATGAACCCAGTCTCCACTCTCAGGCTTCTGCTTATTGTCCTCCACATTCTGAAGACCATTCTGGAATCAAATCCTGTTTCTATAAAATGCTCATGAGCAAAGAAGCCTGAGTCACTTCTCTAAACAATCCTGAGTCACTTCTCTAAACACTTCCTGTCTTTACATTTTTTTTATGAGATGTGAAAATATATTGCACATAAAGTGTTTAGACCACAACTCTACAGTATGTCCTTACCATGTGTCAATAGAATAGAATGTTTTCACTTATTTGTAGCCCTTGTATCTCATACTTAAACTCTTTTCCTATTCCAGTCCATAACTATCTTTTAAGTATTCAATCCAAACTACTCTCTACGTTGGACCTTTTTAACTATCAACATTTTTAGATTTCTTTCTTAGATAGGCTACACTGACCCTTCCTTCTTTAATTGTCATTTTCCCCCAAACTTCAATTGGCTGTTTTTGGCATTTGTAATTGATATGGATTGAATTGTGCCTCCCTCAAAAGATCATATACTCACATGTTATTTCATGGTAGTTATGTATGTAATAATTTTTGAAAATAGATACTATGATACTAAATTGAATGAAGTAAACTTGATCATAGAGTTCATCCCTGAGCCCATATGTCATTCTTCTCAGGAAAGGAGAGTCAAGAGATAGTGACACTCAGAGAGAGAAAAAATGAGAAGTTTTTACCAGCTTGCAACAGTAAGGATTTCTAGAAAGAGCAGAAGTTGAGAGAAAAGCATGGATTGATTTCTTCCATTGAACACTAGAAAGAGGATCGTTGTGCTGATACCTCAATTTTTATTTCTTACTTCCCATATTTGTGATGTAACATATTCCTGGTATACATAAGTCACCCAATTTTCTGTTATTTTAGGCAATCCCTTGAAAAGTAGTAAAAGTGGCCAACTAAATTCAGAGCTAATAATTGTATATTAAATAACTTGAAAATGGAATAGGAAAGTGTTTACAAAAATGTTTATATGCTACTTGGGAATTACCGGTATAGAAAATAAATTCCATTCCCAAGTTTGCAATGTTACTTCAATAATAAACATCATTTCTAGAGTATAATCTAAAATAATAATAATAATACTCTGTAAATTCCCACTTCAGAAAAAATATACTATTATTTTTAGATATATATTCTTACACTTATATCAATTTTGTTAAAATTTAGAAAGGAATTTTATAATTCCAGTTACAATACATGGTATGGTTTAAGTCCTGTGATGTATTTATTTTCTACTCAATAATTACATTAGGAAAGAATGCTTAATTTTTATTTTTTAATAGAAGAAATTACACTTTATGTACATTTTTGTTTTTTAAGTAACCATCAAACTCTCTCATTCTCCTTCATTTTTTTCTCTGTCAACCACTCAAAATATGTAGACATATACATTCTTCTATATATGTATATATGTCACTACTGGGTTTTCCATATATTTTCCAAGAAACATAGTATCTACTGATAATCATATATATTAACCTTGTGCCACATAGAATCATTATCCTTAGGTCAGTTGTTTTCCAATAAAAAGAATTAAAGGTGTTGAGCCGTGCCCCGGGCACCAGTGGCTCACACCTGTAATCCTAGCTACTCAGGAGGCTGAGATCTGAGGATCACAGCTCAAAGCCAGCTGGGGCAGGAAAGTTCATGAAACTCTTATCTCCAATAAACCACTAGAAAACCAGAAGTGGTGCTATGGTTTAAGCTGTAGAGTGCTAGCCTTGAGCAGAAGAGCACAGGGACAGCGCTCAGGCCCAGAGTTCAAGTCCTACGACCGACAAAAAATAAATAAATAAAAAGAATTAAAGGTGTAACTTAAGTTTGAGTGCCTACAAGGTATTGAGACTAAATGCCAATACTATTAAACAATAAAAATTAAGATAATCAGATTCAGGTGGTAAGAAAGTAATATAAGCTCAAATCCCAAAACTACTGAAAAAAACGAATAGAAACACGTGGAGATAGTAAAACGAATAAAATAGGTTGAAAATTGAAACAACAACCATGTAATTTGTGTGCATAAATATTAAAATGAAATTTGACAGTTATACTAATAAAATACAAAATTATTGAAAAAATAAGAGATATTCATTTCTAAAAGCTAATTCCATGGTTTGCTTAATATTGGAATAAAAATGACCATATTAGTAAATTTTAGAATTGTACAAGCTATTTCAATACCATATTTTGTGTTTTTAAAAGATATTTTAAGGTGATGTACAGAAGGGTTACAGTTGCATAAGTCAGGTAATCACCTCCTCTCTTATTTCTTCCAGGTTTTTTCCCCTCACAACCTCCCTCTCCCACATTTCCAACACAGTGTCTAGTATCACTTCTCAATTAGTTTACTCTTTTGTCACACTGTTTCTGTACTTCCTGTTCTCCTCCCCAAACAAGATAAACTTACATACAAGACCAAGAAACAACAACAACAAAAACTAAAACACAAAAAGTACAATTAATTTTTAAAAAGCTCTTGTTTCCATCAGGTATTTCTATTGTTAAAGTAGCAATTTTTATTTTAAAAGAATATTAAGTTTTTCTAAGAACTCTCTGAGCTGCTCTGTTTTGTATTATTAATAATGGGAACTCTATCAGTTAGAAAAATCACATTGTTTTAATGAAATTTAGCCAAAATCAATACTAATGATTTTTCAAAGAACAAGTCAATCATATATATTCTAATAACCTAAATGATTCAAAGAACAAGTCAATCATATATATTCTAATAACCTAAATGAAGGAATCAGAGCATACCAAAAGTCTTCTTGTCCTAAAAGATTTATACATTACTATCAAAGCATGGGGATTCATAAATAGAAATAAATTGGTACAGATTTTACTTAGAGTAATCTATCACCAAAGAGAATTCTACACTTTGCAAAGCAAATGAGTCCATGCTATAGTAATTCATACATATGAAAACTGAACTATGTAACTTGGAACAAATAGACTATGACATAGTTAGAAATGTTAAGAAGTTCTCTTTGTGGTTCTTTTTTTTTTTTCAAGCAATGACTGAGAAATCTGTTTCATTTGTCTTATAATGGTTCTATTTTTAATGAGTGGTTCTTGAAAATCTTCTGGCAAAGGCATGGTGGACAAACACTGGGTTTTTATTACCAGGATCCTGTCTACATCCCAGGGTCATGTGGCCTTCACCTTGTGGATGATCAATCAGAAAATGTAAAATAGGATCTGAGAGCACAAATATTGAGACTTTCCATGACTTAGAATGCTAGATGTCTAGGAAATGATAAAAAATTACTTTTGAACATTTATGTGACTGTGAGGAATTTTTCCTAAAAAAATAGGAATAATATATTTTTATCCTTTGTTATCCTTAGTTTATCTTAGTCTTATCCTTACTTTTTTCTAGTTCTAAAATTCTAAACTTAGGGCTTAATCCACTTTTTTCTACTCAGAGTATATACATATACTTCCTATCCATTAATTTTAATAACTATGCTTTATTAAATAGAGATAAGAAATCCATTAGGAAGGAAAACATTCTAATAGCAAGAGCTGAACACCGTAGGAAAGGAACAACAATTCTTTCTACAATATAAGTTAGAGAGATGAAAGACAAAATAGATAGAGGTAAAAAAACTCTGGGACATTTTCTATCCAATGCAGATTATCTTCTAAACTATGGCAGGGGTTCTTTTTTTGCTTCCCTCAGCCTGCATTCCTTTTAAAGTGTTTTTTTTTCTCTCTCAAAATATGATTGAACACATTTTATAAATAAAATCTGTAATAGTTTAGTGCTATATGCTAGATTTTAAAATTCCTTAAACAATGACATACTCAGTGCATGAAAGAAATTGATTTACAGTTTTAGTTTCATATTAACATAAACAATTCAAGAAACATTATGCTTAAAAAAATAGCCCAGCTTGGTAACTTTCATGCTCTAGCTCTTATTTGTAAGCATAAGAAACAAGACCATTTTAAACATGTTTATCAGTCACACTTTAATGGTTTCTAGCTTTGTTTTGATGAGAAAATAATGAAAATGAAATCTTAATAAAGTTTGTAGACTCAGCAGAACCACAGTTTCTTTCAGTTTTCTCCAGGTATGGAAATAGAGACAATGTACATAGGGCTTACTATAACTATGTAGCTTTACGAATACTCCCTTTTTTAAACTTAATTTGTATTGCAGTAGTACACACTGTAATTATTATCAGGTTACACTGAAAAGAAAGAAAGTAAGAATGTTTCAATGTACCTTGCAACACCACATATATACAGTAGTTAATGCATCTTACATTTGAATCTGCATAGTCTGGCTGAATTGTCTCTGCTTTATACGCCATGAAATGAGCAGAAAATAAATTTTAGCTAGTTGCTGGTGGCTCACATCTTCAATTCTGGCTAATCCAGAGGCTGAAGACTGTGATTCAGAGTTTAAAGCCAGCCTAGATAGAAAAGTCTGTCAGAACACACACACACACACACACACACACACACACACACACACACACACACACACACACACACACACACACACACACACACACACACACACAGCAAAAAGTTGGAAGGTATGTGGCTGATATAGAACAACAGCCTTGAACAAAAATGCTAGGTAAGAGTAAGAGGCCCAGAGTTCAAGCCTTAGTACTGGCACAATAATAAAACAAACTTTCCAATGCTATTGACACCTAATTTGTGTGCAGATGGTTAATGTCTGGCTATTGTGTTTAATAGAGATCAGGTTGAAGATAAACAAATCTATTATCCATTTCTTTGACATAAAACCTGCTCTAATAAGGACCAAAGGGCAACATTTAGCCTTTGTTAATTCATTCACACTTCAGATGGCCATTTCTGCACTTTTCAACACTTTTCTATTAATGGTGAAAGCAAAGCAATTAATTTTTCCTTAGAAAAATTAGGTTTCCTTAGAAAACCTACGATGGATACTGCATGCCTTTTAATACTGATTGGTTAATACACTTTACACAGAAATTCAAGAAAGTACAAACATTAATTTTAAGTCATTGATCTATTAACTTTAGGTGTAAAGAAAATGGCATATCTTTACGTGTTCCAGACATAAAGTAAGCATCTGGCCATGGCAGAGACACAGTTCTCTAGTTTGGCAATAAAGGGCATGTGTTTGGGAACAATTTCTTCAAGAAGAATCATAGAAGAGACAGTGATGATTTAGAAACTATCCTCTGAGGAAATTTATCATGCTCTTTGCAGGAGACAAAACAGTCTTCAATTTTGTACGCAAATTCTTGTCAGCAAGTATAGGGTAGTGTAACAGACAAAATATGATCAAGCTATAAAGTTGGTTTTGTTTTGGTTTTGGTTTTCTTTTTGTTTTGACCTGTTTGTTAGTTTGTTTTTACTAGATAAAAACTAATTTTCTTTCAGTTATTTCTCTCTTTTTCAACAGTTCAAGATTTCTATGTACATCATTTCCCCAAATGGGCTATTTTTTCCAATCCAGTTTATATAATAATTGATCAGCACCCTGCTATCTTATTCCCAGTTGTATTTTTATGTTCTATCAAGTACTTTTATATTTCACTACACATTTCATTAATAGGTACATATCTTTTAATGCTATAGCTTTCTAATACTTTAAAGCTTGATAAAACAAATGGAATTTTTCATAGTCTTCTTAGATATCCACGAGAAAATACCATCAACCACTTTGAAGTTATAGAAAACTCAATAGTCTAAGATCAAGTTATGGTAACATTTGGTTTCTGGTGTGGGTCTTCTGGCTTGCAGGGCCATTTTCTCTCTGTCCCTTTCCATAGGAGAGAATGAATTCTCTGATGTCTCATCAGATCAGACCAGAAACACCTGTGTAAGTCTTCATCTTACTGTAATTACTTCCCAACATAGATAAATATGTCCTCCATACACATCCCATTGCAAGAGAAGGCTTCAAGAAACAAATCTGAGGTGGATATAATCATACACACATACATATATAATAGTATAAAACTAAATATATCATCATAATAAAGAATTTTTATCTCATACATGTTTTGGGTTTTTTTGTTTGCTATTTTTTATAGTAGTGGGTTTGAGAACTCAGATCCTCACGCTTGCTAGCCAAGTATTCTACCATTGTGTCATATGCAGCGAGTCAATTTTGCTTAATCATTTTCTAAATAGGCTCTTGGTTTTAAATCTCAAGAGAGTCTTGGACCATGATCCTCCTGTCTATGCCTCTCACGTAACAGAATGTTATGTGCAGATGTGCACCATATATCCAGTATGTTTGTTGAGACAGTCTCTCTAACCTTTTGCTTGTTCTTACTTTGTACAGTGATCCTCCCTATCTATGCCTAGTGAATATCTGTTGGAATGCCACTCCTTTTATTTGCCCATTCTTACAGGTGAAATTTAGATTCATTCATGTAGTATAACTATTATTACTATTCTGTTTGTCTTCAAACAAGTTTTAAACTTAAAAAATAAGTATAATATGTTTTTTTAAAAATCTGTAGTATACTGGAGCCTTTCTGAATAAAAAATATCTTCTACTCAAAGTTTGGTTGGTAGTATTTTTAAAGAAAAGACATTTAAGTCCAGTATCAATATCCAAAGCTAAGCCCACCTATATCATGATGGGAAGTATATAGATTTTGCTTTATCTCTATAAATCAAATATTCCTTCCTGATTAAGCCCTTCTAGTCCCATAAAAGAAGGGAAAAGCAATGTTCTTATGAATGATGAATAAAAAGATCTTTTGTTATCCTATCTACTAGAACAAAGGGGGACACACACACACACACACACACATACACACACACGATAAACTGGCTACCACACGTTTACAGAATGGCAAAGACAAGGCACTCAGTCCTTTGTAGGCTGGAATGTAGATGCACACAGGGAGAATGATTGGAAGCTTGCATGAGGAAAGAAGTTCTATTCATTTACGACATCCTTTAGTCATGGTTGAAACCGTTTGAGTCACTTCATTATATTTCTCTCCACAAAGACTTTTGGCCTGGCTTATTGTGTTTTCCAGACATAATGAGCCTACAGTGGGGGTGGATTCTGACACTGAGTCATGTACCGTTATTAATAGAGTTCCCCAAGAACACATATGAAAGTGTTCACCATCCTGGGGTGTGCACAGTCTCTAAGCAATGTCTGTGGCTTTAAATCTCTTTTATTAGAAGTCATTGCCTTTTCTATCAGATCCAGCATTGGAATTCTTACAGCACTCAAGTAGCAGAAAAAAAAAAGAATTAAGAATCATAACATAAAGGAAGTTTGGCAGTATCTGAAAAGGAGAATTTCACTTTCTGTATCTTCGCATCAATGGAAGTAATATACAGGATTGCATTGATGTAACTCTTAAAGAAGCCAAATCAAATATGTTCTTGCACTGAATGTTTTAAACACTACTCAGAAGTTCTGGTTTCTGTCCTTTATGCTTGTGAAAAGACTAAGACATTTCTTTAGTGAAAACAAGAGAGGGTTGAACACAGACAGAGACACAACAGAGGTAAAACTGTAAATTTCTAGGGTATATGTTCAATTATGAAAATACCTTTAATAAAAAATACCTTCAGAGAGCTTAAATATACCTGCAGATCAAGCACTCTATGTACATTCAGATTAGTTTAACAATCAAATCAAGTCAGTAGTAACCCAGATTAATTTACATATAAGGACAATTTTAACATTATTTGCTACAGGGAATGTATTTGTGGACCAAAAATGTCTCTCTGAATTTGTATCCATATTTCTCATGAATATGCTTCTTGTAAGGGGATAAGTGGTAAAAAGACAAGAGAGAGTTATCTGATGGGAAGTAAGAATATAATTGAAGTACATCATGGACTCATATGAACATGCCACAATGAAACCCATCGCTTTATGTAGCTAGCACATAAAAAAATGCCCATGAAAATAGCTAACGTGTCACAATAGTGACTCATTCTTACCAGAACATGGATGGTCACCTGGGCCATAACACTTCTCTGTCTAAGAGGGTCAGGGAGAGCATCATTGTCCAAGTCTGTAATTCTCACAACTATTTTGTACAGTGACTCAGCTTCCCTGTCTAGTGAAGACAGTAGTTTTATCATACCTACACAAGAACAATGGAGGATGTGTTATTTCAGGATTATCTAGTATCTCCAATTTATGTTTAATCATTATATAAATGAAATGATTATTGCAATAACAAGTAGAAATTAACTAATGAAAATCAATTTGTGTTATATGATCATCCAGCTACAGTGAAATTCAAATACTGAGTCCTTTACTGTTCATTCTTAAGTACTTGAAAACACATATATTTTCATAGATTGTTCTGAAGTTCAGTATACCAAAGATCACAGCTTCTGGAATGTGGCTTCGTGGTAGAGTGCTTGCCTAGAATGCATGAAGCCCTGGGTTTGATTCCTCAGCACCACATAAACAGAAAAAGCTGGAAGTGGTGCTGTGGTTCAAGTAGTATAGTGCTAACCTTGAGAAAAAGAAGCTCTGGGACAGTGCTCAGGCCCTGATTTTAAGCCCAGGACTGGCAAAATAATAATAATAATAATAATAATAATAATAATAATAATAATAATAATAATATCACAGCTTCAGTGTTTTGATAAATAAGATACTATGAATCCAGTAAAAATCTAAAGTGAACATTGCTGAGTTAAGAAAGCTTTTGAAAGAAGCCTCATTGCTTACAGCTTCTAAATAAAATAGGGTTCGAATAGGTATATTTGCATTTTTACTAGACATATTAATTTATATCATGGTAATTACAATACCTGTATCAGGTTCAATGTAAAATTTGGGAGACATTCCCACATTGCCTCCAATGATGGTATACTTTATATTGTTAAGTGGCCAGTCTGAATCTGTAAAAGTAATCTTTCCAACTAGTGCATCCACTGGGCTGTTTTCAAATATACTGAAGGTGAATGCTGATGTAGCTCCAATTGGATCCACTTCGTTTACACGACTCACTCTTACAATGATTGTAATAATTGCTATGGGAATAAAACATATACAAAACTGTAATAAGATCAATAGTATTTCTTTTTCCACAATGCTTACTTTGCCTCTTTAAGTTCCATCTCAAATTACATTTTTAAATGTAAGTGTATGGATTACAGAAATACAGTTACCTTGATATATTTTATTACTAAATTACCAGTTTTTTAAATTATGGAACATTTTTTTTTGGGGTCCGGTTGTGGAGCCTGAACTCTGGGCCTGGACTCCGTCCCTCAGCTCTTCAGCTCAAGGCTAGCGCTCTACCACTTGAGCCACAGCGCCACTTCCAGCTTTTTTCATTTTGCTTATGTGGTGCTGAGGAATCGAACCGAGAGCCTCAGGCATGCAAGGCAAGCGCTCTACCACTGAGCCATCTTCCCAGCCCCTAAATTATGGAACATTTAAAATGTTCTTAGATTCAAAACATCCACCAAATAAATCAATTTCCTATTAGAAAATTATTATATATAAATGCTACTATTCTAAATTTAGCTTTCAGCTTCAAGAGCCAAAAATAATCTTCAGGTGTTGGAAAATGTTTAAAATACAAAAAAAATTATAGGAAACTTTTGATATTGGCTTTAACAATTCCAAAGTGCTATATTTGAACTTCAATATCTAATCTAGTTACATATTTACTTAGGCTTACATTGTAGTTACACATTTATTTAGGCTTTTCTGAATTGTAATGCAATTCACTAAGCAAGTTATAATGATAATAGCAATTTATATAATTTGTAATAGATGACTAGAATATGTAAAGAAATTTAAATATGATAAACTGCAAAGAATTTTAAGTACTGAATATTTTTATAGAATGTAAACTATTTTAATATTTCAAATTGATAATGTCTTTACTTGAAAGTACAGGACTTCCTTCATCAGATACTCTCACAAACAATGTATATTTGAAGTGCATTCCTGCAAAAATTGGATTATCATAATCCAGAGGTTTAGGCCCAACCTGTAAATGAAAAAATTAAATACATCATTGGCTTGTTCTCTTTTGACTAAACATTGGTTTTATCATGCACATAAGTCCCAAATTAAGATATGTTACAAAAAAAAAAGGGAAAGTGGTACTCTATAAGTGTGCCAACCAGGAAGGCATGAACCTACAAATGAAAGCCATACATGAAGTTTTTGCTTTTCAAATAACCTTGTTAATTTTTTTAAAAGCACAATAAATTAATTTTAATAATTTAAAGTAATAAGTTTGTCTAATTTATCCACCATAGACCTATTATAAAATTAAACTTATTATAGCTACATATTTGGCACTTTATAATTACCATGTTATATTGTGAAATATCATCAGTGAATATTATTTCAGGGATGTTCATGCACACTGATTCATTTGATATAGAGATTCCTATTCCATAAAATATCTTTATAAGTCCAGATGCTTCTTACTATGCTCAATTTACAATCTGTCATATTTACAAGTTGACAAGTTGTCAATTTACCATTGCCAATGTTATATGCACTCAGTACAAACATTCTTCGGATGCTCAATTTTGACCTTGTCCTAGGTTGGTGATAGACAATATGTATCTCGAGTGATCCTGGACAGAGGTCAAGAGTCACAGTTCCCACTCAGCCTTAGAATGAGGGGAAAGGACCACTTCTCTACAGTGAATTGTACTGCTAAAGTATGAAATTCTCTTAGCTATATGTGTTATTTACCATTTACAATGAGTATAATTTGGATATAATCTCATAACCCAAGGAGTATTTTAGTTAATATATTGCATATTTAAGATAAAGAGATCTAATGAATTTATTTGCATTTTTTTCCAGATTGGCTTAGATCTGAGTTAGTATTAGCAGGAATCATTTCTCAAAAGTTTGCTCTGTGATCATGGTGCAAAATAAAGTGAAAACCAGAACTTGAGATTGGCTCTGTAAAAGTGCTCTACAGTTCTCTTATTTTTCCTCTTTTACTTTGTTCTCCTGAAAAGAGTGTGGCAAACGCATAATGTGTTCAAGATCTTTAAAAATTTTAAACATCTGGCTTGGTTCCATATCTTTGCTATGGTAAATAATGCTGCAATAAACATAGTTGTGCTGGTAGCTTTAGTATGGTCTTGTTTGTGATCATTTGGGTAAATGCCCAAAAGTGGGATTGCTGGGTCATAAGGGAGCTCTATGTGGAGTCTTTTGAGGAACCTCCAAAGTGGTTGAACAAGTTTACACTCCCACCAAAATGCAGTAGGGCTCCCTTAAGTTTACACTCCCACCAAAATGCAGTAGGGCTCCCTTCTGGCCATATCCCCTCCAGGATCTGTTGTTATTAGAGTTCTTGATTATAGACATTCTAACCGTAGTGAGGTGGAATCCCAGATGCCCCTCAGTAGATAAATGGATCAAGAAAATATGGTATATATGGAATTCTATGCCTCCATCAGAAAGAATGACATTGCCCCATTTGTTAGAAAATGGAAAGACTTGGAAAAAATTATATTAAGTGAAGTAAGCCAGGCCCAAAGAAACATAGGTCCCATAGTTTTCCTTATTTGCAATAACTAGTGTATGTCTGGGACAAGCAGAAAAGATCAGATAAGATGATGTTAAACAAAATGAACCCTAAGGTAGGGACACAAGTGTTTTGTTTTGTTTTGTTTTCTTTATTTCTTGCTATTGTTTCTAACTCATTTATAAGTTACCATGTGATTTTTTTTTGTTGCTTTGTATGTCCCTCCCCCACAGTATAACCCCTGTTTTCACTGTATTTGATGTTGGTATAATTTGGGGAGGGGAAGGGAAAAACAATTTGTTTAAAGAGGGATGTACAAGATTCTATGTTGAAAAACTTTACAATTTAGGTGAGGGGGGTGGATAATGTAGTTGAGGAGCTGGGAGGGAAGGGGTGGTAGGGGAAAAACAAAGGAGGAGGCAACAATGCTTGATAAGAAATGTGGTCATTACCTTGCTAATGTAACTGTAACCTGTCTGTATAGTATTTTCACAATAAAAAACATTTAAAAACATTTTAAAATGTTAAACATAAGGATTAATCTAAAAGTCGTTTCTCCATGGTTTAGGCACAACCACACAGTCTTGAGCATGGCATAGCCACAGCTACATCTGAGCTCATCTGAGGCAAGAGAGGAAAGAATGACTATTCCTCTAGTTTTTCTGAGATCTTCTATATACCTAACCACATTTACACTGCTTTTCTCAACAGTTGACATTTAGTAGGCAGAGAAGTCAACTGTAGAAACTAGGAAATTAGCTGGTTCAAAAGAGTACAGATAAATAGTATTATCTCCTTAAATTCTGTAGAATTCCAAGAATTATAGAAATTGGAATTATAAATTTAATAAAATTGGAAAACACAGTTTCTCCACAAACAAGCAATAAATTAGGCATTCTTTACGGTCCTTGTCAATCCTAATGTCCTATAGTCTGAATTTTAAGTAAATAAAATGAGATGAAGAACATTGAAAATATTAAGCCAGCCATCAATTAGGCAATTAATACTCCTGCCTCTTGTTTTCTGGCATAAATTATAATATGAAAAGTAAAAGTAAACTGAGTATTAGAAGAAAAGCAAACATATACACAAAATTTTCCACATGTCAGAGGTGTTAAAGTTCACAATAGAAATAAAACTATTAGAAATGGTATTGCCAAGGGGCAGATGGGAAGATGGCTCAGTGGTACAGTGATTGCCTTGCATGCATGAGGCCATGGGTTCTATTCCTCAGCACCACATAAGCAGAAAAAGCCAAAGTGGCTCTGTAGTTCAACTGGTAGGGTGCTAACTTTGAGCTGAGGAGCTGAGGGACAGCACCCAAGCCCAGAGTTCAGGCCTCAGGACCAACAAAAAAGAAAGAAAGAAAGAAAAGAAAGAAAGAAAGAAAGAAAGAAAGAAAGAAAGAAAGAAAGAAAGAAAGAAAGAAAGAAAGAAAGAAAGAAAGAAAGAAAGAAAGAAGAAAAGAAATGGTATTGCCAAGTGAAAAAATAATCACATTCTTCCCTCCAAATCAAAGACCAATTTCCAGTACTGGAGCTTGATCACAGGGCCTCGGCACTGTCCCTAAAGTATTTTTTGCCAAAGTCTAGTTCTCTACCAGGCGAGACAAGGCTGTACTTCTGTCTTTTCGATGGTTACTTGAAGATAAACAAAGGAGGAGGCAACAATGCTCAATAGGAAATGTACTCATTACCTTGCTCATGTAAATGTAACCCCTCTGAACAGGATTTTTACAATAAAAGACATACAAAAAATAGTCTAACAGACTTTCTTGACCAGGCTGGCTTAGAATTTTGATCTTAAGATTTCAGCCTCCTGAGTTTACAAGCATGAGCCACTAACACATTTTTAAATATAAATGATCATTTATTAAAATATCCATAGGAAAATTTAGAATATTTTGTAGAATACTTGAGTATATCATACAAATCAGAAAGGACAATAAAAATCAGAATGAGTAAATGAATTTTTATCTTTTCCATACAAAAAGTATCTAAATGTTTCCTGTTTTTGTTGTTGTTGTTGTTGTTGTTGTTGTTGTTGTGTTGTTGTTGTTTTTAGTTGGTCAAAGGGCTTGAACTCTGGCCTGGGCACTGTCCCTAAGCTCTTCAGCTCAAGCATAGTGCTCTACCACAGTGCCACTTCCAGTTTTCTGGTGGTTAATTGGAGATAAAAGTCTCATGGACTTTCCTGCTTGGGCTGGCTTTGAACCCTGATCCTCAGATCTCAGCCTCAGCTAGTATTACAGGCATGAGCCACCAGCAGTGGGATTGTTTCCTGTTTTGTTCACAAAACCAGTGATAATTATCTTATTACCCAACAGGAAAAAGCGCTAAATTAATCTGGGTTTTCATTCACAAAGAGATTGCAAAAGAATAATGATTACTTTCTGTTGATGAGCACTATTCATCTACTTTGGGAGACAACATGACATTACTTCATGTAGCTGAACATTTACATACATGACATGGAAGCTCCGTTCTTAGGAATTGCCTTACAATAGAACAGCAAGACAAACACACAAGAATATTTGTTGTAATATTACAACTGACAATTAAAAATTAGGAAGAAGTGCACATCTTTCCAATATGACAATGTCTAGGTACAATCATCCAATGGAACACTGCAACAATTAGATAGGAAGATAACCTCCATAAAGTGATGACTTTTGGCCCATGATGTAAATATCAAGTCATAACAGACTGAATAGATTGTTTCATAATTTTAAAATTCAGAAATTAAACAATGGCAATAATATTTGCTAAGAACATAAGTAAATGATAAAACACTAAAATCCCCTAAGCAATGACAAAATAATTAAAAATATCTAGAGGACCAGCAGAAAGATGAGAATGGGAACAACACCATTGTTTGTAATCTTCAAGTTCTGAAGTGATTCAGTGTTTCATTTTATTACCATCCTTCATAACTTGCAGATATGCTAATTTAATTATTCAGAAATAAAAGCATTACATTCTTAAATAATAACAATGAGTTTGCTCATAAATACATTGGGGGACATTTTCCTATCAATAATCATTAAAGAGAAATAATCTAATAAATGACATGATCAGCAACACTAAGGAAAATGAATATTTACTTTGTTATTTTCTTTATGTTAGACATATTGCAATGAAATCATTTGTAATAATTAAATGTCAACTCAAGATAAAACTTTAGAATTACAGGAACATTACTGGTACCTAGTAAGTGCCATTGTTTAACTCATTAAGAAACAGGTAAGTTCATATCTACTAGTCAGCTAGAGCATCAATCAGTGATTTACCATAAGAATTTCATTCATTTTTATAAAAATCCAGCTTTTGAGAGACTGTTATAACTTATTTTCCCACTCAGTACAATACAGGTGACGCTTTATGGTCAAATGACAAGTAGCTGATTTTGTTATAGAAATTTTGTGTCTAAATTGTGATCTTTTAGGAGTTAAAAATTGAAACACTGTTGGAAAGCCACATTGTACATATATATGTATATATACTTGTGTGTATATATAATTATTTTTGGTGCTAGACAAAATAAGAATATATCCAATAGTAATTGTTATAGCTATATTGTTGATTGTCTATGGGTTCTGTGTGCTTTATTCCTTTCTATCTTTTAATTTTATTAGAGATTTTTGAATAAAGAATACAAAAATTTTAATCATGCTATGATTTTTGTATTTCCTAATGGAGGATATTTTCATATTGTTTTATTTTTATCTTATCAAGACATGAAGCTATTTAGAAAGATCTGTTTTAATATTCTACTCTACTAACAATATTTTCCAGTAGCACAAAACAAGGAAAATGTGACAATGATATATTTGGCAGTAATGTGTTACTAAATCTTGTCAAAGACTTACAGATTATTAAATAGATTAATTTTGTTTAGTTATTACTCATTAAATCAAGCATCAATTAACACATAGCTCACCAATGCTAAGTATGTGCCAGATGTAAGTTTAGTAATGTATTTTTTTTCTTTCACTCTCTAATGGGGAGATCTGAAATGTGTGATTTGTACCTCAATAACTGAGACAGAAACTACTGTGAGAATACAGAAGCACCTGGTTCAGATCTGGGAAGGGGACACATCCAGGATTGCTTCCTAAAAGAAATATCAACACAATTTACCAAGTGTGTAATGTATGTGGGTAATAGGGATATAGAAAGGCCAGGTTGGATTTCTAGCGGTATGAGCAGTGTGAAGCCTGGAACTGGAAGTCAGACCTGAAAGTATTTTGATATTGGGCAAGGAATTCTGGATACTCTTGTCACAGAGTGAAAGACAGAGGCTTGAAAGAGACTTGTATGAAATGCATCTTGGATAGAAGTCCAATTTCAATGGGTTCAATATCAAAACAAGATTTTTAAAAAGGTATTAATTATTTAGTCATCCAGTCCATGTTGATTTGTTTGTCAGTTAACTGGTCAGATGAACAAATTTTCGCTGTGTTAACCACAATGCCTAATACAGCTTTTGTCTATTACTTTGAAAGTAGCAACATAGACTTACATCTCAAATTTTAAAAATTTATTGAGTTTTTATATAAAATCTGAATTGATAAATTGTTCTGAATTGGTAAAATAGTGAACTAGTGCATAGTCCAACATATATTTATTTATATATATATATGAAATTTAATCATTATTTACTGTATTTATTAAAAGTAAAGCAACACATTCCAAATGAGGACCCATCATTTTATCATGTCTTCTGGAAAATTTATAGCCTTCCTTGTTCAGTTCTCAAGATCAAAATTGCATTCCAACATTCTCATCTCACTAAAAGATATTTTGTTGGCAATTTCAGGTTCATTTGAAAATCCAGGAACAAATTCTGCCATCAGCTATTTGAACTACTGTAGTTCATTAAGAATTGTATAAGAATAAAAATAAAATGTTTGTCTATCTGAGGTTAATCAGAGTGCCACAGTCAAAGAGCAACTTTAAATGACTTACTTTCAGTTCATTGTTTGTAAGAGTAAAGGTTTCATTTGAAAAGGGGTTCGCAATCAGCTGATAAGTTATATTGTTATTGGGGAAAGTTCCATCCTGATCTGTGCAAGTAAGAGAGACTACAAGACTTTCAAGTGGAATGTTTTCAGGAAGTTCAAATCTGTAATAAGGAAAATATGAGAAACATGTGGTAAACATGTTCATCTAGATTTACTCAGATGATAATATTTAATCTGAAAGATGACTTAGAATGTGTTTGCATCTTAAATAACTATTTTTACAACAAGAAAAATGCATTGTTGGTGAAAAACTATATGAGAAATGGTTTGCCATCATTGCTGAAGTAAAGCAGCAAATTTAGGAAGACATGTATGTTATTGAACAAAACAAAAATTTGCAGCTCTCCTGGATCTCTCCTGGATCCTGTGATCTCCTGGAATTAATTGACCCATGCTTTTCTTTCATGCATGTATTATACCATTGTCTTTATTTTTAAATACGGAAGTTGAGAAATTACTGACTATTACATTTACTTAGGTCTTGATTCTTGCCAATATTCAGATTTTCTTCTGTATATCCCAGCTCTCTACACCTTTTGCAGTTGTTTTTGCTGGTGAAATGGGAAAGCTATATACTACTTTCAGGTGATTAAAATTTGGAGTGTCTTTCACATTCTCTCTCTGTCTTTCTGTTTTTCCCTCCTCCTCCTCCTCCTCTTCCTCCTCCTCCTCCTTGTCCTCCTCTTCCTCCTCTTCATCCTCCTCCTTTCCCTCCTCTCTCCCCCTCTCATTTTTCTCTTTGTTTTAAAACTAAACAAGTGAATAAATTACTATTGCCAGGCTATAACACAATAGAGTGCTGTACAGTATAGGCAGCAAATTTGCATTGTGTCTTTCATCAGAGACAGGGACATGCTGCATAGGTACTTGTTATTTTTTAAACTTTTAGCAATATTTAAGTATAACAATATTTACATGTACAGAAAACTATGATTGTGGCTTAGGAAGAATGCTGCTAATTTAATAATTGAACATAATTTTACAGTAAAATTATGAAATAAAAGATGGATTGTCTAGTTTGTTAACCTGAGGAATACTCTACAAAGAAAAATTTCTGACAATCTTCAATATAAATTTCTAGACTACTAGCAAGAAGAAAGTAAAGGCAAGCTTCTATATATATGGCTTTGTTATTTTCCTCTTTTATTTTTAGCAGAAGAACTCTGGGAAACCATTTTCAAACTAAATAATGGTTTCTTAATTTTTTTGGACTTGTCTGGGGCTTGAACTCAGGGCATGGGCACTGTGTCTGAGCTTTTTGCTCAGGGTTAGCACTCTACTACTTCAGCCACAGCACCATTTAGCATTTTGGTGGTTAATTGAAGGTAAGAGTTTCAAGCACTCTCCTACCTAAACTGGCTTCAAAATATGATCCTCAGATCTCAGTCTCCTGAGTAGCTATGATTACAGGTATATGTCATCAGCACCCAGTCAATATAGATGTTGATTTTGTAAAATAATTTGTTCTACATCACACAAAATAAAAAGTATATGCAGCTGATCAATGCATGCATGTCTTGTGTAATGTCTAGAATAGATTATAAGCACTCCTGTCTCCCCAAATACCTATCCTTTCTTTAAGATAAAAACTTTTAAAATCCTTTCTTTCCATTTTAAAACAATATATAGTATATTACCATTCTCTACAGTTACCCTCCTATGAGGTAGGTAGCACAGTAGAAATTCTTGCTTCTCTCTAAATGTATCTTAGTGAGTGTGCCCAAACTTTCCCATGTCTTCTCTTCCTTATTCTCCCAGCCTCTGATAGCCACCATTCAATTCTTTATTTTGATGATGTTGTAACATTGATTATTTTCTTTTTTTGATTAACGAAGAGGTGCTGGTTTGGGGGCTTCAACTCTGGGCCTCAAGTTCTCACTTGGCTTTTTTGCTCATAGATGGTGTTTTTACTATATAATTAGCTAGTTATTTGAAGATAACAATTTTCACAGATTTATCTTTGTGGTCTGGCTTAAAACCTCTAATTCTCAATCCTAGCTTCCTGAGTAGCTAGGATTATAGGTGTGAGCCATCTGTGCTAGGCTCTTAACATTGATTCTTGAGAATCAACAAAGGCCCTATTTTTATATATGGATTTTGTGCTATTTTTATTACTATAAAGTGATGAAATACATGTCTTCATTATTGTTCATAATGTGTTGTTGTAAGTGAGAGGTAGTTATTCAAGGAAAGACAAAATTCATTGCTCATTATAAAACATCATTTCTCCTATCTAAAGAGAAGTAAGCATCTCCATTGCTCCATTTGAGGGATGACTTAAATTCTACTGCATCTAGTTGGCGTTAGTCTTTTTTAAATGAGGCTTTAGTGCTGAAAATAAATATGTCTATGTCTTTATTTGCCTTTCTATCAAATAAGTCCACTTACACAGAGCGAAAAGAGAAAATGAAGTGTGTGTTGTCTGAAAATAAAGAATGACAGGCTTCTACTTCAATCTCACATTGGTTTGCTGTTTATTCATTCATTTCTCTCCTTCCCCTCTCTATGCAAAAATCTGAAAAACAGACAACTGCTATTATAACTTACGTGTAGATATCCTGTGAGCACTGAGGTGAATTGTCATTTACATCTTGTAGAATCACTGTGAATGACCCAGTGGTTGAATGGACTCTTTCATTGTCATAAACTCTAATGTATAATACCCAAGATTTTGGAACTGTTACATCTTCATAGTCCAAAGGATAGACAACTGTGACCTCTCCTGAGTCTAAAAGGGAGAGAGATGAAAATGTATTCAGCATTCATGAGATAACCAAGTTATGCCTTAAATGAAGACATGGATAAAACAGTACTAGAGAAAAAAGGAAGATGAGTTGCTGACCAGAAAGCTCACAAGCTAGTTGGGATTGTTGCAGGAGTGAGGAATGAGTGTTGTAAGTTAAGAAAAGAGAAGCCTGCTATGTTGCAGAATCAGTAAATATGTAATTGCAGGTCGTTAGGTTGGATGGTGAGATAAACACTGAGAGAGAAAAATTAGCACAGGACACGCAGGAGTAACGTGGCTTAGAAATGGAGACAGTATGCAGATGAAAATAACAAAAAGAAAAGCATAATGTCTTAATTGGCAGTTGCTTCTTAAATATATTTGCAGAACACATAATATTGGTCATAAACCATATTCTTATATAATAGTTAATATGTAATAATGCTCACCATTTATTTTTTATTTTTTATTTTTTTGTCAGTTGTGGCGTTTGAACTCTGGGCCTGGGCGCTGTCCCTCAGCTCTTCAGCTCAAAGCTAACGCTGTACTTCTTGAGTCATAGCGCCATTTCTGGTTTTCTGGTGGTTAATTGCAGATAAGAGTCTCATGGACTCTTATCAGCTAAGGCTGGCTTTGAACCATGATCTTTAGATCTCAGCCTCCTGAGTAGCTAGGATTACAGGCATGAGCCACTGGTGCCCCGCTGCTCACCATTTCTTATGCCAATATCTCTCATGGCATTTTTGGTCATCTACAGTGCCTTCTGCTGGGAATTGTTCAGGAAAACACTATGGGATGAATTAGCTTATTGCTTCTATCTTTCTTAAATTTTATCTTCTGTCTTTAGGAGATGATTTTGCTGGACAAAAACTAATCTAACTTTGTGTCTTCATGTTTTCAAGTTTTTAAAATATGTTACCTTGTTAATTTATGAAACGGGATGGAGATATGTGTTGCACTCTGATGATCACTTTCTTACTATCACTTTCTTATAGACTACTCTTCTACCTAGTTCAAATTCTTTTTTTTCCTGTCCTTGCCCTGACTTCGAGTCTTTTTGTGCTCAAGGCTAATGCTCCACAACTTGATCTACAGCACCACTTCTGGCTTCTTCTGAGTAGTTTATTGGAGATAGGAGTCTCACAGACTTTACTTCTGTGGCTGGCTTTGAACTGTGATCCTCAAATCTCAGCCTCCTGAATAGCTAGGATTACAGGCATGAGCCACTGGCGCCAAGTTTCAAATACTTATTTTTAAAATTAAATCTAATAGTTTATAAGAATGTGCTTCAAATTTAGCAGTCTTACATTATATTTTTTTCTGACATCTTATGTTTGGTTACAAGATAGTTTTCTTAAATGATGCTTCTGCATGTTGGTTTTATTGTGTTGCTTTTGTTTTCTTCAGGAACTTTTGAACTAGGATTTCAAGTATTTTCTCTTCCATCACTTGAATTTCTTTAACTTCTATTCTTGTTTAATTGCTGAATTTTTAAATGATCACAAACTGAGGAAAGGACTTAGTCCCTGAACAATTAGTGAATATGTCACTGACCTAATGTCTCTTCATTCTTCAGCATACAAATGTGCATTTCTCCCAAGGGTATTCTCCAAGACAGGCATCAAAAGCCAATATCAGCAAGTTAACATTACAATAAAATAAAATTTTAAGAAAGAGTGAGGGAATGAGTGGTAGCGAAGGGTGGGTGAGAATGACGAAGGGGTGACAGAATGTATTGTTTTGGGAAAATGCTTTGTTGAATAGTTTCTAATTCATACACCTACTTAAAAAATTTCAATAAAGTTTCTGAACTTCAAAAAAAGAAAAAAAGAAGTTAACATCAGTGTTCCAATACTGATAGTCTCAATCATATTTCACTGGTTGGCTGAATGTTTTTATGGTGAAAGACCCAGCTCAAAACACACATTGTCAAGTCTCTTTAGTCTGAAAAACTCTTATTTTCCCTTGAGTTTTATAACCTTGACCTTGTAGAGGAGTAAAATTTAGTGTTATTGGGGAATTTCCCTCAAGTAGACTTGCCTAATGTTTAGATATGCCTAGATTGCTGTTTTATGGTTTGAGATGTGAAATATCGTGGCAATTATATGATGTTCTTATTACATGCTATTGGTCTGTCTCATTACTGCTGATGTCTACTTTAATTACTTGATTGAGCAGCTGTCTGCTATTTTTCTTCACTCACAAGTTACTTTTTTACCCCTTGTAATCAATAACTTTGCAGAGAGGGTAAAACTATGAAAACTTTCTATAGATCATAAAACTCAATTTACTTAGTTATTTGTACATAAGTATTGTATAAATTACAGATTCAAAATGTCCTACTTGATTTGATGGGCTATGTTGTTTAATTACATATTTTGATAAGCAGAAGTTGTATATCTTTAGGGATTATTACATTTTAATTACAAACATGTGCAAGACATAATATCTAAATCAGAGTAACAAATTTTGTATCTCATGAATAGAATTATGAATTTTTATGTGTGAACAGGTATGCAGTTACATCAATCATAACATGTGTAACCACATATGCCTATGTATAAAAGACATCTTGAACGATTTCAGTTTGTTCTGATTTGTTCCATTTTAATTTCTCCTTACACTTTTCATTCTGGTTTTCTCATGTTCTCGTTTTATAATCCACCCCCCTCCCAGCTGAGGAAATCAGCTTCTATGACCCTTAGTGGTGTGATTTTATCAAGCCTCTGTGTGAGACTCTCCTACCTGGTGCTCTGCCTGTCTCCTCACTCCTCCAAGAACACCCTCCTCCTCCCCCATGAATCCCCACTAAAAGCCACCTTCTGGCCTCTCTTAGACTAACTCTCTGCATGGAGTTCTTTCTCTTTATCTGTTCGGTCCTGTGTGTTTATTTAATCTGTTCTTTTCATATGTGAGAAGTAGAGAGAACTTTTCTTCTTTTCACCCTGTTCTTACTTTATGCCTAAATTAAGAGACATGATCATGTAACTTCTGGACATGTGAAACACTTGTGTTACAAATATCTTAATCAAGCAGTCTAAATTCAAGTACAGACAAACCACAGAAATTTTGGGAGATATAAAACTCCCCTCTCCGTTGGAAGACCACTTGCTTAGTGTGTGGCAGGCCCTGGTTTGAACAAGCAAAAGAGACAAAGCACACATAAACAAAAAGATCTCTATTTTAGAGTTATATTCTAGAAAAGTACTAGTAAAAAAAATCCCCAAGGGATTACTACTTATACAGAGTGCTCATAAAAATATAAGATATAGAATAAGTATTCAATTTATATTAATAAGTATTTTTGGTTTTCATGAGAAAATTTATTTCTTGGGGATAGGGGGACAAAAGCTCATATAACAAAATCCCAGGAAGCACAGGACACACAAGATGTGAGCTATCTTTTTAGTCTCCTGGAGCAGACAGAACCAAAAGATATTTTCATAACTCTAACAGTGAAAGAATGATTACTTTCCTACTTCATTATAATCTCCTAAATATATTGCTAAATAGTTTAAAGATTATTTCATCTTTGTAGAATGATAAGCAGGCAAATTTGAACAAATGCAAAATATTTTGTTTTATTTTCTGAACTGATTAACCACAAGAAATTATACCTTGATTTATTGAAAATTATACCTTGATTTATTGAAAATTCTTTCCGTGTACCAATAAATTCATAGTATACCGAATCCCCTATGTCTCTATCAGCTGCTGTCAATTTGATGAGCTTTGTTCCAACAGGGAGATTTTCATAAATATTTATAGGTGCATCTGGTATGTGTCTGTGGGACCAAGAAGTTTCATTATCATTCAATGTAAACAAATGTCTCTTTATGTCTGTCACAGAGAAAATACTTTAAAACACTTTAAATGTTCTAAGATACCTATATTTCAACGGTTTAAAGTTTTTAGAATTAAACTACTTATGTATATTTGCATATATATGTTTATATCTGTATATACATATTAAATTTATATAAATTACAATGGAAACAGTAGTAATACATTGAGATTTATTCTAGTATGAAATCCAAGTATGTAAATATTTACATTACTCATTGCTTACGTAAGAACAGGAATCTCATCATTAACATTTTGGATATTTATAGTGATGGTGCCAATGCAGGACTCCAGAGAGAATGGCTCCCTGTTTTTCACAGCAATCACAAACTGGAATTGCTTGAGAGAGAGATAGAGAGAAAGAGAAAGAGAGAGAGAGAGAGCATTATTTTGCTCAAGTGCTCAAAATATGTAATTCCTCTTACATCTAAAAAATATTTCATAATAATTCTTTAAAAATAAAATTGAAAGGTACTTTTAAATGTTAGAAGCATAAAGGAGTAAACCATTGCTAAAACACCTTAAGCACATATTTTCTTGTATGTTCACAGATTTCTTCAATAACCTCTACACTTTCAATTATATTTTAAACATTAATTTTGATATACTATGTTTTAGGCATGGTATCAGATTTCTATATATTGAAATAGTATGAGAGTAACTTACATTCTATTAATTAGGGGAAAAGTTATAAAGTTAAGAATATATTACTTTTGAAGAAGTTTGGAAAACTCATAAATATTTTAAAACTTACAAAGCTGTAAAAATACACTCACTTAAATATTTTTTGTGAGAAGTGAACTCTGATCATGTAATAGTGAGTTTGATGAAAGATAGATTTTAGGTTTTTTGTTTTATTCAATTTAATTCCTTAATTAATGAGTAAGTTATATGTATGCAATCCCATTTCAATTTATATTTAATCCAGTACTATTGTATCATGTTGAGTCTTCCATTTTAGTTATACATGAAATGTCTCAGAAAAAGTTAAATGTCAATGTAATACATGAGAAAGAAACAGAAACTATATTATCATCTGAACAGATGGAGAAAAATTTATAAAAGTCAAAAACAAATTCTTGATGAATATCCTTTAATAAGGCATAACCTACTAAAACTTAAAGTTAAATAATATTCTTGTTTGAAACATTTGAGCAACATATTTTCAAACCCATGACAACATGAGGATTGCTGCTAATATTTATCATTGGTAGTGAACATTGCTTAGAAAATCCTCATCATTAAAAAATAAACTGATATAACATAAATAAAAAGTAATAAGTGACCTGGAGTCACAGCTTAAGTCATAGAGTACCTAGCTAGCAAACAGGAAGCCCTGAGTTCAATCCCTAGTACTGAAAACAAACAACATTTTTTTTTCCTGGGTGCATGTGACTCACACCTGCAATCCTAGTTATTCAGAAGGCTAAGACTTAGGGAAGGAAGAGTTGGAAACTACTCAGGGCAGAAAAGTCTATCTCTAATTCACCAGCCAAAAGACAGGCTCATGGCATTGTTCAAGGGTTAGAATGCTAGCTGAGTAAGCATGAGGTCCTGAGTTCAAACTCTGGTATGGCCAAAAAAGAAATCACTAAACCATCAAGTATACTATATCAAGAGAATGAAACAACCAAAAAATGGGGAAAATAATTTAAAATTGAAGTGATTAGAAAACACTTTCTAGTTTTCAAACGCATATTTTAGAAAATAATTGTCTGTTCAGGGAATATATGAGAAAGATTGATAAAGAAAAATTAACCTGGAAATTTGAGATTATAAAAAAATGGAAATATTGGAATGGGATGAGATTGTCCATAATGAAAAATGTGACCAAGGCGCCACTGAAATTTAAGGAGAAGCCTAAAGAAAAAGGGAATTTGAAAAGAATAAAGTCATAGAAGTAGGAAATGTGAAAATATATCATCATTAAAGTTAATAATTTTATAGCACTGAGCTATGACTTATGTCTGCAATCTTAATTACTGGAGTCATGCTCTGAATTCAGCCTGGGAACATAAATCTGAGAGACTCTATCTCCAATTCATCAGCAAAAAGTTGAACTGGAGTGCCATGAGCAAGAAAATGTTGTGGACAAGAAAATAGAACAATTGAAGCCCTGAAATGAAACTCTTGTACCATTTCCAAAAAAAAGCCAAAAATATTGGAGAAAAACTCTTATCATTTTCCACATATATTTTATTAATGTTACTATGTAAGAAATGAAGGATTATCTAACAATTATTAGAATTAATAAAACAATTTTACAGCCACTTTATGGTCAAGACATATAAGGCCTATGTTTCCCAATTAACCATAAAGAACAGTGAGAAATAAATATTTATGAGCATCACTAAGTTGCTTAGGAATGTTCTACATATGATGTAAAAGAAGCTTATGTATTAAAAATATGAATGTTTCTGAAGGAGTTGAGTAAGATTCTAAATGAATGAATATATATATGAATATATAGCAATAATTAAGTTACTAATTCTCTTTAGTTTAATTTTAAATTTGATGTGATTAAAATAAGCATGTAAATGGAACTTTGTTTTCATAAATGGAGAACATTATATGTAAAAATAAACAAAGTAAACACAGTGAATGGTTAAAAAAGAATCATTGGGATCAAAGGAGGATATTCATAGCCGTGAATCATAAAGGTTCAATAGCTATATATGTGTGATCAAACAAAATAATATTTTATGAAATGAACTCCAAGAAATGGAAGCAAGAGATTTATTGTTGTTGCTGCTACAGTTTTGGTTGCCTTTCCTTTTATCTTGTTTGTTAGTTAATTTGTCTTGAGGAGAATAAGAGGGGGCACAGAAAACATGGTGTGAAGAGTGAGCAAATACAGCAATGGTACTCAGTAGACACTAATGTGGAAAATGAGCTCTATAATTTGGGGTGGAGGAAAAAACAGAGAGAGCAAGAGAGGGATAGTTCAAAAAGAAATGTTCTCATTACCTAACTTACATAACTGTCACCCCTCTGTACGTCACCTCTCATTACTTGACTTACATAACTGTCACCCCTCTGTACGTCACCTCTGCCATAACAATAAAATATATTTAAGAAAAAAAAAAGAAAAGAAAAGCTCAGAAACATTGCCCAGGTGCTGACTTCAAGCCCCAGGATGAAAAGAAAGAACGAAAGAACGAAAGAAGGAAAGAACGAAAGAAAGAAAGAAAGAAAGAAAGAAAGAAAGAACGAAAGAACGAAAGAACGAAAGAAGAAAGAAAGAAAAAGAAAGAAAGAAAGAAAGGAAGAAAGAAAGAAAGAAAGAAGAAAGAGAGAAAGAAAGAAAGAAAGAAAGAAGAAAGAGAGAAAGAAAGAAAGAAAGAAAGAAGAAAGAGAGAAAGAAAGAAAGAAAGAAAGAAAGAAAGAAAAAGAAAGAAAGAAAGAAAGAAAGAAAGAAAGAAAGAAAGAAAGAAAGAAAGAAAGAAAGAAAGAGTAAGAGAGAAAAGAGGAGAGAGCAAGGGGGAAAGAGAAAAATGGAGGAGGGAGAGAGAAAGAAAAAATGCTAGCAGTTTGTTTTGGAGTGAGTAGGAAACAGCAAAATCCATTATATATGACACCACCCTATAATACCACGGAGAAAAGTAATATTATAATAGCCACATTTCTTGCAAAAATAAGTATTACCTTTTTTTCTTCTATAATTTTTCATAGAGGAATTATTTCTGGCCAAAATATTTGTAGTTTAGAAAATAATAGATTAAAAAAGACATTTGGGGAAAAAATGCCTGATAAGTCCATCACTGAAACAATGAGAAATGTTAGAAAGAACTGAAAGTAAACAGAAGTTTAAATGGCCCCATTATACTTGGTAGGAGATGGCCCCAGGAATAATTTAGTAGGAGAAGGTGATTGATTTGTTCTGTTTCTCTATCCTTGTAGATTTTTCTCCTCTTTCCTGATCCTTTCAAATTTAAAAATTCAAATATAACATGAAGAAAAAGAAGAAAAAGGTCAGGTGTCTACAATAAAGCCAAATTCAGATGTAGTTCTCTAGATAATTCAAACTGTTGAAGACTGTAATCTTTAGTTACCTAGAACACTGTCTCAGTTCTAGTATTTTTTTAATATAAACATAATCAGTTATTCAACTTACACACATACAAAAACATACGCTCTTACTTCATTTGTTAGAAATAAATCTCTAAACATTAAAATTTAATTAAATAAATTTAGTAACTTCTATTTTCATTTTGAGTGGATGTTAGCCATTATTTTTAGTTTAAGTGTGTTGAATGTATTCATTAATGTTTTGTTTTAGACTTAGTCTTACCTTGGGATTTGTTTCATAGTCCAAAAGAGGTTCAGCAGTTTTTGAAATGACACCATTATATGGATCCAAAGCAAAGTAGGCAGTGGCATTAGTTGAAGAGTTTAATATTAAAAACTGTGAACACAAACATACACACACACACATACACACGTGATTAATGTGCTATTGAAAAAGCATGAATTTTGAATTGACAGGTTTTTTGGGGGGGGTTGTTTTAGGTTTTTTTGTTTGTTTTTCTCGGTCATGGGGCTTGAACTCTGGGCATGGGCGCTGTCCCTCAGCTCTTCAGCTCATGGTGAGCGCTCTACCACTTGAGCCACAGCACTACTTCTGGTTTTCTAGTGGTTTATTGGAGATAAAAGTCTCAAGAACTTTCCTGCCCAGGCTGGCTTTGAACTGTGATACTCAGATCTCAGCCTCCTGAGTAGCTAGGATTACAGGCATGAGCCACCGGCTCCCAGCTGAACTGACAATTTTGATACAGTGGTTTGGCAAAAGGTATACCAAAATTAATTTTGTGAAGACAAAGCCCATAAATAAAATAGAAGCTTACTTTGATTTTTATACTTCAGAAACTATTTGCACATTCTTTCATGTTTTTATCTGTCTGTATTTTTTCTATTTGTTTTTGTACTTAAGTTCTAGAACATTTTTGGTCAATAGTTTACAATTAGTTTACTTTCTAATGTTGTATTTACAGCTTTTTCCAATATAAAAAGCCATTCCCTCTTGCATATGCAGGAAGTGTATCTAAAGAGGTACGTGCAATGAATTATTTGGAAGAAAACATTTGATCTCATCTCTGAATCGTGTCCTTGCATGGCAAAAATAAAATAAAGCTTTGGACAGATACTGTTTTGTGGGTGTTACCATATTTCTCTCTATTCTTATCGCCCATTCTTAAACAAGGTTCAGGTTCAAAATGAACATTCTAGAATTTGAACAGAATTTCATAAAGAAAATAAATAATAGGAAATTACATCCAGACTTTGGCACAAAGAAAAACTTTTAAAGCCTGGGAGATGTGATATCCAATTCCATTTTTAGAAAGACACAGGACCATTTGGATGGGCACATAAATTTAATTATGTGTGTTGGTAAGTGAACAATCCGAGTTGGCTTATGTTAAGCTTTTAAAATTTACTAAACAATCTTATGGGGAAAAAAAAACTCCTTTTGTTTTTTCCTACATATTATGGTTTAGATTTATTAAAAATTAGCATATTCTCTCTGTGTGTTTGTTTTGTATATTTTTCTAGTGATTTTACAGTAAAATTCTAACAATGTAATTTTTACTAATGTAAAATACATAATTATAATTGGAATTTATGGAGATATTGACCCCAATGCACATAAATGCATGTGCCCCCACATCTCACACACATCACCTCCCTATGCGGACCCCAACACTGCCTGGCACATAGACATATGGAGCATTTGAGCCTGGTGAGCAAAGAATTAGTAAGTGGTCTGTAATGTGGTCTCTTCTATCCTCAAACTAAACCACATGAGTCAAAAATATAACCAAGTGTCATAATCAATGTCTCATTATAGTCAGCTCAGCAGAAAAATTATATATAGATTAAGTCCTCCAGAGAGATTCTTCCCCAACTTTAGCTTCAACCATATTCCCAAGTCAGGTTTATTAAGCCAGTTGTTACAAAAAGCTTGTGTACACAGAAAAAAAACAGACACAAAAAAACACTCTATTCTTATTTTATGGAGAATTTGAATTAGTCACTAAATTTAGGGTAGAATATTCCAAGATATTAATATGATTTATCATATATAATCAAGAAAAACAGTTTTCCTTACAAAGCTAATTTGATTATAGGTCGTATTACACCATAAAAGTTTCTGTGGAAATATAGTCATGAATAAATTATTTTAAATTTCTTCCTTACCCTCTCTTAAGCTACAATTATTTTGTCATCAATTACATTATAATTCTCTGTTCTTTACAAATATTGTTAAAACCAGAAATAATATGAAGATCTAAACATGATTTATGTGAATTATGTCTATAACAAAGGAAATATGTATGACTTCGATCAAGAAAAGTAATAAAAAATAAGAGGTCATTCTAGTACTGTGTATTGTATTATCAGATGAATACTGGAGAAATTTAAGTTGTAGTTTTTGCAGGGCTTTCAGACAATTTTAGCTTGAGTTTTCATTTTCACTTTTAAGCCATATCATCTTCTAATTTTATTTTTGGTAGTCTGTACTCAGAACAACACCACTTGTTATTGGTCACTCTGTCACTTGAGCCATGCTTCCAGCCCAAAATTTTTGTTAATGAGTTTCGAATTTTTGCTAGTGAGTCTTACAGAATTTTCTACCTAGGCTGGACTTGATCCATAATTTCTAGGACACAGTCTTCTAAGTTGCTGGGATTAAAGATATGAGTCAAAACATGTTACCCAGCAAGACATGTCATTTTTATAATGTTAGTATATCAGTATGTGTGAATTTCTTCTCTCACTTCTGTAGACATAAGAAGTTAAAAAAACACTACCTTTTTGGCAAAGATTTATTTTTAATATAACAGGGAGAAATATATAGTAGAAAATACAGAAATATAATATAGTAGGCAGAAAAAATGAGAGAAACATTTCCTGCTATATATGCAGGAAATAGGAATAAAGCCTCGAAGTGGTGGTTAATATGAGTTCTTATAATTTCTGAGCTGAGAAATTACGTATGCATATGTCAATCTTGCAATTCCTTCCTCTGAGCCAACAGTTTTGTGTGTTAGGTGGGTGAGGCTCATTAAAAACACAGGTAATGGACAGAACTTCTCTTTGCAAGACCTATCTTTTATTCTTTCGGTCCTTATCTATCCAGAAAGTGCTTTCAGATTTTAGGCTGCCTCTCCTGTATCTCCTAAAAGGTTATTTAATTAAACCCCTGAGAAAATGATCTTGGTTTGTTCAAAATTGAGCATTCCGTTTTCTATATCAAATATGGAAAATGTAAATAACTGATCATTAAAACTTACTTCAAGTTCCTGTCCTAGATCTGGATCTCTTGAAAGAATCATGTATATAAAAGTTGATGCAGGAACATTTTCAGGAACAGACACTGAAATACCTATACCATATATAAATCATGAAAAATAATGTAAATACTTTTGCATTTTTAATTTACATGAGTTATCATGTTTCAAGAATTTCTGAACTCTGGGCCAGGGCACTGTCCCTCAGCTCTTCAGCTCAAGGCTAGTGCTCTACCACTTGAGCCATAGTGCCACTTCCAGCTTTTTCTGCTAATGTGGTGTTGAGGAATCAAACCCAGGGTCCCATGCATGCAAGGCAAGCACTCTACCACTGAGCCATCTTCCCAGCCCCAAAAGAATTTCTACTTCAAGTAATTTTCTTAATGATATTTATTTCAGAAAAATTTACAATTAATATTAACATCAATATTCATGTATTTTATACCTTCAGTGAGTTTAACAGCTGTGTATATCCTGAAACCACATCGAGGGACACACAGCATTTACCTCCCCATATTCATATTTTTTAGATGGAATTTTGTCATGTTTCTCTGATTGGCCATAAACTCATAAGTTCAAACAGTCCAACCCTATGTTTGTATATGATTGCAAATGTGCAGAATAAACCTACCATATTAATAAAATATCTACATTTAAAAGTAAACATAACTCAGTCTCTTATCTCTAAATTTAAATTTGGAACAAGTATGTGAAATAAGAGATGATTTTCCAGTGTCTAGTACAAGAGCAGTGATCATTAAGATATTTAACTTTATTTCCTTTATATAAGAGTATTGATGATTTTCTTCTTTTTCACAATAATGTACACAATATAGACATTGAAATTAAGAAGAAAGCTGCTTGAATTAGAAAGGTGCTTGAATTCCTCCTCTGTTAGTATTCTTAACTATAAAATATGAAAAAAGGACATTTTCATTTTTAGAGTGGTTTTAAAACTAAATAAAATTTCCTAACAAACATTTCACAAATGCTCAGAAAATATTCCCCTCCTTGTACCAAAATTGGTCCTTTTCTTACTATGATTTTCTTCTTAACCTGAAAACAAATAGCACAGATGCACACACAGGTAAATCACTGGCAATTTCCAGTGGTTTAGATGATTCCATAAACGCTACTTTGTTTTCTAAAAGAATATTATTGCTAAGAGCCACTGGCTCATGCTGATAATCCTACTTACTCACAAGGCTGAGATCTGAGGATGATGATTCAAAGCCAGCCCAGACTAAATAGTCCATGCAATTCTTATCTCGAATTAACCACCAAAAAAGCCACACGTGGAGTTGTGACTCAAGTTGGTAGAGCCTTATCCTTGAACAAAAAGAAGCTTAGCCACTAGTTCAACTCCCAAGGCTGGTTCTCTCTCTCTCTCTCTCTCTCTCTCTCTCTCTCTCTCTCTCTCTCTCTCTCTCTCTCTCTCTCTCTCTCTCTCTCTCTCTCTCTCTCTCTCTCTCTCTCTCTCTCTCTCTCTCTCTCTCTCTCTCTCTCTCTCTCTCTCTCTCTCTCTCTCTTTCCCTCTCTTGCTTACTATACCCCTGAGTCTGGACAAGGAGTCCAGGGAATAGTGTATAATCTGGATGAGATAGTGCTACATTTTCTTCTTTTGTCAGTCGTGGGGCTTGAACTCTGGGCCTGGGAACTGTCCCTCAGCTCTTCAGTTCAAGGCATTCTATCACTTGAGTCATAGCACCACTTCCGGCTTTTTCTGCTTATGTGGTGCTGAGGAATCAAACCCAGGATCTCATACTTGCAAAGCAAGCACTTTATCACTGAGTCACAGCCCAGTGCTACATTTTTTTTGAAATTTTATCTTTACCTTTAAGTAACTATACAAAGGAGTTGCCATTCAACACAGTAGTTATGAATAAAATACATCTTGATCAACGTCTTCCCTTTCATCATTCCCTCATCTTTCACAACCCCATTTTCAACTTTCTCAGCTACATAGAATATGCATTGAATTTTATGACTATTTTCCTTTCTTCCTCCCTTCATTCATTTACCCCCACCCCCTCCTTTTGGTCCAACCCTCTACCTTCAAGTACCCAATTTCTGGCATTTATATTGATGGATTATGCATGCTGCAACAGTTAAAACAATAGCACATGCAACTTTACTACTAATAATTCTAATCTTCCACCAATACATGAAGATTGATAAACTTAAAACACTGGATATAATTACATCATCTGATATCTTAGCATGATGAAATTTTGTTTTTTGGTGTTTTTTTCCCCTAGGAGTATGTTTAGGCTTACGAATTGACACAGAATTTTTCTAGCTCTACACTACCCATCAGACACAGTAACGTCCTTCATATTATTAAACAATTTCTAAATTTGTTATAGGACATTTTGTGTGAATAAGACCCTCTTATCCACATAGTTATCTTTTGTTTCAAATTGTGTTTAAGCACATTCTCTAGGTTAGTGATTTTCTATGGTTAACAGAACAGCCCAGTAACTAAACATTGTCAGTGAATTGAAAGTGTGTATTAAATCAGCAACTTGGAAACAGAGTCATTCTCCTTTGTGGAGTAAATTCAGTGATTCTCCTCCAGAGTCAGCCAATAGTTAATAGAAAGTGACTAGGAAGAGGAGTCCTCTTCCAAAGACTCAGTCCCCATGATGAAGGGAAGGACATCCTGACCTTGACAGTGTCTGAACAGATTATGTGGGTTCAGCCAAGTCTACAGTAGAGATCAGGTCATAATGACCTTCAGATCCATGTGTATCTTTTTTAAAGCTTACTATAATTTGAGGAGATGCAAAGACTATTACACAGAACCTCACATTGTTTCACAGTGATCCAAAAGATGGTATCTTCACAAACACGAAACCTGGAATCTGATCCTGGCCCCTAGCTTACCTAATATATTTTTCTCTTTCTTAAGGAAAGCCTGTGTGAACTGGAGCCTTTACTATGAATTTCTATTTTAGATGAATTTGTATTATGCATTTCAGAAAGCATGTTTTGGTTTAAAGTAGGAAATGTGTGTGTGTGTGTGTGTGTGTGTGTGTGTGTGTGTAATTGAAAACTTTTGAGCTTCAAAAATGTTGTTTTTAAAGATGAACTCTAAATAGTACTTAAGGAAAGAGAAAAAGAGAAGAGAGCGGCCATAGACAGGCAACTGTTAGGCAGAGGGCATTAGTGATGTTGACTGCTCCATTTGTACTCAACTTTCCTGTATTCTTTTCTGTTAGTTGGGAAATTTAACTTAATAGAAGTAGAGAGAAGAAGGAAACGTCAAACAAAAGAGGGAGGAGTGTGGAAGGTTTAATTGTGACAGATAAATAAGCATTTGATGTTAGGAATAAACAGTGTGACAAGAATGGAAAAAGTAACAATTGGAATAGCTGTAACTGCTGAGTTTCAGTTGACCCAACCAAAATTAAATCAAACCGGTCTGTTTCTGGGATCCAGTTATGAGCAAGGTCTTAGTAGTACATCCAAATGTTCAAAGGATTGTACTTTTAAGAGGTCATCATAGAAAACAGAAACACATCTAAAGGTTAGGTTAAGGAGCAGCACATGAGGTTATAATTTGTATGACACCAAGACAGCATATTTAATTATTTTACATATGAAGCTATAAAATCTCAATGAACAAACCATGAATATTTTATGTTATGAATGGAGAGAAGAAATAAAATTCAATTTATGAATCATAATTTACAACAAACTTCATAACCATATTGAAGAATACCTCTATATATAGACCTTAAGTTTATTATAATTTGGATATAATTGTAAGCATATTTAAAACAAGTACTTGAGAATATTACACACAGAGATTAATTATAGGCTTAATTCAAGAAGCAAAAATCTTAACTTAAGAAAGATTAAAATTAACAGTATAGAATGTTTGTATATGTCAGTTAAGAATAGTTTAAAACCATACAAACTCCCAAATGATTATGTAACTATATGCTATATATATTTATAATGATCAATGTTACATCATTACTCACAAAATCAAGCAATCTGCATTTATAGTATTATTATGTGGAATCTCATGTATTCATTTATGAAATAATTTTTGTTGACTAATAGCAATTTGTCAAGTACATATCAACTATTTAATCAATTTCTGTCGTTAGAAATTTTGTTTCTTTCTAACATGTTATTGCAAATTTTGCAATATATTTCTACCATATATTTTATATTTTGGTTGAGGTGAATTTATTAAACAATGCACTGAGGTGAAGTTTAAGATATTTACTAAAATAAAATACTCTGTGGATAAACAAAATACCTTAAAGTATTAATTTTTCATAGCATAGATAATGATGCATTTTCCCCATTATTTTATATGTTGATTAATAGATAATCATTTTCATATGTTTGTTAACTTAAGTGGCAACATATTATGCATATGCCATAGATAAATTTAGAATATTTTTATCCTCTACCTACCAACTAAAGAAATTATTACAATTGTAACTTGAAGTAAATTGATTACTATAGTTCTTACTAGGAGCATTTAAGGACTCTAATTTTGTTCAGGTTTTTATTTCTTTTACTAACTTTACCAGTGTATAATTTCTGATGGATTTTTTTCAATTAAAGTGACTTAGAAATATACCTGCTCCTGTTGAAAAACTTGTATCACAGAAAATCGGATCATTCACATTCTCCACAGAAACTGTAAACATATATGTGCTGGTATTATTTCCATCATCTTTGGCTTCAATTTCTAAAGAGTAGATTTTGGAGTTATTAGGGTTGTCAAGACTCAAAGGCTGAAGGAGGGTGATTATGCCTGTGACTGTTGAAAGAAATAAAGATAATTTACTAAACTCAAATAATTAATATTGATGTTTTCATTCATTTAATGTTACATATTTTTCATATTGATGTTTAACGATTATATACACTAAATAAAATTATTTGCTGAAAAGTTTCTTCTTAGTTTATGCTTACATTTAAAAATAGTTGTATATTATTGTTTTAGAATGTTGCCAACTCCCTAATTATTATGTATTTGTTTACTAAACATAGGTAGCATTGTGTTTTATTTTAATAAAATTAAATTATCAATCTTTTTGATGTAAAAAATAGCCTAATATTTCATTAGCCTTACCTTCCACCTTAATCTTGTAACATATAAAAAAGAGCTCAAGGTCAAACTAAGAACAATTTACAAAGAAAAAAAGGACTCCTCATCTCTCCTACTAGCACATACAGATTTTTTTTCTTTTTTTCCACTGGAATGATCTATTTTGACCTTATCCAGGTCATCAATCCTACAAGCCTTTATTCTCACTGAAAGTATTGTTGGCTACTTTCTTCTCCCATTTACATTTGTATTCTTCTATTTACATTTGTATTTTGATGCATAAATATCCAACTCCTTAGGAATCAGCTTAGAACTCTGAACTATTGAAGATCAGTATGATGGCTTTGTAAAATGTCAAATTTCTTGATCAAAGTATTTTTTCCAATAATTATCTTTTTTTTATGGCTCTGGTTTTGCTGGGATATAGGAATTCATGGCCAATTTAGAAGGTGGAAAAGTAACAGTAGCCATTTAGTTTCTTACATATGTTTTGGCTGGTCTCCTGTATGTCTACTGGCCTGAAGTAGTTGCTGAGCCTGCCATTCCTTACCTACATCTAGATCTTTTCACTTTTCTGATGTTTAGAACAGGTATATGTACTTCGCTCTGTGAAGAAAGCCCCAATTTCTTCAGGACATGAACACTACAAAAGCAACAGGTCAGACTAACAGGATCTCGGCCCCTGCTAGTGGCACACAGACTGTGTTTGTGTTTCAATCTCTCCTGATCTTCCCACTCTGTATCTATCTTCTCTTTCTGAGCTCTTGCCTTGTAGACTTCAAAGTCAAGCATCAAAGACAGCAGTCTTTCAGATAGTACATAACCAGCTCCCACCATGTACTTCTTGTGCCTAAGCTTTCCTGGCTGACCCCTTGACTGATAAAACTAGGTACTGAAATATCTTGCTGTAGAAACATTTCTGAATAGTAATCCTGTCCACATAGATAGAAATCTATCCATTATCAAATACACTAAATTAAATTATCCAGGAAATGTCTCAATTTCTTTAGATGAAATTAAGGAGCTAGTTGGGACACATGCATCTCTCAGTTTACAATGGTTTTGCAGAAACTTTTGTGCTAATTATCTCTAAAAGATGATGGCTAGTGATAAAAGCAAGTTTTGTGAGTATTGTTGTTGCATTGGTTCCCTCCTTGTCCTTTGTCTCACCATTCTGTTGTTCCCTTCCCTTCTCTAATTCAGATAAATGTATATACAAGACAATATGTTCGAAATGATCTGTACAAATTGGTGGTGGGGGTGGGGGAGTGGGAAAGTAGGAGAAAAATGAGGGAGGGGTAACAAGGTGGACAAGAAATGTACTTATTACCTTACTTAAATAACTGCAACCCCTCTGTACATCACCTTGACAATAAATAAAAGCAAGTTTTGTTTTTGTTATCCATTATTTTACAAGAATGTCATTTTAACAAGAAAATACCAACTATAAATACCAAATGTTTTTAGTATGTTTCCTTCTCCATGGTTAATTTTGAAAGAGATATTTTACCAACTGAAGTTCTGAAGGAAGTCAGAGATTAGATAGTGATGTTTAAACAAAGTAGGCTAACAAAGTATTTCTCTAACACTCACAAGGGTCCAAAGCAAACATCTCCTGCTGTCTTTTAAAGGAATAAGTGATGCTGCTATCTTCATCTGGATCTGTTGCTTTTACTTTTGCTATAATTTCTCCAACACGTTTCTTTTCAGTCACATTAATGGAATCCAAAGGAAATGGCCTAAAGGGAAAAAATAGTTATTAATAACTGTTGAAGATGCAAACTTGTCAGTTCTTACTTACATAATTGCCACATTATGATAACCTGAAATGATTTTTTTTGGATTAACCATGATGTCACTTCTTCTGGTCAAGCTATTCAAATGTTGAGAAAATTCGTTTGTGGCCCAAACATACTTAGACTTTTGCAATTGTTAATTTTCAACCAGCCAGTCTCTGATACTATATCAGACATAAAAAAAAATAATGCTGATATAAAAGAGATGGACACGAAAAGCACAATGAATGAATGTGCTTCTCTTTTTATAGATATTTAATGTATGGAAATACTGGCCACTTAATCTAAGTTTGATGAAATACTGTCCAAGTTCATAGTTTACTAGAACAAGCTATCAAGACTGTGTTTTATAAGCTAATTGCTGATATCATATATAAAAATTTCTCCATATATAAAATTTCCATGTACCTATAGTAACATTCTACATAACTTTTATGAAACCGAAATCTCTTTTTCAGCCTTCTGTTCAAATGTCAAACACAGATAGCCTACTAGGTGTCATGAGAGCTTATGCACTTATGACTAAACTTAGCTCCTGCTCTACCAGATCTCACCACTAATGGGAAACTAGCTACAAGTAGCTCCATTGTTGTGTAATAGATGCCATAACTGATGCAAGTTTTAAAAGAGGAAGAAGACTATTTCAGGATCTGAGAAATGATTTCCAGGAAGTCTTCAGAGGAATACACAATCCAAAAAGAAGAGAGGTGAGTTGGTGATGCTATTCTTGTGGGCAGGAACCTTGGTAAACATCAACCTTGATAATATTAGGAAAGTAACTTGAATATTATTAATTTTATGTTTCTCCTCACCAATTTAAGATGTATTTGATTACTTTTAGATTAGATTGCAACAGTACATTTGACTACTACATTTTGAAATGTTGGAAAGTTTCTGGTTTGTATTCAGAGCCTGCACGTATTTTGAAACTATAATTTATTCATCTGGAATGTAAGAATAAAATAATTAAATATTTAAACTGTTTTATATCACATTTGTGTTTAAAATTAATGTGGTTATTGAAAATAATGCAATAGGCTTGAAAAATCCCTTAGGAAAGGAAAAACAAAAGGAAAAAGTTACATCAAAATCTTCTCACCACATAACATGTTGATGATTTGTAAATGTTCTGATGCATATTTTGCTTTTGATCAGCACATGCATTAATTATGGATCATCATATATTTTTTAACAGAACATCATGATATTTTTCTATATAGTACAGATCCTTATTATCATTTATTTAAAATATACATGAAAAAATTAAATTTAACCATTCTCCTATGGGCACATTTTGAAGTAAATATGCTTACTCAAATTGAGGTTTCTCATCATTTATGTCTTTAATCTTGATAATTAGTGTCCCTTGACAAAACAGACCTTTGGTGTCTGTTGCTCTCAGTGCAAGCTGGAAAGTCTGGAAAAGAATTTTCAGAAACTTTATAATATACCATTTGGTAATTGTTAATACATATATGCTTTTTGCAGTATATCTCCAGTTACACTGGTTCTTTTTTTCTCCAGTTAGATACAGCTTTTTTATTTATTTTTCTTCTAGGTAGTTAAAAAAAATATAAGTGCATTCTTGATTAGGTAGTGTAGCAGTAAATTTCAAAATGGAATCATTTTACATGCCAGTAAACTTCACTAAGAGGTCTGTGTAGCTTGGCTGTTTGCCTAAACATAGAGGCAATTGCACAAAACAATGAACAAACTGAGATTCAATAGTAAGCCCAAATATAATACACTAAATAAAGCAGGCTGTTTGATGCTAACCCCCAGTACTTAGAAACATGACCATAAGCTACAAGATTGAGGACAAATTGTAATTTCTGAAGAGTTGAGAATGTCATCAGATCTTGAATATGTTGGTTGCCAGCCTATCACCCCTCAAGAATCATATATCACACTAAATAACTGTCCCTTCAAAAACAGAAGCAAAACACCACAGGCTTAGTAAGAGACTCACTGCAAAACGTTTTTGGCAAACTCTGCAATGTACAAGAATCCGTGTTATGTGAATGGCTAACAATAAATGTACTATACTTCTTTCATTTGGATAGTATAAAATGTAGTTGGTTATATGTATATTAGGAGGATATCCTAGGATGTAAAATTTGGTTGAACATGTGAGTAAAGACAATAAAGGAAGAGAGGCAGAGAAAAATTAGTTACAGACCTGAATTGTCTAAAGACATGGCTCATATTGCATAACCGAATTTTAATCTCAGAAGGTACTCCTAACCCACAAATTGTCTGAAAATGATGCACCTTTTGCCTCTCCAGCATCCTCCAATATTCCACATGCCAAAGTTGAAAGTGAAATAAAATTCACTGGCTTTATTCCTTTAGACTACAAAGTTGAGCTCAATCTGCAAATCTAAACTCTTCTTCCTCCTAAATATCTAACCAGCAGCATATTCTCTAATATTTTTATCATGCTTTATCTTGTCCCCATGTCCCTGTTTTCTAAGTCAACTTATTAAGTCATTACATGTGGACTTATTTTTGAAAATGGAAGTGTTTACGCAATATGGTGTTAGTTAATAACAACCTTTATTCTCAAACTTTATACCTCACTTTTGTGTAGACAGAATATCTGAATAGCAATTTAGCATCTTTCTCTTCCATGCACTGCTCCTCTTTACAGAGCCTTCATTTTTCACTTCAGAAAATCTCAAAATACTAATTCTAAAAGTATTTCCCACACAGAATTAAAAGTGTTGCAAGGCTCTGAGTTCAAACCCCAATACCATCAATTTCTTTAAGTAGAACAAAAAAAGTTAAGATATGATTCCATGCTTTGTTTTTGGTTTTCATAAGAGCTACATCTTAACTATGTAATCTTTAGAAGTGAATTTTAAAACACCATTATTCCTTTACAATAACAGTGATAAAATAAATACATTACATAAAATAAGTAAAACAATTTTATTACATGATATCCAGCATCAAAGTCCAAAGAATCTTCACCTCTCAAGCTAACAACACCACTCACAGGATCAACTCCAAAAGGGTTTGCTCCTCTCCTCGGTCCAGATAACTGTGACACAATGGTGTACTAGGAAAATAAAACATACATAATTCACACAAAAGCTAAAATGCAAATACGCAGAATTTCTCCTATTTTAATTTGCACAGCAGTTAACTTTAGATGTTCTTTATATTCTAGACTCATTCACAGATTACAAATAATTTTATTTGTTTAACCTAACATCATAACCAAACATTTGCAATTTTTTTACAGTACTAGAATTGGAACTCTAGGCTTTGTGCTTGCTAGGGTGGTGCTTTATTACTTGAGCCACACCTTAGTGGCTGTTTTTTAATTAATGTCACTTCCAGGACATGGTGTGAGCTGTCTTTTGCCTTCTTTAGGCTTTTAATCTTGCTAAGATGATAGTATGATCCACTGCATATCTCCATGAGAAGTCCCTTGGACTTTTCTGCCCAGGCTTTCTTCAGAGTTCAATATTTCCAATCTTAGTCTTCCACAAAGCTAGGATGACAGCCACCAGTGTTTTGCTTAGCATTTGCTTTATATATGTTACATATAATATATAACATATATAATATATATAATATATATAGCATATACAGCATAAACTTTATGCTATATATGTGTGTGTGTTTGTGTGTGTGTGTGTGTGTGTGTGTGTGTGTGTGTGTGTGTGTGTGTGTGTATTCCTGTCCTGGAGCTTAAACTCAGGGCCTGAGCTTTTTTGCTCAAGTTTAGCACTTTATAACATAAGCCAAAGTTTCACTTTCAGTTTTTTGATGGTCAATTAGAGATAAGAGTCTCACAGACTTCTCTGCCTGGGCTGGCTTTGAACTGTGATCCCTACATTTTTTCTAAAAGAGTTTTAATAAATACTTAATTCTGATCCAGTAAATAAATATGTCTTAAAGAATATAAAAATAAGCTTGTGGGTCACTGTTTGAGTTTTACAACAAGAAACAAGAGTTACAAGTATAAAACAATTTCAAGTAGTAATAGAATCAAGTATGTAATTTGTGATTTATTATCTGTTTTTTATTTCGTTTTTAATTTAGTTGTCACCACGTCTGGGAAGCAATGAAAGTAGATAAATCTATTCTTCAAAACATCTGAAGAAAACTTAGCTTGGAATGAGGTAACAATTTACTGGAGAAAAGTTGAATTACAGCTGTGATTTTTTTAATCTGATATTCATCCTATCTCTACAAATATAGCTGTTTCTCAAAACACCAAAATTTGAAACTATTTCCTCTGGTCCGTCTCATATTCCTGCATATGTCAAAACTGGTAAGAACTATTTTCAGAAGAAACTATATGTTTTTTTTTTTTTGTAAAGCTGTTTGAAAGACATCATCTATTAAGAAAGATCTAGTGTTTCATAACCATTTCATATTGACTGGATTACAACAAAATATATTGGGAGCACTCCAAAGGGACTTTGGGTACTTTGACTGACAACAGTACATATATCACTGAAAAGCAAAACAAAGAAAAATAAATCTCTTCTAATTGTGAAAAATAAGGGCAGGAGAGATTAAGTGATTTCCCCAATATCACAACATGAACCTATGGTGAAACCATAACTTTCCCCAAATAGACTGACAGCTACTACCACCACTTGGTGCTCCATTAGTTAATACTATGAGTTCCTAAGTTAGAAATAGTAAACTATTTCAATATGTGTTCAAAAGAAACAGCTGCCGAGTAAGCATGCTGATTTTTGTGGTCCAAGGCACTACTAAATTCTCCAGATAGAACTTTATGGGTTCTTTTTATTTTGCCAAATCTCTAAGAGACTTTACAACCATGAATTGGTTATGAGAAAATAAGTCTGTTTGAGTTAGACACTTAGTGATTAGGATACTGAAGCATCAAGAAATACATATATTTATAATTACATTCACATCTGTTGTTGAAATGGTTACAAAGCTGAAACATTTCTGTTAACTATCCAAAAGGCCAAACTGCAGTTTTTCCTATCACTATCTTCTTACTGGAACTTCATCTTCATGAGAAGCCATGACACAATTGTACATCTCAACACAATGTTTTATTTTAAGATATTATTTCAACATTGCATAAAGTGTTTTTCAACTTCATTGCATGTCATTTAATTGTCAAATGTTATGAGTCTTGAAAAATATCTCAAGTACCTTGCTCTGTACCTCTGCTGCAAAACTATATGCACCTGATACAATGATGGCTACTACCTACCGTCAGCCTGTCACCATTGGCAAAGTCTTCATCAGTGGCAGTCAGTCTATAAATGGACTGAAATAATGGATAGTCCTCAGCAATTTCCAATGTAGCTGTGAAACAAATATCAATTCATTGTTATCAAAAATTAAAGAATGCTGTTCATTTGGTATTGCTATAAACCACAATAGAACAAAATTAATTTCAGATTAGTCAGTGGGGCTTGGATAACCTTGTAAAGAAGTAATCTATTTTTTCCCCTCTCTTTCACATTATTTTTATCTTTCTTGTGTCATCCTTCCTGTTTCACAGAGCATATTTCCTTTACACTTCAATGATATCTGTAGCAGCTATCTAGAACATCATGATGAATATGTTGACAAATTGCCCTAATGTGAGCAAGCAGGGTGGCGCCACAAAAGATTACTCTAATTGCTAGTGCTGAAGGTCTAGGTCACAAATTATAACATGAATAGAAAGACTTAGATTAGGTTTTTAAAAATTCTTATTCATTTTAAGTGTGTGCATTTATGTGTTGCATTATAGTCTTTTAGAATATTAACTCAAAATAAAGTTTAACTCAAGTTGAGCAACAAGACAAGAATTTTCTCTACTGTACATGCTTCACTGTGTCAACCTTATATGTTATACTAGAAATAAATTGTGAAAAGTTCCACAATAAATTTTAGGGTTTTTTCTGACATAGTTAAAGGGAGTGACTAGACAATTTGGGTACCTGAAGTACCTACAATGGCTTCCCAATATTTTCTCAGAAACCATAAATGGAAAAAGAAAGAAGTAATAGCATTACACAAAAGCCACAACTTCAGTGTAACTTGAGGGCAGAGCATGACCAAAATTCATAACAGCTTTAAGTGATTTTTTTAAAAATAAAAAACAAGTTTTTAAAATACTAGCAAATAATGTCTCAAGTTTCCATGCCATCATTAGGTCTGTGTTAAGCAAGGAATGACTCAGAAAACTGTAAGAGAAAGAAAACAAAAGTAATAGCTGGCTCAACATACTGAAAAAATCATTACTAGAAAGATTGTCTACTCCTAAAAGGAGGCCTTGGATGTCATCTTCCTCTTCATTCACATCGTGTACTCGTGTACTCGTGTTCTCTCTCTCTCTCTCTCTCCTCTCTCTCTCTCTCTCTCTCTCTCTCTCTCTCTCTCTCTCTCTCTCTCTCTCTCTCTCTCTCTCTCTCTCTCTCTCTCTCTCTCTCTCTCTCTCTCTCTCTCCCCCTCCCTCTCTCTCACCTGTCTCACCTGTGACTGGAGTTTGAAGCCTTTCTGACCATGAAGCTAAAGTTATCTTACAGGCCCGTTGACATAACTTCCCCAAGAGCCAACTGTTGTCCTCTCTATTTTCCTTAATGTAGTTGGCTGTTTGTTCTGACAATGAAGAGTGGCATTGCAAAAAAAGAAAGAAAGAAAGAAAGAAAGAAAGAAAGAAAGAAAGAAAGAAAGAAAGAAAGAAAGAAAGAAAGAAAGAAAGAAAGAAAGAAAGAAAGAAGAGAGAAAAGAAAGAGAGAGAGAAAGAGAAAGAAAGAAAGAAAGAAAGAAAGAAAGAAAGAAAGAAAGAAAGAAAGAAAGAAAGAAAGAAAGAAAGAAAGAAAGAAAGAAAGAAAGAAAGAAAAAGAAAGAAAGAAAGGAAGGAAGGAAGGAAGGAAGGAAGGAAGGAAGAAAGGAAGGAAGGAAGGAAGGAAGGAAGGAAGGAAGGAAGGAAGGGAAGAAATATTGTTTACTTCAAGGTGTGTCCACTCCATAAATAAAATATGTTAAACGTAGGAGGAGAAGACACATATAAGGGCTAAAAGATATGCAGACATCAAGAATGTGATTTTGATACAAATTAATTTGAATCCTGAATGTAACATCTTTCGATTTGCCCAGTTGGAATTTTCTCACACTATGTTCAACTTCACAAGCAGAATCCTGAGTTATTGATTGCCAAGTGTATTACTAGAGGCTTAACGATGTCGAGCTTGTAAGTAATTCCCAATTCTATTACTCCTCAGCTTTCTATAATAGTTATTTCAGACCTCATCTCTGATTTCTTTCCTTGCCCTTCCATGTTGCTGCCAGTAAAGAAGTTCTCATGTTACTGCACAGATTAAATAGAAGCAGTTATGCTACTGACAGCTGACCTTTCTCATGCTATGTGCAAATCTGGTTGTTTGAACATACTTCCCTTCTTTTGTAGTAAGAGTAAAGAACTCCATCACTAATGATAACTACTGTTCATTGTGAGGTGCCTAATTCTAGCCCTCATTGTGAGGGACATAACTCTAACTTCCCCTCCAGGCTTTCCCTTCTGCCTTCTTGTTAGTTCATTTCTTTCATTTAAAACTGCACACTTGACTTCAAGCTCTCTTTTCTTCAGAGCCACAGTTTGTATAGTTTGTGGCTTCCCACTCAGTCTTAAATTCTCTCTACAAACAGAAACTCTTCCCAAAAATGTTGTTAATAACCCCCATGCTGCCAGACAAATGGATACTTAGTGTCCATCTTATTGATTTCTCTTCAAAGGTTAGGCCCTTGATTCTTCCTCCTTTTCTTGGCAGGAAAAAGAACATCACACATCTGTAGGTTTTATTTTATTGTAAAACTTTTGAGGAGCTCTGGAAAAATTTGCCTGGGAAAATCAACATTGGCAAGTTTCCTGAAGAGCTATTAAGTTCTTATATCACACAAAATACTTATTAGAGCTTTCCAAATCCCAACCAGCAGCTTCTTAATAATCTACAGTGTTCCATAGCTGCCCTCCTATTTGGTCGTCCATGAATGTACTCATATATTGGACAGAGCTAGCAGGGGAATAGAAAAGAGTAAGTGCCGGTGGTATTCAAGAACCCTCAATACCACAGGATCTGAGATTTAGAAAGGGTCGAAGAACCCAAGAGAGCTGGTGTAACATTCCTTAAAAGAAAAAAAAAACATGAAAAAAAATGATGACTTATTCATGTCTCTAACTAGTATCATTGAAGATATCTTTGTTTATGTTGAAAAACAACTTGTAAATAGTTATCAAATACAATTTGTAATGGTAAAATGGTAAAAGAATGTTTTTTATTGACACAATGGAGTAAATATTACATATAAATAAAATTGGCATTTCCATAATTCTTAAAGAGCATCATATAGTTGAGGCTGTTTCCTATATAAACATCCTACTTTATTTTTATAGCCCACTTAAATGGTATTTAATATGGGTTACTTAGAATTTTGTTCACTTAACAGAATTTTGTTAATAGATTGTTTTGTATTACCCAAACTTTAAAATAGTTTATTTTTATATTTCCAAAAGAAATTCATAGATTATTTTTATGATAGTTCTAGTGAAGGAATAACAAATCAAGATTTCAGGATACTATATTTTAATTTAAATAATATAGAACATTCTAAATCACACATGCGAATAAGCTGAGATCCTTAACACTAGCACTTTTCTCAGAATTGAGGTTCAGTGAAAGGATAAAATTTTAAATTTCAAGATATTTTTAATTTGTTAAGTATAAAACTATTGTAAATATAGGCATATAAGTAGTTAGTAGTTAGATGGATTGAGTTGATAGATCACTCATTCATTCCACCTGTGTTTTGAACCATCTCTTTCTTATTTTCTCTTTCATGTCCTCAACCTCCCCACATAAAGAATCCTCTCCATTTTTTTCTAAAATTATCTAAACATTTTTTAAGAAGAAGCAAATCAGACACAAATGTTGAAATCCCATACAGTCTGACAATATCATTTCAAATGCAAATTTCTAAAGAAATATCTTCTTTTTCTTCAGTTTTACTAATCAGTGTGTTCCATGCTGGTTTCCATAAGTATCACACCTGTGAAACATTTCTCAGAGCCACCGGTTATCACTTTCTCTGTCTCGTTAATTAAATGAACTTGATACTTTCATTCTTCTGTGAAGTGGTGAGGGAATTCAAAACCAATAACAACCTGGAGATCTCTTGAATTACTTTCATTGCCATTCATGGCATAATTATTTTTCTATCTCTTTCCCTGCTTTTTCTTAGTCTTCTTGGCAGGTCACGTTTCTTCTTCACGTCAGTAAGTGTAGGAGTTCCTCAAACTTTGGTGCTATATCCTCTTAAATTCTAATTTTCTAAGGTGGTTGAATAATTTCATCCAAACTCATGGTTTCAATTACAAAACATTTATAGCCCTAGGCACAAACTGCATGCAAAACTGCTAACTTAAATCCCCCCTTTGATACAACAAAGGCTTGTCACATGTGATATACTGGGCTGAGGATGTAACTCAATGCCAGAGCATTTTCCTAGGGAGTATACTGCCCTGGATTTGATTGCAGCACTGCTAGAAATGAACGAGCACATTAAAAGACAATGACATGCACAGAAATTCAATTCATTATCAGTTTCACACACTATTTAAGCCTACCATTTTCTCTTATGACTATCATCTTTCTATGTCAAAGTATGCTTTTCCTTCCTCAAATTGTAGAAATAAAATTCCTACACATTTGTAAAACTAATATTGCTGCCTGTTTTCTTATGCTCTGTGAGCAAAAAAGGCTTCTTATACGTTTAAGTAAAAACGGATTGAAACGGTTTAACAATCAAAAAAAGAAGAATATTCTGTGACATATAAAACTTGTAGAAAATTATAGCTTCACTGTTTATAAATAGAATAGGCAAATATATAGGTGTCCAGTTGCTATGGACTTTCTATTGTTGTGTTCTTGTGACCACAGCAGGGTCAAGTGATAGAAATACCATACAGGATGCTCTCCTTGTTTCAAGGCATAAATTCCAGTAGTACATGCATAATAATATTCTCAGTACTATATTGTTTTTAATTATTATACATACACATCATGAGAAAACAAAAATGTGGACTTTGCTACACATTTTCAAGGCATGATTGAGTGTAAATTATTTTGTTGCAGAATTATGTATCAAAAGATTGCACTTATTACATAATGGCACCACAGATAGGATAAAAGAATACATTGATGTCAGAAAAAATAGCCACTAAGATTCATCATAATATCTTCACAAATGGAAAAAAATCATTAGAAAAAATAGAGAAATTTAGACAAAATATTTCACAATGGCAGATTTCATTTGCAAAGATAAAGAAAAATGAGACATCAACCAAAATAAAATTCTGTGTATTTCATCTGTCAGACAAACAAAAAGAAAGCCATTTATTGATATTGAGTTATTAGTATTTTATGGAATAGAAGGATATGCTCTAACCCCCCCCCCCTTGAAACTATATTCTTATGCATAGACCTCTAATGGTAGTTACTGCTATTGTATAATCAAAAGTTTGTTAAAAATGCATTTCTCTTTGTTCTATTATAGGTACTATATAAATATCCTCTGTCTTGCCTTGTAGCCTGCAAAGGTTGAAATAACTATTATCTGAACTTTCAGAATGTTGTCCACTTTTATAATACATTCCTCTTTTTCCAGTCATTATATCCAGTTAGGTGAGTTCACTTCAAGCATCTATCCACTCAGAAGTACTTCAAAATATTTCCTCTACCCTTAGGATAAGAAGAGACATTTGTAACATAGTGCTTTATTATCTTTTAATAATTATTGTATATGACATGGCCAGTATGGCCAGTGTTTTCTCCATCACAATCCTACTCGTATTCAGTTATTGATTGTCATGCTGTTCTTCCTCAGGTCATTAGTGCAAGCAGTTTATTCTTCATGAAGTAACCCTCTCCTCCCCCTGCCCCCTTTCACATTTGCCGTAGCAGTGTTTAGATTGAAGATAACTTTGCAGCCATTTAGGGGAAAGCTTTTATTATATTGCTGACTTGGTGAACCCACACACAGAAGAACTCATACATAATTTGCCTTCATAGTACTACTGTCTCTCATTTATATGATCATATCACAATTGAAATATTATGCTTATTTATTTGTTGGTGTGGGCAGTAGTAGGATTTAGATGCATAGCTTTACAATGTTAAGGCAGGAGCTATGATACTTGAGCTTCACCTCCCCCATTTCTTTTTTTTTTTTTTTTTTTTTTTTTTTTTTTTTTTTTGATCTTTTACTGTTTTATTCTATTTTTTTTTTTTTCCCCCTACCATCCCCTCCCTCCCTCCCTTCCCCAAGGTTCTTTTTTTTTTTTTTTTTTTTTTTTTGATCGTGATTAAGTGATTACTTAATTTCCGGAAATTCACGGTATTGTGGAATAATGATGCTCATTTAAAGTCACAAGTTCATTCTAACTTTCCTGGAGCAAATTGTCTATCACAGTCTGTAATATATAACGGTGCTCATATGTTATATACCATATATGTGATCAGCAGCATGGGGATATTTAGTAGTGGTTCAACCAGATGAGTGGGAGTTCTTTGTTTCTTAAGTCCTGTTAATTTTGTCCTATCACCTAACATTTTGGATTCATCATCCACTTATCAGGGAGACCATGTACTGTTTGTCTCTTTGTTCTTGGCTTACCTCGCTCAACATGATTCCTTCTAGCTCCATCCATTTCCCTGCAAATGCCATTATTTTGTCATTTCTAATGGCTGCATAATATTCCATTGTGTATCCCCATTTCTTTTTATATTTGATTGCTGACTGTCTTCTACTACCCTATGAAAAAAATTGCAATATTATTTGAAAGTTAGGGGTATCACCTACCTGTACCTGATGAAAATTGGGGATCTGCAGTACAGTCTGGAAGTTCAGGAACATCAACTATATTAATAGTCAAAACACTTCTACTGCTTCCCCCAGTATCAACAATAAGTAGAAACCTCACTGGATCAGTCTCATAATTAAAAATTTTGGTAGATGTGATTACACCAGAACCTAGTAAAGAGACAGTACACAAATTATAACGATCACCAATATGTTTCTATACATTCTACATTTGAAAATACTTCAGTTTTTTCAGAGACATTAGAATTCCCTATTTTAACTCTTTTATCAAGAAACTGAATTGAAAATGATATGAAATACCAAAGTTACACATGTAACAGGTATCATATAATTATTTAATGAGAGATAGAAAAGATTGATTTTGTGTATTTTATAAATACTAAAACATACTAAAAGTAGTCTCCACTTTTACATTTTAGCTACCTAAAAAGTAAGATTTAAAATACAAAATTGAGAGCTAGGCACAAGAGCTAATGCCATAATCCCAACTAACTTTAGGTAGTAATTGAGAGGATCATAGTTCCAGGATAATCCAGGCAAAAAGTTAGCTAGATGCCATGTCAACCAATAAACTGGGTATGGTGGTATGTACTTTCATCCCACTTAAACAGGAAGCATAAATTTTAAAATTTCTCTCTAAGCTCTTTTGTGAAAAAACACAAGATCAATAGGCATATTTAGAAGAAATCATAATCAACTTTAACAAAAAATCACTTGAAAGTTATTATATTTGTGTTACTTTGGAACACCTCAAAAGTCATAAGAAAAGATGTATTCTATATTCTGAGAATCTTCTATATTCTATATTCACTATCATCAATAGCTAGCATACTTTTAAAACTGTATATTAGCTAAGATTATGAACTTAAGAATAAAAACATGAGTCCCCCTGAAACAAATCAATTTTCTACATTTTTTTACAAGTGTTCTTCTTCAACTTTATAAAATAAGAACCAAGTCGGGAGGTCTGGAGGAAGATGGCAGAGGAGAGGCTGGAGGCTAAACAAGCTCTTTCATAGAAAGCAGTTTCAGTGTTCCAGTGAACAGTCCTAGGCCACAGAATCACACCAAGTGTGCCATCACAATACAGAGAGTTTGGCCAGAAACAGAAAATCCAGGCAGCTTGGTTAAGGAGACAGATCTAAGCAATTGCCAGTGTCTCTGGGTGTGGAGGCAGCAGCGGCAGCTGCTGCTGCCACCACCATATCAACAGAGAGAGCCCAGGACAAAGGTGCCAAACACAGTGTACTAGCAGATTCTACTCACCACCAGCAAGAACTGACAAGAGCAGAAATCTTCATCCTGCTGATTTCAGCTCATGGATGGCCCAGAAACAAAGAGGCTTGTATGAGTATTCCCAAAACATCCTCATTCTTTCTCATGAAGCAGTGGTGGGAATTAGCCCCTCCCACACCACGGGAGATCTCCATCTTTGATACTGACAAAGGCCCAGCCAGAGCAGCTAGCTCCAACTCTGGCCCTGAAAGAAAACAATAGGAACCATTCCACAGGTCACAGGAACCTGACCTGACCTGCAGAGCTCAGCTCCACCCAGCAGAAAGTTGCCCTTTCCAGGCAGAGGGAGCTCAGCCCCACAGGAGTGATTTTCTTCAACTGGGTAAACAGAGCCAGAAGCTGTTCCTCCACACTGAAGCCTAGGCCCACAGTCTCAGCAGCAGGAGGGATAAAAGACAAATAATTGAAACTCAGTAAAATCCTGAGAATGACTCCAGGCTGGTCTCTGTGAGTGTCTCAGGAGCTAGTCCCTCAGGGATAAGCTACTTATTGCTGATAGGCCTCAACCCTACCCATAACCTAGCCTCAACACAGCAATTCCAAGCTAGAGGAAACAGCCATCTCCCTCTTTTGTGGTACTCAAAGTATATCTCCCTCCCACTGAACTAGCCTGGGAGGAGGATCACAAAGTCTTGGGTAAGGTAGAACTTTTTTCTGCCTGCTAAAACAAACTGACTTAAGAAACCAATCAAGCCACAGGAAAACCAAACACCACAAGCAAACCAGAGACTCCACCAAAAGACAAGTTACGGACACAGGGGAGATACAAGATCTTTCCAACTTCCTCCCCAAAACAAAACAAAAAAAAAAAATCAAAGAACTCTTTTTTCTGCCTAGTTTTTAAAAATATTTAAATGTTTTCTATTTTTTTCTTTCATAATTTTTATTTTAGGTGTGTGTGTGTGTGTGTGTGTGTGTGTGTGTGTGTGTGTGTGTGTGTGTGTGCGCACGTGTGCGTGCATGCGTGTGTTCTTTTTTAAAAAATCTCTTTTAACGTTTTGGTCTTTTTTTTCCCTAGGACTTAATTGCAATTCTACTCATCCCCAGATATATACCCATCATAGATTATTAGACCTTATGCCTCATTGTGTACATACTTAATTCAGAAATTTATTACTCAAATCACAACCTCTTAGGCTTAACACCTTAATAGCATTATTATTTCTTTATACCTATATAATTTTTATGTATTCCAATTTTTAATTTTTTCCTTTTTTCCTTTTTTTTTCCAGGGCTGAGAACCGAACCCAGAGCCTTGTGCGTGCCGGGTGGGCACCCTTCTGCTGGGCTAAACCCCCAGCCCCTCCTTTTTTCCTTTTTATCTCTCTCCTTCTCTCATCCTATCCTTTTCTTCTCTCAATGCTATTTCTTTCTACTTAAATAATTTTCAAATGTTTCATTTTTTAAATTTAAATTTTTGTTTGTTTCATTTTTTCTTGTTTCTTTGTCTCTCTCATTTCATTCTGTTCTATCCATTTCCTCTCTTAGATTAAGACTTGGTTAAATTCACTCTTTGCTTTTATCTCTCCACATCCCTCTAATCCTATTTTTTGTCACATTTCTTCCTAAACCTATTAATTTCTGGTCTGCTGAATCCCTCTTTGATGTTCTTAGCCCATTAATCCATAGTTGTTTGATGCTAATAGAATGTATCTGTTGAACTAGATTTATCTGCAGCAATTTTAACTGTGCAACTACAGGCCTGTGGTTGATCCTTGCCTTAAAATAGTGTTCTAGAATGAAATTGATTGTACTTTCATACCAAATGGCAGAACAAGCCAGAGAAACAAAAAAAAAAAGGCAAGTCTGGGTATCTCACATCCCACTCATGATAATCAGGTGACAAAATAGTTAATGAATAATCCAGAGGAGAGTTCCCAAAAAGCTCTACAAACACTACTGGTAAACATGGTGAATGAAAAGATTGAAAACCTGCAAAGGACTCAGTGTGAGCATGATAGGGAGTAAGATGAGTCTAACCAAGGATTAACACAGGAACTTTGTGAGCATGATGAGGCTAACCAAAATTAATACAGAAATCTTGTGATCCTGAGGAGGCTAATCAAAGATTAATACAGGAGTTGTGTGAACAGGCTGAGAACAGTCAAAGAGTAATACAGAAATTGTGTGAGCAGGCTGAGAACAGTCAAAGAGAAATAAAGGAATTCTGTGAGCGTGCGGGAAGCTAATCAAAGAGTAATACAGGAATTGTGTGAGCGGGATGAGAATAGACAAAGATCAATAGAGGGATTCATGCAATCCATAAACAGATAGCTGAAGGAATCCAGGAAGACCACAAAGGGAATGCTGAATGGAGCCCATCAGAAGGAAAGGGAGTCCATTGAAACCGTAACCAATCAACTAAGTGATTTGACAATAAACACTGAACACCAAATTAAGGAAGAAAAGAAGTCCATACAAGACCTAAAACAAAGCTCCAACAAAAAAGTTGAAGCCATCAAAGCCAACTAGAAGGAAAGGAAATTAAAAAAAAAAAAAGTAGAAAGTCATGAGAGTAGATTAGACCATACAGAGGATCAAATCTCTGGGATTGAAGACAGCCTAGATATTATAGAGAAAGCACATAGAAGTATCCAAGACAAATCCAAGAAATATGATAGATCTATTCAACATTTGGAAGACACCATCAGAAGGCATAATCTGAGGATAATGGGGGTAAAGGAATATGTAGAACAGAAGTTAATGGTCTAGGAAATTTATTTAACAGGATCCTAGCAGAGAACCTTCCAAACATGAAAAAAGATAGGCCTATTCAGATACAAGAAGCTTTTAGAACCCCAGATTGACCAGACCAGAACAGGACATCCCACCATCACATTATAATCCACACAGAATCAATTCAGACCAAGGAAAGGATCCTTAAAGCTGTCAAGGAGAAAAGATCAATCACCTATAAAGGGAAAACAATTAGAATCACCTCAGATTTCTCAGCAGAGACAAAGCAAGAAGAGCCTGACTGGAATGATGTATGCCACACCCTAAAGACAAACAACTATTAACCAAGAATACTGAACCCAGCTAAACTCTCCTTCATAACTGAAGGTCAAATAAAAACCCTCCATAGCAAAGAAAAACTGAAACAATATATCTCCACCAAACCAGCCCTCCAAAAGATACTTAAAGATGTCTTATACATAGAAGACCAACAAGACCACAATAAAGGCCAAGAAATCACACCAAAATGGGAATCTACTAACCATAGGAAGAACACAGTTGTCACAGCCCCCAAGAAGGTGGATAACATGCCAGGAACTACCAAACACCTCTCAGTCCTAACTCTCAATATTAATGGACTTGACGCTCCAATTAAGTGACATAGACTGTCTAGTTGGATTAAAAAGCAAGAGCCTTCTATCTGCTGCCTTCAAGAGTCACACTTTGCCCATAAAAAAAAATATTCTGAAAGTGAAAGGCTAGAATAAAATCTACCAAGCAAATAGCCCCCATAAACAGTCAGGAGTTGCAATACTAATATCAGATAAAATAGACTTCAAATTAAAATTAGTGAGAAGAGATAAAGAAAGTTGCTACATACTAATTAAGGGATCTCTCCTTCAGGAAGATATTACAACTCTAAATAACTATTCACCAAACAACAGAGCAACCAAATTTATCCAAGAAACACTACTTTCCCTCAAAGCTCACATAGATCCAAAGACATTAATTGTTGGGGATTTTAACACACCACTATCCCCACTAGATAGATCAACTTAGCAAAAACTCAACAGAGAAACTGCAGATTTAAACAACTGCATAGATCAACTAGATAGATAGATAGATCAACTTAGCAAAAATTCAACAGAGAAACTGCAGATTTAAACAACTTCATAGATCAACTAGATTTAACACTGACTGAATAATTCACCCAATAGCATCAGAATGCATATTCTTCTCAGCAACACATGGAACATTTTCCAAAATAGACCACATTTTAGGCCACAAAGCAAACTTGTCCAAATTCAGAAACATGGAAGTTATGCCCTGCATTCTGTCAGACCACAAGGGAATAAAATTAGGACTCAACACCAAAAGCCACCAAAGAAAGTCCGGTAATACATGGAGGCTGAAAACACACTGTTGAACCACCAGTGGGTCATGGAAGAGATTAGAAAGGAAATTCAAATGTTCATGATATTCAACAAAAATGAGCACACAAATAACTAGATCCTCTGGGTCACAGCAAAGGCTGTATTCAGAGGCAAGTTTATAGCTCTGAGTTCCTACATCAACAAATTGGAGAGATCTGAAACCAACAATTTAATCAGACATCTGAGCCTCCTTGAAAAAAAGCAGGAATATAAACCCCAATCCAATAGATGGAAAGAAATAATTAAAATTAAATCAGAATTAAATGAATTAGAATCCAAAACAAACACCATAGAAAGAATCAAAACAAAGAGTTGGTTCTTCAAAAAAATTTACAAAATTGACAGAGCCTTAGCAAATCTTATCAGAAAAAGAAGAGAACATACCCAAATAAACAAACTCAGAGATGAGAATGGAAATATCACCACAGAAACAACCAAGATTCAGGACACTATAAGGGAATACTTTGCAAACCTTTATGCTAATAAGTTTGAGAAGCTGGAAGAAAGGGACAATTTCTTAGCAAATATGGACATGCCAAAACTAAACCAAGATGAGTTAGACCAAATTAACAAACCTGTATCAAGCATTGACATAGAACAGCAATAAGAGACCTCCCATCTTAGAAAAGTCCGGACTAGATGGATTTAGAGGAGAATTCTACAAGGCCTTCAAAACAGAACTCACACTAATACTCCTCCAACTCTTCAATGAAATTGAAAGAGAAAGTTCACTACTGAACTCATTCTATGAAGCCATCATAACCCTCATCCCAAAACCAGGCAGAGACTCATCAAAGAAAGAGAACTATAGACCCATTTCTTTGATGAACATTGATGCAAAATTACTCAACAAAATTTTGGCCAATCTACTTCAACAATTCATCCAAAAATTCATACACCATAATCAACCAGAATTCGTTTCAGGGATGCAAAGCTGGTTCAATATATACAAATCAATTAATATAATTCATCACATCAACAAAAGCAAGGATAAGAACCACATAGTTATCTCAATAGATGTAGAAAGAACATTTGACAAGATCCAACACCCCTTTATGATGAAAGTTCTGGAAAAACTAGGAATCCATGGAACATTCCGCAATACAATAAAGGCTGCATATGGCAAAACAACAGCCAGTATTATACTTAATGGTGAAAAACTAAAGCCATTTTCTCTTAACTCAGGAATGAGACAAGGATGCCCATTCTCTCCATTTCTCTTCAATTTAGTATTAGAATGCCTAGCTACAGCAATAAGACAAGATGCAAACATAAAAGGGATCCAAATAGAGAATGATGAATTAAAACTCTCCCTCTTTGCAGATGACATGATCTTGTATTTAAAGAATCCCATGGATACCACTCTCAAATTACTCAAGCTGATTCAAAACTTTGGCAAAGTAGTAGGGTATAAAATTCACCCTCAAAAATCTTTTCTGTTTGCCAACAATGAGAAGAGTGCAGCTGAAATCAGGAAAGCAGCTACTTTTATAATAGCTTCACAAAAAATAAAATACCTAGGAATCAAGTTAATTAAAAGTGAAGGGCTTCTATGATGAAAACATTAAAAACCTGAAAAAGGAAATCAAAGCAGAATTTATGAAGTGGAAAAACTTCCCATGCTCCTGGATTGGAAGGATCAACATCATGAAAATGGCAATACTTCCCAAGGCTATCTACAAATTCAATGCAATACCTATAAAATATTCTAGCCTCATTCTTCAAAGAAATAGAAGAGGCAATCCAAAAATTTATATGGAATAATAAAAGACTTGAGTAGCTACAATGATCCTTAACAGAAACAACAATGCTAGAAGAATATCAATACCAAATTTCAAACTCTACTAGAAAGCCATAGCAATAAAAACAGCTTGGTACTGGCAAAAGAAGAGACCTCCAGACCAATGGAATAGAATTGAAAACCCAGAAATGAACCCACAGACCCATAGCCACCTAATTTTCGATAAGGGAGCAAAAAAGATAGAATAGAAGAAAGATAGTTTCTTCAGTAAATGGTACTGGCAAAATTGGTTATTCACCTGTAGAAAACTAAAGCTAGATCCTTATATATCACCTTGCACCAGAATCAACTCCAAATGGTTCTAAGACCTTGGAGTCAAAGCAGACAGCCTGAAAACATTACAGGATTAAATAAGAGAAACCCTAGGTCTCCTTGGCACAGGCCAAAATTTTCTTAATACAGACCCAGGAACACAACAAATCAAAGAAAGGTTGGATAAATGGGACTGCATGAAATTGCAGAGCTTCTGCATAGCAAAGGACATAGCTAGCAAGATTAATACAAAGCCTACAGATTGGGAGAAGATCTTCACTAGCCATACAATGGATAAGGATCTCATATCTAAAATATACTTGGCACTCAAAAAGTAAATCCCCCAACAATAAATCCTCAAAGAAATAACTGCCTGATAAATAAGTGGGCTAAAGACTTAAAGAGAAACAATTGCATGAAAGAAAAAAAAACATTTAAATACTTACCTTGGGGTTCATTCCCCCAACATCAACTTATCTGACCTTTGCTGCCCCACGGTATAACCCCTACTTTCACTGTATTTGATGTTGGTATAATTTGTGGAGGATAAGGGCAAAAACACATCGTTTAACTAGGCATACAGGTAGACCCATTGCAACAATGAGATGTTCAAGTCATTATGTAGAAAAACGAACTTTACAACTTTGGGAGGGAGGATCGGGTCGGGGGAGGTGGGGGTGTATGGGAAGGGATGGGATGGGGAAACAAAGAGGAGGCAACAATGCTTGATAAGAAATGCTTGTTAGGGGCTGGGAAGGTGGCTCAGTGGTAGAGCACTTGCCTTTCATGCTCGAGGCCCTAGGTTCAATTCCTCCGCACCACATAAGAAATAAGCTGGAAGTGGTGCTGTGGCTCAAGTGGTAGAGTGCTAGCCTTGAGCTGAAGAGCTGAGGGACAGTGCCCAGGCCCAGAGTTCAGGCCCCATGACTGGACCCAAAAAAAAAAAAAAAGACTTAAAGAGAAACTTCTTTGAAGAGGAAATAAGAAAGGTCAATGAACACATGAAGAAATGTTCAACCTCTGTAGCCACAAAAGAGAAGCAAATCAAAACAACATTGAGATACCACCTCACCCCAGTTAGAATGGCTATAATCAATAACTTTAATAACAATAGATGCTGGAGGGGATGTGGCCAGAAGGAAACCCTACTGAATTGTTGGTGGGAGTGTAAACTTGTTCAGTAGCTTTGGAAAGCAGTATGGAGGTTCCTCAAAAGATTCCACATAGAGCTCCCCTATGATCCAGCAATCCCACTTTGGGCATTTACCCAAATGACCACAAACAAGATCATACTAATTTTACCAACACAACTATGTTTATTGCAGCATTATTTACCATAACTAAGATCTGGAACCAACTCAAATGCCCCATAGGTCCCATGGTTTCCCTTATTTGCAATAATTAGTATATGTCTGGGACAAGTAGAAAAGGTCAAAAGCTATGTACATATGACCAGGTAAGAGGTTGTTAAGCAAAATGAACCCCAAGATAGGGACACATGTGGTTTTTTTTATTAATTTGTTTCTAAAGTACTTATAATGTACCATGTGATTCTTTTGTTGCTTTGTATGTTCCTTCCCCATGGTATAACCCCTGTTTTCACTGTATTTGATGTCAGTCTAATTTGGGGAGGGGAAGGGAAAAAACAAAATGTTTAAATAAGGATACAGGTTGACCCATTGTAACAATGAGATGTACAAGACACTATGTTGAAAAATGAACTTTACAATTTAGGTGGGGAGGGGGAAGGTGTGTAGTTGTGGAGGTGGTAGGGAAGGGGTAGTAGGGAAAAAGAAAGGAGGAGGCAATCGTGCTTACCTTGCTCATGTAACTGTAACCCTTCTTTACAATATTTTTACAAGTAAACAACTTATTTTAAAAAAGAATTACAAATAGGGATACAGGTGGACCTGTTGCAACAAATGAGATGTACAAGTCATTATGTTGAAAAACAAACTTTACAACTTTGGTGGGGGGGGGGCCTGGGTAGGGTGGGTGGCAGGTGGGGGGTGGGATGGGAAGGGATGGGAAGGGGAAACAAAGGAGGAGGCAACAATGCTTGATAAGAAATGTACTCTATATCTTGCCCTTTTAATTTTAACTCCTCTGTAAGGTATTTTCACACACACAATAAAGAATTACAAAAAAAAAAAACACAAACCAGCACAAATCTTGTGTAGGTAGGGTTTACTAAGCCTGTTTTTATGAATTTCTGGTGGCATTCTCAATGTGTATGATAAAATCATCTTGCCTTTTATTTAATGTAAAGAAGAGGTTTATTGAAAATCTTTTTTTCTGTGAAGGGACAAATAGTAAATATTTTAGCTTTTGGCCATCAATTCTTAGTCATAACTTCATAACTGCTGTTACAATGTATAAATGGCCCAAAACAGTAACTATTGAGATTGGCTGTGTCCTAATAAAATCTAGTGACTGACACTGAAATTTTATTCTTAAAAACACTCTTTTTATGCTTTTCTTTTGAGAAAGTATTATTCTATTATGAAGTTAAACATCCATTAATCTAATACCTTCCATTAGGCCCACCTCTGATCACTGCTGCCTTGGGACCAAGTCCCAGCATTAGTTTATGTGAGGACAAGCCATAGCACCAAGCCTGGATAGCGACCTTGGGAAAAGGAAATGTTCCTCATTACTGAAGGCTGTGGACACTGTAAAGAACAAGCCTGGCCCTGGAACAATCTATGATGTCTGTTGACTTAGAGCTAGCTACATGGTTCTTAAAGGAAATAGAAGAAACATTTTATTTTCTTTCAGTCTTTAAATTCTTTTTGCACAGTAAATTGCTAGATTATACTTTGTTTGTTTTAGTGTTAACCACATGGGTTAGTGCTTTTTATTTTTTTGAAGTCAGTGATAAATGTTTAGGAAGGTATGGGTCTTGGTGAAGTGGTAGTAGACCTTGTTTGAAATCTACTTGGAAATTGTAAAACATTTCTTAAAGACTTCATGTCTTAGTATCAACATTTTCATTGCTTTGGTTGTTTACTCTAGAATAAAAGAATCCCTTTAAAAAAAAAAAAAGAACCTGAATGGATCAAGAAAATGTGGTATATATACACAATGGAATTCTATGCCTCCATCAGAAAGAATGACATTGCACCATTTGTTAGGAAATGGAAAAACTTGGAAAAAAATTATATTAAGTGAAGTAATCCAGGCCCAAAGAAACATAGGTCCCATGGTTTCCCTTATTTGCAATATCTAGTATATGTATGAGTCAAGCGGAAAAGGTCAGATAATGTGATGTTAGGAAAATGAACCCTTAGATATGTATTTTAATGTTTTTTTCTTTCATGCATGTGTTTCTAACGCATTTTTAAGATTATCTCTTTGTTGCTTTGTATGTCCCTCCCCCACAGTATAACCCCTGCTTTCACTATATTTGATGTCAGTATAACTTGTGGAGGAGATGGAGAAAAACAAGTTGTTTAAGGATACAGGTGGACCTGTTGCAACAATGAGAAGTACAAGTTGTCATGTCGAAAACGAGCTTTACAACGTTGGTGCGGTGGGGGGGGGGAGGATTGGGTGGGGGAGTGTGGGGGGAGGCTAGGAAGGGATGTGAAGGGTAAACAAAGGAGGAGGCTGTAATGCTTGATAAGAAATGTACGCATTATCCTGCCCATGTAACTGTAACCCCTCTGTACAGTATGTTCACAAAAAAAAATAAAATTATAAAAAAAAGAACCAAGTCAACTGGAGTCATAACCAGAAACAAGAACACCTCAACTTGAACTTTTGTCAAACTCATCAGAGCTGAGAATACCAATTGATTCAAGCACTTGTTGTAATGGAAAGCTAAGTAACACAATATTTAGGGAAGTTAAACACAGACTAATTCATTTAGATGACTAGTTCCAGAAATTCACCTTACTTTATAATATACTTGAGCAACTCTTTAGAAGTATAATTTTCCATGAACCCAAGCAAGAACATAACCATTCATCTAACTCACAGAACTGTGAGAAATAAAACTCATTGCTATCTGAGGCTACTGTGATATGCAGCACCACAAAGCAGAAACAGGAAACATGCCAGTTTAAAAGGTGGAATATGAATTCAAATAAAACCATACTATAAGTATGAGTAATGTATAACACCATTCCCAGCAATAGAAGAGGCTTCAGATAAGAGGTAGATGCAAAGTAGAATGTACAGGGAAGGATACCTCTATGTAGTACTGATTATAACCTAAACATGTGTAAGCAGAAGAAGGATGCATGAGGAAGGAGAACTAGGAAGAACTGGAAATGGAGAAGGAGAAGGTAAGGGAGGAAAGCAGAAGAGTGTAGAATTAAAGGAAAGTAAAGAATCAAGGAATACTGTTCACTTCTACATGTTCAAGGGAAACAAAGTGATATTAGGGCCAAACTATGACCATGAATAAAGAAGATTTCTATGTATGGTTATATGTTATGGTATAGTAATGAGCTATTGTGATTCATCCTGAAATTTATACAAAAATAAGTGATAGAGCTGGAATCCAGTGTCTCATGTCTATCATTGTAGGTTCTTGAAAAGTTGAAACCTGGAGGGTCATGGTTCAAAGCCAGCCCAGGCAGAAATGTTCCCACTATTCCACCCAATCAACCAGGAATAGACTGGGTTGGAGGTGTAGTTCAAGTGATATAAGAGCACCAACCATGAGAAAGAAAGTCAAGCAAGAGTTCAAGGGTTAAAATTCAAGACCCAGAACTGGAAAAATAAAGGACAAAGAATAAGAAAGTGAAGAAAAGAGACATTAGGAAATCAAATACATTAACCAATGTGTTAGTGACAACAACTTAAACAGTATATTAGGACAACTGAATGAAAGGGGAAAAATGGCTAGTTTGAGATTCATAAATTCTAAGAGCAGAATTAGTCTTGTTCTGTGTGCAGATGAAATCCTGGCTGCAGCCATGGGAATGTGTGACTGGAATTAGATTTTAAATCACTGAGATTTGGGTACAGGGATTTATACTGGGTCAGGTAAAGGGCTGAGCAATTGGACTGTTGGACAGGCAACAAAGGAACAAAAGATAGTGGCAAAGTTGGATATACAAATAAATACTATGAGTGACACAATCTAGTCCCCAGTCCTTGAGGAAAGGCCTGGAAGTCATTAGTAAACTATGGTTGGAAGCCAAATATCTTGATCCCCAAATAAGCAAGGAAATTTGCAGTGTATCTGAGTGACATTTAGAGATCAGCTTTGCAGTCTGAGAAGCAGGTTGACTCCCCACTTCATGACCCGGAGATATGAAACATGTGGGAGACTGAATTGTGTCAGCTTAAGGCATGCGGCAGTGGTCACATGGGATGCCATATTTTGGTTAAAGCAAAATGGTAGAACAATTACCTAAAATAAGACAAGAAAGTTTTCTTTTTTTTTAAGTTGTATTTACCACATAAGAGATACTGATTCAAAGAAGGTATAATTTAATGGTAAAAGAATGAACAAAGAAGGCTCTTTGGCTCATGCCTATAATTCTAGCTGCTCAGAAGCTTGAGATCTGAGCATGGTGGTTGGAAGCCAGCATGAGCAGGAAAGGCTGTCTTGAGATCCTTTTCTCCAATTAACTTCCAAAAACCAGAAGCTGAGCCATGGCTCCACTTGTCGGGCACAAACCCCAAGCACAAAAGTTGAGGACAGTGTCTAGCCCTGAGTTAAAGTCCCAATACTGGGACTCATACACACTCAAAAAGAATGCATAAAAAATGTGAAAATATTTAGGTGAGAGGGAACTTTGAGTAATATGGAGATAAGAAAACAGAAGTTTGTCCTAACTTACTCCTAAGGATAAATGAAGATCTTAGAGATCTAAGTTTAAGTGGACACACTATTTCCAAATATTTGTGTTCAGACTCAGATATATCCATATTGGCAAACAAGTGGTGTGCAAAGATGACAGGAGACTATTCTGGGATACAACCGAAGTTTTTCTACCAGTTCTAGCAGAGGGCAAATTAAACAAATAACTAGCAACGGGAGAGCCTGAGGGAGTGGTCTGGTAGCAGTCTGACCTGCAAGAATTGTAAATCTTGCTACTATAGGAAGGGTCCAACATCATTGCTTGAGGTCACAAGAAAACAGAGTGTTCAGATTTTCTTCCAAATGTGAGGTTTACTGATTTCTAATGGCAGAAAGGGGGCACTCATGACTCAACAAGGGTTATGGTTGACCCTTGACCTCTACGGAAAAGGGTGGGCTGGTTCTAAAACTGTGAAGCTGAGCCCATCTAGGGAGCAAAGTGTTTCATGAAAGTGCCATTGCACTGCAAGTGAGACATTTAACTGTATATTTCTATTTTCCAAATTTTTTAGCTGTATAAAAATCATATGAAGTAATATTTTGACATGTTCTGAGCATTATATGTGAATAAATGCATACATATTTTGATAGCTAACTGAATTATAAATAAAACCACTGTGCCGTAAGATGAATTCAGTTTATATCAACATGGAATAAGTGTTTGCATGTAAGTCTGGGATCAGAAAATAAGTTTATCCTATTTCACAGGACATCAGAATCATCATTTATATTTGTAATTGCCATTGGTTGATTTCTTATTGTTAGAAAAACTTATTTGCTTGCTTGCTTGTTTAATTTTTCTAGGGATATACTGTCTATTTTTCTGTCAGATCAGAGAACCTATCATGTCTTCTCCATGGCTGGGTGTGTGTGGCTGTAAGGATCACAAATAAAGTTAATGTTCTCTTCTAACTCATTAATTATTGCTCCTGGAAAATATTTTAATTCATTTAAACAACATATTTTTAATTATTTTTCTTGAAATTAATTATGTATATGTATATATGTACATTCCTGGATTATCTTTCCTATTATTCAAAGCTTATGTTTTTTCTGTGAAAAAAGGAATAAGGTGGCTCTCAGGCTAATGAATGTACAAATTATTTTCATAAATATGGGACAAGGTACAGCTCCTTTTAGAAGCTGTAACTATTGGAAATAATGGTTGAGCAAAATATCCAACATACAACTTGACTGTCACTAAATATTTATCTTTAAAGCCTGAACCATAAAAATAGTGGAAATAATATAAAGGTATACAAATAGTAACAATTAATTTACTTGCATCGATGACAAAATCCTTTGTTTTATTCAGAAAGCGGTAGGCATCTGGCTTTCCAGCCACATCTTTATCATAAGCTCGGCTTAACTGAGTTCCAGGAAGCAGGTTCTCAGGCAAATTCACTGGGTTAATTAAAAGCTGAATTTCTGCCCCACTGGAGGAAAACACTAAAGATAAAAAACAGAAAGACATCCTAAGTAACAGCAAAGAAAATATGAAGATGAACAAATTAGCAATAATCTTTTCATATGTTAGTCCCCATTAATTTTACACAGAGCTGAAACTAGAATTAAAAGAAAAAACATTCCATCTGAAACTGAGTTAATGTTTGCTTTTTCTTTTACTCAACTTTCAGAAGACTTCACTCTGTTCTGTTGTGAATCATAAACTTTAAAAGACATATGGAGACTCTAGCCTTAGTATATCTTTGATTTGTTCCTTCATTCAACATGCATATTTAACAATCAAAATTGAAAAATGGTTATATCAGTCAAAAGGGAAGTGTCACTAATTTCCTCCTTCCATGCTGATTTAAACTATATATTTATAAAGGTAAAAAGCTATATATATTATATATATATATATATATAAAGTTATATACTTATACAGTTCTCTTTTTGGTATTTATCATGCTAGTTAAAAACCAGTACAATGCCTTTTCTGTTTAAATTGATTTCATTGTTTGTATTGTTTGTTTGTTTGTTTTAATTATATAGAAGAGAATCTGTGCTTTTGGCTTAGTTGTGACTCATTATAAATTCTCTTACAATGAACCTTTAGAGTGAAAAGTAGACATAACAATATCCTAAAACTCGCTCCCAGACTATGTGGGCATGTGTGTGTGTGTGTGTGTGTGTGTGTGTGTGTGTGTGTGTGTGTGTGTGTGTGCATTTATATATATATATGTATATATATATATAGAGAGAGAGAGAGACTCAAACAACAGCCTATAATAAAAATACTCATAAATTAATAAATATTTTATATGGGTTTTAAATACTTCTACACAGCAAATATTCTACAAGAAGAGAAATCTAAATAAAAAATACTCTATTTCACTAAGATCCTACTAAATACATGTAAAATTGTGTTCAAATTTTATTAGAACTTCATTCTTTACTTACACATATATCCACACATATACATAATACACATACAAACAGACTAAGAATAAAATGAGAATGAAGGAATATTTCATAAACAAGAAGAATTTCAGGAGAGATTTAAATTTTTTAATAAGTTTTGTACAAAGCAAACAGAACATCAAACTGAAGCAAACCTGTGGATATGAAGAAAACTTTGAAGATGTCCATACTGAGACCAGCTTCCCCCAGGCACAACCTGATGCCAACCAACAAATGCACAGCCCTGCCTATTTATACAAATTCAGTCTTTATACAAAGTTAGCCTCCAGGTCAACAAGTGTTACTCAACATTGAAGGCAATCATTTTACTCTGTTTAATTGATTAATTATACACATAGGTCCTGTTTCAGCTCCTGTGTCAGTTTCTCATGTACATTTGGTGAGATTATCAGCAAGGCTGAGTTGGTGTGGGTAATCCCATAGAGAATTTTTGGCAAAGAGCCCAGGTATTTAGTACTTTAATCCTTGTTGACCTAGTATTAGGTGCTTTGTTTGTAGAATAGGGTTTGTGTGTTTGCTTTTTCTTTTTTAAAAACATGACTGCATATAAATTGCAAATCCTAAGATACTGTAGTCAACATATACTTGTTTAGTACCAGCTCTGTCTCATTGTATTTGATGGCCCAAGAAAGGCAAAGATGAGCAAGATCCAGTCCAAGTTGTGTGTAACCTAGCAACCAGGAAGGATGCTTAAAATAATTATAGCACAACAAAATGGGTACGAGGTTTTGATTTTTAAAAGCAGGTTCAGGTGTAGAAACAAACAGATGCTTTTCAGAAAGTTTTCATTGTGTTTCTCCAAAGGTATATTCATTTACACATCTATCAATTATTCATATACCACTCACCATAATATACATTTAGCACTTTATTTTTATAAAATATGCATACAAGCTACAAAATAAGTTTAAAAGAATAATAGAATAATTGAAAATATGTTTCATAACATAAAATTATGTTTCATAACTTAAATATACTACAAAATAATGTGAGTATTCTACAATAAAATACTCCTTTGAAATACTGTTGATAATGTATTTTACAATGTTTACTATGCTTTATTAATATTTCATAAAATAAGGAATTAACTAATGATAAAATAAATTTTTATTCAAACTTATTTTATCAATTATACAAAAATTATTTTTATATATTAAACTCAATATAGATTTAGTTTACCTTAGATAATATATGAGTATAATATATCCAAACAAACTTTACAACTTTGACACCAGGGTCGGGGGGGGAAGGGGGGGAGATGGAAATGGATGGGAAGGGGAAACAAAGGAGAAGGCAACAATGCTTGATAAGAAATATACTCATTACCTTGCTCATGTAATTGTAACCCCTCTGTATGGTATTTTCACAAAAAAAATATAGTATGGTAGAATTTTTAAATGGTGAAAAGAAATTAATAGTCCTTATTCTTATTAAAAGTATTACTTTTAAAATTATATGTCCATGATTAGGGCCAAAGTTTGTTTTATTTTTACTATTGGAGCTATTTAACTTGGCAATAATTACAAATATGTTTCAAATATATATAAATAACAAAATTGAAAATATATTTCATCTTATACCCAGTAAATCAAATAACAAATTTACTTTTAAATTTTATTTGCCAATACTCAGAAATATTGAAAATCTACAATATTGAATATTGAATAGCTACAAAATATGCTGATTTTTATGTGAATCATATTCTTTTCAAGCCACTTAAGAGGTATTTATTTCACATTTTTACCAGCCTAACCCCACTGAAATTTTTCATGTGGAAGATTCTTTCACCTGGAAAATGTCTGTTGTGGTTCAAATGAAGCATGAGAGTGTGTATAAATGGTATATACCTGTGATAATTTGAAGTGTAGAATGATACATTTCCAAATATGCATGCCCATCCAATGAATTTCCTTATAAAAAGCAGTTTCTTTCTTGTTTGTCATTTAATTATATCTCTAAGGTACTTTTTATGTATTTATCCAGAAGGTACTTAAAATACTGTATTTATAATGCTGATCATCATATTAGTTAAAGTTGTTAAAATTATCTAACATATTTGGAAGTTTTGACATCACATATGCACTGAAGAGTGAAATATATATTGCCCTCTTTGTAGTCCAGTATAGTTTGTGTTTGGCTTTCCAAAAGCTCTAAGCAGGTTGATAATTTTCTGAGGCTGTAGTTGCTTCCACTGTTTCAGCACTACATGACCACCAGTACAGATCTGCATGTAGAAAGTCTTGAGTCTCCACTTGTGACCACCAGCCTGTGTATCAGGCTTCAGTTTCTACTGGGTGCTGGGTATAAACTTCAGGAATTTTAGAAAGTTTGTCAAAATATTAACCTTAACTATGACATTAATATATACCTATAATTTTTCATTAGTCATGAAATTAATTCTAAAATTTCCTACATGGCACTGACAATGAAATAGAAATTGGTTTACTTCATCTGGTTCCAATTCTAGGAAATGGATTCCTAATGTCTGGGGTGTGCAGAGTAGAAATAGTGGTTAGTTTGTTCCTAACATGTCCTGCACAAGTTTCCTGTGATTGGGACTCTAGTGGACAGATTTCTATCTGTTTTTAGCATTTCTGCCAAGCTGACGTATTTGTTTTAGTCTATTAGGATATTTGTACAACAATCTGGAACACAAATAATATCTCTCTTTAGAAGAAAGAGTTGCATTTTTACTGACCAGTATAATACAATCTTCCTCCCTGGCAAAGATCAACCAGAGTCAATGTACCTTGTAGAGGTCTGAGCTTCAATCTTTCTCTTCTCTAGCTCAACAACTTTCCTATATAGATAGGCAATCACCTGACCCTTTTTGCATTTTGGGGATTTGAGGCTTAGGGAGCCATGGGAATGCTGATACTTTTGCTTCTTTAATATGTTTGAGGAATAATGTCCTTTGTGTCTGACCCAAGAATCTTACATCTTGTCCCATCATTCAGGTGCCTAAGGAAAGCTGACCTTTGAACCGAAATTAAAGCAGAATTTCAGTATTTTCAGTGTTCTTGATACAAGAAACTCAGGTATCTTCCTAGTCACAGAAACAGTTTATGTATAAAACCCTGAGAAATCAGGGGCTGGGAAGGTGGTTCAGTGGTAGAGCACTTGCCTTGCATGCTGGAGGCCCTGGGTTTGATTCCTCAGCACCACATAAGCAAAAAGCCAGAAGTGGCACTGTGGCTCAAGTGGCTAGAGCATTAGCCTTGAGCTGAAGAGCTGAGGGACAGCGCCCAGGCCCAGAGTTCAGGCCCCACGACCGGACCCCCACACAAAAAAAACCCACTTTAAAACCCTGAGAAACCAAATCTGCATCTTCACTGTTCTTGATACAAGAAACTAAGGTATCTTCCTAGTCATAGAAACAGTTTATGTCTATGTATAAAACCCTGAGAAATCAAACCTGCATCCTAATCTGCAATTTAATGACAAAATACTGCCACCAGCAATATATGCTAAATTTTCAAGGCTGAAGAATAGCATTGCAGAAGCTATCAAAAAAATGTACTGAGTTAAAAAAAAAACACTAGCTCATCTATGAACTATTATGTAACCTATTTAGACTTTATTTTCTTCATTTACAATATGTGGAAAGTCATACAACCCCAGTGCTATCATGAAAAATATATGAGCTAATACATAAAAGAAACTAGCCCAATACAGGATGTACAAGACGTACTCTACAAATATTTGATATTGCTTTAGAGTTACTTAGGATATACCTCATTAAATAGCTCAAGGTCCAGAATGGAATTTTTTGGACCCTCATATTGTGCACCCCATGAGATTAAGATTTAAACATTTTCGGAAGTAACTTGTCCTATTAGAGTTCTGCTCTACATCAACACTAGCAGTAAGATTCCTACATAACATTATAAAGCTTTCCCTAAAGAACGACAGAATCTTTATATAAGTACTGACAGAGACACTTATGAACAGAGTTCAAGCTACTTCTTATGCAATATTTCATAGCTCATTCATATATTTTCCCTTCTCATTTACCACAAATTCAGCAAAACCATGGCTTTTTCTTGATTTTTTTTTCATTTATTTATTTACAGCTATGGATATGTGACCAGAAATGCCTGCCTCTCTTTCTTTCTGCCTCTCTCTGTCTCTGTCTCTGTCTCTCTTCTTTCCTTCCTTCCTTCCTTCCTTCCTTCCTTCCTTCCTTCCTTCGTTCCTTCTCTATAATACAAGAGAGTGTTGTACACACTCAATGGTAGGTAATGATTAGTTCCATGAGTCCTTCCCCATGGTTGGGTTTACAGGCACAGTACTATCAAAGATTTACTATTCATCTAACTAGTCTTTGAAAGAATAAAAATGTCTCATTAATTATCAATTTAGTTATATTATGAGAATGTATACCTTTGAATTTGAAGTATTCACATTCTTATAGAATCTTATATTAAAACCCCAAATAGTCTGATAATCACATTGTGCTAAATATACAGAGGGACTTAATCCCTTTGAGCTAGTTATCTTTTCTGACTAGGACCATTCTTACCTTTCAAGTTCAGAAGATTTAATCCATTAATTCCTTCAAGTTTTTGCTCTATTATCCATTTTATCTTAAGATTTACCTTTATTGGTGTGATTTACTATTCAATTTAAATAGCAACTCTTTATGCTATCTTTCTTTAATTTTCTTCTTTTTCTTATCATAGAATTTATCATCCTTAACATACAGTACAATTGTCTAAAGTATAATCTCTGTTGTCTGTTTATATTCTCTATATTGTTAAGCGTATTAAGTTGGCATCTCTAGTAGCTGGAAGAATATCAAATATGATAATAATATTAAAATATGTATAATATATGCTAATATATGCATATATGAAACACAGAAGTAAACTCTTAAATATATGTATTTATACATATATACACATTATATATACATGCAAAGGTATACATATCCAAACACATATACACATAGTAAATACACAAATAAACAAATATGAATACCTATATACTGTATATACACATATATGCTCACATATGCATACATATTTTATTTATACACACAGACACATACATATATTTGTATGTATATAAATGTTTACATCAAGTAGAGCTAGTATTCATATCTTCCAGATTAAAAGGAAGTCTTAGGAGGGGAGACCAAGATGGCAATGGGGCAGTCAGTAGGGAAACACCACAGCTCTCCCCAACCAAAAAGAGAGTTCAAGTTCCAACGCTTAATCTCCCCAAGAGACTGACAACAACAAAAAGACGAACACACAGAGAAAAACAGGAGGTGGAAAATAACAAAAAAGAAAGAGAGGAAAAGAAGAATTTCAGAACAGAGAAGAGTGAAAACCCCTCCCCCAATCTTTACTGCAACGCACCAAGCCGCGGCCAGCCAGCCTGGCGGGGGCTGCCGGAGCCCCAGAGACACAGGGGCCGCCTGCAGATCACCCGTGCAGAAGCTGCCTGAGGTACCATACCGGTTTGCAGACCAGCTGATCAACATGAACAGAGAAACCTACCAGCCGGGAGTCTCCACGAAGATCCCACCCCCACCCCTCACTCTCCACCCGAGCAGAGAGGCTCCATCCGGCCAAAGCCACTACAAATTCAATGCAATTCCTATTAAAATCCCAATGACGTACATCACTGAAATACAGAAAACAGTCCAAAAATTCGTATGGAACAACAAAAGACTTAGAATAGCCAAAACAATTCTAGAGGATAAAGACAATATGGGAGGGCTATCCATGCCGAACTTCAAACTCTACTACAGAGCTATAATAACAAAGACAGCATGGAACTGGCACAAAAACAGACCCGAAGACCAATGGAACAGAATAGAAGATCCAGAAATAAATCCACAGGCCTACAGCCAGCTGATATTCGACAAAGGAGCCAAAGACATACAATGGAAGAAACACAGCCTCTTCAATCGCTGGTGCTGGGAAAACTGGGCAGCCACATGCAGAAAACTAAAAGTGGACCCCAGCCTATCACCATGCACCAACATCAACTCAAAATGGATTAAAGACCTTAAAATTAAACCTGAATCCCTGAAAATACTGCAGGACAGAGTAGGAGAGACACTTGAACTAATAGGCACAGGAAGGAACTTCCTGAACAGAGTCCCAGGGTCACAACAAGTTGGAGAGAGACTCGACAAATGGGACTACCTTAAAATAAAAAGCTTCTGCACAGCTAAAGCTATCGCAACCAAGCTAGAAAGACAACCAACTAATTGGGAAAAAATATTTATCAGCAATATATCAGACAAGGGGTTAACATCCTGTATATACAGGGAACTCAAGAAACTAATCCCTCCCAAACCTAACAAACCAATTACTAAATGGGCAAGGGAACTAAAGAGGGACTTCTCAAATGAAGAAATAAAAATGGCAAAGAAACACACGAGGAAATGTTCATCATCCCTGGTGGTGAAGGAAATGCAAATAAAGACAACCCTGAGATATCACCTTACCCTAGTCAGAATGTCCCACATCCACAAATCAGCCAACAACAAATGCTGGAGGGGATGTGGAGAAAGAGGAACCCTATTACACTGCTGGTGGGAATGTACACTTATACAACCACTTTGGAAAGCAGTCTGGAGGGTCCTTAGAAAGCTAAAGATTGACCTCCCTTAGGACCCAGTCATACCACTTCTAGGCATCTACCCTGAACAACAGGAACCAATATACAAGGACACATGCACCTCCATGTTTATTGCAGCACTGTTCACAATAGCTAGGATATGGAAACAACCCAGATGCCCCACCACAGATGAATGGATCCAAAAATTGCGGTATCTATACACAATGGAATATTATGCAGCCATTAGAAATGACAAAATAATGGCATTTGCAGGGAAATGGATGGAGCTAGAAGGAATCATGTTGATCAAGGTAAGCCAAGAGCAAAGAGACAAACGGTACATGGTCTCCCTGATAAGTGGATGCTAAATCCAAAATGTTAGGTGATACGACAAAACTAACAGGACTTAAGAAACAAAGAACTTTAGTGTGGTCTTGTTTGTAAACATTTGGTAAATGCCCAAAAGTGGGATTGCTGGGTCATAGGGGAGTTCTATGTGAAGTCTTTTGAGGAACCTCCATACTGCTTTCCAAAGTGGTTGAACAAGTTTACATTCCCACCAACAATGAAGTAAGGTTCCTTTCTGTCCACATCCCCTCCAACATCTGTTGTTGTTAGAGTTCTTGATTTTTGCCGTTCCAACTGGAGTGAGGTGATATCTCAATGTTGTTTTGATTTGCATTTCTTTTATGGCTAGGGATGTTGAACATTTCTTCATGTGTCTATTGGCCATCCTTCTTTCTTCTTCAGAGAAGTTTCCCTTTAAGTCTTTCACCCACTTATTTATTGGGCAGTTGTTTCTTTGAGGATTTGTTGTTGGGAGCTACCAGCACAACTATGTTTATTGCAGCATTATTTACCATAGCTAAGATATGGAACCAACCCAGATGCCCCTCAGTAGATGAATGGGTCAAGAAAATGTGGTATATATACACAATGGAATTCTATGCCTCCATCAGAAAGAATGACATTGCACCATTTGTTAGGAAATGGAAAAACTTGGAAAAAATTATATTAAGTGAAGTAAGCCAGGCCCAAAGAAACATAGGTCCCATGGTTTCCCTTATTTGTAATATCTAGTATATGTATGAGTCAAGCGGAAAAGGTCAGATAATGTGATGTTAGGAAAATGAACCCTTAGATGTGTATTTTAATGTTTTATTCTTTCATGCATGTGTTTCTAACGCATTTTTAAGATTATCTCTTTGTTGCTTTGTATGTCCCTCCCCCACAGTATAACCCCTGCTTTCACTATATTTGATGTCAGTATAACTTGTGGAGGAGATGGGGAAAAACCAGTTGTTTAAGGATACAGGTGGACCTGTTACAACAATGAGAAGTACAAGTTGTCATGTCCAAAACGAGCTTTACAACATCGGTGGGGGGGGGGGGGAAGGAGGGGAAGGAGAAGGATTGCGATTGGGGGGTGGGGGGAGGGATGTGAAGGGTAAACAAAGGAGGAGGCTGCAATGCTTGGTAAGAAATGTATGCATTATCCTGCCCATGTAATTGTAACTCCTCTGTACAGTATGTTCACAAATAAAATAAAATTAAATTAAAAAAAAAGAAACAAAGAACTCCCACTCATCTGGTCGAACCACTACTAAATATTCCCATGCTGCTGATCACATGTATGGTGTATAACATGTGAAAACCATTACATGTTATAGACTTTGATAGACAATTTGCTCCAGGAAAGTTAGAATGAACTTGTGACTTTAAATGAGCATCATTATTCCACAATACTGTGAAATTCAGGAAATTATGTAATCACTTAATCACAATATAAAAAAAAAGAACCTCGGGGAAGGTAGGGAGGGAAGGGATGGTAGGGGGAAAACAATGGAGGGGGTAACAATGCTCAATAGGAAGTGTACTTATTACCTCACTCATGTAACTGTAACCCTCTGTATAGTATCTTAACAATAAAAAATAAATAAAAAAATAAAAAATAAAATGAAGTCTTAGTAAGCACATCAAATATACAAACATTGGGTGAATAAAACAGATTGTGTTTTTCCTCTCAATCAGTATATGTCAGTTTTTTTCAAATATGAAACTTTTTAAGTATTTTTGAAATTCAAGAACTAAGATAAGCAACAGAAGGGCTTGCTAAAGGCAGCCAAATATTTTCTGTGCTCTGGTGAAGCAGGAAAGGGCCGAAGAGATGATGGGGAAGGGATACTGGAGGGATGGGTGTGATTCATCTTATGAATCATGGGTTGTGTGCCTGAACAAATGCATACTTTCATGAAGAAACCAAGCCCTTTTGAACTGAAGGCTTAAGTAACCCTTGGAGGGAATGCTAATTTATCATTTGTTTTTGAGTTATTATTTAATCTTATGACTTGGACAAATTCCTATCCATCATACAAATTCTTTCATATAAGATATAAAACTAACAGATAGAAGTTTAATCACAAGCAATCCATTTCCTGCTAGATATATTTACTTAGAACCACATAATTTATACTAGTAGTAGTAGAAGATCATTCCGCTATTTCCTTGTGATTTATTCTATTAGTACGTTTTTCAGAAGGTTTTCATTCTGAAATACCTCAAAACACTTTAGAAACCCTAAATTTTAAAATCTGCTGCTAATTTAGCTTTGATAGAAACAGTTGTTACCCGTTTGGTTTATACTCACTAGTGTTTATGTTCACAAAATTGAGGAAGGAAAGGAAAAAAAATCAATGTCAAATGATTGTTTTTTGTTTTTTTTTTTTTTGGCTTTTCTAAAATGTTCTCTTAAAGTTCATTGTTTGTGTGCCTTCAAAACTACTCAAGCTTTAAATTCTTTTTTTCTGTTTTGTCAGTCATGGGGCTTGAACTCATGGCCTAGATGTTGTCCTTGAGTTTTTGCTTTCAAGGCTAGTGTTCTACCACTATGAGCCACAACTCCACATCCACCTTTCTGGTGGTAATTGGAGAAGAGTGTCATAGACTTTCCTGGCCAGGATGGCTTCCAACTGTAATTCTCAGATCTCAGCCTCCTGAGTAGAGGGGACTGGTGTCAGCACAGGCCTTGAATTCTTAAAGATATCCAGAAGTCTGTGAATCACATTTGGCAGCCCATCACAAAGTGAAGGTTTGGAAAAGATTTTGGTGGGATTAATGTAACCACTTACAAACAGTCAAAGCTAATTGTCCTGGCCTTCAACTGCCTCAGTAAAATTGCCTCATTGCAATTCTTTCCATATTTCGTGGATTTGAAGAAGACTACTATATAACTTCAACTTGATCTTTATTTATTACTTGGCTAGTATATTCACATTAGGTTAGACAGACTATGTTATACTCTTTTCTTGAACCTTTTGAAAGGTCTCCACAACATCCATACCTTTTTATATTTGTGCATTTACTTAAAATATTATTATATTTGCTCATTTTTAAGGAAAGGAATATCTTTCTTTAAGTTAGACATGAGCCCTGTAATAAGAGTGTTAGTTGTTTTCTCAATTTTTATTTTTCTATTTATAAGATTTATAATAGAATGCACATACCCAAAACATGCTTTTTCACAAATATTTTGACAGCAAGCCACACTGGTTAACCTGGGATATTCCAGGCTGGCATAATTACCAAGTGAGTGCTCTTTCATTCATAAAACTAAATTTTAAAGGATAAATTCAACAGTCCCTCTCTAATAAGCCTATCAATCTGCCAAAAATTTTATAATATGTTGAGTGTACTACCAAAACATTATACCAACTGGAAATATTTCCAATTAAGTGTACTCTAGGTAAGTATATACTGATTTCACATCTACTTGCCTACATTATCTTTGTATCCTAATTTTAAAAATGTTAATATGAGTATAGGTATTCTAAAGCAAGAAACTATTCAACTCTGTCACTGTTCATTTCAGAGTCTGAGTAAGTGCAAACCAGATTGGTGGCACTGACAATAGGGATAGTTTATAAGGATCATTATAGAGTCTGTGCATTCCCAATGTACTTAAGAGAAGACACATTTTAATAACATGCTAACCATTTATAATTGGATAATTCAATCAATGTTTATATTTTGCACCATAGAGAGTGCTTAATGAGGTATTGTTTGTTCTCATAGTTCTGGCTTTGTAATGACTCACTTCCCATAGCATTTTCTGCTCAAGCAACATGGAATTTTCAAGACTTTCTCAACTAAACTCAACTATTTTAAGCCACTTAGATTGTTTTCATTGTCCCCAGATAGAATTAATCTTTCCATTATTATAATACTTATTAAACATTTAAGTTGGTTGTTGATGAGTTTTTCTTATATGAAATGTGGATAGTTTATTTTCATTTTTGTATAGTATGTCTTGCACACAATTTGCAACTGAATGAACAATGGAATAATAAATTAATGTATGAATTACATGAGTGAATGAATGGATGAATGAATGTGAGTGAACCACTAAATGTGTGATGAAAATGTATGTATTTAATGTAGGATAATATCAACCATAATGAATCCAATCTTTTTTACTTTCTACCTATAATATAAGAAAGGGACAAAAGGGATCACATTCAGGCACTATATGTGAGGAACTTATTTTTTAATGAATAAATGCTAATAATTAAAAATCCAGATATTTGATATAGAATTCCTGACTTCTTTTGGCAAATCATATGAGCTAGTAGTATGTTGTTTACATTCCTACATTACAACCATTGGCTCAAGTTAGAAAGTAGCTGTCCCCTCCAGTTTGGCAGCCTGTGTCCTTGTCTCTATATTTCTAAATTTCCAATGTCTTTGTTCTTTACTTGTGCATGAATTTGACTCCCAGGGTGCAGTGAGCTTCATGAAATCACTAACCTGGGACTATATTATATTAAATGTCAACACTCTCTATAAAAAGAAATGATTGACCCTTTGGAAAGAAGATAATGAATGAGGAGAAATATGTAAAGATTAAGAACATTAAAGAGAGAAAGAAAGAAAGAAAGAAAGAAAGAAAGAAAGAAAGAAAGAAAGAAAGAAAGAAAGAAAGAAAGAAAGAAAGAAGCCCATGATTGAGAAGCAATATTTTACACAGTACTTAAAGAGACTGAACTTTGAATTTCAACATTTGAAGTAGAATCTTTCAAAAGACAGAATTTTCCTGATGCAAGTGTCCTCATCAGAAAAATAAGAGCAGTGAGATTATGATAGTTTGGATTTAAATTTTTATAAGAGTTTTGTAATTATTCATGTATGACAATCTATATATAGGCTTGGTTAAGTATAAAAGGCTTTAAAAGTATCTAGACATGCAAATATTTATAGTAGGCTGAGACAGGTACCTGAGCCATACACAGAGAAGGGCTGTGAGAGGGTGAATAAGATGTTCCAAGAAAGTTTCTCCTCTCTCTCTCTCTCTCTCTCTCTCTCTCTCTCTCTCTCTCTCTCTCTCTCTCTCTCTCTCTCTCTCTCTCTCTCTCTCTCTCTCTCTCTCTCTCTCTCTCTCTCACACACACACACACACACACACACACACAAACACACACACACACGTGCATGTGCATGAAGCACTGCTTCATCTACTTCTGACAGACGTCCTCACTTCACAACAGTTCTTTAACAATTATTTAAATTTGACTTCTTAAGGGCCCATTCTATATTCCTTTCAAAAGTTTGTAGATACATGTAAACACAGCAGTACATTTTGCAGATGAGCTTCTAGGCAATGGTGGAAGACACAGTAACTGTTATACAAGTGGAGATAGTGGTTCCCAAAACTTGCCTATCAGATAAGAGTTGGTAAAAACAAAAGCAGGTGTGTTCATAAATGTCCCTGAGGCATTTTCATAAGGATGTCTGAAGATTACTTTACAGGTGTCTAGTAGCATAAATAGTTACTGTGCCCCTATACAACAATCATAATTTGTATATAATAAAGTACAATATATCACTTTTAACTATTCAAAGAATTCTCTGTCTCTCCTCCTGGCTACAAGAGGAAATTTTGCACTCACTAAAAATAATTCTAGTTTCCTTGGTAAACTAGAAGATATTTTTGTCCATAAGGAAATGGAAGGAAGTACTGGTACACAATTTGAGACCAAATCCTCCAGCATGAGCCTATAAACTGTCTCATATTCAGATATAGAAACACTTCCAGTGACTTCTGAGCCCTACTGGCTGAAAGAACCATAGATTTTAAAAGCCTGGATCCCTGAATGACAATGTGGAAAGCTACCCACCAATCAGAAACATCTGTATTAGACTTGAGTGAAAAAAATTAACTTATATGTATTAAGCTATTGATATTTGGGGTTCCTTAGCTTAACAAAGAAGTCAGTTATTACAAAATACCATCTCTTCACATCTTCTCAATCTTTGAAAGACAAAGTTAGTTAATTATCTGAGTACATATATATGAGAAAAAATTTCAACCAACAAAGCTAGCTAAAACCAGAAACCACAAGCAGTCTTTGTTCACAAGAAGTTATTTGATCTGTTCCACACCATCATTATTGCAAGTCTTCCACTGTCTACCTGAGAACTACCAAGAGCTCTGTCTGTCCTTTTCTATTCCCCATCTGTAAGAAAGTACACAGGTTCTAACTTCTATCCTGCACTATTGTTTTAAAAAGTCATTGTACACTAACAAATCTGTACTTTTCTTCCTAAAAGAGGATGTTGACCTCAAACAAAAACAGGTTTAGGCTACATCTACATGGGTGACCATGTGTGGCATAAAATGGACTTTCCAGCATGCGTTTATTTGGCAATGACTTAAAAGTACAACCAGATGTTTCTAAGGAGAACAGCTCTTTCAGCCACAAATGTTTCCAATTTAAATACATTTGTTTTGACTCTATTTTGCTACAGATGGAAAACATCCATTTTCTTTCTTTCCAGTGGGGATAGACACTGAGCATTGGCAAATCTCAGAGAGAATGATTACCAGGGCAGACAAAACTTCAGTGAAATCCCTATTTCCATAAGGAGAAATTTTTTAAAAGACGACTTTGCATTTTAAATAGGTTGGCTGTTTCTTAAGAATGTTTCCCCCCCCTTCTAATTTGTACCATAAGTTTTAAACATCTGTCTGTGTTTGATCCTAAGGAGCTATCTTCCTTTCAAGTGATAAGTCACATGGATATATTCAGAGTGACAGCAGAGCTTCTGTATATGCTATCGATAGCTACTGCAAATAGATGTTTAAGATTTTATTAAGTGTCTCTTATGTGCAAGTGTTTTTTTTTAAATTTTTATTTTTATCAAATGTTCTTGGAACATGCAGGTTGAAAAATAACAGGATTTTTTAAATAACATCATAAAAATAACATAAAACATTTTCCTATCTTTTGCAAGAACAAACCAATGTGTACGTGACAAAGTTGAAAATGATATTGGCAAGAGTTTACATTTCTGTTTTAAGAAATGAGGAGTTATATTTTACTTCATAAAATAGCCTGTTTTATTTAACCAAATTATGCTTAGCATTTGTTGTTTTCATTAACTCTATGGTTTGTATGGCTCTTCTTTTAAAAAAATGCTTCAAATGACATTTTAAAAGACTATTCCCAGTTTAAAATATTTAAGTGAATAAAAAGCCCAAATGCTGTTATGAGCAGTAGAATTATCACTTTTAGTTTTCCCTGGAAGATCACAGTTGCTTTAAGCCAACAAGTAATATAGTTTTCCCTGGAAGATCACAGTTGCTTTAAGCCAACAAGTAATAAGACTATACACTGTGATATAAAAATATTATTTTAAAATTATACATCCTTTTAAAAAGAAAATAGAAAAATCAATATTCATTTTGTTAGTCATGGTATGAAGCAAGATCTGTTTTCTTGGGTCTTCTTACTGAGTGTCTCATTTAAGACGTCATTCTCTGTAGATAATGTTCATATGCATGATTCTCAGTTTTTCCTTCCTGATAGTATTATTTTTTATTTATCAGATAACTTGTGATTGCTCTCTTCTGTCATAGGTTTTTCCAATGAGTAATTAAATCAAAGTTCATGTTTCTAAAAACTGCTCCACTCACTTCTTATTCTCTGTTAGGTTTTTGTCAACTATTGAATGGTCACTTTGGACAACTTTATCAATAAAACCTGTGTTTCTCCTTGACTCCATTGAAGAGTTAAAGCTTGTCTCTGTTACAAACTCTCCAGTGACACTCCTAGATTCATATCACTGGCAATAAACTTACTTTGGCGAGACCACACAATTGGACAGGATTCTGTGAATGTAGCTAGTCATCATTGTTTATGTGATACATTGTAACTGTCTGTTCACTAGGAGACACTTTTTAGTAGCAGAATGAGACTTTCTCAAATTGTCTGGCATTATTTTTTAAAGGAAAATGCAATATCGTGCACTTAGATTTTTCCTCTGTGGCTTATTCTGCTCTATTTATAAATTATAGCAATAAATAGCCAACTATTTTCACTTTATGACTACTTTCATCTTACCTACTGATGAAAGTGAACTATACAACTCATGGGTGGAGACAGGAGGGAGGGGATGGAAGAGAATGGGGAACAGAAGATACTGTATGTAAGGAAATATACTCATTACCTAACTCACAGAATTGTAATCACTCTGTACATCACCTTTATAAAAGCAATTAATATATTTTTTTACATGTTACATGTTCTATGTTTTGGGAGTTACAAGTGACAGAATAAAAGAGCAAGACTATCCCTTTCTTATAAGCTAAATACTGATTCATGCTATATTTCAATTTAAAATACCTTAGCTCTATATTTTCCCAGGTTTGCAATTTTAGAATTATTACAAAACATTCTCAGCAGAAAGTTTCCTGTTATTATAGATTTTATTTCCTCCTCTTCAATAGGAATTATTGTTCTTTGTTTAAGTATGGTTTTCATGCTTGTTTATTTTTATTTCATTATTTATTATTATCTTTAAGTAGTTGTACAAAGGAGTTGTCATTTAACAAAGATGTTTGTGAATACCATGCATTTTGATCAATTTCATCACTCTCAACCTTCTCATCTATCTCTCCCCTACCCACCCTTTCTTTTACTTTTCTTAATTTTGTAGGATAAAAATTGGTTTCTTTACTGCATTATCCTCCTTTCCTATTCATTTGTCTCTCCCTTTCTCTGGAACACCCCCCCCCCTCCACCATTTTTGAGCACCTTTTTACTAGCATTCAATTTTGCTGAACTTTGATTTTGCTTTTCTGAATTAAACTTTTTGATATTTTCCTTGAATCTACCATCATATTTTGGGTGGTGTGTGTTTGCTTCTTTTAATAAAATAATTATACCTTGTTATTTTAAAATACTACTCAATGTATGTCCTAACAATAGAAAGATACTTCCTCAGCACTTATTTCTTCAACTTTAAATATGAGGAAAAATGTCAACAGACTATTAAAATTAATTAACAACTATTTATTTCAAAATAAATCAAATTCCTTAGAATAGAGGACCTAGAAATGAACCCAAACAGCTCTATTCTCAAGTTTTAACTATGTGTCAAATGTTGCTTAGAAGAAAGATGGCTTCTTCAACAAATGCACAATATTGAAAACATGACTTCATTCCCTTATCTTACACAAATAAATTCAGAGTGTATTGAAGATCGAAATGTAAACCTGCAATCTTGAACCTACAATAGGGAAATATAGGAAAAATGTTTCAAGAAACAAGTCGTTCTAATTGGGCTGAGATGCAATCTCTATGATTTTGATACATTTCTTCATGTGACCAATTAGTTATTTGTACTTCTTCATTTGAACAGTACCTATTCAGTGTTTCTTACCAGTATGAGAGTATGTGATGACTCAATTGGCTGTTCCCATAGAGGAAGAACTCATTGTGGGTTTTGTTTTGTTTTGTTTTTGCCTAACTTGGAAAATTTCAGAGAATTATTTCTGTCACATCCTTGTGGTAACATAGTCACAAACTCTACTAGATTCATGTAGGTCTAGGGTCCAGTTCTCTATGGGTAAAATATAGAAAAATATGGAACTAAGTTCTAAGACTACTCTGATAATCTATAAATAATAAGCAAGGAATAATGGATGCTCTGTTTGTAATACAGAATAAATCAATATGCTTTGTGTATTAAAATACAGAGAGATACAGATAGTTTTTTTAATGAATATCCATCTCAAGAGCTGTGTGTAGGAGACTGCAGACGTGGCTCAAATGATAGAATGGCAGCTATATAAGACAAAGCTGAGAATAGGAGGCAGAAAACTATTAAAATACATTAACTTGGTAAGCTCACAGTGTAAAAATTGAAAAAAATAGGTTAAATTCCCCTAAAGTAGCGCAATTAAAAAAACAATTTTTGGGTGGTTCTTAGATATGAACTCCTGGCCTCTAACTTGCTAGACAAGTTACTCTACCACCTGAGCCACATCTCTAACTGAAAAAAAAATTATTCAAGTACTGTTAACCAATGCTTTCAAACAACACAAGATTTGAAATCTAGCCAATGTTTTCACAATTTACAGAAAAAGCAACAAATCATTACAAAGACATTTTAGACTCTGAAGTTTAGGTTGAAATAAAAAAAATACACCAAGAAGAAAAGAAAGTAAGGGGAAATATTGGAGATCATGGTTTACTGGATATAAATCTGTAAGATTTTGCTGAGTGGTACAACATTAGACAGATGAAACCATACCGTGTAATCTAAGCCAGAAATAGATGCATATGGATGCAGAATAGTTGGAAAAATATTATCTTGCCAATACATAATCTCATTTTTCATTAATAATAAATTAATGTATTTCATTGTATTCAAAATAATGAAGTGCAGTGGTTCTCAGTGGTCTCAGTGTTAAGAATATAGCAATCATTAGTACAGTTTTCCTGTCATGTACTAATATATCTATAAGAAATTATCACTTGCTTTTCTATAATGTCAAAACTTTTGAGTACTCAAAAGTTTACAATCGCTGGGTACCGGTGGCTCACACCTATAATCTTTGCTACTCAGGAGGCTGAGATCTGAGGATCACAGGTCAAAGCCAGTCCAGGCAGGAAAAGTCCCTGAGACTCTTATCTCCAATACACCACTCAGAAAACTGGAAGTGGCACTGTGGCTCAAGTGGTAGAGTGCTAGCCTTGAGCTAAAGAGCTGAGGGACAGCACCCAGGCCCAGAGTTCAAGCCCCATGACATATATATATATATATATATATATATATATATATATATATGTGTGTGTGTGTGTGTATACACATACATACACACATACATACACACACACACACAAACACACACACACACATATATATATATAAAACTAGAAAACCATGAAAATTCATAGACTTAATATAGAAAGAAAATCAGATCAAGAATCTGTAAAGTGATCTAGTCCTAGAGATTGCCTAACAACTTACAAAGGGGGGTTTGTGACAAGCATCCTCCTTGGGAGAATCTAGACCACTTCTTGGTGTGAATCTAATTATTTACTCCCAATAAATGCATGCATGCAGGCTGGGTGCTGGTGGCTCATGCCTGTAATCCTAGCTACTCAGGAGGCTGAGATCTGAGGATCACAATTCAAAGCAAGCACAGCAGGAAAGCGCATGAGACTCTTATTTCCAATTAACCATGAGAAAACTGGAACTGGTGCTGTGGCTCAAGTGGTAGAGTGTTGGCCTTGAGCTGAAGAGTTAGGGATGGCGCCCAGGCCCAGAGTTCAAGTCCCACAACTGACAAAAAAATACAAAACAAAATACAATCACATAAAAATGAATTAAAACAATCTTCCCCTTTCAATGTGTGCCTATATGACATTACATATCACTCAGAGTGTTTGAGCAAATGACCCTAGCAATAGATGGAGTGTAAAGCTTTATAAAAATTCACCTTTCTAATATATTGAAGAGATTTGCAAAAATGTTATATAATCCTACTCTTCACACTTTTTGTTTGGATAAATCTAATTATTTTTCTTAATATATGATATTTATGATAGCATAAATATATTAGTCTATTAAATTATCTTCATTATCTAATATATTAAATATTAATGGATATATGTGTTCTGTTAGTGATACTTTTTATACAAGCATATTTCATGTGTAAATATTTTACTTTGAGAAAAATGTTTATTAAAATACAAATTATTTAATATGAGAGTGATGATCTGTGACCTCCAAGAGGGTTTTCTACTACAAATTACGTATCAGCAATAGTTAGATTATATATGTATATAGAGAGGCAGAGAGATAGGCATATATTAATTACAATTCTCAGGAAATTAATTAAGACTTACTACTGAGAAAAGAAATATCAGCCTCATTTCCTCTTTATTGTCTTCTGTTCTACATTTAATCAGAAATGTAGACTAAACATCTTCCTGGCCAGGCACTGGTGGCTCATGCCTATTATCCTAGCTACTGAGGAGACTGAGAGCTGAGGATTATGGTTCAAAGTCATCCCAGACAGGAACACCAATAAACTACTCAGAAAAAGCTTCAAAGTGGTGCTGCTGCTCAACTGGTAGAGTGCTAGCTAGCCTTGAGCACAGGGAAGCCCAGGAACAGAGCCCAGGCCCTTGAGTGGCACAAAAAATAAACAAATAAAATAAAATAAGAAGTCTTCCTAAATGTCTCATCATTGAAAAATGATGAGATGAGGTAATTATCCAGCTATCCTTTAATCATTCTGTTATCTGAATTAATAAAGTAGAGGAATTAAATTAAAGAGCTTCTAAATCTAGGTTCAGAATGATTGGGGGAAAGTGATTTCACTTTCCATGATTATCAGTAGTGGAGCTTTTGCTTCGATGCACGCAAAGATTATGCAGAGAATACATCAAAATACACTGCAAATATCACAGGTCCTAGTATAAAGATGTTAAACAAAATGATAGGAAATCTTGGAGAGAAAATAAAAGATGATGAACTATTACTGAAATGGAGAAAGAACATTTGTTAATTTCCACTATGGGTTAAGAACAGTCCACCCTCACCTCAGTGTTGTCAGTACTATGTGAAATGTGATTCTTTTTTCTTTAGAAGTAAACATCAAGATGATTTAACTATTAATGATATAAACCAAGCACAGACACAAGTCCATTTGATGCCTAAGCTGGTGGCCACCTGATTCATCATTCACAAGATGATTTTTATGAAAGGATTTTTATGGATGGTAAAGCTAGATTCATGACCCAGTTATTAACCATTGCTGGTGGAACAGCATTCTTTAAAAAGTAACAACCAGGTTGACATTGCCTTAAAAACATTTAATAATTCAATCAATGCTGGGGATAGTAGGTACCCCAAAAATGATCCATAAATAAAAATACAAGAGAACTAGCATTGTAGAAAATATGTCCTTAGCCAAAATCCTGTCTGCTTGCATATAATCACATTTCAACAAATGTATCCTTTGGCTGATCTAATTCTCTCTGGATGTAACTGATTCTTCACTTGGGTCTCCTGGTTTGGATACACTTATAATGATCATATAACATATTTCATGTTTTGTTTGTAGAAATTTGAACAAAAAGATTAAAGAAATAGTGGTGGATTTTTTTCTTAAATCGAAAGCTTTTCTTTTTACTGTTCTTATATTCTCAACGTTTTCTCTCAAGATCCTGTATTAACTTTCAGTTAACAGCAATCTTAAAACTATGTCTCTTAGTCAGTTCCCTAGGGGAAATGGTAGACCAATAAAAACAGAGACAGTACAATCATTTTTGGCACAAGAGAATAACTTATTTGAAGACATCAGGAAGCATCACTAAAATATAATGATGTGTAAGATAAATGGAAATGTGATATACTGTAGAGTTACAGATTAAAGGATGTCTCTTCTAATATACATGTCAATCTAAGAAGGAGATGGTCTAAAGCTGTCTGGTGTCTACCAGGTCCTGGGGTCATCCTGGGAAGATGTGGTGATGAGTATGTAGAGCTCCACACTTAGAACAATGCTCAGCCAAGGAATTTATGTCTGCATAGATTTCAAGAGATAATGTTTCTATTAAAGAATAGTAGTCTTTAGTTTTGTTAAATGTCAGAGATTTAAAAATAGCCCAGTTGAAATAGCCATTTATGAAACACCTAATTTTAAAAAATGAAAAGGAACAGAAAAAATAAAAACAAGAAAAAAGAAATTATAGGTATAATAAGTGTCTTCCCCAGTTTTAGGAAAATATGTAATCCTATAGAATGAAATCATTTTCAAGCCTACATCATTTCTAGCTGCAGTGTGGGTTTCAACACACTCCTTCATCTGCAGGTGTACAAGTGTGTGAGACTCAGGTGTCACACAGGTTAGTATCAACCAAGGTGGCCAAGGGACTACTTTCATAAAGACTACCCAAATATTAGACAGTACAATAGCCCATTCACAGTGGGGCAGAACAAGGCAGTAAACATGTATCTTTGTCCTAGAAATTATTGTCCAGCTGGGAAAATTTATCACTGGGCAAACATTGATAGTAGCCAGACTCCCAGACTGCCTATGGATGGAGACTGGAACAGATGCAGTGTCAGGGGAAGACATATAACTTCTTTCCTGTTCCAGCTAATATCTCCTGTGGCTTCTTGCAGCATCTTGGGCTGTAAGCTTACTTTAACATTAGTAATAGGCAGTCTATAGTAATATGGGCCTAGGTTCCCTCCAAGAAAGGTGCTGATCTTAGGAGGTTTGAATAGGAGCATGAAACATGAGCATGAAAGTTAAGGTCCATGGGCATTACATGGGAACCTGGGGCTAGTCATCCCCCTCACTATCTAATGCTACATTTTAAGCCAAAAACTGTAGATAAGGTCTGAGCTTACTCTGGTCCAAGCAGAGGACCATGGGGACAGAGTACTGTATCTAGACACTCCCATTGTTTATTTCAAGCAACACATCAATAATATGTTTAGGATAATTTTGAGATTGAATTGCACTCTACTATTTCAATAGCAACTGTGGACTCTTGGCAAATGTGTATAAAGTGCTTTCTTGTGATGAAATACTAGAAGTGACTAGAGACTAATAGAAAATAAAAGTACTGCTTAGTGAGACCATTTCTGAAAACATAATAAAAACAAAAGGACTGAAGGCATGGTTGAAGTACCAGAGAGCTTACCTAGTACGTTAAAGGATCTAAGTTTAGAACTTTCTCTAGGGAAGAGAGGGGAAAAGAGGGGATGAGAGAAGAGGAAGAGAGGGGAGAAGAAGAAAAGAAATTCAAAGCCTATTCAAGAAAATAATCTTGGAAAACTTCCTCATCCTAGACTATATACACATCAAGGTAGAGGAAGATCGAAGAACTAATTGAGCTAACTGTAACTGAACTAATGGTAACCTGCATCTTAAAAATAACTTTGCACAAGTGAAGGTAAAGAGAAGATTCTTAAATTTTCAGGGAAGAAAAACACACAATGCATAGAGATATCTGAATTAACATAACAACAACTTTTTCCATAGAAATTTTATTAGCAAGGAGACTGAGGCATGAGATCTTCATAAAAAATGAACAAACAAAAAGCCAACAACAATACAAATATCTACCAACTAAGAATACTGCTCTCAACCAAGCTATGCTTCAGAAATGAAGAGATAAAGACTTTCTCTAATAAAGAAAGTTGGGGAGAATATAGAGTATTTCTACCAGAACTGTCCTAGGAGAGGAGGAAACCAAAAGAAACAGATAATTATGTTTTTTTTAAAGTATAAAAAGTATAAAACTCAGTGGTAGAAGCACTAATTTTATTTACAAAAGCAATACTTATAAAATAATAATATTATTTAATCATATATTGGATATGCACTTAAATTTGAATGGAGTTAATAGAAGAAAAATGTTAACCCTTAGGGAACTAGGTTGGCTTTGGGTCATGAGTTGAATCAGCATTATACTTGGGTCTGTTTCACACAGTGAAGTTACTAAAATAAGACAGAAAAATGTTCTAAAAAAGGGGGCATTAAAAAGGCCACAGAGGTGATAGCATAACAATTGGAATGAGAAGGCAGAATTCTTCTTATCTGTCTTAGTAGGAATGAGCTCCTAAGGAAATCAAACATTTTGTCACTCTTGTTGGTTTGTTTGTTTACTTGCTTGCTTTGGCCAGTCCTAAGGCTTAAACACTGGTTCTGTCCCTGAGCTCCTTTTGCTCTAGGCTAGTGCTCTACTACTTGAGCCACAGCACCACTTGTAACTTTCTCTGTGATTAGATAAGACTCTCAGGGACTTTCCTTTCCAGGCTGGCTTTGAACAGCAATACTTAGATTTCAGCCTCCCGAGTAGCTAGAATTACAGGTGTGAGTCACTTGTGCCTGGCTTGTCACCTTTACAGTATGCTATTACAGTGTGCTGAGTTATTCTACTGGGTAGGCATACTATCAAATACAGAATCTAGGAATAATAAGAATTGGTATTACATTGAAGATCCATTGATTCCATATAGATAGAAATATATATGATGTGGACTTTTTGAGGAAGGGTTATGAAAAGTATTTCCAAGCTCAGGAATTAGCATTGAAGAATTTGGGCATAAGACAGGGGCAAAAAAAATCCCCCCCCCACAATACACACACACAAACATGTTCATCTGAATGACAAGAGTGTATTTCTGTTTACTAAGGATCACTCTATGTGTGGGGAGCTGTAGAGTAAGGGAGAGGTTGGAGGCTGGCAACAGTTGTAGTGAGAAGAGTGGCACCTACACTAAGGAAGCAGCTAGAAACATGTTTGGAAGTAGTTGAACATGGTACCTAGCTCAATTTGAAAGCAAATGAAAATAAGTAATGAAAATAGTATGGCTTAAGACAAGGATAAAAGAAGACAAAACAAATTTAAGAAAAAAAAGATGAATAATTATGTTTAGCTAAGTTGTCTTACTTGTCTGAAAGATATCTAAGTATAGCTTTCCTAAAATGTAAGAAATGTATACAGGAATTACCCTTAACAATGAAATCCCTTCACCCTTTCCCTGTGTAATAACATTTAGGTAATAAGAAAAGAGCTAAGGATAGAATTAAAACAAAACAAAATTTTTTTTAAAAAGTAAGAGGATATACAAAGGAAACATTTCTTAATAGCAAGAAGGAAATAAAATATTTTTGGAAGCAAAATAGAAAGAGTTTCACCAAGGAAGAAACAAATAATTATTTTCATTTTAGCAAAGAAGTAAAAGTATGTAATCTTAGAAAGACAACTGAGGTTTGGCAATTTGGAATTAGCTGGTGACCCAGAAAAGGGGGTTTCACCTAATGAAAGTCAGATTGGTGTAGGAGAAGAAAACAAACAGTCTAGACAACCCATTTGTGGGGTTTGTCAGGCTGTGGATTTCAAGTCTGCCACTTGAAAGCTGTGGCAATCTGAAGTGATTTATTCTATGTTACTAAGTGTTTTGTTTTGACATCTGTAAAGCAGTTTCAATAATAGAAGTTAAGTTATATATCTGAGTGATTTTGTAAAGATCAAATGAACTAATACCTGGAAGCTGTTTGTAATCTTACCTGGCACAGAGTAAACACATCATATTCATAAAAACACACATTACCTGCTTTCACTGTATTTGATGTTGGTATAATTTGTAGAGGGGAAGGGAAAAAACAAATCGTTTAAATAGGGATACAGGTGGACCCATTGCAACAATGAGATGTACAAGTTGTTATGTTGAAAACGAACTTTACAACTTTGGGTGGGAGGGAGGGGGATGGGAGATGGGAGATGGGAAGGGATGGGAAGGGGAAACAAAGGAGGAGGCAACAATGCTTGATGAGAAATGTACTCATTATCTTGCCCATGTAATTGTAACCCCTCTGTACGATATTTTCACAATAAAAAAAGTAAAACACACACATACATACTAACAGATATTTTTATGTTTTTTTTGTTAAAAGGACATACAACGATCAAAAAGATGTGGGCACAGATATAACTTTACATACATACATGTACAAATATGTAGATATTTTTAAATTTTCTGAAGAAGAGAGACAAAGTATATAAACAAATATTTGGAGGGAACAGTTCCACTATATAGCATTCTGAGGTCCCAAATCCAGAATGCAAGCACCACCATATGCTTTTGAGGATGTGGAAGTCTCATCCATTGTTAGTGGGAATGCAAAATGATGTCACCCCATTGGAAGACAGTTTATTGTTTTCCTTTTCATTTATGCTCCAACAACCATACTCCTTGATATTTATCCAAGGAAGTTGAAACCTCTCGTTTACTTAAATGTTGAAGTGGGTGACATTGATCAAGATTCTTTGTATTTATAAACTGCTTTGTTGAATGAAAATTCCTCTATACAACTACTTAAAGATAGTAGAAAAAGAAAAAGAAAGAAAAGCATCTACATACAACCAGGCTAGTGGCTCCTGTTTGTAATCTTGGCTACTCAAAAGGCAGAACTCTGAGGATCAATTTCAAAGATAGCCCAAACCAAAAAACCCTCAAGACTCCATCTTCAATTAATTATACTAAACTAGACTGGAGGCATTGCTCAAGTGGTAGAGTCTCAGCAGATGTGCTGGAAATGAAAGGAAAGGAACAAGCGAAGGGAAAGGAGAAGAAGAGTTGCTAGAGAAGAGAAGGGGGAAGTGAGAGCAAAGGAAAGAGAAAGAAGAACAAAAAAGAAAGAAAGAAGGAAGGAAGGACAGAAAGACAGGCAGGCAGGCAGGCAGCCAGGCAGGCAGGCAGGAAAGAAGGAAGGAAGGAAGGAAGGAAGGAAGGAAGGAAGGAAGGAAGGAAGGAAGGGAGGAAGGAAGGGAGGAAGGAAGGAAGGAAGGAAGGAAGGAAGGAAGGAAGGAAGGAAGGAAGGAAGGGAGGGAGGGAGGGAGGGAGGGAGGGGAAGGGAGGGAGGAAGGGAGGGGGAGAGAGAGAAAGAAAGAGAAGGAAGAAGGAAAGATGGGAGGAAGGAGGAAGGAAGAAGGAAGGAAGGAAGGAAGGAAGAAAGAAAGAAAGAAAGAAAGAAAGAAAGAAAGAAAGAAAGAAGAGAGAAAGAGAGAAAGAGAGAAAGAGAGAAAGAGAGAAAGAGAGAAAGAGAGAAAGAGAGAAAGAAAGAAAGAAAGAAAGAAAGAAAGAAAGAAAGAAAGAAAGAAAGAAAGAAAGAAAGAAAGAAAGAGAAAGAGAAAGAAAGAAGGGAAGGAGGGAGTGAAGGAAAAAAGGAAGGAAGGGAGGGAGGGAGGGAGGAGGGGGGAGAGAAGGAAGAAGGAAAGATGGGAGGAAGGAGGAAGGAAAGGAAGAGAGGAAGAAAGAAAGAAAGAAAGAAACAAGCAAACAAACAAACAAAGAAAGCAGGAGGGAAGGAAGGAAGAAAGAAAGAAGGAAGGAGGGAAGGAAGGAAGGAAAGAAGAAATGAAGAGAAAGAAAGAAAACATCCAAATACAGACATTTACAGCATCTCTTTTTTCAATAGTCAAGCCTGGAAACAATCCATATGTCCTTCAGTACATTAATTGGTAAGTATCCTAGTATATCCAGATAATACAATATTATTTGGCTCTTAAAAGAATGAGCTTCTGAGTCACAAAAAGAGATAAAGTTTAAATATATATTACCAAAATAAGCCAATCTCTAAAAGCTAAGTACTGTATGGTTCCAACTATATGACATTTTAGAAAACTAAAAACTATGGAGATACTGAAAAGATTAGTTGTTGCCAGGGTTTGGATGGCTGAAGGGAAGGATATAATCTGGGCACAGAGAATTTTTTCTGGTAGTGAAATGTGACATTTTTACTTTGGATTACAGCTATTGAATATGTAACACCAAGATTGAACCCTCATGTCACTGATGTGTTAATAGAGGTAAGTTAAATGTAACAAATGCACTACAATGGTGAGAAGCATTGAAGGTACCTGAGGCTGTTCATTTTTAGGGCAGAGGGCGTTATAGGAATATCAGTATTACTTTCAGCTAAATTTAGTGTCGGCCTAAAAGCCTTCTAAAACAAAATCTCCAATAAAGTAAAAATGTAAAACCCAGAGCAGTCATTGTCTACCATTTCTACCAAGAAAGCACAAAGTTTAATTATGTCACATAGTTAAATTTCAGAAAACCATTGATAAATTTTAAATGAAATCACACATCCAAGGATGTTTTATAATACTTCTTACATAGAATCAACTTGAGCATTGTTATTCTAAGTGAATTTTATACCACACATTGAGACTTCATTTTTAGTTTTACTTATGCTTCATATGGTTTTTATATGTGCAGCTGAAAAAATGGTAAAATGGAAACAAAGGGTTTTTTTTTTTGTTATTTTACCTCTTCCCTTCCCCCACCTTTATTTGCTGTATTTGATCTCTGTACTTTCGTATGTAAGTCTGTTTGGAGAGGTTAAGGGAGAGCACAGAAATGGCAGCACAATGGGTGAACTAATGAAGCAGTGATCCTCACCAGACACTAGGTTGAAAATGAACTATACAACTTGTGGGGGAGGGGAGCAAGAGGGACAAACTTGGAGAAAATTAGAAAATGAGGGAAGAGGTGACTATATTCCTTAACTGACTTACATAACTTAACCGCTCGGTACATCATCTTTATAATAAAAATTAATTTAAAAAATAGTAAGATAAATTATATGTCTTTTATGTGATTGGTGCTTTAATCAAAATGCTATGTTTCAATTATTTATTCTTTAGCATCAAGAGGGGTTGAATTTTTCTTGAACATTGTGTTTTTTTGGATGCTACATTACCATGAAACTGCAATGTTTTAAGTGTGAAAGCATTAGAGTTTCAAGTTTGATTTGGTATGAATATTTTTCTTTGGCAAACCCTCAGCCTCAAGACACACATGCCTATTTGTGGTTTCTGTGGCTTTGAGCCTCTTTGGGAGAGAAAGAGATTGGCTTAATATGGTGAAAATTATCTTTGTGGGGTGTTGGCAGGTACAAAGAGAAGTAGACAAGAAAAGAATTACTAAACAAAGGATTCTCTAAAGAGGTCCCAGGAGGAAAAAAAAATCATTCTTCCAACCATGTTAAACTAAATACCCATATTAGGTACAGTTCATACTTGACAAAACTGTACTTGATATTTATTTTAACTAGATTTGCCTTGGTATTAATCCAAGCTATTCAGTTTTCTATTTCTGGAATTTACAGTTAAAGTCAACTTTACATTTAAAAAATACATCTTCCCTTCAATCCATATGTTTCACTGAAACTTCAGTTTCAATGTTCCCAAATGCATAATTATCAGCCATTTCATACCATTCTACTTTCATCTTCATAAGTGGATTAACGAGGTTTTCGGAACCTTCTTTATATTTTTCATCATAGTAATTCAAGTAAAACTATTGACACCTAATTTGTTGATGGAGAGATGAAAATTGTATTCAAGGGTTCCATGATGATCTATATTCAACCTAAGGAAAAACTAAGCAAACACTAAATACTAGAAAGAATGATTATCATCATATTTTTGTGAAGAGACATAATGAGAGAGAGTCATGGGAAGATTAACAAAGCTAAAAAACAGAATCAGTGGGTTTGAAGAAAGTAGGGTGGAATAATTACTTTAAGGTATATATGGAGACTTAACAAGTCCTGTAAGGCTGGAGTTGAGGGATACCTGGGGATCACAGAGTGGGAATGTTATGTTGGGGTCACTATGGAAGTAAAGTTATATCATCCAAACTTAATGCTCATTAAGATATCTATTGAGTGCTTTCTGGGCACTATTTTAAATATACTTTTAACTCCTCTAATCATCAAAATAACTCTATCCCATATAGTTTTATTCCCATTATATAGAAGAAACTTGGCACAGAGAATTAAAGCAGTTTTCCCAAATTACATAGTCAGAAGCAAGAGAGCTAGGATTTGAACTGGCTCCAGAGGATGTTTTCTTAGCCAAAGAGTTTTACAGTCTTACTGGCTGCACTGCTGAGTGACACTAAGGATTTAATTTTGTATTTAAGTTTAGTTTATTCTAAATGCACTGAAAGAAATAATATGAGAGGCTACTGAACACCTTCAAGGAGAGAAGCAAGCAATGTAATGTATACTTCTGTGTGTATGTGCCTGCCCTGAGGCTTCAATTCAGCTGTCTCTGAACTTTTGTGCTCAAGGCTAGCACTCTATCACTTAGGTCACATCTGCACTTCTGACTTTTTCTTTGTTGTTTTTTTTAAATTATTTTTTAGTTAATTGGAAATAAGAGTCTCATGCACTTTTCTGCGCGGGCTGGTTTTGAGCCCCAAACCTCAGAACTCAGCCTCCTGAGTAGTTAGGATTACAGACATGATTACTGGTGGCGGCAATATAATTTGTCATTGAAAAATACAACTATGTTTATTGCAGCATTATTTACCATAGCTAAGATAGGAACCAACCCAGATGCCCCTCAGTAGATGAATGGATCAAGAAAATGTGGTATATATACACAATGGAATTCTATGCCTCCATCAGAAAGAATGCCATTGCCCTATTTGTTAGGAAATGGAAAGATTTGGAAAAAATTATATTAAGTGAAGTAAGCCAGGCACAAAGAAATATAGGTCCCATCGTTTCCCTCATTTGCAATAACTAGTATATGTCTGAGACAAGCAGAAAAGGTCAAATGAGTTGATGTTAGGGGAATGAACCCCAAGATAAGTATTCAAATGTTTTTTTTCTTCTTTCATGCAATTGTTTCTAACATATTTATAAGATGATTTCTGTGTTGCTTTGTATATCCCTCCCCCACGGTATAACCCCTGCTTTCACTGTATTTTAATTTGTGGAAGGGAAGGGCAAAAACAAATGATTTAACTAGGATACAGGTGGACCCACTGCAACAATGAGATGTATAAGTCGTTATGTCGAAAAACGAACTTTACAGCTTTGGTGTGGGAGCAGGAGGGGGAAGGACCGGGTAGGGGGAGGAGGAAGTATGGAAAAGGATGGGAAGGGGAAACAAAGAGGAGGCAACAATGCTTGATAAGAAATGTATTCGTTATCTTGCCCATGTAATTGTAACCCTTCTGTATGGTATTCTCACAATTAAAAAAAAAAGGAAATTAAAAAAAAGAAGAAATAAAAAAATACAGTAATGATTCATCAGTGAGTAGAGTCAAGAAGTTTAATACGGGGCTGGGAAGGTGGCTCAGTGGTAGAGCCCTTGCCTTGCATGCCTGAGGCGCTGGGTTCGATTCCTCAGCACCACATAAGCAAAAAGAAAAAAGTGGCGCTGTGGCTCAAGTGGTAGAATGCTAGCCTTGAGCTGAAGAGCTGAAGGATAGCGCCCAGGCCCAGAGTTCAGGCTCCACGACCGGACCCCCCCCCCCAAAAAAAGAAAAGTTTAATACATCAGACTTCTTTCATTAATAGGGACTTTGAGTCAAGTGGTACTAGAGATGTAGAAAACTGAATATACCTAGAAGCAATAGACACTATATTGGAAATTAACTATATACCATGAGGGGAAAAGAGAGGCAGGGGACAAAAAACTGGGAGAAAACAAAGGAGGGGGTAACACTGTTCAAAAAGTGCCTCACTTACTGCTCTGGGTACTTTTCTAAATCTACTTTCAACTCCTCTAATCATCACAACAACTCTACTCCATACAGTTTGATTCCCATTATATGGAAGAAAATTAACACAAAGGATTAAAAGTTTTCCCAAATTGCATATTCAGAAGCATCACTTATGTAATTGTAACTCCTCTGTACATCACCTTTAAATGCATATATATATATATATATATATATATATATATATATATATATATATATATGCTTGTGACACCATGTGGCAGTGATTCATGCCTGTAATCCTAGCTACTCAGGAGGCTGAGACCTGAAGATCCAGGTTCAAAGCCAGCAGGGCAAGAAAGTCTGTGAGACTCTTATCTCCAATTAACCACCAGAAAACCAGAAGTGTTGCTATGGCTCAAGAGATAGGGTACTAGCCTGGAGCTGAAGAGCTGAGGGATAGCACTATGGCCCAGAGTTCAAGCCCCACGATGGAGAAAAAAAGCAGGGGAGCCTTTTGAGGTCTGTGGATAAAGCTCAATGGTAGAATACCAGACCTTGGGTTCAGCTAGAAAACAACAAAAAGTCATTTATAAATAGTTTTAAGTGATTAGCTTTAGAAGAAAGGGATATCACAAAAGACATCTATATTACTTTTATAAACATCTTTGATTCCTAGATTATATGAATTTTATAAACATCTTTGATTTCATAGATGATATAAAAATGCACAGCATTTACCCCCAAATCAACTCTACTGACCTAGGCATATAGGCATGGGTATTAACAATTCGTGGGGAAAAGACCCGAGAAAAGAACATGTGATGGACAAACCAAAGGTCTCCAATAAGACAATGCTGCCCTACATATCTTCTGAATCCTAGATTACATAGAGATTACATACTCACTCCTTCACAAAGCAATAGAAATAAGTTTGAATGCTTTGAATGTTTACTTAGATCCCCAAGAAATGGTATATTAGTAAAAGTAGAATTGAAGATGAGAGGAAATATGGATTCAATCAATAACAAAGTACATCTAGTCTGGGCACAATGAATCCAAGAACAATCCAAAGAACTAATTCTGTAAATGAGCCAGCAACAGAACTGAAAAACCAAATACCATAATTCCCTATGCATAACCACTGTGGCAGATATCCATAGAAAAATGAACTGGACAGATGATCATGTTTTTATTTTCTCACATATTTTACAGGTAAACTATATCTCACCTAGTGTGATATGTTTATAATAATTTTGTCAACTTCTCTGAAAATTTACTGGAAATCTGATTCAGTTTTCTATTTCTATTATGACTCCTTGATTTCACTAGACTGTAAGTTTCATATTGACAATGATATTTGTGTGTTTCTTTACTTCTGTATCTACAGCATTTAGGAGAGAAGTCACCTTCACCAATGTATCAATAAATATTAGTTGAAAAATATGAATTTTCTTCCTTTTTTTCTGGAGCATGTTTAAGCAAAATAATATTTTAGTGATAGCATATGTATGTAAATAGAAAGCCCCCCAAAACAAAATATGATCAAATGCATGTTTTTCCTTGCCCTTCCAAATGATAGTTGTAAAAGGCAAATATTTTAAGGCTGAATGTGTGGAGTTCAGTGGTAGAGTGCTTCATGCATACATCAAATATTGGGTTCAGTTCCTAGCATCAACAAGAAGGGATGGGAAAAGAAGGGATGGTGGAGAGGGGAGAAGAAGGAAGGAAGGGAGAGGAGGGGAGAAGAAGGAAAGAGAACAGAGGAAGAAGAAGAGGAAGAGGATAGAGGAAAGAAAGAAAGATAGAAAGAATGAAAGAAAGAAAGAAAGAAAGAAAGAAAGAAAGAAAGAAAGAAAGAAAGAAAGAAAGAGAAAGAAAGAAAGAAAGAAAGAAAGAAAGAAAGAAAGGAAGGAAGGAAGGAAGGAAGGAAGGAAGGAAGGAAGGAAGGAAGAAAGAAAGAAAGAAAGAAAGAAAGAAAGGAAGAAAAGAAGGAAGAAAGAAAGAAAGAAAGGAAGGAAGGAAGGAAGGAAGGAAGGAAGAAAGAAAGAAAGGAAGAGAAAGAAAGAGAGAGAAAGAAAAAGAGAGAAAGAAAGAGGGAGAGAGAGAGGAGGAGGAGGAAGAAGAGGAGGAAAAAAGTGCTTCTGCTAGAATAAATATGAGACTTATAAAAATAGAAAAAAAATAACAATAACAGCAGTAAGGAGGCATTAGAATACCTGCAAAGGTAGATAGGATTTGAGGTTGTAAGTTGCATTACTCAATGTAATGTATTCAAAAGTATATTAAAGCCAGCCCCAAACTCTTCATAATTCTCCATCCACATTTTTTTAAATTTTGCATCTATACAATGACTACAATTTTATTGGTAGTTCAATGCTTTTGTAAGCCTGAAAAAGGTGGTTAGGCAATTGTAAAGGAGGACAAGATACCCAAACTGAATGGCTAGATCACAGAAAAGAAAGAAAAGAAAAGGAATTTTAAAAAGCAGCACTAACAAAAACTAACATATCATTCTTGACAGCTTTTCCTAGAAGTCCTTCTTAATTTCTAAGTTCCATGGGGTGAGGGGCCAAGAAGCCAAGCTATAGCAGCAGAGCTAAGCAAACTATAGTAACAACATGGTGTTATGAAAACAAAAGCTAGACCTCAGGAGCGAAGCCAAGACTTCTGAGGATCTCCCAAATAGAAGGCAGACAGGACCACCCTTCACACATGCTGACTGCAACTTTTCATTGACTGTAACCTGTGCCCCCCCAACAGAGTGCTAGACCAACTAAATCATCTCAGCAATAGAACAGAGGAAATAATTTTACTCACAATAGTTATTAAATCAGAAAAGCCATGGTGTCTCATGTCTGAAATATTAGCAACTCAGGACATTGAGATATAGTAGACCTTCCAACAACCTAGTCAAAAAAGTCCAAAACCACCAGCCAAAAAAAATGGACTGGAGACATGGCTTAAAGGATAGAATACCAGCAAAGTGAGTATAAGGACCTGAATTCAAACCCTGCTACAATCACACACACACACACACACACACACACACACACACACACACACACACACACACACACACACACACACACACACACACACACACACACACACACACAGAGTTTCATTTCAAGAGGACTATTTGACCAAAAACCGTAGGGTACAAACAACTAAAAGTAAGGGAAACAATTGCAGGTTTAAGTTACTAGAAGAGAGACAAGATTTTCAAGTTTAACATAAAAATTTTAGAAAAACTAATCCATTCAAAGAATATATGAAATAACTAAAAAGAAAGTTAGCTCCCCTATGACCCAGCAATCCCACTTTTGGGCATTTACCCAAATAATCACAAACAAGACCATATTAAAGCTACCAGCACAACTATGTTTATTGCAGCATTATTTACCATAGCTAAGATAGGGAATCAATCCAGATGAATGGATTGGTAGATGAATGGATCAAGAAAATGTGGTATATATACACAATGGAATTCTATGCCTCCATCAGAAAGAATGCCATTACCCCATTTGTTAGGAAATGGAAAGACTTGAAAAAAATTATATTAAGTGAATTAAGCCAGGCACAAAGAAACATAGGCCCCATGGTTTTCCTTATTTGCAATAACTAGTATATGTCTGAGACAAGCAGAAACAGTCAGATAAGTTGATATTAGGCGAAATGAACCCCAAGATGAGGACTCAAATGGTTTTTCTTTCTTGCTATTGTATTTTCACAATAAAAAAAGAAAGTTAACCTAGAAGTTTGAGACAATAAAAACCAGACAAATAAAAGGATGGCAAGAAGTTGGGTTACAAAGTGGGTGCAAACTGGGAACAAATTAACAGCCAGGAAGGAGAGAGAACTTTATTATACAGGAGGGCAATTAGATGTAATAATATTGTATTATGTAGTTCAAAAAGGCTTGTATATATATTTTCTCTTAGGTAAGTTGAAGAATGGAATAATAAAGTGTTCTGACAATGAGGAAACGATTTTCAGTGGTAGGATTTATCTTTCCTTTTTAGAAGTTAAATATACAATATGCTATAGGGAGAAGGTGATCAAGACATAATGTTTTCAGTCATGTTCATTCATTTTGTTTGGGCTTTTGTAGGAGGGGGGTTGTAGATAAATGGAATGACCAGTGCTCCTGAACTATTCTTAGTTGATACATCAACCAGTAGTTCATGACAACTCTGATCAAACGTTGCAGCTCTTCATCCCTCAAAAACTAGCAAGGGAATGGCAAGAACACTAGGGATTTCAGAAACATGGAACTTCTGTTTCCTTGTGCTCACAATGTCAAGCCAACTTAACATCCAGAAAGGAGAGTTCCTGCCATAACCTTTGAAGACTCAAGGAGATAGCTCCTGTTTCTACCAGAATGATTCCTTGAGACCATTCAGACTAGAGAAACAATGAGGATTTCTAGGGTTAATTTCTAGTATGAAAATGAAGCTAGCGATAATGTTATTATCAAGATAGAAATTCTGTGCCACCCACAATTATTTGAACAAATAGATCTGTAAGAATTGATTCTAAGAGAAAACTATAGTGTGATACCCTCTTCTATCAGAACGTTAAAATATTGTTATTGTTTTTCAATGAAAATTTTAGACTAGGGAACATCCTGAACATAATATGTATAGATATGTGTGTATAACTTTCTGAACACTGTATGTATAGGTATGTATATATGTGTGGGATATGCACAAACATACACTTACATACACACCATGTTTCAGTTTTGTTTTGTAGTAAGACCTGGTAAGTATGGAAATCCCTCTGATCAGAGATTTTCTTGGCAAATGTCATCACTCTAACCTGGTTTTTGACAGTGTTTAGCCAGGAATGCACTAGTATAAATTGAATCAAAAGCCTTCAACTCCTTTTTTTAGCCTGTTTTGATGTTTGCATGTTTGCATTATAAGCAGAGTAAATGAATATTGATCATGTTTCTGCTTAAATGTATGATGCATGAAGCAAACTGTAGTTTTTATTTTGCTTTCTGAGAAAGTAAACTAGCACTATACAGAAACTAAATTTGTTTTTTGTAATACTGTGCAATGTTGTTCTTAAGGAATATAATGAAAACATTCACATATAACATAAGGAACAATTTTGCTGTCTATGCCTGATTATAATTTGCTCTGAGGTCAGTTGAGGAATGGAATGATAAAGTGTACTTTCAATGGGGAAATCATTTGCAGTGGTAAGATTTATCTTTCTTTTATAGAAGTTAAATATTTATAATTTCATGGAATTGTTTCAAGAAAAGATAGTGTCTTTAAAAGTGAGCAGAGCAGTTTTAAAGTAGATTTATTTGTAAACATTTTTAAAAAGTTCACCCAAAATATACTGTACATGTTTTATATGGTTAAAGAGAGTCATCTATTATCTTATATCCTTAAAAGTCACCTTTGTGTTAAAATAAAGAAAAAAATATATTCAAGGCAAGCAAAACAAAACCTGAAAAAATGTTTTATATAGATTTCTTCTACAGTTTCCTGCAAAGGAAGCACAAAGAGTGATGAAGGAATAGGAAATGTAAGTAAGGGGAAATAACATACCATGAGCTCATATTGCTTATATAGAATAATAAGAATCTAGATGTTAAAAACAAAAAGCACAGGAGCTGGGAAGGTGGCTCAGTGATAGAGCGCTTTCCTTGCATGCATGAGGCTCAGCACCACATTAAAAAAAAGCAGGACATGGTGCTGTGGCTCAGGTGGTAGAGTGCTAGCCTTGACATGAGATGCTGAGGGACAGTGCCCACGCCCAGAGTTCAGGCCCCATGACCCCAACATAAAAAAAATTAAAAGAAAAAAAAACACAAAGAAAGAGCAAAAGAAAAGGAGAATCGGATAGTTTAAGAATATTTTATTGTCTTGGAAATCAAATACCAATGTACCTCACACTGTTATGTATGCTATTTCCATCAGGTATACATCAAAAAAGAAAGAAGTAGATAGGTTGTATAAAGATTTTTTTAAATAAGAGAAATAAGATAATAAACAAAAAAATCACTTGAGAACTCAAAATATCAAACAAAATGTGGAAAACAACCAAACTAAAAAGAAAAAAAGCATAGATATAAAAAACAAAATTGTAGTGAATAAATGTATTATAAATAAGTATGTTAAAAGTCCAGTAAAAGACAGATGATCATATTTTACTAATAAATCAACAACTATATATGCTGCCTATAAGAAATACAAATTTAAAGGTGGCTCTCCACTGGTAAAATAATTTAGTACAGGATGGGGAAGACATGCATGCTTTTGTATGACATCTGTATAGAGCGATGATTTTATATGACCTATAAATGATGTTATAATTATCCAAACATCTCTTGACAGAAACAAATTGTCCTTGAATTCTAAGGCTACAGACACTTCAAACTTCAGTAGTAGCTGAATTGTTGTGATCTGTAAGCAACTAATGCAAATTGATATCTGTTGAGGCAAAAATAAATTTTCCCAATTTAATTAACTTAACTGAGATACCATTATCTGCATTTTATAATTTTGATCCCTTCTGAGTCCTACTGATAGAAGTTGATGATAACAGTCAGGAAATTGAGGGCTTACAACCCTTGCAGGCAATAGGTGTGAAGCTAATAAACCAAAATTCAAAAGCAATAAAGGGGTGGGGGGGAGGTAAGAGGCTAAAATGGAACATGTGATCAGAAAGACATGCTGATCAAGGACAGAAGGACAAGAAAGTGAGAACCTAGAATACAGTCTTTGTGTCACAACCCTATATAGAAAGATATGGAGACCCACCAATCTGAGGACAGTTTTCCAGAGCCAAGAAACTTGCCCAAATAAAATACATAAACCCCTGGGCAAGGTCATTGCTGTGGCTCAGGCTCATGAACTGAGCTCACACAAACTTTATATATCACAAAAATTGTCTTAAATGATTTCCTTAAAAGTTAGTATTGAGTATTTTGATTAACTAGCTATTGTTTTTAATTGGTGTCTGAGAGATAAAGTAGCAGGACCCAAGACATAAGCCTTGCTCCCAGCTTGTATTGATTGGTACACTATAATCCTCTGATTAGATGCCCACCTTGTTGCTCTTGATCAGGTATTCTGTAAATCTTTGCTTTGTCTTCTCTCTTGCCTTACTAAATTCTTTTACTAATCTGTGGCCTCTAAATATCTATGACAAAATGGTGGTTCATACACAAAGACTTCACAAAATTCCTGCCTTTTCAGCCTGGAATCACAGACATGGAGACACCACAGGTCTTGACCAGGGTAATTCCCTGGTGAGACCCAAGGATCTCTTCATTTGGGAGTCTGGAATTTATTCTTCTGAAGGGTTAAGGACCTGAGACTTATACAGACTCTTCTGTAGAATGATAGACTTCCCTTGAAATTGCTATGTCTCTGGCCAGGGAAAACTCCCTGGTGAAACTAATAAATACAAACAAAATTGGGTTTTAACCTCCTGCAGTCCACAGGGGTGAAGGGCCTCTCTGTCCTCTACATTGGTACTTCTGACTCCTGTGGGGTCTCTGCCTATTTCCTCACACTTCTATTTTCAAATCCTTGACTCCTTGTGTGGCATCATCTCTGCCCTGATGAAGGATTCCCTTTTCCCTTCCTCGATCCAATCACACCTGCATATGTTGATTTCACAGGTTGCGGGTCTCTCAGACCTGGTAATGACACTTGGAGTGGTCTCCTTCTTGAGACCATCTGGACATGTCCCTCTGACTAAGGGAAATATCCTATTGGGATAGGACCCTGATTCTATCCACTGAAGGTATTTAGGGCCCTTTTCTTAGCATGGGATGTTCTGAGGAGGAAAGGGCATCAGACATACCCCCTACCAACACGAGAGAAGCTGTTTCCATCCTCTCAGACTCATGCCTGGGCTGCATTCTTGGACACTTGGCTAAATTGATCTTCAAACACTTCTTTTTCTTTCTTTGCTACATGACATACCTGGTTTAAAAACTGCCAGATCGAGAAATCTGACCTTAAAACAACATTCAAGCATAGCATCATTTTGCAATTTTTGCTCTCAGTTCTCTAAATTCTTGATGCCCAGGTCTGACATCTCTCTGTCAGGATCAGGAGCTCCAGGAGTGATGTAGAACATGTCTGGAACTCAGCCCTGAAACTAAAGGCTCACATGATAGTGCTGATGACCCTCAGCTCTCCTCTACCATTACCTGAAAGCCAATCCAGTAACTACCTTCTTAGGTTCTCCCAGTTTCTCAAAGCATCCTCCCTCTGAGAATCTGCTTCCTTTGTCCAGTTCTTCTGGAGTGTTATGTTGGTTTAGGTACTTCTCTTCCTTTGAACCAATAATCTCCTTCACATATGGAATTGGGATAGACATTTAATGTCTATCTTTAAAACTCTACAAAAGACTGATGGATCCTTTCCTCTCTTTTATTTTTCCCAGAAAATTAAGCACTTCTTCTTTTCTTTTTTCCTATTCTGTCTTTACTACTCTCACCTCCCGGATAGATTTCACTTAACTCTTCTACCTTCTACCCCAAGGACCTTTTGGATCCCTTTTTTTTCTTCTCTTTTGTTCTTCTTTTCTTTCATTTTTTCTCGTGTGTGTGTGTGTGTGTGTGAGTGTGTGTGTGTGTGTTTGTGTGTGCATGTGTGTGTGTTGTAGTTAACATCCAAGCCAATTCACAAGTTTCCTTGTCTCTGATTTGTATCCCATTTGTCACTCCTCAGGTTCACAAAAATGAAGACAAGGGCTGGGAATGTGACTTAGTGGTAGAGTACTTGCCTAGCATGCATAAAGCCCTGGGTTTGATTCCTCAGCACCAAATAAACAGATAAAGTCAGAAGTGGCACTGTGTCTCAAGTAGCAGAATGCTTGCCTTGAGCAAAAGAAGCTCAGGGACAGAGCCCAGGCACTGAGTTCAAACCCCAGAACTGTCAAAAAAAAAAAAAAAAGGACAATTGTTCCCAAATTATGGTACAGCCCTCTGGCTATTCCCACAAAAAGAATTTCCCATTTGCGTGTAAATGCAGAATTGGTGGGAAAGTATTACTTTCATCTGTTTGGGGTCACTGCCCTCCATCTTCCAGCAGCTAGACTTCACAGAAGTGAACTCTGCTGAGATGGTGCTAACATAATAGGCAGAAGGCCCATGCCATATTGCCACCTCCTGTGAGGAACTGTGATTAGTCTGTGGCTAAAAAAATGGAATGCTGTTGGATTAATGTAATTATGAGTGTTATTTTATGCATTACTGTTTCAAACACTTGACAAAAATTGTATTTTCATCTGGAATTCTAGAAATGCATTAATTCTTTGAACCTTCTTAACAGAAAGACTTCAGATAGGCTCAAGACTTCCCAAAAGGAACCTGGGCCATACTTAGGGAAAACTGTTGATAAAACTGGGTTTTTAGACACTAGAGCAAAAGTCCAAGAGTCCCACCTTGGGTCTGGCCACTTACCCTCATATGCCAAATAAGGAGACTATTGGGAGGCAGAGAATGGAGATTTATTGTCTGGCAGCCATAGGAAGACAATATTTGAGTATATTTTCAATCATCTTCAGGGGTATAGACATTGGTTTCAGGTTAAATACTAAGAACTGGTAGCAGACAGTGAGAAAGGTACACATATTTCAACAGTCCCAAATCCCTGAAGTCCAGTAGACCATTATCTAAATCTCTGTCTGGGGAGGAGTTTCAGAGAACTGTTATCATATTACCATCAGAATGGGGAACAGGAACAACTGGCCTTGTAGATCTCTCGAGTTTTCAGCTGCTTTCATTAAGATAAGAACCAAGCATCACCAGCAATATTATTATCAGTGAATTTTCACTTTCCTGCAGCCCAAGGTGACTGCAAGGTAACTGTGACAAAGAATAGCTCAGATCAGAGGACATAGATACAAAGTTAAGGAACTTGTAGCTAATGATAAGACCCAACAAAATCATGGTTTACATTGTCCTTTACATTGTATTAAGGTTAACCAAGTTGGATAAGTTCAAATTACCATTTGTAAATTATTCCATCAAGTTTCTCAACTTAGAGAAGGAGTTATTTAAGAACAACCTTGTGGGAAATAATGCCATTTTCACGATGTTGATCCTTGTCATGGCTGCCTTGACTTTGCTTCATTCTAGGACCTTTAGTATATTCTTCTTCCTTTTTTGCTATTAAATTGCCTTATTAACTTTCTGATCAAATTTGTTTCTTCTCCCCTCCAGGCAATAAGGTTACAGATCATGCTACAACATAGCTTCCAAAAATTACTTTTGACTTCCCAACATCTCTCAACCTCCTGAATTTGCTTACTTACAATTTTATTCTGATATTTGATCAGATCCCATTATGTCTCTTAGAATACTCCATAACAGACACATCATTAAGGAGTAGCTCACTGACCCGATCCAGCTCATGCAGTTACAAGAATATGAAACATTGGCCTCATTTAAACTAGGATTGGTTTTGTTTTGCCATGGGGGGTAGGAGAAGGGGAATGTGGAAGATGCTCCCTTGTAAGGAAAAAGAATGGTCAGAAAAGCATTAAGGTCAAATTGAACGTGAAGGTAAGCCATGTATGCAAAAATGAGCCAAATAAGAAATGGAAGTGAGTCAAATGCAGGAAACAGGCCAAATAGAATGCACAAATGAATCAAGTACATGAAAACAGGCCAGATGGAATGGGGACATAAAAACTGAGCTTTCAAGATGTTCCTGTGTGTGTGAAATTTGAATTATGATCCAGGAAGGAGACAACCAATCAATACAGCCCATTTAAGGGAAAAAGCCAATCCAAAGTAGCCTAACTCCAACTATAAACACTATTACCATAGCCCTTTGCCTATCTGCTTGCTGTATCTACCATGTACTAAGGTCATAACAAGGCTTCAGTTTCTCTTACTCTATTGCCTTGGTAAATTCATTTACCAGCTCCAAAATCCATGAAATAACTCAAAAGTTAAAACATAACCAGGAAGTAAAATTTGCAAAATCAGGAAATCAATCAGCTCTCCCAATAGTTCCTTTTTAGTACAATGAGTTATAAAAAAGATGGTACAAATGAAGGCCGTCTTGTACTTGCTTTCTCCTTTGACTTGTTAAGAAGCTACAAAGTCTGTGGACTGGTAGAGAGATATAAAACAAAAGGGTATGTTGGGCGAATGGAAAACTGAAAATTCATACCTATTTTTTTTCTGTGTTTGGGATAAGCCTAGATCACTTATCTCTGTGTTTTACAATAAGAAGACTGGAACATTGACCACATTTTAAGTACTTCTTGTCTATAATGATTAGACTGCGATATATTCCCCATCTTAGAAAGCATAAAGATCCTGGGGAAACAATCACATTTTCAGTCTTTATGTTCATTTCTTCTGTGAGACACAATAGGTATTTCATTCTCCTTTTCCTATTTCTCACTACTTCCTTCTGTCTTACTAAATAAGGTCTGGCTAACTTTCCACTTCATGAGACTCTTAACTTTTGTCATATATCTCAAACTGCTTTTTCATTGTGGATCTCAAGAAAGCACAGGGACAGCCCCCACTCTGCTTCCTCCCCACACTCCCCCCTCTTCTCCCACCAATCCCTTCCTTTTTCTATTCATAATGTAAAATCTTTTTGTTCTTTAGCTCCTTACAAAGTGAAACAGACAAATTTCTCTGAAATACTAAAAGAGCCACCAGTGGACTGTGATATCCATGGAAGAGAGTATAAGTTACAGATGCTCAAGTATGCTCAAATCACAGGCTGACCTGTGAAAGAATAGAGAAAATTGAAGAAATGAGATTCCCATTTTAATTTATTTTTGCTTGATATCATGTGAAGAAAAGACTGCTCCCTGAAATAACAGTTTGAAACTTAGCTATTCAGATACACAGGACTCCACAAAAATTGACCAGAAATAATGTCTCTGCTTGTATGTTTGTGACAGGAAAATTATAGTAAGGCATTAATGACTCTCAATGTCATGTTAGTTGGTAGAATGATATCCAACAATAGAGAATTCATACCCATTTGTGGGCTTATATCATTGCATTTATATTTCATAAAGATAGATACATAGGTGCTTACATATCATTGATTCTATGCTAATATGCTTAGAGAGTTTCTCTCCAGGGAAGTAGTATTACTGATTTATTTTCTGATAATTCATGATATACCAAAATATGTTCAAGAGTTGATATAGCAATATACTTTGTTTGGGGATGATGATTATATATGTATGTTCCTTTGTGTGTGGGGTTGGGGTGTGTAGCTGGTCTTAGGGCTTGAACTCAGGACCTGGGGGTACTGTCCCTTAGCTTTTTTGTTCAAGGCTAGCACCCTACCACTTGAGCCACACCTCTACTTCTAGTTTGGGGTAGTTAATTGTAGATAAGACTCCCACAGTCTTTCCTATGTCCAGGCTGTGATCCTTGGATCTCAACCTCCTTATTAGCTAGGATTACAGGCTTGAGCTACTGGTGGCTGGAGATTTTATTTTTTTTAATTTAAGCTAATTAATTAATTAATTAATTTGTGTGTGTGTGTGTGTGTGTGTGTGTGTGTGTGTGTGTGTGTGTGTGTGTGTGTGTGTGTGTGTGTTGATCCTGGGGCTTGAACTAAGGGCCTTGGCACTGTCCTGAGTCCTCAAGTCTAGGATTCTGTCATATAAGCCATAGCTCCACTTCCCCCTGTTTTGACTTAAGAGTATCATTGACTTTCATACCTGGACTGGCTTCAAACCATGATGCTCATATCTAAGCCTCCTGAGTAACTAGAATTATAAGCATGACCTACCAGCTTCTGGACAAATTTATATTTTTATGCTTAAAATTATGTTTAAAAATTAATTCTGTCTTTTACTTTTGATCTTCTTATTGAACTATTTCTGGTACGCATACACAGGAAAGTAAATTCTCTCCTAAAAGATTGCCAATGGGATATATATGTTTTTCCAGTGTTTCTTAAGCATAAACTTGGGGAAAAAAAAGAAAGTTGAAAGTTAATTTAATAGAAACAATGCTAACTGTAATTGCTAAGATTTTCATAACATTAACTTATTAAGTGCCAGATGCTATTATAAGAACTTTCAAATACTATTTAATCCTCATCACTCCAGTATGAGTTAAGTGCCTTGCCCAAGGCACACAGCTGTTCTTAAGGAGGTGATTATTAGAATCAGGACATTATTGTGGGTTTGGGTGGACCTTTATAAAAGACATTTCAGTGTTCAAGAATCTGTCAGGGTACTCTCACAATGTTATGTTGTTGTTTGATTTTGTTTTCATTTTTTGAAATACATTGTTAACAAAAATAAAAACTTAGAATGATTGAAGTTGCACCTGTTTTAATAAAGTGCTATTTGTGGTCATCTTAGCAATCTCATGAATTTGACAATCACTCATTCAATAGATAGTTACTTGCGAAAGGAATTCTGGGCATTGAGAATTTGATTATGATGTGACAGAACAGGATATCTGCTCTCCTAGAGACTAAATTGTAGCAAGGAACACATATAATAATCAGATAAGGATAACACTAAGCAAAATCATTTTAAGTTCTTAAAGACTCCTAAGCCTTGATTTTCTTTTCTATTAATTAAAAATAATACTACATATTTCATAGCTTCTGCTGAGATTTAATGAAATAATGTGTGGAAAATATTTACTACCATAACAGTTACATATTTTTATTTTTTATTTGAATGTCTTCTTCAGTTTTTTTTTTCCTGCTTGTAAAACTACATACACATACATTAACAAGAGTTAAGCAACATACGTAACTTCTCAAGTATTCCAAAATAGTAATTTCCGTTTGTCTCTGAAAAATCTAGTCCCTCACCAGGTCTCTGGTCCCTAGTGTTAATAATATTCTATTGCCTGTTCAATTTTCTGTCATTATTAGTAGCTTTGTGGAATTTAAGATAAATATTTGCATAAGAAATAGTTTTTATTGAAATGATCCTAAATCAACATATTCTTTGTCATTTGTGATATTCCCCCTAGGAAATAGAATGAATAATAAATGGATGACCAGATGTTGGATTTACTTAAGTACTTAATAGAGAGTTTATATTTGAGGCATTTAACCATAACCAAACTTCAGCTATGTTTTTGTCTTAGAACACATATTTTTGCTAACTTTGTGACTACAGAGCGCTTGAAATATCAACTCTGTTTTGCTTCTGGATCAAAGAGAATTCACTAGTATGAGTATGTATAGAAAGACAAAGTAAAGAATACTCTAAAAACACAGCTTTATTCTGGCATTATAAATGGCATTGTTCACAAGGAAATACCTGTGTAGGTCTGTGGTTGCCAAATTACAGATATGAGAATAATGAGTTACAGTATACACCTTGAGGTCCTTTTTCTTAGAATGCTACAAAGCACTGCAAGTTTGAACATCAGAAATGCACAGGTAATTTCACTGTACACACACATACTGTAAACATTTTAGTAACAGAAACTTCATGGCACTTGGTGTGTGCAGGACTACTTTTTTGCAATTGTACAAACATTTATCTCCTATACAGCCCTTATTTTTCAGATATGGAAATGAGGCTAGAGAAAAATTAAATTTCCTAAGATTATGTAGCCTGTCAATGGCTCCAAGCTGGATTTAGCACTGGCCTTTTGGCTTTTGATCTAAATTCTTCACCTTTTTACTTGTGTTAAAATCATGTGAGAGAAAAACTTAAGGGAAATAAATGAGAAGTCAAAAGCTGGTTTTGTTTAATCATGCATTACTAAATGTATTATTTACAATAATAACTAACATATTCTAAGGTGTGATTATACAAAAGGGAATACATTGTGATTCTGCAGGGAGCAAACGCTATAGCTATATTAATTCTAGGATATAGATGTACTTTATCAGAAGGTTTACTTTCTTAGGAAAAAGTAGGACATAAGTATTCCATATGTAAGACCAAAATTTTGTGAGGTTTGGCAAACAATCATATAGTGGCAGCCACTTCCAAAAGAAGACGGTGTGTCTAGTTAAATATTTTCATTAAAATTCAAGTCTGATTTCTTTTTGTTTTAAATTTCTGTCTTATAGTTTTCTAATCTACCTTACTAGGATGTGTAACTATCATCTATACAGACTGATGTGTTTCTATTATGTCCCAGAAAGTTGTATGACTTAATCTATATAGTAATTGAAATCTTTGAAAAGGATAAAAAGAATAACTACCATAGAAAAGAAGGAAGAATTATTTCAGCTAATAAATAAAGAAAAGCCAAGGACCATTAAACAAACTGTATATCATATTGACTTGAGTTATTTTGTCTTTCTCAATAAGGATTATACTACTAGTTACTATTAATACTCTTGCATCATTAACATAGCAATTTAGATGCATCATTAATTACATTAATCATTAATCATACTATTTACCTCCTTTAGGTCATTGTGTCTTTATAGTCCATAATTTCATAATATGTGATTCACTCTGGGTCAGAAGCTTATGCACTCCTTCAGGCTTGGCCAAAAACAATAAAAATAATACCATTACTGGGGCTTGAACTTAGGGTCTCACACTCTCCCTTGACTATTTTGTTCAAAGCTGGGCCTTGGTCACTTGAGCAACAGTTCTAATTTTGGATTTTTGATGGTTAGTTAGAGATAATAGTTTCACAGATTTTTTCTGCCCAGGCTGGCTTAAAGCTATGATCCTCATAATGCAGTCTCTGAGTAGTTAAGATTTCAGGCATGACCCACCAGTGCCTTGTTCATTAAGGTTTTTAAATTTACTTCTGTTTTCTTGTCTTCCTCCTAAAATTATTGTGAGAAAGTGGTTAGGCCTATAATTTATTAAAAGAAATGATCAGCTGATTTTTGTATTACAGTAAAAGTAGCAGCAATCCTTTAATAATTTCTATTTCTCATTTGGGTTATTTCAAGCGTTTTCCAGTTTCATGTAAAATAAAATTTCATACTTTTATACTTTCAGTCAACTCAAAAATCATTTGCAAAATCTGATTTCTTTCAAAGTAAGATATACTTATTTTCCGTTTAATGCCATTAACATGAATGACCCTTACATAGCCTTGATGTTGGTATGTAGGGAGTGTGCTGCAGATATTATAAATCTGTTTAACCTCACAGCAACCTAACAGCTGTCTTATTCCATATGTGCTCCAGATACATTTTCCAGAATCCTTTCATGGATCATACATGTATTAATATGCACACAAAACTTCAGTATGTTCATTAAGCATTAACATTTCTTATTTTCTAAACATCCCTTCCTGATGTGTCCTATGTCAAGATGTGCCCTAAGAGTAAGACCTGCAGTATGTGAGCTGTGTCTCGTCAGCAGCAGCTGTGTGTGACCTGGAGCCCACAGTGTCCTCTCCTTCAATGCTGGTACCATGTTCACGCTTCAATTCGTATTCTCATCAGGCATCACGGATTTTTTTTTCCCTCTGCACAAAAGCTTACTTAATAAATATATTGGTAAAGGCACCCTACTCTTAATTTCATAAAACATTGATCAATAAACAAAAATCAATAGTTGAGACCAACTATAATTTTAAAATTAAGGGACAAAGACTCTCTCTTTCAAAGGAAGTACAAAAGGTTCCCCAAATAAGTGATGATTTGCTCTGTTAACATGGTATATATTGCATTGTTGCCTGCCTGCCTGCCTTCTTTTCTTTCTTTCTTTCTTTCTTTCTTTTTCTTTCTTTCTTTCTTTCTTTCTTTCTTTCTTTCTTTCTTTCTTTCTTTCTTTCTTTCTCTTTCTTTCTTTTTCTTTCTTTCTCTCTTTCTCTCTTTCTTTCTTTTTCTTTCTCTCTCCTTCCTTCCTTCCTTCCTTCTCTCTTTCTCTCTTCTTTCTTTCTTTCTTTCCTTTCTTTCTTTTCTTTTCTTTTCTTTCTTTCTTTCTTTCTTTTTCTCTCTCTTTCTTTCTCTCTCCTTCCTTCCTTCCTTCCTTCCTTCTCTCTTTCTCTCTCTTCTTTCTTTCTTTCCTTCTTTCTTTCCTTCTTTCTTTCTTTCTTTCTTTCTTTCTTTCTTTCTTTCTTTTTCTTTCTTTCTTTCTTTCTTTCTTTCTTTCTTTCTTTCTTTCTTTCTTTCTTTCTTTCTTTCTGTCTGTCTGTCTGTCTGTCTGTCTGTCTTTCTTTCTTTCTTTTCCTTTCTTTTCTCTGAAGAGTTGAAAAATGATTTCTTGTAAAGTCACAGAAGTATATGTCCTAGTATAAAATAACCTAACATTTGAACTTATATTATGCTTTGGTGAAAATCTATACATTTATTTATCAGAAGCAGCAACACAAACAGCTAATAAATGAATGAAGAAATATATAACATCCTTATTTATAAAAGAAATACAAATCAAAACAACACTGAGATTTCATTTTATCTAGTAAGAATAGTAATTATGAAAAACAAAAACAAGTGCAAGCAAGTAGATGGGGAGAAAGAGCTGTAACACAGTTCTCTTAGGAATGTGAATTAGTCAAGAAACCATGAAAATCAGCAGGGTGGGGGGATAAGAAGAATAAAAGAAGGGGTGGCTTTCTTTAAAGCACATTTATAAGCATGTTTAGAAATATTATAATGAAAACACTATACAATTATTCTAATAAAACTTAAAATATGGCCAGCTACCAGTGATGCCTGTAATCCTAACTACTCAGGAAGCTTACACATGAGGATCATGATTGGAATTCAGCCTGGGCAGAAAAATCCCTGTGAGACACTTTTCTCCAATTAACCACTCAGAAACTGGAAGTGGAACTGTGGTTCTAAGTGTTAGTACTTTAGCCTTGAGTAAAGGAGCTCAGGGACAGTGCCCAGGCCCTTGAGTTCAAGCCCCACAATGGAAAAAGTAATAATAACAAAATATGTGGATATAGTACATGCATTCCAAATTTAATGTATTTGTAAGGAAAAATAATATTTGTGCTCAATTATTCTCTTTTGCTTTGAAAAGGGAAAGAAAAAGAAGGAAGGAAGGGAAAAAATTCAACCTTTAGTTCATAAAACAACTTGAAAACGCTTATTTGATTGTATATTAGCGTATTATTTGTGCAAGGAAAAAAAGTTACAAAAATCTCCAGTGTATAAACATAAAATAAGAAACAAAGTCTGTATGTATTTCAACTATGAAAGTCAGAACAAATGAACCAAAAAGAGGCACCTTGGGCTGACAGTTTTAAATTTAAAAAAATAATGTCTGCTTCTCATAATTCAGAAATATTTATTATCTAGATTTCTAGGTTTCTCACTACTAGTCTTTATATGACTTTTCAATACATTTGGGTGTTTTTGTTTGTTTGTTTGTTTGTTTAAATTCTGAATTTCTTCTAAGAGAGAAAGACAACTCTGAAACCACCTTCCTGTATTAAGAGATAAATATCTGCCTTAAGAACTTCCATGGTAAATTTCCCTGGCTAGAGTACTGGTTTAAATCTAGAAAATGGAGTTGCCAATTGATACATAAGTAAAATAGAGATGTCTATAAGCCCATTAACCTGTGATAAGACATACTAATGAAATTGTCTAGAAAACAAAACAAAACCAATTTAGCACCACACTTAAGAGAACTGCATTCAAAAAGCCTTGGATGTATAACAGGTAAGTATGAAGTACAGCTTGTACTTGATTGAAAGCTACATTGGATTGATGTCATTCCTTATAGAGAATTTTACTTTTAGATTTATATTTTAGAAAATTTTCAAACAGCTGCTTTTAGTTTAAATAGTTTATTCTTGCTAAAAGCCATGACAGTTCAGAGACATTTTTCTATCAAGGTTTATCTCCACTTGTTAAAATTTAGATAAGACACTGCCAGATTTTCTGCTTCAAAAGAGATAAGAACAAATGTAACCACAGTCCCTGTCCATTCATCATTAGCATGCACGGTTTTACACAACCAAGTGAAAAAAGACATTTATCTTTGCTTAGAAAAATGAGACATCTGCTGGGCACCAGTGGCTCATGCCTATAATCCTAACTACTCAGGAGGCTGAGATCTGAGGATCACAGTTCAAAGCCAGCCCAAGCAGGAAAGTCCAAGAGACTCTTCATATTTATTTATTTATTATTGTGAAAATACTATACAGAGGGGTTACAATTACATGGGCAACATAGTGAGTACATTTCTTATCAAGCATCGTTGCCTCCTCCTTTATTTCTCCATACCATCCCTTCCCTTCTCCATCCCCCACCACCACATCCCCCTCCCACCCTCCCACACACCCCCACCCCGCCAAAGTTATAAAGTTTGTTTTTGACATAAAGTCTTGTACATCCCATTGTTGTAATGGGTCCACCTGTAACCCTACTTAAACAGTTTGTTTTTTCCCTTCCCCTTCACAAATTATATCAACATCAAATACAGTGAAAGCAGGGCTTATACCCTGGGGGAGGTACATACAAAGCAACAAAGAAATTATCTCCAATAAACCACCGGTGGTGCTGTGACTCACGGTAGAGTGATAACCTTGAGCTGAAGAGCTCAAGGAGAGCATACAGGCCCAGAGTTCAAGCCCCATGACTGATTTAAAAAAAAAAAAAGAAAGAAAGAATGAGACATCTAAATCAAACAAAAGAAGAAGCAGTATTTAATGTTTAAAAATACATAATCAATACAATAATAGAAAATTTTAAGATAAAGTGTATAAATTAGTTTTATAATTAACTAAAATTCAGGTGTTTCAAAGATTTTTGGAAAAGATGAAATAATTTGAATCACTATTATTCTAATATTTAAAATTGTAACAGTGACTTCCTATTCAAATTTACAATAGTATTTTTAGTTATCTGAAAAAAAAATTCTGATATAATCTTTTTCAAGTCTTTCCATTTCCTAACAAATGTGGCAATGTCATTCTTTCTGATGGAGGCATAGAATTCCATTGTGTATATATACCACATTTTCTTGATCCATTCATCTACTGAGGGGCATCTAGGTTGGTTCCATATCTTAGCTATGGTAAATGATGCTGCAATAAACATAGTTGCAATAACTAGTATATGTCTGAGTCAAGCAGAAAAGGTCAGATAAGTTGATGTTAGGGGAATGAACCCCAAGGTAAGTATTTTTTTTCTTTCATGCAATTGTTTCTAACATATTTATAAGATGATTTCTATGTTGCTTTGTATGTCCCTCCCCCATGGTATAACCCCGGCTTTCACTGTAAGTCGTTATGTTGAAAAACGAACTTTACAACTTTGGTCGGGGGGCGGGGGGGGGGGGGATGGGGGAGAATCGGGTGGGGAGAGTATGGGAAAGGGATGGGAAGGAGAAACAAAGAAGAGGCAACAATGCTTGATAAAAAATGTATTTGTTATCTTGCCCATATAATTGTAACTCCTCTGTACAGTATTCTCACTATAAAAATAAGGAAAAAAAATTATGACTAGTACATGTAAATTTTATCTACTTATGGATATAATTCTTTAAATATGTACATCATGTACAATGTTGAAATCTATGTAAAATGTCCATATCTATCTCCTTAAATATTCATCATTCTTTGCAATAACAATGTCCAAAACATTTTTGCTAACCTTAGAAAACAGACAGGAAGTATACGAGTTGTCTATGTCCACCCTACTGCGCAATAGAACATTAAGCCTTCTTCCTCTGTCTATCAACAAGTTAGTACTTGATAATCAACCTTTTCCCATCCTTACCTTCCACCTACTACATACCTAGGATAGCTGTGCTACTCTCCATGTCTGTGAGATCAACTTATTTTATATACACATACAAGTGAGATCATGAGGTACTCATTGTTTTGATTTATTTCACTTAACAATAATGTACTAGTTCTTCCAATCCATGTTGCTCCTTTTTTAAAATTGAAAACTAGGGGCTGGGAAGGTGGCTCAGCGGTAGAGCACTTGCCTTGCATGCATGAGGCCCTGGGTTCTATTTCTCAGCACCACATAAGCAAAAAGAAAAAAAGCCGGAAGTGGCGCTGTGGCTCAAGTGGTAGAGAATTAGCCTTGAGCTGAAGAGCTGAAGGACAGCACCCAGGCCCTGAGTTAAGGCCCGACGACTGGACCCCCAAAAAAGTAATAATAAAAATAAAATAAAATTGAAAACTATTTACAGTTTTCTTGATCACACTTTATTTAGTGGATCATGAACACTTAGGCTATTTCCAGGTCTTGGCTTTTTTCAGTAGGACTGTAGTGAATGAAAGAGTGCATGTTATCTTTTGTCCTGTTGATACTCTTCATTCTTATGAAAGTGAGATCTCCTTGTGTTTTTCACTTTAATTTTCCAGATGAATTCCTGATTTGCATTTTCCATATACCTTTTGACCATTTGTATGTTTCTTTTAAGAAATATTAAGTTAGTTGTCCATTGGTTATTGGACATTTGTTTTTCAGTTACTGAACTGAGTTCCTTTTATCTGTGTCTTTTCAATGAAAGTTTTCAGTAATGCTTCCTCCAGAATGAGTCTGTTCCCATCCCTTAAATCTGAGATAGCCTTGTCACCATGGCTATGACTGTCCCACAGAAGAAGGATCATGGACCACCCGTGAACATGGGCAATTGGAAGGATTCAGTATGCAGAAAAGCAAGCTCAGTCTAGCTCCCTAGAGGTTGGGTGCCCATGTGGAGAAAAACAGCATCTTCTTAGGCACATGTAGCCTACTGCCACACTATCCCAACTACATTATCTACCAAGATTATCCAAAACTCAGATCACATCCATAGAACTGCTGTATAACCCATAGAAACAGAAACTGAATTACATTTTTAGCAGAACATTCCACTGAGAATTTGCGGCCATTTTTCATGCACCATTATTTTGGGCATATGTAACTGCTACTGTTAGAAATAAAATTTTCCATTTTTTGAGTGAATTATCTGGAATTGAGATTCTGACCAAACAGAATAAATTCCAACATAAGTGGTTAAAAAAACATCCCAACAACTAAGATGAGAGCTCATACCCTGAATTATCAGGAATGTACACCCTGTCACATTAAAAATGATGTAGAGGCTGAGTTTTCATATGGTTATAAGGGAAGCAGAAATTGAGAGAATCGGGTTAGAGGCCAGTCTGGGGAGGGGGGGGAAGTTTCTGCAACTCTATTGCTACAGAAAATGCTGAGATTGGTGGTACATTTTAGCTTTAGCTAAATGGTACAAAGTGGGGGAAAAATTGAGATATTATCGCACGAACAACTAGCAAGGGCAAAGCCTTGAGTTCAAAATCCAACTAAAACAAAAATAAAGTAGAAAAGCTCGATTTGTTTATCAAATCTTAAATCTTAAAGAAAAATCTAGATAGGTAGTGCATGAAACTTGTACAATTGAACATATTTTAAGAGGAAATGTTTTAAACTAAAATGATCACTTGTGAGAAAGAGTACATTATTTAAAATGATTTAAGTTTTCTTTTTTTGGAAAGATTGGGGGTTCAGCAATAATCACAAAGACCAGAGAAGCCGAGTAAGTTACTGAGGAGTAGTAACCATAATTTGACGTTCTCAGGGACATAGTGAAAGTCAGGGTAAAAGAGTAGATTTTATAAAGTTAGCACTCAGTGATTCAGATGGTTATAGAAATGAGAAATGATGATGCTTACAATGGAGGCTTTGAATTTGAAAATAAGATGGTAGGGTTGAAGTTTCCAAAGTAAATTCAGTGAAGTAAATGTAGAGAAAAATGTAGAATAAATGAAGATTTGCTCCAATCACTTACAATTACTATGATATTCCAAATTTATCAAATTAAAAATACATTTTGAAAAGCAGGGGTACAGGGGCTGAAAAGGTGGCCTTGCATGCCTGAGGCCCTGGGTTTGATTTCCCAGCACCACATAAGCAAAAAGAAAAAAAGCCGGAAGTGGCGCTGTAGCTCAAGTGGTAGAGCGCTAGCCTTGAGTTGAAGAGCTGAGGGACAGCACCCAGGCCCAGAGTTCAGGCCCCATGACCAGGCCCCCTGCCCCCCCAAAAAAACAGGGGTACATATGCTTTTATGCATCTCTCCAGTCAACCTTTATTTTATTGCCTGCTCCTTGCCATGAGTTCTCTGATCATAATCCAGTGAAGGAGATGACATATGGGCAGATACATGACCTATATCAAAAATAAAAAGGCAGAGTAGAACATTTAAGAATATAGTTATGCATATTCAAATGAATATATATCATCACCTTATCATCACAGAAAATAATAAGCTCTACTTTTCAGAAGGCTTTTTCAGAAGTAACATATGAAATGGATTTTCAAGTATGAATCTGAATTCTCCATTTGAATAAGAAAACATATGACCATGAGAGAAAAATAAATACAAGAATGCACAGAATTGAAATATTGTATACAAAATGATGGATGGAAATTCCAGACCATAATTTGGATAGAGCTGAACCATTATAAGGAAGTTTAAAACATTAAAATGGGGGATAATGATAAGTGTCACAGCATGGAAAGTTTTGTGTCTTCTGTAAGACAGAATCCACCCAATATAGAAGACCATGACTGAAGAATAGTCAAAGCCGAGGTGCCACAGGACACAGGAATAACGTGGACTTGAAAAGAAGTACGGCATGAGATATGATGTTCAGATTACAATACTTTGCAATAGTGATCACTGTTATTAAAAAGCCACCATGATTTTTTACATATTAAATACCACCTATATATATATATATATGCCTTTTTATTATCATTATTTTTGACATTATTTAATGTTTTTATTGTGGAAATGCTGTACAGAGGGATTACAGTGAAAACAGGGGTTATACCGTGAGGGAGGGACATACAAAGCAACAAAAAATTTACGTGGTACCTTATGAATACATTAAGAAACAACAGCAAGAAAGAAAGAAAAAACACTTGTGTCCTTATCTTATCATCTCATCATCACTTAACATCATCTTATCTGACCATTTTTCCTTATCGCAGATATACACTAGTTATTGCAAATAAGGGAAACCATGGAACCTATGTTTCTGTGGGCCTGGCTTACTTCACTTAATATAATTTTTCCAAGACTATCCATTTCCTAACAAATGGGGCAATGTCATTCTTTCTGATGGAGGCATAGAATTCCATTGTGTGTGTGTGTATATATATATATATATATATATATATATATATATATATATATATATATATATCACATTTTTTTTGATCCATTCATCTACTGAGGGGCATCTGGATTGGTTCCATATCTTAGCTACAGTAAATAATGTTGCAATAAACATAGTTGTGCTGGAGGCTTTAGTGTGGTCTTGTTTGTGATCATTTGGGTAAATGCCCAAAAGTGGGGTTGCTGGGTCATAGGGATTCTTTTTCTTGGGGGAGGGAAGTGGGAGGGTCTAGTCGTGGGGCCTGAACTCTGGGCCTGGGCGCTGTCCCTCAGCTCTTCAGCTCAAGCCTAGTGCTCTACCACTTGAGCCACAGCACCACTTCCGTTTTTTTTTCTTTTTGCTTATGTGGTGCTGAGGAATTGAACCCAGGGCCTCATGCATGCAAGGCAAGCGCTCTACCACCACTGAGCCACCTTCCCAGCCCTCATAGGGGCTCTTTGTGTAATCTTTTGAGGAACTTCCATACTACTTTCAAAGTGGTTGAACAAGTTTACACTCCCACCAACAATGCAGTAGGGTTCCCTTGTGGCCACATCTCCTCCAGCATCTGTTGTTATTAGACTTCTTGATTATAGCCATTCTAACTGGGGTGAGGTGGTATCTCAATGTTGTTTTGATTTGCATTTCTTTTATGGCTAGAGAGGATGAGCATTTCTTCATGTGTCTATTGGCCATCCTTCTTTCCTCTTCAGAGAAGTTTCTCTTTAAGTCTTTAGCCCACTTATTTATTGGGCAGTTGTTTCTTTGAGGATTTGCTGTTGGGAGATTTAATTTTTTGAGTTCCAGGTATATTTTAGATAGGAGACCCTTGTCTGTTGTTTGGCTAGTGGTCCTACCTATGGGTTTTCTATTGCTCTTGCTAGCTATGTCCTTTGCCATGCAGAAGCTCTGCAATTTCATACAATCCCATTTGTCCAACCGTTCTTTGATTTATTGTGTTTCTGGGTCTCTTTTAAGAAAATTTCGGCCTGTGCCAAGGAGACCTAGGGTTTCTCCTATTCCATCCTGTAATATTTTCAGAGTGTCTGCTTTGACTCCAAGGTCTTTGAGTTGATTTGGATTTGATTCTGGTGCAGGGTGATATATAAGGGTCTATCTTTAGTTTTCTACAAGTGATGAATCGATTTTGCCAGCACCGTTTACTGAAGAGGCTGTCTTTCTTCCATTCTATTTTTTTTTAGCTCCCTTACAGAAGATTAGGTAGCTATAGGTCTGTGGGTTGATTTCTAGGTTTTCAATTCTATTCCATTGGTCCTGAGGTCTATTCTTATGCCAATACCAAGCTGTTTTGATTACTATGGCTTTGTAGTAGAGTTTGAAATTTGGTATTGATATTCCTCCAGCACTGTTCATTCTGTTGAGGATTGTTTTTGCTATTTGGGGTCTTTTATTGTTCCATATGCATTTTTTGATTGCTTCCTCTATTTCCTTGAAGAATGAGGTTTGAATATTGATAGGCATTGCATTGAATTTGTAGATATCCTTTGGCAGTATTGCCATTTTCACCATGTTGATCCTTCCAATCCAGCAGCATGGGAGGTTTTTCTACTTTCTAAGTTCAGATTTCCTTTCTCAGGTTTTTAAAGTTTTCATCATAGAGGTTCCTTCACTTCTGTGGTTAATTCCTAGGTTTTTTTTTTTTTTGGTGGGGCTATTACGAATAGAGATGCTTTCCTGAATTCAACCACGCTCTTCTCATTGTTGGCATACAGAAAAGCTGTTGATTTTTGAGGGTTAATTTTATACCCTGCTGCTTTGCCAAAGTTTCAAATCAGCTCAAGTAATTTGGGAGCGGAGTCCACGAGATTCTTTAAATACAAAATCATGTCATCTGCAAAGAGAGAGAGTTTTACTTCATTTTTTCCTATTCGGATCCCCTTTATGTTTGCATCTTGTCTTATTGCTGTAGGTGGGCATTCTAATTCTAAATTGAAGAGAAGTGGAGAGAGTGGACATCCTTGTCTCATTCCTGAGTTTAGAGGAAATGGCTTTAGTTTTTTCACCATTAAGTATAGTGCTGACTGTAGGTTTCTCATACACAGCCTTTATTATATTGAGAAATGTTCCATGGATTCCTAATTTTCCCAGATCCTTCATCATAAAGGGGTGTTGGATCTTGTCAAGTGCTTCTTCTGCATCTATTGAGATAACCATGTGGTTCTTATCCTTGCTCTTGTTGATGTGATGAATTATATGTATTGATTTGTGTATATTGAACCAGCTTTGCATTTCTGAAATAAATCCTGTTTGATCATTGTGTAAGTCTTCTTTTCTTGTCAGTACTGAGGATTGAGTTCACAGCTTTGTGCTTGTAGGCAGGTACTTTGCCACTTGAGCAATACTTCTAGACATTTTTTCCTTGGTTACTTTTGAAGTAGTGTCTCACTTTATGTCCAGGACTTCCTGGGTTGTAATCCTCCTACTCGTGCTTCTGTGTATCACTGGGAAGGTCAGGCATGGATCACTGTGCACAGCCTCTATGCTTCCCTCTCATGCCACTAAGCCAGCTCATTGAGTGAGATGAAATCTTAGGAACTATCTCATGAAGCTGGCCTTAAAGGTTATTCTTTAATCTCCACTTCCCAAATAAGAGTGCAACTGGATCTATCTTGCCAAGCATCTATACATGGAAAATAATGATTTTGTCATCAATATTAAATTCAAGGAAATCAGAGCTGAGGGACACTAAGTACTCCCAAATGTCTGTTAATTGATCAACTAATGGAGGTCAGAATAGCTAACTTTATATTATTCACTTAATATACACAAGACACTATTGTAAAGCACTTCATGAGAACAGGGTAAAACTTCTCCATTTTATTGAATTATTCACAGTTTATAGAGAAGAAACAAGGCACATCATGTAGAGTATAGTTCAGGTTTCTCATCTCAGAAGCTATAGACACTGTCATCATTAATAAAATTAAAATTACTTGAGATTTCTCTGTCCAGGGACAGAGAAACATGATATTCTGTTAGTCAAAATGAATGGCTTCAATTACTGTATGAAATTTACTGTCAAATGCTCTTCAAAAACTGTGGTAAAATAAGGAGTAAGTCAATAACAGTTGATTAAGATCTTCAGCAGTATGCACATCCAGAGTAGAATGCTAATGAAATTGAGTTGGCATGTATTGTATGGCCATTCTACTTTCTAATTTTTGTTTTTAGTTATTGGATAAATATGTACTGAATAGTTAACTCTGTGTCTAAATAAACATCTCTTTAACACAATGGAGTTTACACTCTAATGAGAAAAGAGGAAAAAATGGCAACCAGAGTATATATTTAGAATACTGGCTGATCATGTGGTATATATACACAATGGAAATCTATGCCTCCATCAGAAAGAATGACATTGCCCCATTTGTTAGGAAATGGAAAGGCTTGGAAAAAATTATATTAAGTGGAGTAAGCCAAGCCCAAAGAAACATAGATCCCATGGTTTATCTTATTTGCAATATCTAGTATATGTATGAGTCAAGCAGAAAAGGTCAGATAATGTGATGTTAGGAAAATGAACCCTTAGATATGTATTTAAATGTTTTTTTCTTTAATGCATTTGTTTCTAACGCATTTATAAGATTATTTCTTTGTTGCTTTGTATGTCCCTCCCCCACAGTATAACCCCTGCTTTCACTATATTTGATGTCAGTATAATTTGTGGACGAGATGGGGAAAAACAAGTTGTTTAAGGATACAGGTGGACCCGTTGCAACAATGAGAAGTACAAGTTGTCATGTTGAAAACATCTACAAGGCCTTCAAAGCAGAGCTCACACCAATACTCCTCCAACTCTTCGATGAAATTGAAAGAGAAAGTTCACTAGCAAACCCATTCTATGAAGCCATCATAACCCTCATCCCAAAACCAGGCAGGGACTCATCAAAGAAAAAGAACTATAGACCCATTTCTTTGATGAACATTGATGCAAAACTTCTCAACAAAATTTTGGCCAATCGACTTCAACAATTCATTCAAAAAAATCATACACCACGATCAAACAGGATTCATTTCAGGGATGCAAAGCTGGTTCAATATACGCAAATCAATTAATATTATTCATCACATGAACAGAAGCAAGAATAAGAACCACATGGTTATCTCAATAGATGCAGAAAAAGCATTCGACAGGATCGAACACCCTTTTATGATGAAGGTTTTGGAAAAATTAGGAATCCATGGAACATTCCTCAATACAATAAAGGCTGTATATGACAAACCTACAGCCAGCATTATACTTAATGGTGAAAAACTAAAGCCATTTTCTCTTAACTCAGGAACAAGACAAGGATGACCACTCTCTCCACTTCTCTTCAATCTAGTATTAGAATGCCTAGCTATAGCAATAAGACAAGATGCAGACATAAAGGGGATCCAAATAGGGAAAGAAGAAATAAAACTCTCTCTCTTTGCAGATGACATGATCTTGTATTTAAAGAAGCCCATAGACTCCACTCCCAAATTACTCAAGCTGATTCAAAACTTCGGCAAAGTAGCAGGATATAAAATTAACCCCCAAAAATCAATGGCTTTTCTGTATGCCAACAATGAGAAAAGTATGGCTGAAATTAGGAAAGCAACTCCATTTGTAATAGCCCCACAAAAAATAAAATACCTAGGAATTAACTTAACCAAAGAAGTGAAGGACCTCTATGATGAAAACTTTAAAATCTTGAAAAAGGAAATTAAAACAGAACTTAGAAAATGGCAAAACCTCCCATGCTCCTGGATTGGAAAGATTAACATCGTGAAAATGGCAATAATTCCCAAGGCTATCTACAAATTCAACACAATAGCTATCAAAATTCCAACCTCATTCTTTAAGGAAATAGAAGAGGCAATCCAAAAATTCATATGGAACAATAAAAGACCCCGAATACCAAAAATGCTCCTCAATGGAAAGAACACTGCTGGAGGAATATCAATACCAAATTTCAAACTCTACTATAAAGCCATAGTAATCAAAACAGCTTAGTATTGGCATAAGAATAGACCTCAGGACCAATGGAATAGAATTGAAAACCCAGAAATGAACCTACAGACCTATAGCCATCTAATCTTTGATAAGGGAGCTAAAACAATAGAATGGAAGAAAGACAGCCTCTTCAGTAAATGGTGCTGGCAAAATTGGTTAACTACTTGTAGAAAACTAAAGCTAGATCTTTATATATCACCCTGCACCAGAATCAACTCCAAATGCATCAAAGACCTTGAACTCAAAGCAGACACTCTGAAAACATTACAGGATGGAATAGGAGAAACCCTAGGTCTCCTTGGCTCAGGCCGAAATTTTCTGAATAGAGACCCAGAAACACAACAAATCAAAGAAAGGTTGGACAAATGGGATTGCATGAAGCTGCAGAGCATCTGCATGGCAAAGGACATAGCTAGCAAGATCAATAGAAAGCCCTTGGATTGGGAGAAGATCTTCACTAGCCATACAACAGACAAGGGTCTCATATCTAAAATATACCTGGAACTCAAAAAATTAAATCCCTCAACAACAAATCCTCAAAGAAACAACTGCCCAATAAATAAGTGGGGGAAAGACTTAAAGAGAAACTTCTCTGAAGAGGAAAGAAGGATGGACAATAGACACATGAAGAAATTTTCAACATCCTTAGCCATAAAAGAAATGCAAATCAAAACAACATTGAGATACCACCTCACTCCAGTTAGAGTGGCAAAAATCAAGAACTCTAACAACAACAGATGCTGAAGGGGATGTGGACAGAAGGGAACCTTATTTCCTTGTTGGTGGGAATGTAAACTTGTTCAACCACTTTAGAAAGCAGTATGGAGGTTCCTCAAAAGACTTCACATAGAGCTCCCCAATGACCCAGCAATCCCACTTTTGGGCATTTACCCAAATGTTTACAGACAAGACCACACTAAAGCCACCAGCACAACTATGTTTATTGCAGCATTATTTACCATAGCTAAGATATGGAACCAACCCAGATGCCCCTCAGTAGATGAATGGATCAAGAAAATGTGGTATATATACACAATTGGATTCTAGGCCTCCATCAGAAAGAATGGCATTGCCCCATTTGTTAGGAAATGGAAAGGCTTGGAAAAAATTATATTAAGTGAAGTAAGCTAGGCCCAAAGAAACATAGGTCCCATGGTTTCCCTTATTTGCAATATCTAGTATATGTATGAGTCAAGCAGAAAAGGTCAGATAATGTGATGTTAGGAAAATGAATCCTTAGATATGTATTTTAATGTTTTTTTCCTTTCATGCATTTGTTTCTAACGCATTTATAAGATTATCTCTTGGTAGCTTTGTATGTTCCTCCCCCACAATATAACCCCTGCTTTTACTATATTTGATGTCAGTATAACTTGTAGAGGAGATGGGGAAAAACAAGTCATTTAAGGATACAGGTGGACCTGTTGCAACAATGAGAAGTACAAGTTGTCATGTTGAAAATGAGCTTTTGGTGCGGGGGGGGGGGGGGTATTCAGGGAGGATTGGCTGGGGGGGTGGGGCTGGGAAGGGATGTGAAGGGTAACCAAAGGAGGAGGCTGCAATGCTTGATAAGAAATGTACGCATTAACCTGCCCATGTAATTGTAACCCCTCTGTACAGTGTGTTCACAAAAAATAAAAAGAAAAAAAAGGAAAAATAAAAAACAATTTTGGTGAGGGGGAGGGGAGGGAGCATTGGGTGGGTGGGTGGGCAGGGGGGGGGAAGCTGGGAAGGGATGTGAAGGGTAAACAAAGGAGGAGGCTGCAATGCTTAATAAGAAATGTACTCATTATCTTTCCCATGTAATTGTAACTCCTCTGTACAGTATGTTCACAAAAAATAATAAAAAGAGAATTCTGGCTGATCATAAGTGGCATGCAGAAATGAAGAAAATAGTAAGAAGAGACAGGAAGATCCAGAAATTTAGCAATGTCCTTTGTAATAGGGTGAATAAGATAAGGTCTTATTGAGAGCTTAGCATCTCTGGCAATAATGCAACTTAAGTATGTTATAACCAAAGTATAAGTATTGTATGTGGAGGGACAGCAACAAAATGTTTCCCAGATTTTGATAGGCATGAGGAAAGTGAGATCAACTGAGTGAAACATACAGGGAGCTCTGATGTTCTTCAAGGGTCTATTGAAAAAGAAATAGAAGTTGATGATAACTCTCTTTTAAGACATAGTGACAGGCTGGGAAGATAGTCTAGTGGTAGAGTGCTTGCCTTGCATACATGAGGCCCTGGGTTCAATTCCTCAGCACCACATAAGCAAAAAAAAGCCAGAAGAGGTGCTATGGCTCAAGTGGTAGAGTGCTAGCCTTGAGCTGAAGAACTGAAGACAGCACCCCGACCCAGAGTTCAAGCCCCACACTGGCAAAAAAAAGACATAGTGACTTCATTGCCTGTTATTTTGGTTTGTAATATTTGTAGGCTCTGATTAGGGAGATTAGAACAATTAGATCCTCTTTGAGGAAAATCTAGACATAGTTTTAACAAAATCACGTATGGCATTAGAAAATGGCAAACAGATTTTCTTTAATGAAAGTTTAATATTATATGTAGAATCTTATTTCGTATATCTCCAGTTCATGCCACATCATGATGGAGAGATTGTTCTACCACGCTGATGATCACGTGTTTCCATTGTCTATGTATTCACATGATTCCATTCACTGCTGGAAAAAGAGCCCAGACACTGCTTACATACAGCATCTGGTTTCTACTACACTGTAGAATTATTTAATATAGAAAATTTAAGTGCCATGATAATAAATTAATACTCATGTGGTTAGAATTCTCTCAATTAAATGTAATCTTAATAAAGAATTGACTTTTGGTTTAATTGAATCAATGCCTCATTTTAAATGCCTCATTTATAGTAGTATAAATATATAACAACCTGTACAGTTGCTGGAAAGAAGAAAATAACTTCCAAATAGAGAATATAATTAAAGTATTTTTTTGTATTTCTTTCAACTGGATTCCTTTTCTAAAGCATAAGAAAGGATGCTTTTAAAATATGAAACCAAATCTAATTAAAAGACACTCAAATGATTTTACAAAATTTGTTTTAGCAGACCTAGAATGCAAGTAGAGATGGCATAGATGTTATAAAGTTGCACAAAGTCACTCCTAAGGAAGCTGTGGCCTGCACTTGTAATCCTAGCTACTTGGAAGGCTGAGATTCAGAGGCTAGTGCTTTGAAGCCAGCCCAAGATGTCTGTGACATTCCGTCTCGAAAATAAGCAACACTGAAGACATGGCCCAAAGGTAGAGAGCAAGTTAAGAAAGTAAACCCACTAAGAGGTGAGATCCTGTGTTTAAATACATCAGAGAGAGAGAGAAAAAAAACTAAACAGCAAAAAGAAGCCAGAAGATTTGTGTTTAGGTCTTCCTATACCAATGAAATGGTATGACTGGTTTGACCTATGATTATGGTACTCTTTGGCAATATCTGCTAAATTCCTTGAATTTTTCTATAGTAGAGAGACAGCTACCATCAATTCTTATCTTTCTCCCTTTCTTTTCTTAATAGCAACCTTAGTGTTAAACAGTAGGTTATAGTAGTAAATAAGGCTTAGATTGCAGCTAGAATTTATCATAGATACAAAATACACTTCCCTCAATGACACAGATTTATTGAGATTAAAGCTGATCAATGTTATATTTTTAATGTAGTTATTGTCAATGATATGCTCAGGAATCTGTCTTAAAGTAAATAGTCTGTCATAATTTATTCAGATTTCATCTTGTGGGCACCGATGTCCCTACGCTAGGAGTTGGACTGGAAAGGACAGCCAAAGATCTCAAATACAAATCACATTTTTTATTTCTTTTTTAAAAATACGTTTCTTATTGTAAAAATACTGTACAGACGGGTTACAGTTACATGAGCAAGGTCATGAGTACATGTCCTATCAAGCATTGTTACCTCCTCCTTTGTTTTTCCCCTTCCCTCCCTTCCCTCCCACCTCCACGACTACACTCCCCACCATCATCTTCTTCCCCGCCCCCCCACCACAGCCGGAGAAAATTGTAAAGTCTGTTTTCAACATAGTGTCTTGTACATCTCATGGTTATAATAGGTCAAACCACATTTTTTGTATGTTGATTCTGATGAAAATTGAAACATAATTGCACCATCTTATGATAAAAAATGATAAAGGAATGTCTAAATTGCTATAGTACATCATCAGAAAAGATGGTTATTCTCTTTGAGGAAACTAGAAGGATTTCCCAAAGGTGGTGACAATTTAATTAGAGGTAAAATAAGAGTATAAGTTCATCATATGTAGCAGGGAGGTAGAGTAGCATTTGAAAAAGCATATGCAGAGCTGTGAAAAAGTATGTCATATTTGAGGAATGAAAATTAGTTCTGCATGATGGAACTGGAAAAGAGCAGAGAGAATTTCAGTAGTATTTGAACTTTGTTGGGGATTCAAAATAAATAGTTTAGAAAATGAGAAGCTACTGGAAGTTTACATGTAGGATAATTAAACTTTTATTTATGAAGGCACACTGGGGACTTGCATGAAACACACATGATTTTCTACAAACAAAAAAGTAAAATGAATCAACTCAAGGCAAAAAAAATGCTACGTCTACAAATATGTTCAAACACTATTATATTTTATTGCTTTTATTTTTTAAACGTAGGATCCAGTTTTCCTTACCTTTTTTGTGTATCATTGTTGAACTATGTCTAACTTGAATGATGGTTGGACAATCTATACTCAGACCTGAGCACATGGTAAGTGCTCAGTCAGTTGCTATAAAGGATTGTTATGAAAACAAAACAAGTTTATATACTCAGTTTTCTTGTATAAATGTCACATAATTTCTGCCTCAATGTTTCTTTTCCTTTCTATTTTTAAGCAAAATAAGTGAATGCTCAAATTTTTATGATAAAAGGAAAAAATATTAATTTTGAAAGTACCAGAAGGTGGCAACCATGAATTTATGTGATACTGATTCATACAAAAATAAGAGCTTTCACATGGAATTTGACTACCCAAAATGCAACTAACATGAGAATGACTTCAGAAATCAAGACTCGGCATATCCTATAAATGTGATCATGGAACACTGTACTTGCTTGGGAGTAAAACACAAATTACACAACAATATCTGTAACAGACCACATTTTAGAAAAGACAATTATTACTTAAGTGATATGTGCCAAGCTGTTATATCTCTGAAGATCTGTTACTTTCAATTTCATCTTACATTGGTTTGTACTCTTTGCATGTTTTACAGACCTAGACATGTATTGTTATTGATTATAAATATAGAACCTAAATACAAATGTGCATATACATGCACCTGACACCAAGCCATTTATTTACTATAGAGTAAGATAACAGAGAGACACTATTAAAGAACAATACCAGTTTCTTCTACACAAGGCAGATATCACAAAAAAAAAAATTCACAGGAGGACTGCTGGCTTTTCCTTAATGAAGATAAAGCTGAGTAGGGAAAGTCCAGGTAATTGAAAAAGAGGACCAAGATAACTCTGTACTCCAATTTCTTCCAGCATGGCTGCTGAGCAGAACAGCAGAGGTAACCAGTGAGGCTTAAAATTAAGTAAAGACATAAATCTCTTCCTTCATTTCAACAGAATTAGAAGCTAAAGAAGTCAGGAAACATTGTGATTAACAGCATCAAATTAAATTCACTACAGAAGACAGGATGTGCTTTATGAAATGGCTCAATATAGATTCATAAAGAGTCTCATTCTAAATAGTACAATTAAATGTTGGTAATGGTGAAGAGGAAATTCTGTTTTTCATGTACATGAGAATTCACTCAGATTTTCTCTTTTAAACAGTTTATGAAGATTTTTATTTGAGTTTTGTGTAAACAATCCCAAGGTAAAGAAGGAGCATTTGGAAAAACAGGTACTAAAATTTTCTGCTAATCTAACACCACATGTTTATTTTCTGTTTTCCCTCCTTTAAATCTTGTTTTGCTAAAAGAATTCATAGAATCCTTGCTGCCAAATGCTATTTTTATATTAAATAGATGTATGCATGTATTCTAAAAAGATTACTAGCAATTCATGATCAGTCCTTTGTCCATCTTCTGAGTGCTGTAGATGGACATGCTGGTTTCTTGCTAGCCAGCAATTTTCTTCTTTGCTTTTATTTTACTATGATTTTTGTGTCCTTGTGTGTTTGTATGCATATTGTGTGTGTGAATGAATGTACATATATGTATATGTACCACTATATGTATAATATATTTATGCATATGCACATTCCCACATATTCGCACAAGCATTTTCAAGTTACCTCAACAATAACACTTTTCAAGTGCAACATGTGTATGAGTTTATACCAATCATTCAGCCATTCTGAAATCAAATATTTTAGTCTTTATGTTTTACAGAAATGCAAGTATTAAAACACATTCGCATACATTTGTTTTTGTTTTATATTATTATTTGCAAGACTCAGAGAAAATGAGGGAATAGGTGACACTGTTCAAAAGGAAATGTACTCATTACCTGACTTACGTGTACATCACTTTTATAACAAACATAAATTAATTACTTAAAAATTATTATTTGCATAAACAGATTGGTTAGCTTCCTGGGATTTGTTCACAGTCTCAATAACAACACTTGTGAATAAGTCCCCAACATAGCTGAACCCATGGTGGAGCTACTGGTGCATACTGTGGAAACACTATATCACTATTCATTTCTAGTTTCCCTCAGTCTGAAGTTTAATTTTGGTATCTTATGTAAAATTATTATTTTTTCTCATTCTACAAAATTCTAGTACTGTATTATATGTTGTTGCTAATTGACTGATGCAGATATTTTAGTTTACCTTAGAATTATATCTCCACTGAAGATTACTTACATTTCTTAAGTAGCCTGTGTCCTGGTGAGAAGTGGTATGTATATCTTAGTATGTAGTTTACTTTTCTTTAGTTCAGTTTCATTTGGTTTTGTTGTGGTGCTGGTGATTGTATTAAGGACTGTGTATTCTGTATGCAAAAGTATAGCAAGTGTTATTCTATTACCTAAATGCCTAACCTAGGTTTTTTGTTTTTTTGTGTTTTTTTTAAAACAGGTTGTTATTCCTTACAGTACAGATATCAAAGATAAAGAAAGACCACCTTCAGAGTTAAATACACATTTGAATTCTATTTGTGCTTGAGAGTAAAACCAGGAGAGATTCCCTAATGTCTTGTAGAAAGAAACCACACAAGAAGAAAACAATCTATTCATGATGCTCAATGATACTTATTCTTTCTGTTCTAACTTATTTTATTGTAAAGGTGATATACAGAGGTGTTACAGTTACATAAGTCAGGTAATGAACAGTGTCAATCCCTCCCTTCATTCTGTCCCAAGTTTTTCCCTCCTGATCCTTTTACCCCCCAATTTATTTGTAGGCTTTGTTAATGAGGAGATGAAACTCATAATCCTGTTGTGAAGCTTCTTTGTAAGAGACTACAGAAACAATCATCTCCTTTAACCTAGTGATTCTCCCCTTCCCCCGACCCCCCGGAATTTAAAAATAAATAAACAGCAAGCTCAACTTGTTTGATCTATTTGTCTCAATAAACTAGCTTCCAAATTGGGGGAATCTAATTTGTGTAGCATGATTTTAAACTTTCTTATAATGACTACATGAAAAGTATCTGGGGAACCGAGAGTACCTCAGAGTTACAGACAGTTATTGTTAGAGGCTGTGTTACTCACAAATATTGTCCAGCTCTCCCTGGGTGAGGATTAAGCTGTCTGCCATGTGACTTGTGACTCATCCTCATCGGTCAGCAGCACTCAGCAGTCTTGGGTATTGCCTCTGGGAAGCTGCGTTAAAGCTTCTCAGCAGTGCCAACTGGCGGTGGTGCCATGGTCACAAAGGAGAAGCTGGCCACTGTGTGCCTTCAAATCCAACTGTGTGTCCTGTGAAGACATACTGTCTTTATTATTGTCTGAAACGTTCTGCATGTTATCTTCCTTCCTTCCCCATCTTCGTTTCCTGCCTTTATGCAAATATGATCTTCATGATGAGAAAGGACTGCTCCCAGCAGAGACCTTACCTCAGGCTTTTTCCTCTCAGAACTCTTATCTGTACTCTGTTTCTTCTCTTTCTTTCTTTTCTTTTCTTTCTTTTTTTTTTTTTTTTTTTGGTCCGTCATGGGCCTTGAACTCTGGGCCTGAGCACTCACCCTCAGCTCTTCAGCTCAAGGCTAGCGTTCTACCACTTGAGCCACAGCACTACTTTTGGTTTTCCGGTGGTTTATTGAAGATAAGTGTCTCCTGGTCTTTCCTGCCCTGGCTGGCTTTGAGCTGTGATCCTCAGATCTCAGCCTCCTGAGTAGCTAGTATTACAAGCGTAAGCCACCAGCTCCCAGCTTCTGTACTCTGTACTCTTTTTCAAAAATTTGTTTCCTAGAACTAATTAATTAATTAGCTCATTTATGAATGGTTTGCTTGCCTTGATTGAGCCATTCTGAATGCTGAGTACTTAACACATATTATCTATTTGGTAAATACTGACAAGTTAAATTCATGAATGCTGTAACTTAGAATGAGTCTCCATTCTTTTTTGTTGTTGTTTTGTTTTGAATTTTACATTCTTGAATAAATGATTTCTTATTTTGCTTCAAGGAATTTCCATAAATATCAACAACCAGAAAATGACTGCACTCTTTGAAAAATATACTTGAAAGCCAGAGAGGCAAGAAAATCAGATTCAGTAACATCAACATGTCTACCAAAAGACATACTGCAACTATCCCATCCTTTGTGATAAAAGAAGGAAAAATTAAATACTGGTCATAGTGGAGCAAGGTGGAAAATTTGGTGAAAATGACAGGTTGTATGCGTATCACTTAACATCCAGTCTCATGCCTTCCTTTTTTTATTTAATTTGTTGATGCAATAAAGTTATACTGATTATCATAGACATTAAGTCTGGGCACTTGGAGCCTGAGATGCTAAGAGGCCCTGTTATAGCCATGACACTTAAGGAAAAGAGCCACAGGTGGGCTCCCAGGATGAGTGCTGAAAGGAAGGATGTACTGTCTGCCTTCTTTCTTCTTTCTGGCTGTGTGGAACACAGACTTGAGGATGAGATACTGAAAAGCTATTTAGGACATGTAATAGAGCTGAATGTTGACAGAAATATTGTCAATCCTATTTAGGATTCCAAGTCACTAAGAGCCCCTTAACTAACATGCTGACTGAATTACAGGCTGTCTCTGAATTTATACGTCCAGGAGTTCAGAAAAACATGGAACTTTTTATATTTCATATGAAAAATATAAAATGATTATTTTGAATTTTTGTCAATTGCAGCTAAACATAATACTAACAGATGAACCTATAACTGTGGGTTCTTTTATAAACAAAATAATTAGCAATCATATACATAATATTGGAAGCAGCAAAATCTCTCAAAAATCTACATGTATTTCTTTGACAGCACGTAAGTTTTATTAATAGTTAGAAGGGAAATTAGTGACCCAGCTATAACTAATGAACTAGAAATCTAAAATTAAGATTAAAAAAATTCAAGGTCATAATTATTTTTAAAGATGTTCATGTGTACATTGTTCCAAACTTTGTTTTATGGGAAAGAAAGCAATATGGTTCAGTGATAAAACCCCACCCTCGCCCAACAGGCAGATGGTGATGAAGATCTAAGGCTCCAAGGCAGAGAGAACATCTGTTTGAATAGGGTCTGAGGAGCTTTGTGCTGAGTGGTTTTTACGCACTCAGTGAGCACTAAGCCAGTTCAGGATTGCAGAGCTGAAATCCATTATTTCAGGGAAAGCAGGCTCTTTCAGGACACTCAAGCAAAAACACAAGATGCAGGTGTAGAACAATGTTTTGCTCCCAGACCACTAGGCTAGTAAGAAAGACAGCACCCAGCCAGTCAGCTGGTTGGAGTAGAGGCCAAGAAAATACTATACCAAGGATCAGGTTGAAAACAAATTGGACTTAACAGTGAGCGGAAAAGGTGGCAGACAGAATTATCTCAAGAAGACAATATAGTGTGAAAGTTAGTGAGGCAAAAATCATAGGGAAAAATTACAAACATCCAACAAAATAGATAAGCCTTCCTTTAGGATATCTCTTACCCAGGATATCTCTTACCCCCAAGCAAAGCTAACAGGAAGGGCAGGTGGAAGTGAGATCCGAGGTTTCTAAATTTAGTCTGTATCCCGTTCTAGTCTGTATCCTAGAACATGGAATGTCATACAAAAGGAAAAAAGGGTTGCCCTTTTCACATGTCCTTTTTATATGGATCCCTCTAGTAGGAAATAGTAAGGTGGTTGTGCATTGATTTAGTTTTGACCTTTTTGGACACTGAGGAATGGAGAGAAATGATGAGGATTTCCATTTGGACAAAGCAGACAAATAGGACTGTTTCCTCTCAAGACATATTTAAGTAGTAAAATAATAAGCACCAGCCAGGTGATGAGAAATCGAGAGAAGGCAGTGGGAGCGGGGAGGAGGAGGGCAGTGGTGGAGAATGAAATAAGACAGTGACTAGTAGAAGGACACAGGACTCTAGTTTTGGCAAGACAGTGACTAGTACAAGGACACAAGACTCTAGTTTTGGCAATTATCTGATAGTTCTATCACAATGGGAGTAGAAAATAAAACAATTTAGAAAAGACCCAGGTTCAGGGAGAAACTCTTTCCCTGGGTTTGGGATTTCTTACTTATTTGAACATCCAGGTGGAAAATTATGTATAAGTTTTTTTTTTCTGTATTTTTTTTTTTTTGGTCAGTCATTGGGGCTTGGATTCTGGGCCTAGGCGCTGTCCCTCACCTCTTCAGCTCAAGGCTAGCGCTCTACCTCTTGAGTCAAAGCAACACTGGCTTTCTGAGTGGTTTATTGGATATAAGAGTCTCATGGAGGACTGGAAAGGTGGCTCAGTGGTAGAGTGCTTGTCTTGCATGCCTGAGGCCCTGGGTTCGATTCCTCAGCACCACATAAGCAAAAAGAAAAAAGCCAGGGGGGGAGGGGGGTATGATTGGGTGAGGGGGAGGGGGGAGGCTGGGAAGGGAGGTGAAGGGTAAACAAAGGAGGAGGCTGCAATGCTTGGTAAGAAATGTATGCATTTATTTACCATAGCTAAGATATGGAACCAACCCAGATGCCCCTCAGTAGATGAATGGATCAAGAAAATGTGGTATATATACACAATGGAATTCTATGCCTCCATCAGAAAGAATGACATTTCCCCATTTGTTAGGAAATGGAAAGGCTTGGAAAAAATTATATTAAGTGAAGTAAGCCAGGCCCAAAGAAGCATAGGTCCCATGGTTTCCCTTATTTGCAATATCTAGTATAGGTATGAGTCAAGCAGAAAAGGTCAGATAATGTGATGTTAGGAAAATGAACCCTTAAATATGTATTTTAATGTTTTCGTTTCTTTCATGCATATGTTTCTAACGCATTTATAAGATTATTTCTTTGTTGCTTTGTATGTCCCTCCCCCACAGTGTAACCCCCGCTTTCACTATATTTGATGTCAGTATAACATGTGGAGGAGATTGGGGCAAACAAGTTGTTTAAGGACTCAGGTGGACCTGTTGCAACAATGAGAAGTACAAAATGTCATGTCAAAACCAGCTTTACAATGTCGGTGTGGGGGGGGAGGGGGGTATAATTGGGTGGGGGGAGGGGGGAGGCTGGGAAGGGATGTGAAGGGTACACAAAGGAGGAGGCTGCAATGCTTGGTAAGAAATGTATGCATTATCCTGTCCATGTAATTGTAGCCCCTCTGTACAGTATGTTCTCAAATAAAATAAAATAATATTAAAAAAAAAGAAATGTATGCATTATCCTGCCAATGTAATTGTAACCCCTCTGTACAGTATGTTCTCAAATAAAATAAAATAAAATTAAAAAAAAAAAAGAAAGAAAAAAGCCAGAAGTGGCGCTGTGGCTCAAGTGGTAGAGTGCTAGCCTTGAGCTGAAGAGCTGAGGGACAGAGCCCAGGCCCAGAGTTCAGGCCTCACAACCGGACCCCCCCCCCAAAAAAAAAAAGAGTCTCATGGACTTTCCTGTCTGGGCTGGCTTTGAACTGCAATCCTGAGATCTCAGTCTCCTGAGTAACTAGGATTATAGGCATGAGCCAGCACCTGGCTGCTTTCTTTTTCAGTAAACCTTATAACTCTATTTTGAACTTGCAAACCACTAAACTCCAGGCATAACAAGGTAACAAGGATGCAAAATAATGACCTGAATAAATTGTAGTCCACATTATTATGAAGGTAATAAAATAATATTTTAGTTGGTCCTTACTATCTCAGAATGAAAATACTCAAGATAATGCATGTACATCATTGGCATCCATCTGAGGTGATAAAACGTGAATGATCTGGATATCTCATTTCATGAAGCAAATGCTGTATACTTTCCAGAGGGCTCAAGGAGAATGTTCATTAAGCTTTTAGACACAGAGACAAAGTTTGAAAATTCAAACTGATAATCACAGTTGGTGAGAAATAAAAATGCATGATGTTGGGAAATGTACATATTTAATAAGCCTTTATAGTCAACATATAATTTCATATTGAAAAAGAAAAGAGTTTTAGTTGCAAACTATTCCATGAAGACCATAGAAGATTGATTCTCATAGATTACAAAGCCTCAGATTCACCCCGCCCTCCTATGAGAAACTGACAGTAAGCCTAAATCTATATACAATGCCAATTTACTCAAGATTTTTCAAAAAGTACAAATAAAATCACCTCTAGGTCAGGAACTCTTGAAGGTTTAGAGTCAGGTAGCCAAGCAGGATTATCTCCCCAGGGATTGGAAAGGTCTGCCATGCACTTATTATTTCGTTTTATGCTACTGCTTGTTAGCTTATGCTCTATTTCTCATTTGCTCTGCATTTCAGCTCTATTTCTGCCAAGAAATCCATCTTCCAGGCTGTGTCCTTAGCAAGGATTCTTCTGCATAGGGAGGAAGGCAGATCACAAACTGAGTTTGGGAAGGAAGCCAAAAGCAGATCCATCCTGGCTTGCTCCTTAGGCAGGGGTCTGCTAAAATGCACCTGCATTGGCTCTCTTTACTCATCCCAAGTCCTGATCCTTTGAGCTTTGTCTTAGTCCACTTTGTGCTGCTTTAATGAATATCTGAAACTGGGGAATTTATAAAGATCAGGAAATCATTTATTTCTAATTGTAAAGGCTTGGAAGTCTAACATGAAGAACTCTATCTGGTGAGGGCCTTTTGTTGTGTTATAGTAATATAACAGAAAGCACCCACTGTGAGTGAGTGTGTGTGTATGTGTGTGTGCATATGTGTATATGTGTATGCATGTATGTATGTAAGAGAGAGAGAGAGAATGAAAGAAAGAAGGAAGGAAGAGTGGGAAAGAGAGCCAGAGCCAGAGATAGACATATGGACAGAGAGACAGTGGGAGGGATTATATTGTTTCCTGTAATCTACTTATGCAAGTAGAGCTCAAACCACCTAATAAAGATTGCTTATCAACACCATTAAGGATGAAATTTCTAAGGAAGGCTTGATAGCACATGCATGTAAACTCAGATCTCAGAAGGATGAAGCAAAATATCATAATTTAGAAGGTAGCCTTAGCTACATAGACAGCTTTGATTTAGGGTGTTGTAGACGTATTTTTCAGAATTGGCTCTGCCTCTCTAGCTATATGATTGTGGACATGTCACTGTGAATTTTGTTTCTCTTTTTTTTATCTTTGTAAAACAAAGAGGTGATTTTGACCATGTTTCACAACTGTCACATTCTATGATGCCATGTAATAGATCAGACTATATTCCCATGTAAAAGGTTATAATGTTTTCTGAAGATGTATACCTTCTTCAAAAAACTCCCTCTAGCATATAAAATAAAGACAGGAAACATTGCTGTGTGTGATGATGATCATCCTCATGATGATTGTCATTACTGTTATGTCAGAATTACTTCTGATCTTTTCTCCCATTAGATGCTTAGGTTTTTACTTCCTACTGCATTTCTTCACTGTTCTTAGTACTTTTGCCTCACACAGGTTTGTTAATTTTCTTTGTCAATGGATACAGATAAATTCCCACATCAAAGAGAAAGGAGGATCCTCTCCACTGCTAGGCTGGCTCTTACCTGTCCATCTTCAATTGTGAAACAATTGTGAAAACAAAGAGCCCTGCAGCAGCTTGAATTTCCATCCTTGTCTTAAAGATGCAAAGTTTAGCTCTTTGTGGATGATGTCTCACAGAGCTTTAAGCAAGACCTGCTCCAAAAGCAATTGAACCTGTGAATGGTCTCTTGCTCATATCCTGCCTAGATGACAGCAGAATTTTTTTAAAAGAATATTTCTTTTCTTCCTACTTTTCTGGAAAATAATGAAATCAAACATTCAGTGATCAGGCTAGAACAAAAGTGTCAAGGCAAATTAATATTAAAAATCTAGTTCTAAATGTGTTCTTATTACATGTGGTTTGAAAACTTTCTTTTCCTTAAGATGTATATAGTTGTAGAATCTGCCTATGAAAAGAAATAAAATCAAGGATGAAAATGTCAAGCACTGAATAATTATTATTTATTCTTATTAGATGATCTTCAAATACAGCTAAAAACAAACTGTGATAAAACTTTTGTCAGTTCCATATGAGCAAAAAGATATTTTCTGTGTAAATTAAACCTCTGAAAACTGGGGCATTGTCACTATTGGAGAAATTTCATTCATAATAGACGCTCAACCTCTCTCTTTGAACCTACTAAAAGAATCAAAATATTTGGAAGAATAAAAGAAAGGACAGAAGGAAAGGGATAAGATTAAAAATCTAGAAAAATGGAAGAAAGGAGAACATTTCTAAAATGAATTCTAAACCTGGTTTAAAAAACTAGTATAAGCAAAAAATATTCATAAAATGAAAAAAATCAAACTGCAAGTAAAGGACTTGCCGCTCCCCTCTTGGCTTATTCATTTTATGTATCTAAAGATGGAATATGAAGATTGACCCCCACCCTATTGTCCCAGGCCCATACAGATGCCAGGCAAAATTCTACGTATGGGTGAGCTGGTTTGAAGTGCCTGTGTGGCAATCCACCTGAACCCAGATGTAAACATTCCATTGTGGGCCCAACCTCCCTTGACCCTGTGGCTTTCTCATTAACCTCTGCCTCCTTGCTCAGAAGTCATGTAAAATCACAGCTCCTGTCCCAACTCTAGGACACAACCTCCAAACCAGAGGTAAGGTCTGTACCCCTTGATGTTTCTCAATAAACAGTGTCACTTGTTGATGAGTCTGGCCTATTTCTATTCCTTTCTCCCCAATTTTCTCAACAGCAAGAACTTAAGTTTATAATAATTATCAAAGACCGAGGGTAATTACTTAAAACTGGATAATATTTTGCTCTATGATTTAGAAACTTTTGGCCTTTTCAGTTAACACTTTATTTTCCTGTTTCCTGGCAGATTTGTCTGTATTTATAAAACAGAAAAATGACATTTACATAGTATACTTAGCATGTTCCTTAGCACATCTAGAATGAAGCCCCGCATGTACCAATTATAAACAGCAGTATCTGAAGAAGCCAGCAGAAATCACCTTCTCAACATCACCATTAAAAGAACTTGCTGATGATACTATGGAAAGAGTAAACAAAACTAAAAATTGTAACATAGTTATATTTTAGAGCTGAATAAAAAAACTGCAGATATCACAAACTAGATATATATGCATATTTTAGTCACAGGGTTTGAGCTCAGGGCATGGACAGAATCCTTGAGTTTTTGTAGTCAAAGCTAGCACTCTATAACTTGATCTATAGCTTCACTTTTGACTTTTTGGTGTTTAATTGGAGATAAAAGTCTCAGAGACTTTCTTGCCTAGGCTGGCTTTGAACTATGATCCTCATATTTCAGCCTCCTGAGTAGCAAGGAATAAATGAGCCACTGGTGGCTAGCTATTATAAACTGTATATGATATGATGTAGTTCTTAGCCAGTACTGAAAAACAAAAAATGTGGAAGTATAGACCTAGCCCATGTTCTCATAGAAATTATAATCTAAATATAGGAAAAGTAGGTTTAAATATATATATATTCAAATAATAATCCAATACTGTATTTATGAAAATGAAAATGAAAATTGAACTAACTGTTGGGTGCTGTTGGCTCATGCCTGTAATTCTAGCCACTCAGGAGGCTGAGATCTGAGGATCATGGCTCAAAGTCAACCTGGGCAGGAAAGTCCCTGTGAGACTCAATTAACCACCAGAAAACTGGTAGAGTGCTATCCTTGAGCTCAAGGATAGGTCCTGAGTTCAAGCTCCATGACTGACAAAATTAAAGAAAAATAGAAAAGAAAGAAAATTGAACTGAGGTAAATGTTCTGAAATAGAAGTGTATCATACTTTGGAATGTGAAACTGGGTCACGAAGGTGGGTGGGGGATAATTGGTGACTTTTAAGCTGAAGTATTCACTATGTATTAGTCAGGCAAAAACTGTGGGTGGGGGACAATTCCAGACAGTGGCTAGCAGATGTGAAGGCTGAAGAAAAAGAAAATGTTGAGCCAATTTCCAGAACTCAAAGTACCCAACAAAGTTGAAATACAAAGGACAAAATGATGTGACTGATGGATTGAACGACAAAAGACTAAGTACTGGTCAGCCAATAGGAAACGCTTGAAAGATTTTAAATAGGAGAACAATAGACTCACCTCTTAAATTGTACTCTAAATTTCAATAACACATGAACTACACATGGAGAAAATGTTTTAGAACTAGTGTGCTAATGAAGATCAAACCAAATTCTAGCTTGGTTGAATGTGGCCCTACTGGAAATGAATACAGATGAAGAGATGACAGATACATCCAGGGGATGATAATATTGAACGGTGGACAGAAATATGTAAAAAGTGATTTTGTGAATTTTGAGATGAGTCAACCAGACTTTGGTTGGGAAGAAGATGAAAGATAGCCAGGAACTTAGGTTTCACTCTGGGTCCATTCATGTAGCTCTTAGAGAATACCCAGACCATGATGTAGTGAGGACAGAGAAGCAGCATCTTCAGTTCCTTCCTAGTGAGCTTTCTTGCTAAAGTTCCTGCCAATTTTGCCTCGAAGTCATGGAACTAGTAAAATACTGAATGTTTTGAAGGTAAAGAATTTAGAGAGCAATTTTAGTGTAAAGTTTGTTTCTTACTATTATTGATCAAAGGGCAAATACCTTTAGCTACAAGATAAATACCAGAGACCTAATTAAACTCAAGTGACCACAGTTAATAATAATATTCATAAAGTTACAAATCTATTGAATGTAGAAGTTGTGATTGTTATAAAATACATGTACTCTCAAATTCTTCAAAGGTATTAGCAAAGTAAGATGATTGGCTATATTAAATAGATTATGATAACCATTTCAGGATGTATGAATAAATCAAACACATTTTATACTCAAAAAGTATAGTTTTTGCTAATCACACTTCACTTAAACAGGACAAAAGATACTGAGGAAGTAAATAAGTTAAAAAGTGCAAAAGAGATAGGAAAATATAAGGGAGACATGCATGAGGAAGAATTGTATTTGTGTGCTATGCTTGTTAACATTAGGATGATTCATTACGTTAAATTTAAATGTGCATTTGGAAAATAAATGATGATGACTTAAAAGAGGTTAGTAAAGAATAATAGTGCTTTCAATTTATTGCTGATCTTCATTTCAGTATTTCAGTGTAAATACCTTAATGAAACCTCTCTTCCAGATTCTACTCAATTTGTGTGTGTGGGAGGGCTGTAGTAGTAGTAGTAGTAGTAGTAGTAGCAGTAGTAGTAGTAATAGTAGTAGTGGGGCTTGAACTCAGGGTCCTTCACCCTAGCTCAGGATATTTGCTCATAGCTCATGCTCTATCACTTAAGCCATGATTTCAGTTTGGGCTTTTTGCTAGTTAACTGGAGATTTACCTGTGCAGGCTAGCTTCCTACCATAATCCTGTATAGCTCACATTGAAGGGATGATCCATCAATGTCTGACTTCTTTTCCAATTAAAAGAATGTTTCTTCCTTTTACTCTTATATTCTTATTTGCCTTTCTTTCTTTTAGCTCTCTACTTCACCTTCAAAGTTGTATTTTAGCAAAGTGTTGTGGAGGTGAGTGAGATGGAAAAAGCTAGGCTTCCAAGAGCAGTGGCTCACATCTACTCAAAAGGCAAAGATTAAAAAACTCAAATCTCAAAGCCAGCTAGTACTAAAGTCAGTCAGATTCAATCTGTCAATAAGATGAACCTAATGAAAGGTACATGTGATCCTTAAAAGTGATTTTTAATCCCTTTAATCCCTTTTATATCATCACATAAAATCAAGTTTCCACTTTTGAAACCAGTATTTTACTTTGTAGGATTAATTCTTTATTTCAGATCACAGTGATATATGCTAAACTATGAAGATATAGAAACAAGTCAGTAACATTGCAGGTCTGAAAACTTGACAATGTCTTTATATGGAAAGCCTGCCTTTCCTCTGTCTCATGTCTTTGCAGCATTCTCTATGTATGTTGTGTTTTTCTTTTTCTCATTTTAGGAAATACAGCTAATAAAAGCCTTCTGTTAATTAAGTAACAATGTAGATGTTGTGTAATTTTATAATGTACAGCAGATGACAAACTTGTACATAAGCACTGAGTATACTCAGGAGATGACTGCAATAATTGATGCTGTCCTTTTCCTCTGAATATTGGGACATCAATCTTCCAACCTTCACAGAAAAACCCTATTGGGAAAATGCTCACCATCATAATCTAAACTGTACTAGATTTATAAAGCAACCACCATTTAATTAGAACAAGTTAAAATCAAATTTTCCTTTTTTATTTTAAAATCACATGTACAAATGTCAATGCATATAGTTCTTAAAGTTAATGATTCTTCTGATTTGGAGAGAATTTTTTCAAAATCATTTGGTAAAGCTGGAATTATCTACTTCAAACTAAATCAGACAGATACAGACGCACACACACAGACACACACACACACACATAGCTCAATCTACAGGACATTATTCTTGCTGAGCATAGTTCTGAAAATCCTCAATAAAACATAAACAAAATCTAACAGTACATTAAAAAAGACTCACCATAATAATGAGTGATTCATCCCAAGGATGCAAGGATGGTATAACACAAATAAATTAGTATGATATCTTACATCAACAGAATAAAGGATAAAATCCATATGGTCAGTAGTAGGGCCCAACAAAATTCTTTCATAGAATTTAACATTCCCTCATGATAAAAATTTTAAACAAATTGGGTATATAAGGAATGAGCTTTGTCATGATACAGGCCATACTCAACAATCCCACCAATAATTTCCCACAAAAGGGGAAGAGCTGAGAGTTTTCTCTGTAGGAACTAGAATAGATCCAGGAATCCCACCTTTAATACTGCTATCAATAAAATATGCAAAGTCCCAGCCAGAACTACTAAGAGGAAGAAAACATAAGATTATTCAAATTGGAAAAGAGGAAGTCAAAAGGTCAGTCTTCATAGATAACATAGCCATATTTGGAAAACCTCCAAAGACTCAATGAAAAGACTACAACTAACAAGTTCAGCAAAATAGCAAGATAGAAGATTGACACACAAAGTTGATAGCATTTCTATATAACAGCAGCAAATAATTTGTAAAAGAAATTTTAAAAAGCAATCTCATTTATGTTAGCAATAATAGTCAAATACCCAGAATACTCATCCTGAAATAAACTTATGGAAATAAATAAATAAAAAGAAGTCTACATTAAAAACACTGATGAAAGTAATTGAAGAAAAAACAATTGGAAATGAGGCTTGAACTCAGATCCTGTGTACTTGTCCCTGAACTCTCTCACTCAAGGCAGTATTTTACCCCTTTGAGTTATAGCACCATTTCTGGTAATCTGATGGTTAATTGGAGATAAAAATCCTAGGAACTTTCTTGCTTGGACTGGCTTTGAACTGTGATTGTCAGATCTGAGCTTCCTGAGTAGCTAGGATTATAGTGTGAATTAGCAGTGATCTGTGAAATATCAACCCTTTATATATATAAATATTCAATAGCATCAATTAAAATGCACTGAATTTACAAACTGACTTGAATGGTAACTCCTATGTACAACTACTTAAAGATAATAAAAATGTAATTAAAAATAAAATGCTTATATATATTAATTACTTGTATAAAGAAATGAGAAAAACATAAATGCATATTTATTTGTATAAATGCATACACATTTGTGAAAGATAAATATCCATTACTATATATAAACCATTTAAGATTCAGTATAATTCCTAACAAAATCTCAATGATATTGTTTACAGAATTAGAAAAAAAATCATAAAATCTATGTGAAAAAATAAGTACTCAGATAGCCAAAGTCACTGTGAACAAAGAAAACAAAGTAGTCATAAGTAGTAGTAGTAGTAGTAGTAGTAGTAGCAGCAGCAGCAGCAGCACTAATAGTGGTAGTAAGTAGTTGTAGCAGAAGTAGTAGTAGGCATTATACTACCTGACTTCAAAACATACTACGAAGTTATAGACATCTAAGCAGTCTGATATTGGTACCAAAACAGAAACAAACCAATGAAAAAGAGTAGAGATCCCAGAAGTAAGCCCATACATGTACATCCATTTCATTCTGACAAAGGTATTAAGAATAGGAAAGCATTTTAATAAATGGTGCTGGAAAGACTGGATATATATGTGCAGAGGATTTAAACTAGACCCTGATTTACCATCATATAATTGAATCAACCCCAAATAGTATAAAATCTTAAATGTCAGAAAGAATATTAAGAAAATAGAAGAAAGCTTAAGGGAAACACTTTAGGACGTTGGAATAAGCAGATTCTTTTAATTAAAAAAAGTAAAGTAAATAAAATAAAAATTAGATTACAACACACTAAAAAGCTTTTATAAAAACAATGCAATAACCCAAAGAGTAAAACACAGCTTAAAAATTTGGAGAAGAGTTCAAATAACCTTAGCAAAAAAAAAAAAAAAAAGACACAAGGAAGGAAAGAAAAAAGGGAAAAAAGGGAAGGAAGGAAGGAGGAGGAAGGGAGGGAAAGAGAGAGAGAGAGGCAGAGAGAGAGAGGGAGAGAGGAAGGAAGGAAGGAAGGAAGGAGGGAAGGAAGGAAGGAAGGAAGAAAGGAAGGAAGGAAGGAAGGAAGGAAACCTTATGGGCATAGGAAGCAAATGTCTTCATTTTTTTCTAAAGATGACAGCAAAATGGCTAACTGTATGTAAAGAAAATGCTAAAGATCACTCCTGGGACACATGAATCTCCAATAACGTGAGACAGTATTTCAACTCCAAATAAATGATTATTGTCCAAGAAATGCAAAATATAGTAACTGCTGGCAAGGATGTGGAGAGAAAGGAATTCCTGCACCCTGTCTATGGGATGATAACTAGCAGAGCCATTGTGAAGACTGATTGGGGAGTTCTTCTAACCTGTAAGTAGAGTGTTCAGGTAATCTAACAGCACCACCTCTGGGATATTCCAAAGGCAAAGACATAGTATGCCCAAGAGTCACCTGCCCTTTCACAGTCACTGCAGCACTTGTCACAGCAGTCAAGAAACAGAAGTAACCGAAGTGCCTATTAACTAATGAATGAATAAAATAATGTCATTCATATATACAATGGAAAGCCATGAAGCCTTAAAAAGAAACAAAATCTTGTTCAGCACAGAAGACCAATTGCAAGATCTCATTCATAAATAAAAGGTAAAACAAAGTGATCTCAAAAACATTGTAAATAGAATAGGGGTTACCAAAGCATGAACGTTGTACAGAGTAGAGGAAAGAGTGTTAAAACACAGTATGTGATGGTGTGCGTGTGTGTGGGGGGGGGGAGGGGAAGGGGGGAGGGGGGAGGGGAGGCGGGGGAGTGTATGAAGAGCTCATATGGTGGCCCCCAAATATATACAATTTTTATGAATCAATTAAAAACTAATCTCCTTGCTGGGCACTGGTTGTTTATGCCTGTAAGCTACTCAGGAGGCTGAGATCTGAGGACTGTGGTTCAAAGCCAGCTCGGCAGGAAAGTCCATGAGACTCTTATCTCCAAGAAACCACCTGAAAACTGGAAGTGGTGTTGTGGCTCAAGCTCTCCCCTTGAGGTAAAGCACTCAGGGACAGCACTTAGGCCCTGAGTTCAAGCCCCATGACCAACTAAAAAACAGACAAACAACAACAACAAAAACTAATCTTCTGGAACTGGGAAGTTGGCTCAGTGGTAGAGTGTTTGCCTTGCATTCATGAGGCCCTGGGTTCTAGTCCTCAGCACCACATAAGCAGAAAAAAGCCAGAAGTAGTGCCGTGGTTCAAGTGGTAGGGCACTAGCCTTGAGCTGAAGAGCTGAGGGACAGCGCCCAGGCCCAGACTTCAGCCCCCACAGCTGGCAAAAAAACCCAAAAAACAACAACAAAAAAACTAATCTTCTCTGTTCCATAAGCATACATTGACATAAAGTACAAATGAGGCTTTTGTTTTCCAAGTATTTTCTGTTTTGATATGGCTTAAGGCCATAACACAGACTTTAATGTGTGCCCTGAAATTACAAGTGGTTTTTTTTCTTTTAATTTAAATTCAGCCTTCCTAAGTAACCCATGAAATTGTCCAAATGCAAATTCAAAGGACAAAGGAAGAGTACAGTTTCTTTGGAGTAAAACTTTTGCTGTTAGTTTTACATGACATGCTGGTTATTGTTTGAAGGGTGATTGACAGCCCCTTTTGATGCTGTATTAGTTCAAATGTGGGACTCATGAAGATGAGTAAAGCACAGAAGAATTGTGGACTGAGGAGGTACTTTCTGACATGGACATGTAACAATTCATTAAAGCATCATGAACAGGAATCAACTATATTAGGAAACAACATTTTCCAGGTTTAAAAAGAATCAGAACTGGGCGCCGGTGTCTCACGCCTGTAATCCTAGCTACTCAGGAGGCTGAGATCTGAGGATCACAATTCAAAGCCAGCCCAGGCAGGAAAGTCCGTGAGACTGCTATCTCTAATAAACCACCAGAAAACTGAAAGTGGCGCTGTGGCTCAAGCGGTAGAGCGCTAGCCTTGAGCTGAAGAGTGCAGGGACAGCACCCAAGCCCAGAGTTCAAGCCCCACGACCAACCAAAAAAAAAAAAAAAAAAGAATCAGATTCCAGATAAGCTTTGTATGGTAAACTATCACACTTGAGAAACTGTTTTGATAGTTTGTTTGTTTGTTTTTTCGGTTGGTCATGGGGTCTGAACTCTGGGTCTGGGCGCTGTCCCTCAGCTCTTCAGCTCAAGGCTAGCGCTCTACCACTTGAGCCACAGCGCCACTTCCAGCTTTCTGGTGATTAATTGGAGATAAAAGTTTCATGGCTTTTCCTGTCCAGGCTGGCTTTGAACCGCGATCCTCAGATCTCAGCCTGCTGAGTAGCTAGGATTACAGGCCTGAGCCACCGGCGCCCGGCTTTGTTGTTTCTTTTGTTTGTTCTTCTACCTATTGTATAACCCCTGTTGTCACTGTATATGATTCTGGTGCCCTGCATCTTGTATGTACATTTTTTTCTAATTTGGTGAGGGAAAAGGAAATAATAAAATGCAGAAACAGGGATACAGGCTGACCCATTGTAAGAATGAGATATACAAGACAGTATGTTGAAAATGAACTTTATAACTTGGGGGGGCAGTTGGGGATGTGGGGAGGGAAGGGATAGTAAGGGAAAAACAGAGGAGGAGGTAACATCTCAATAGCCAATGTGCTCATTATCTTACTCATGTAACTGTAACCCATGTGTACAGTATCTTTACAATAAAAAAATTAAAAGTTCTCTTTTCTTTGTTCAATAAAAATATTTTCTGTTGTGTATAGAAAAGTAATTTTCACAAATGACTCACTCACCTAGTCAGTATTTTCTCTTTAAGTGATAAATTCATGTTATCTATCTTACCCATATTAACTGTAAACTCTATTGCAAATGTATCATGTGTAAAAATTTAAAAAGCTCTCTTTAATATTTTACTTAATAGAATGTAATGTATATTTGGAATTAGATGGAGTTCTAGAAACTAGAAAGAAAAAAATCAAAACACTATTACATAGTTTGAAATCACCAATAGTGACTCAGTGAACTTGATTAAGTCATGGTTAACTACTTCCAAATATAATTACATAAGCACAATTGATTCATATTTATTCTGAAGATGATAAACATTTTGAAAAGATACTCCAAATTTGATGAACCTAATAATTTAAAATTACTTTTGTAACTTACAGTGATGTAAGGAAGAAAATTAAGCCATCATTTAAAATTTCGTAAATGGGGCAAATTAATAAAACATGAAAATATGGAAGATGACTGAATAATTATATTTTACAGGTGGGGAAATAAAAGTCTATAAAGACAAATGGTTATAATGTTACTGTATTCTACCTTACAGTTCTAGAATTCATGTAAATATATTTATAATAATAAGAAAAAGAAGGGCAGCATTTTGATAAAATATTTTATTATTATTAAGAATAATAATATAATTATGGCTATAAAAATAACAACTTTATTAACTACAGAGATTTATCATACAAGTCATAACCACAGTGTTCCCTTTTTGGGGTATGCATCCAGCTATACCACTCAATAGGCAGCTTATCATTTTCCTATTTACACACAGACAAGCAGTCATAATATCCACAGTATTCCATTTTCAGTTTCCTAAAGACAGAAACTTTCTGTGCAAATGGAAATGTTTTTAAAGTCACACTGTCAAGAGTTACAGGGTTTACAAAATTTGGACATTTGGTTTGTAATTGGCAAATTCTTGATTGTAAATTCAGTTAACTACAGATATCTAATGTCTTTTATGGACTCAATCTTGAAAAGCAATTTAGTAAAAAGTTGTTTACAAAGTTCTCAACTGATATCTTTTTACTCAAATTATTTTTAGATCAGTTTTTTCTATAAACATCAGATACAATAATTGAATATAGTGCTTTTACAAAATTCAGTGAATCAGTATAAGGCTTATTTATTTCAAATAAGTATTTCTTTAAGACAAGGAATACTTAGGAACAACAAGAAAATATCAGACAGAAATTTCTATTTCTTGACAGTATTGTTTTCAATCAAAGGTTGTGGCTATCACATTCACTTTGTACAGTACCATTGGTACCAACAAGAAATATTCACAGGAATAAGTGAAATACAATTTTGCCATCACATGCCATTATTGTTAGTTTCCTTGCTGTCTAGTGTCTCACAGTCCTGTCAGTTGAAACACAAACAGCAAGCAAAAGCCTGTTAATACTATAGCTTGACTCAGCATAAGCCAATCTACTGAGGACCTGCCCACAGCAAATAGGTAAAAGTCATTACACACTTTACAATAAAACTAAAGAAATATACAAAAGGATTATCAGCCCTTCTGCACAGCAGAAGAATCACAACAAATATTTTAATTTTACATTCCTGTTCCTGCTAGACATAAGAAAAATGTCTATAGTGACAATAGCCTATAACCATAACAATGCCAACAGCCAAAACAAAGAACAACATTGGAAACTTTTAATTTAAAAGATCCATTAGTGAAATAAAATGGATTTTTGGATTAATTCAATTTTTGTACTCCCTTCAAAGAAAAACACTCAATAAATAATATCTTTCATCAGAGAATAATGGCATGATTATACCCTGACCTACCACCAAAAGTAACATGCATCTTGTTCATCTAGTTCTCATTGTCAATTATATCCATTTCCCTCTATCACAAAGAACACTTCCCCAAGAAAAGGCCACCAAATTCAGTGATTTATTGATGTTGACACAAGGGAAAACACTGAGTTCAAAGTGTCTAAATTGTTAGTAGTATCTAGATAATCTCTACTTTTCTTTTCTTGGAAATTTACAACAAAACCATGAGAAGTATTGTAAATGTGAATATTTTAAAGTATTATAGATGTTATTATAGTTTTACCAATATGACAAACATGTTGAAGCCTGGCCAATTCAGCAAGAAGAAACTATGAAAAGTACTTTAATATTTTGAAAATACATAGTTGAAATTCCTATATATGGTTATTAAAGTGTTGTATTATATCAGGGTAAAAGAAGTAAAATCAAGGCAAGACGGTGTAGACCAGCAACGAGTTGTATCTCTTTGCTTTCTCTGTTTCCTGACACCAGTGCCACTTTATTACTGTGTGTGTGTGTGTGTGTGTGTGTGTGTGTGTGTGTGTGTGTGTGTGTGTGTGTGTGTGTGTGTGTGTGTGTGTACAATCTGCATGAGCATTTCTAGATCTACTGCCCTGTTCTCTGTCAACTATACTCTTCAGTAAATTTAGAACCATTTTACTCCAGATTAAACAGTACACTAAAGATACTGAAGAACATTGCTTTTTCTTAACAAAGAAGATTTAAGAGAAACAATAATAGAACGGAGAATGAGAACAACAGATTCAAACATTAAGATTGTTATTTATACTTATTCCTGTTTTGTACAGGAAGATTTTTGTGACAAATAAGAACCTCTCCTATTACTCTTTGTAATCCCAATTGATTAATAAATATGATTGTTGGCTAGTCACTAAGATAATATAATAATTTAGCTATGACAGAGAATAAAAATTTAAATGAACAATCCTTATAGCATTAGCAAAGATCTATGTTAAATAAAGTAAGATAAAATGAAATTTCTTGATAAATCCTTTGATCTATGAGATTCAAATATCTTTTGAACAAAATAATCCAATAGAATTTAGACAAACTAGTTATTTTCCTTCCTTCTTATACTACTTTTCGCCCTTTTGCAAGAATAAAACTTCCACAAAGTTCCATTTTTTCCTCCAAAATATGCCTTTATGCATAACTTTATGAGAAAACATGGATAAAACTTGGGAGACATGGAAACTTTCATCTTCTTATTATTTCAATTTAAGGAGAGTGAGTTCGAAGCCAATCACAGTAGTAAGTCTTGGAATTAACCTATTTACATATACTTTTAATGAAAAAAATCCATAAATTTGTTCACTGAGACACATACTTGAGAATTTAAAAATGTTTAGGAAAATAGATCTACAGGTACCTTATATAAATAAGTGGTACTAATTTTGAGGAAAGTAATAGTGCAAATACACACGTTACTCCCTTCCCTTTAGTAATTAAAAATGACAGGAAATAACTAGGATAATAAATATATGTAAACACCTAGATTAGGCATTACTTAAGTAGTGGGTCCTGGCCTCATTTTAAATGCCTACCAGTGGAGGTCATCTATAGATTGTGCATAAAAGATAGTCATTTCTATCCTGCACCATTCCTGAATATTTTTACTGTTTATATTCTATGATTTTATCTTGAAGAAAAACTATAGGCACATACCTCCAAACTATTTAGATTATATTAAAGACACCACAATTTTAATTGCAGTGCATGACACCTGTGTTTCCAGGCATTTGAAATGGGCATTTTTTTTTGGTTGTTGTTGTTTTGTTAAGTATACTTGTAGGCCAGTACTGCAGGTTACATGGAAAGAAAGAATGGATGAACTGCAACATGTGGCACATGAAAAGTCATAATTCAATATAGACATACAATTTAAGAACACAAGTTATAAATTGTCTTCGTGAGGTTACAATAATAGTTAACTTACAGTTTATTTATCATTAAGAAATTAACCTGGAAAGCAGCATAGTGAGTGACTACTTGATCTTCTCCATTCAATCTTTTCTCATCTGGCAATTATACCTTTGCATTTTAAAGAATCCATTCAAGTATCTTCAGGAGATATGTTACTGCACTTGCATGTACCTTAATTCATTTCAACATTTACAAAAATAACACTGACAAACAGAACAACAGATAACACCCCTATATATTAGTGAGTATCTTAACAAACAGGACACTCAAGTAGTTGTTTTAAAATTCTTTCAGCTGACATTTTAGTTCCACATTTTCTGAAATCTTCATGTAAGATTTCTATGGGTTGATGGATGCTTCAGACACTTCAGCTATGACTGCTGTGCCTTGTATGTTAAAATAACTTTGTGCATCCACTTTGCGTAGTATGCTACTCGGATAAAAATTCCAGGACGATTTGGGATGGCACATCCACGGCCAGGAACAATGACCCCAAGGAGCATTCTCATTTTATGTTGTTCACAAACAAGTGGGCCACCATAATCCCCCTGGAAAAAAAGACATGCAACACAATAAAGTATTATTTCAGAAATAAAAATAAAAATCCATTAATATTATATATATATTGATTTGACTGTCAAGGGTAGATAAACATGAACAGGAGATAAAAATGGGTGTCATTTAGACCTCTGGTTGCTCTTCTATGGAATTTACTAAGTTAGGATTGAAATACATAAAGATGAATAAGTTCTTAATTCTCTCACATGTGGTCTTCATTTAAGAATACCATGCTTCTTCCAAAATATCTCTTCATTTTTAAAATGGGTTTTGCCCTTTTTGAGTTCAGAAAAGCAAAAAACACTAGTATTTTCTTCATAATTTCAAATTTATCTTTAGTTTGTTCTCCTAATATTGAAAATTTGTTCCTATGGCTTTCACAATTAAAACTCTATTAAATGCTTTCTTTCTGAAGATTTTCCCCCCTTTCTTTAACCCTTCATCAGAACATTGTATCTGAGTTTTTAGCTCAAGGCTAGTGTTCTACCAATTGAGCCACAGCTCCACTTCTGACTATAGTGGGCAATAAGTCTCATTCAGACTGGCTTCAAATCTCAATTCTCAGATCTCAGCCTCCTGACTAGCAAGGATCACAGGCATGAGACACCTGCAGTGGGCTGCATCACTTGTGTGTGTGTATGTGTGTGTGTGTATGCAGGTCCAGTTTATTTTGCTTACATGAAGTTCACCAATCGAAACCATTTTCCTAAAAACAATAAAAAATTTTTTCTTTATGACTAAATAAATCTATATAATGAATATACATCATATTTCTTTATCCATTTATCTATGGATCACCACCCAGGCTAATTCCATAGCTTGGCCATTGTGAGCAGCGCAACAACAATCAGTATACAGGTGTCCATGCATCCTCCTAGGAAGGCAAGGACTGGCTTTAGGAATGCACATATAAAGGAGAGTGTTTAGGACTACCTTGTTTTTTCTCTAAAGGTAATGTTAAAAAAAGCAAACAAAATCATTTTAACTTTTGTTCTGTGATTGTACAGTTCACTTATGGGCAAGAATATAAGCCATTGATATGCTAAGCATCAAAACGTATGAAAAAATATCCGAACATGATTGTGTCAACTGTGACTCTGTAAGAATATGGAGCTCTCTACAGTGCATCAGTGCTTCCTGATATGAATGATTTTGAAGATAATAGTAGATGTGATGCTATTGCTATGATATAAATATATAGGGAAATTTATCTTTCTTTTTTTAGTGAATGATTAAAATATTTTGTTTTAAATTGTGTGTGTGTGTGTGTGTGTGTGTGTGTGTGTGTGTGTGTGTGTGTGTGTGTATGTGTGTGCATGTGAGTGCTTTAAGCTTTAAATACATGTAAACATTCTGGAGGATAAATACAGTTTTGAGAAGTGGTGGAATCAATTCAAAGTCAAATATTCTCCATATAGGTCAGAGGGACAAATATCCAAAGGCTAAATGGACTCAGGGAACTGAGAGAGTATACACAATGAACTAGGTTAAGGCTATTCGAAAATGCAGCTGCCAAGTGTTGTGAATAATGGCTCCAGGGCTGGGTAAAGGACACTGCTTTCTAGAGGATCACTGAGATTGGATCTTCCTGGAAACTTTTACACTCACAAAACAGTTTGAGTTTTAAAAAACGACATCGGTCTATTTTTTCTTGCAGTAGAATTCCCTTGCCATAATTTTCCCTTGTGCCACACATTAATAGTCATTTGCTGGAAGACCAAACTGGAAAATATGTATAAATAAAATCATTTTTCTCCACATTATTTTAAAGCAGTGCTGAAAGCTCTTTAATTTAGAATTTTCTTTCCTTTACAGGAATAAAATATCAGCACAAGGCATATAATATACACACTGTAGTACCCAAGGCATATAATATACACACTTAGAGTACCCAGTTTCTCACATGATCAACAAACATTTCACTATCATCAAGCCCATTTTTTCATGATATTATGCATAATAAGCAAGAATCCCATTCCTTTGAGGCTTGGAGAACATGTTCCTCACCAAAAACCATCTAGACTAACACTTCAATAGCTTTTCTATGTAATATGAGAATGGGAATCCAGCCATGTGTAAAGAACAGTTGACTAACAAATAAAAACATCCCAGCTCTTAAAGTCATACACTTTGACCTTTACTTAATATTTTTAAGAAAACAGTTTGTTTACACACACACACACACACACACACACACACACACACACACACACACACACACACACATAACCACATATCCCTACACACATAGGGATGTACACATGTACACATACTCAACAAAACCATCCATTAAAGTTTAAATCCAAGCACATGTCTCTGGATATTACTAATGAGGTTTATAGAGGGAAAATTTGAGAAGATCATTTAGACAAACAAAAACTATTATATTAAACTGATTTGGTATTTCTGACATGAACAACTTCCTCCTAGGGTTCTGGCTATGTTTATTTATTGGTCTTTTGAGGACAAATGTCCTCCCAGTTTGCTGTTGCTGAAGCATGAGTTGATTCAATGTGTAACTAAAAGAAATGGACAAAAATAATCCAGGGTTAGGTTTTATGGTTCTTCTATCTGAGAACAGGTTGGTATACAATTTTTATTTGTGAAAAATAAACAAAACCCAGGATAAACCCATAGATTCTTTATGAAAAAGCATCTTTCTTACCTCACATGGTCCTGAGCCAATATTTTCAGCTCCAGCACATAATTCAGACTCACTCAGAGTCACTTTGCCTTGATGGTGCTGATTGCATTTCTCATTCCCCATAATATAGAGATGTGCTACTCGTAGCAGACCATCAGAGTTAATCACTGGAATGGTGTAAGAAATATACAGTTAATGAGGGCAGGAAAAAGGCAAGAGAAGCCAGAAACAAATGAAAATTATATATATATAATAAATATATTGCCTAATCTTTTAAAAAAAACAGCTTACATCCAGTATAGCCCCAGCCATAAACACTGCAAGTGGTCTTTTCAGGAATTGTGCATCCATAATTAGGTAAGTCAATTGTACTAACAAAACTATCCAAGATAGCAGGCCTGAAAAGAAAAGAAAACAGTAAGTGCCCTCAACTGGATTCAACACAACATAAATTTCTTTAAAAATGTACTGTCCATGATTCATATAATATTTTAAGACAATAAAGTCTTGTTTAAAAGAAGCTGGTTTGAGTCCATATCTTAGCTATGGTAAATAACACTGCAATGAACAAGGTTGTGCTGATGGCTTTTGTGTGGGCTAGTTTGTGGACAGTAGGGTAAATGCCCAGAAGTGAGATTGCTGGGTTATAAGGGAGCCTTATATTAAGTCTTTTGAGGAACCTCCATACTGTGTTCCATAGTGACTGAACAAGTTTACACTCCCACCAACAGTGTAGTGCTAACTCCCTTTTGGCCACGTCACTACCAGCATCTATTATTATTAGTTTTCATGATAATGGCCATTCTAATGGGGGTGAGTTAGAATCTCAATTTTGTTTTGATGTTCATTTCTTTTGTAGCCAGAAATGTTGAACATTTCTTCATGTGCCAATTGGCTATTTCCTCCTCCTCCTCCTCCTCCTCCTCCTCCTCCTCCTCCTCCTCCTCCTCCTCCTCATCCTCCTCCTCTTCTTCTTCTTCTTCTTCTTCTCCTTCTTCTCCTTCTTCTTCTTCTTTTGAGAAGTCTATCTTTAAATTTTTAGCCCACTTATTAATCATGTTGTTTTTTTGAGGATTTGTTGGGGGGGTTAATTTTTTGAGCTCTAAGTATAATTTAGACATGAGTCCCTTTTCTTATGCATAGATAATAAAGATTTATATGATTTATTAAACAGCACTGAAATCATTCTCAGTGAGAACAAAGAAGGATATTCTTAGGAGAGGATCACAATGCCTCAATAACTATGTGCATATGACCATATAAAATGATGTTTATTGGAATGAATTCCAAGAAATGGAAACAAGAGTTTTTTTTTTATTATTGTACTGATTTTCAGTTATTTCTTTTGTCTTTCTTTTTTTTTCCCATGCTCTATCTTCTGTTGTCACTTTTTTTTTTTAATTTCTGTACCCTTTGTCTTGTATATAAGTTTATCTGATTGGGGGAAGGGAAAGGAAATCACAGAAATGATGGACAAAAGGTGAACCAATTCAGCAGTGATACTCACTAGACACTATGTTGGAAATGGACTTTACAACTTGAGAGGTTGTGGGGATTGAAGGGAATAAATAGGAGAAAATGAGGGAGGCGCTAACACTGTTCAAAAACAAATGTACTCATTACCTTACTTATATAACTATACAACACCTTTACAATAAAATTTAAATTAAAAAATAAAAATAATAAAAGAAGCTGGAATAAAGAAATGTCTAACACATAGTGACAAAATTTCCAATAGGTAGAGAAGGGAGCTCTTGTTTACTAACATTCAAGAATAAATTATCACTGTATTTACTTGAAAAGTAATTGTTTAGTTCTTGTTTACTAACATTCAAGAATAAATTATCACTGTATTTACTTGAAAAGTCATTGTTTTCTGCTGGGCACAGGCAATATACACCTGTAGTCCTGGCGATTCAAGAGGCTGAGAGCTAAGGATCTCAACTGAAGCCAGGCCAGGCAGAAAAGTCTGTGGGGATATAGCTCAAGTGCTAGAAGTTCTAGTCTTATGCACAGAAAACAAATAAATACCTAAGGACAGTAGCCAAGCCCAGAATTCAAGTTCTTGACTGGCAAAAAAAAAAAAAACCCCAGCAAACCAAAAACAAAAACTTCATTGTTTTACTTGCTAATGCTATTAAAACTGATCATTAAAATTCAGTTTTAAAACAGGCTAATCAGACTCAACTTCATTTTTACATATATGAAATTCTGCAATTCACACACATACATGTGCACGTACATACAGATATCTGACTTATGACAAAGGAGATAAGTCGAAAGATAGTTGAAGTGGAAGAAAATTGTTTCAGTAATCGTAATCTGCATTAAAAACAAATCCTAAGTCAAACTTCTAAAGGAGCAAACCTAGCAAGCTTCAGCAAGACCAGATCAGATCCTTCGGGGCCGTATACCAGCTGGGAAATGTTCAGAACCTGCTTGCGTTTCTCTTCTCCTCTTCCATGGACATCATGAACTCCAAGCCAAGCTTCATAATCTTTTAAATCTTTGTTTCTAAGTTAAAAAAACAAGTTTAAGTGCAACTCCATGTTATAAAATACTATTTACATATTATTATGTTTAGCTTCTAAAGGTAAACAAACTGCATTTAAAATTTGATTCAAAGAATAAAGGGATGCATATTTGAAATGAGGAATTCAGAACAGCATGGAGTGTTGAAGCATATACAACCTTTCAATTACTGAAAGTCTAGGTGGCTATGAAAAAACAACAACGAAGTATTGATTGTACTTGCCTAACAAAAAAAAGTCCCTTATGAAAAATCCTCAGGTGTTCTTTGAAAAAAAATTCATTTTACTGCATTTTTTGCATTATTTCATTTATGTGTGTATTTTTATTACCAGTGTTAAAATGTTAAACAAAATCAAAATGTCCTTGTTGAGAAGTACAAGTAAGCTTACACATCCTTATTATTTTTTAGGCTAATTTTCATTGGAAATTATTTCTAGGATGGCTCTAAGCCTAACTCTTTGTAAGAAATCAGAATCAAGGGTCAAAAGAAGTTAGTTGATAACTCAGTTGAAGAATATTTATCTATTTAATAAGTGCAAGTGGAAGTTGGGGACATAATTTCTTTACAAAGCTCAAGCAAATGTATTTCCACATGAAACAAATGTTAAAAGAAGTGAGTTGAAGTCTTCCTGAACTTGGAAATACCACTGAATTTAGAGCTTTCTTGGCTGATTTTTTTTAATAGTGAATTTGTTCATGCATGTTGGTGAATTTCTGTAAAAATGAATGCACTGTTAAAAGCTAAGTAGAAGTTATAGGTACTTTTGCATCTTCAAAACAGATATTGATTTTTAAACACTTTACCTAGCAGGGAAACACTGTCTTGCAGTAAGAACCCAACTTTCCTTTATCAACGATCCTCCGCAGATATGTTTATTTCTATGAGAAAGAGGAAAGAGAAACAAATAACATCTGGTTTCTAAAGAGCCTGAGAATGAATGCAATGTCTACTGCTCCATTAGTTAAACAAGAATTCACTGAAATAAAGTGAGTAGTGGTCCTTTTATCTGAAAAACAATAGTCGGAGATTGTTGAAGTAACTTTTATTCATAATGTGAATATTGCTTTAGGAAATTAATTTTATAGTTTAGAAAACTTGCTGTAAACACATGCATACGTGTCTGTGCATTTGTGATCATGAGAAAAATTATAGGCTGCAAAATTTGGGTGAGTAGAAGTAAGAGTTAACCCCCTTTAAATCCATCATTTGATCATGAAGAATATAAATCTTAAGTTTCCCTTTAACCTTGAAAAACATCTAGAAGTGACAATTTTTATTTTTCTACTGTTCCCTTCATTCTCTACCATTATGTAGTTTTGATATGCTAAAATATGGCTATGAATAAATTTATTGTTACATAAGACTAGTAATATATTTCACTTATAAAACTAAATTTTGAAAGACATATCACCTAGAAAACTGTAAAATAGCTATAGACAATAATAAGTATGAGGACATTTATTTGCTGACATCCAAATTTTATAAATCCATTTATTTTGGCAGAAACATAGAAAAAACTATAACTTTTCACAATTTACATTCCAAAGAATACAGATGTTTAGTGCTTCAGAGAGTAATACTAGAAGGTTTCCAGATTAAGGCCACAGTTATTTATGGTTGTTACCACACAAGAGGATAAGAGTGTATAGAGTTTTAATTTCTGTTTTGTTCACTATGTGTTTTGGAAAAATAACAAACAGCTGTTGTTGCTAAGAACTTGGAATTAAAAGAAAAGATCTTTTTCTAAACATTTCTAAAACAGTTTTATTACTGACATTTCTCTACTCAAGTAATATATCAAAAATATATCAAGTAATATTCAAATAATATCCTTGTGTAGCCTCTTACTTGTAAATAATTCAGAAGTCGATGTCCTTTTTCCTTAGGAATTTTCATTGAAGAAAGAATCACTCATTAACTCAGAGATCTGAATTCCTAAAAAGTTTTCTCTAATAAAGAAAATCAACTATAATAAAAATTTGTCTCTATTAATTGTATGTATTGTCAAATCACCTTATATTCAGGTTTGCTTCATAATTTGCTTTCAGTACCTCAAACTTAGGACAGCTACACTGCAATTGTTGGCTTAAATATTAAATTTAATGAGTTGTTTCTTTTTGTTTTAATGTTTTACTATGCTTATTAAATATATAATTGATGTAAGTACAACAAACCATTAGTTGCCATCTTGAGAGAAGGCTCTAATAAAAGGGAATTTTAGCCCATTTTCTATAATATTATTGTGACATGAGTCATAGGATATAAAGTCTACACTTGGCAAGAACTGGCATATTTAATTGCAAGTTACCCATTCTATTTAAATGTCACTATGAATTAAGGTAATATGAGTTATACTTTCTCCTTGAGGTAAAGAAACAGGATAAATCACTTAAAGAGGAGATATTTAATTTAAGATTAGAAGAATGAGAAGCAATGTTCAAGCAAGTTACTCTGTATGGTAGGACTAAACATGCACAAGCCTGGAGATTTGTCTAGAATACAAGGAAAACTGTAGCTACAAATCATGTGTATTTTGCTTTTTGTACATGATGAAGTTCTGATAGAGATGAATAGCGATAAAAAGATGAGAGAAAGAGAAAGAGAGAGAGAGGCAGACAGAGATAGAAAAAGACCAGGAAATTGTATAATAATTTTAACTCATGCTGAATATTTAATTTTTTTGAGGGGAATGCCAATCCTAGGTCTTGAACTCAGACATGGTCTTTTTGTTTGGCTTGGTGCTGAAAGCTGGTACTCTGCTATTTGAGCCATGTCTCCACATCCAGCCTTTTGCTAATCAACTGTTTGTAAGTCTCCCAGATTTGTTCAAACTGTGAAATTCAAATATTGCCTTTGGGGTAACTAGAGTTATAGGTGTGAGCCACCAGTGCTCAGCTTTCAAAATTTTAATTCTTATAGAATAATTACTAAGCTTTCAATTTATTCTAAAAATTTGTGGTATCTATGTAGAATGTCATTATATAACAAAAATATAATAAATATATAAATGTGTACTATATATTATTTTATAAATAATATAATGTAGATACTATATACTATATTATATATATAGTATATACATATATATATGTACATGTATGTAGTATGTATTTCTCTTTTATGTTTTTGGTGCTGAAGAGCAACTAGAGCCTTGTACATGCTAAGTAGGCAATCTTACTACTTAGCGCTATATTCCCAGTCCTATATTTCACTCACTCTTAAAAGTACTGTTGAAGGCTCTTGATTTGCAGTTTATTTATGTATTTACTCTCCTTATCCACACTAATTGCTATAAAAATAATACTATTGATTAAAATATTTGTAATCTTTTCATATAAATATACTCTGTAATTTTTAAATGATATATGAATGACAAAAAGCAAAAATAAAATGTCTTACATTAATATGCATGGATATATAAAAATATCAAATCATAATATTCTGCATTGGAACATTAATAGCATTAGAACTACATGTTGATATTAAATCATAAGAAAATCTTCTGGATAATTTTGTTTGATTTAATCAGAGCCAAAATTGGACTTGAAATCTGGGACAATGGAAACATACACAGGACCTTTTTAAACTACAAAAGGTTAGGTCTGGCACAAATTGTAAAATCTAGACTTCACTGTTTGGCAAGAGTGTGACTGACTGATCCCTTTATAGTTTCTCATCTGAGTGTTTAGCATAATTGTCATGACCATGTGATCACATGTTGGTTGTGTGACTTATCAAATAATTTTAAAATATGCTTATTAATAATTACCTGTATTTCAAACTAACCATCCATCCCACATTCGTCTGTGTTGGAATCCCATTTACAACTCTCAACTGTTTTGTTTTGGCACAGGATATTACAGGATCTGTAAACAGGATCAAGTAATATTTTGGCATTGCATTTTGAAGCAATCAGTACATCTTAGATTTTTTAAGTATAATGATAACTAGATAAATGAAATCACTGCATTTGTATCAGAAGAACGTGTTAGAACAAGAGTATTATATACTCCTTACACTTGCCACTCTCATCTTTGTTAATGAGTGACCCAGAAAACTAACCAACTCAAAGCAAACAGGCTTGCTTGCATAAGGCATACAATAACTTTCCTCACCATGCACTAACTAGCAAATTCTTCAAGTCTGACACTAATATATTTCCCTCACTAGTCTCAGTACAAAATGAAATAGTGGCTATTTCTCAATAACAATCGGTAGCCTGAGTCAAAAAATGAAATAAAATTTTACTTGTTTATTTGTAGGCTAAGAACATAGAGCGAGGGGCTGGGAAGGTAGCTCAGTGGTAGAGTGCGTGCCTTGTATGCATAAGGGCCTGGGTTTGATTCCTCAGCACCACATAAGCAGAAAAAGCCAGAAGTGGTGCTGTGGCTTAAGTGGTAGGGCACTAGTCTTGAGCTGAAGAGCTAAGGGACAGCACCCAGGCCCAGAGTTCAGGCCCCATGACTGACAAAAAAAAAAAAAAAAAAAAAAAACACCCCAAAACAAAAAACAAACAAACAAAAAAACCCAGAGCAATTGTGAAATGTACTCCTGATATTATATTTATTGAAACAATATTCAAATGACATTATTATATCCAAATCATTATGCCCAAATGACATAACCCAGAATTCTTTGGAGGAAACATTTTTCCTGACCTTCCTCTGTTCCTTGCCTTATCCTTTGTACTCTGTCCATGGTCTAGATTAGATTTTCATTTGCTTCCTCAGCCTGAGGCACAGCAGGTGGTTTTAGAACAGCAAAACATTTCAGTAACTTCTTTCAGCCCAAATAATATGTGGAAATCAAAACAAGAGCTTCCAACAGATTCTGACACTGAGAATTAACTGAACTTCTTAGGTGGTCATCTTTGGCTTAGTAAAATACAAAACTGGCAAAAACAAAAAATGGTTTAAAGATAAAACAATTTCAATCCCTGGTTTCATTCTGTCTTTAGCAGCCTGATTTTACTTGGAGGATGTTGTATATAAAGTTTGCCTATTCTATACATTGTGCCCCAAACTAAAAGTAAGTAAGTGCTGTTTTCAAAGTCATATGGGATATCTTGTAAATTTCCTGACAGTTATATTTCCATAATCAGAATATACTGACTATTTTAAAACTACATAAGGAAAGACATACTTTAAATATAAAATCAGATTGATTCATTTTATGTCAGAAGTTATTATGGTAATATTTTCCTATCAAATAAAATGGCATTATTTGTGACACAGAGTCTCAAGTTGTTTTATATTCTACTTACGGTCTAAATTGACTATTGTAGGTGTGGTATCACCTTCACCTGTAAAAATGAATTTGTAGGTAAGTATATAACTCACATATATGTATATATATATATAAACATATTCTTCTTTATAAAATCAATCTATTATACTATAATATAACTATGAACTGGACAACTTACTAAAATGATTATCATTAAAGATAAACTGAGTAATATCTGTTTGAATATTTTTTATTCAATTTTCATTGTCATTTTTGCTGTTACATTATGAATGCATGCCTATTGGTCTCAGATAAGGAGCTTTTTTAAATTTTTATGATGGTGAGAGGTTCCAGGTGAGTATGGTCTGGTGATCCTGGGCACACTGCATTTACTGCCAGCAGCAACAACCTATTTCAGTCTTCTAAAATGGACCATTTTAGACTCAATGGCCAGCCCAGTGAAAAGGATTTACATTTGTTGTTTGCACGGAGGTTTCATAAGGCAGTTTTGTTCACTGAAACATTCTTTTTTTTCTAAAAAGCTATTTTCATTTGTATTTGATTGAACATAACTGAAACTGCAATACTTTGGAAAGCTGAAAAAATATAAATATGTTATTTAATTTCTAGAAAAGAAACATCTGCTGTTGTTGCCAGAATAACCTAGATTTGTGTGCGTATGTGTGTGTCTGCTATTAGTCAAAAGTAAGTATGTTAAAAAAAAAAAAGAAACATTGGAAATTACCCGTTGATTCTACTTGGACTTGGGAAACTGCACCTTAATTCTACATAATCTACTTCTTTTACAGGGTTCTCTAATGGAGTTTACTGGCTACAAGAAGAATGGCTTGAAAGATACTTGGGTTTGGGAACTATTTTACAGTAATGAGTGGGACATGAGGCATTTCCTGAAGCTTAATGTCTTAACTGGGCAGAACTGAAGACAAGCACTACTTACATACAGGTGGTTATTAATCCTTGGTAATGTCTGAGCTCAGAGAAGCAAGTAACACAACAATAAGAGAACAGGGAATATTTTGGAATATTGAAAATCTGACCATTTTTTGTGGAGATACGGAAAAGAATTACTGCATGGTAGAGGCTAAATTCATTTTCCAGATCTAGTTAACTAAATGAATGCAAGTAAAGGAAAAAAATCGTAAATTTTTCATCTTCCTTCTACTTTAGCTCATCTTGCTTTTCAATCTCAGATGTTGTACATCATACAGATACATTTATGTAAACAACTCTATGACAATATGATTATGTAGTAAATTTACTTTAATACTAATATATAAAACAAGAATGGAAGTGAGATATTACCTAGAGAAATACATGGCATTCACAAATTTTCCATGAAGCGGCAACTCTCCCTACGCTAAAGCATTTGAGATTAAAAAACAACATATCTATTTTTCTGTACCTAGTCAATTATGTGGGCCTTTGTGCATACTAGTAGCTCAATTAAACAATATTGGAAATGAAAATGTAAATCCAGAAATAGAACCTCAGTTTTCAAGTGCTTATTAGGCAACTGATTTTTTTTCATGGTGGACCAATAAGATCATTACATTTTATTATTATCATCAGTTATTTGTACAAGGGGTTTCACTTTGACATGCCCATATATGGGTACAATACACCTTCATCAGATTCACCCATCCTTCACTCTCCTTCATCCCCTCCCTCTTCACAAAGTAATCTTAACAAGCTTCATTGTTCCATTTTATATGTGTACATACAGAAGTATGTACACATGCATGTAAATAGAACTGTGTACAGATACAGTTTTACAAAAACAGAATGTGAGTCATAAGTAGATAAATATCTTGGCCAAGACATAATCATGGACTGTTATCCAATTTAGGAAACATGATGGAAATTTTTAATCTGAATACTCTCAGTGGTACTAAGGATATATGGCCAGGCACACTTTTAGGCATTTCTACATTTTTTACATATTTTATAAATTAAAAAATATATGGATGATATTTTATAAGCATTTTGGGAAAAATGAATAAAACCTTTACATATGTTGTAGAGAAATGTAGTGTGGAAATGATTAGTATACTCTCTGAAGTTAAAAAAAATATCAACTCAAGGGCTGGGAAGGTGGCTCAGTGGTAGAGCGCTTGCCTTGCATGCATGAGGCTCTGGGTTCAATCCCTCAGCACCACATAAACAGAAAAAGCTGGACATGGTGCTCTGGCTCAAGTGGTAGAGTGCTAGCCTTGAGCTGAGATGCTGAGGGACAGTGCCCACGCCCAGAGTTCAGGTCCCATGACCCCAACATAAAAAAAAATTAAAAGAAAAAAAAAAGCTGGAAGTGGCACTGTGGATTCAGTGGTCGAGTGCTAGCTTTGATCTGAAGAGCTGAGGGACAGCTCTCAGACCCAGAGTTCAAGCCCAACAACCATCATCAACAACAACAATTAAACTTATTATAATAGCTGATTTCTTTGCAAACATATAAAACATTGAATTATTGTTATCATAAACAATTTCTGAATCCATTTATAATAGGTTGATCAGGTCCATGTCTTAAGTATTACTAGTTAAATATAGTATATATATGTATATGTATATAATATTACTAGTTCTTACTGCTAGTTATAGCAGATGGAACTTTGCATTTTTGTGTTAACATTTCATGAAACACAAAAATATTTTCACTTATGGTGAGAAACTGTCTCTTGAATTTGATATAAATTTTGCAAAATACAGACGTGTTTGCATTTCAATTTTCAAAGCCAATGCTACTATTTCTTTCATCAGATCTCTCTTCTTAACATGGGCATTTGTGCTGCCTTCGGTTAGATTCTTGTTACTGACTTGTCACACAAGAGGTTCTTATGGAAGTTTTAGATGTATAGCTATTTGAACTATGGCTAGGCATGTTTGCTGCAAATACAGAGATATGGATACATAATATAGTAAAATGTTTTCTTACTATGGATAACTTTATGAAAAGGTCTTTTATATAATAACACATAGAGGATATATTTGCATTTCAATAATTTTAATACACATCACTGGATCTTAATGTATGATGATATTGCCATCTTCTCACTAATATATGTATGTTTGTGTGTATATGTATGTAAGTATGTATGTGTTGGTCTGTGTGTATATGTGTGTGTGCACGTACGCGCCTTGGTTCTATTATGAATTCTTGGGCATTGACAGTGTCTGAAGAAATTTGTGATTGTCCTGACTGGGTAGAGCCTAGGAGAATTGAGATATATATCCTACAAATGACAGAACACCCTTCTACAACAAAGAATCATCCAAACCAAATGTTAATAATGCACAAGCTGCTTCACTTTCATATAACTATTCCTTTTGATACACTTTTACAAATTGACTTCCATTTAGGATTTTTCATTTACTCAAATTAGCATGGTTTTGTGAAGGACAGATTGTCTAAGTTCTCAGTGATATGAGTCTTAACCATTTGTGTCATTTGCCACCTTGACTAATAGAAATGATTTCTCAGGCTTTGTCAATTTCATTTTGTTCTCACTAATTTCAGTGTGGTTTCATTTTCTTATTAACTCTTTTCTTGCAGATTCCTTTCTTCATGTTGCCCCTACCTTTTTCACATATTTTTTTATCTTTACAGAGATATAGGACATGTATTTTAGACTAACGTATATGAAATGCATTTTCAAAGATGTATATCAGACATGCATTCTATTTATCCATTATCTATCTATCTATCTATCTATCTATCTATCTATCTATCTATCTATCTATCTATCTATCTATCTATCTTTCTGGATTGTTTGGTGTACTGGGGGGGGAGGCAGTGGATGCAGGGTCTTAGGATAGACAAATGCTATTATGTTCAGACATAGAGCACTGAAGATTCAGGGTCTGGCTGGGGCATTTTCTCTGGTGTGTTCTTAGAATCATGACTATCTGCTGCTTCTGGATTCCAATCTTTTCAGAATAAACAATGTTAAAATGTGAACATAATTCTCTGAGAGAGAGAAAGAGACACACACACAGAGACTGAAAGAGCCTGCATATGGTATGTGTCTGAGTTACTCTCTAGAGAATACTCCCATTTTGGAATTAACTCTATAATCTTAGATTATTTATATCTGTGACTAAGAAATTGTTTTAGTAAAGACACAGTACATGTTAAGTATTTCAGCTAAACAGAACACTAAACATACTTACAACGGGAAATGGGACAGTAATCCCACGGAATGAGAGGATTCCCTGTGTAACACCAGGGCCCGTGAGCATCATCATCAGGATTCCGGCAGTAATTCTTGTTCAGCTTACTAGCATCTGGCTCCCAGAAGATATGACTGCAGAAACCACAAGCTGAACATCAGAAAGTATTTACTACATCCAGGAGATGCAAAATATGACAAAAGATAGAACCCTATGATAACACATTCATTGTAAATATCACACAGTTTGATTATTTTGAAAGCAGTTTCTTTTTTGCTAGTTTTCAGTATGGAAGCACTTTCTAATTTGTGAATATGAAAGCCTACATAAAATGATCCGAAACTCTGCTTCTATTTAAGCATTGCAGTAGTAACATAGCAATATTTTAAAGTGTTTTTCTCTGTTTCAGACACATGTGAACACCACCATTATACTCTTTCACAAAGAAGAAGAAAGCAAGCACACTACAAATTAATAGTAAAATGACAATAAAAAACTAAGTTTTAGAAATATCATGGGTCATAAGGTTACAACATGTTTTTTTACAGATAATTGAATAACATTTAAATTTTTTCTAATGTGTAAATAAAAATTCATTTCAAAAGAAAAGCAAAAAGTCTGTATTTTTATTATAAGACCATGGTTATTTTTGTAAGACCAATATTTTCTCTTGCTTCAATAACATTAATAAAGTCAAATTCTATGTGCCCACAACTGTTGTTAAAACTATAATGGCATTCATTTTGCCCTACTAGTTACTACCATTCTTGACTATGGACCTATGACTTTAATTAGAAAGGGCTTGGATATGAAAACATGGATTTTCTTTCCTGACCCAGCTTTATTTTCTGAAGAGAAACAGCAGCAGGCTTATTACATGATAGATCCTGCTAAGTCTTTACCGATAACAAAAATTTAGGCAATCTTGTCAGACAGGCTTTAAGACTATTCTGTATTTATTACATTTGAAGAAATCAAGAGGACAATTAAATATTCTAAGGTCACATGGCACTGGTGGCTCATGCCTATAATCCTAGCAAGCCAAGCAGCTAAGACGTAAGGATCTCTGTTCAAAACCAGCTCAGGCAGAAAAGTGTTTAAGACTCTATCTCCAATTAATCAGCAAATGCCAGATTAGAGACATGAATCAAGTGGTAGAACATCAGCAGTAAGCAAGCAAGCCAAGGGCGAACTTTGAATTCTATCCCCGGATCTAGCACACACATTTATACACACACACTCATGAAAAAACGGGTTTGGAACCTATGGTTTCCAGAGTCAGTGTTTAAACCATAATGCTCTCCTTCCTCCTTGCATAAAATGTTCTTAATCAGACAAGATGCTAAGCAACTTTATCACCCATCAATTCCCTATAAACTTTCTCCAAATGAATTTTTAATTATTTGCAAAAATTTAGCCTAAAGTCAGTTAATTAAGAATGGTTATTAACCACTGAGAATTCCCGAATAAATATACCAAATATTCTGGTGGCATCCTGTCAAATGTTCAGTCTTGTTCATGACTGAGCAGGGGAGTTTCTATTTGTAGGTGTTGCTTGTTTCTGTGGTATAAACCCTATCATCCCAAAACTTCTAAGCCTCCCAGGTGAAATCACGGACAGCAGTGTGAGTTGCCTTCTAAGGGGAGAATAGAACTTTAGAACTAATAATATTCATTTGTGACATAAATTACTTAACTGACTCATCCACTATTAAAGGCAACTTGGAAGCAAATCAAACCTTTAAAATAAAAATAAAAATAAAGCAAAGTGATTCAATTTCTCTGAGCCCATAAATCCTTATTCACATATGGAAATAGCTTCCATTTAGTGGCTGGTGGTCAAATGCCCTAACATGTAAAACAATTATATTGCAGGGACCCAATGATACCTATAATGTATTTTTCTTTTATTCTAGCATATAAATTCTGAGTTTATTAAAAATCTATTTGTAATCACAATTATATGTTATATTTCAAAAACTTTTTATACACTAGCACTATTTCTATGACCATATAGATGTTACCTTGTGAATATATTTACAATATAATATAAAAATTATCTGAAATTTAATATTTTAATAAAATTCTGTAATGTATCAAGCTTTTTCTTCAATTATATACATTAATGTAATAATTATAAACCATCTATCTTATGTTTACCAAAACACAATCACCTGGGTTTATTAAATTTTGATGAAAATAAGATGGATGATTGTAGCTAGATAATTGAACTCACTTTTACCTGTTTTTGTTAAAGCTACTCAAGAACACTTGTTTACAAGTTGTAATAGTTCAGTAGATGTTTAAGGTATGTATAGGAAAGTGACTATTTGTTGATCTTTCTCTCAGGATTACTATTAATTATGATTAATTATAATCTCTTAACATAGTGTTTAAAACACTACATGTCCCACTAAATTGTTCACTGTTTTATTAAGTCACACAGTGGGTTTTATTTTTCATTGTGACCATATTTTCTTTGAAATTTGGTAACAAATACATTTCTACCCATCTTGTGTTTACATTCCCCAGGTTCAGAGCACAAGTAGCATTTTGACACACATGTGTTCCATTGAATTATATATTTATATTACATATTATTATATTAATGTATAATTATGAATAATATATAACATATAATTATGTATAAAATATACTATATAGTTATATTAATATATGATTACAAATACAATATATAATATTAATGTATTATATTATGTATCTAAAGTTGATACATGCAGACTCTATGTTCTGAGTTATGCAGAATTTTTGTGTTTACCATCCTATAGTGATAATGGAAAGGAATTACCCATGTATGAATGTGTCTGGATCTATATTAATGCCATTATCTCTACACTGGATCATGAGAAAGAAATGTACACACCGGTGTAAGTCTTCCATGTTCTTGTCCCACATTGAACAGGTTAGTCCAGATCTTGTTTTGGATAAATTTCCCATGTAATTTTTTCCATTTCCACGGTAACAATCTAAGTATAAAAACCACAAATACGTTGACTAAATATTGTAGAAAATAAAACACCACTTCTTACAGACATATGAAAACATAAACCTCCAGAAATGTATAAAGTGTCTTAAATATTTCAGATTAAATTATCTTAATTTCCTCCGAATTTCCATTTCATTACAATGGTTATGCAAATTGAAATCTTACAAATAATATCTAACAAAATTTTCAATGAATGGCTCTTAACTGCATCAAAGAAATGAGGATTTCTTGTATAATGGATATATTGCTTAGCATTTCAGCATTTTCTTCTGAAACTTTTCATTGCACAATAGAGTTACAAAATGACTGCACTGCAACTAATGTATTAGTCACATTACTTTTATCTTTTTTTGTTTGTTTGTCAGTCATTTGGCTTGAATTCTGGGTCTGGGTGCTGTCCCTCAGCTCTTCAGCTCAAGGCTAACATTCCACCACTTGAGTCACAGTACCACTTCCTGTTTTCTGAGTGGTTTATTGGAGATAAGAGTTTCATGGACTTTCCTGCCCAGGGTGTCTTTGAACTGTGATCCTCAAGTCTCAGCCTCCTGAGTAGCTAGGATTACTGGCATGAGCCACTGGGGCCTGGGTACTTTTATCTTTTTTTCTATTTTTTAATTTTAATTTTTTTTAATTGTGAAAATACCATACAGAGGGGTTACAATTACATGGGCAAGATAATGAGTACATTTCTTATCAAGCATTGTTGCCTCCTCCTTTGTTTCCCCTTCCCATCCCTTCCCATTCCCCCTTCCCCCACCCCCAACCTCCCCCTTCCCCGCCAAAGTTGTAAAGTTCGTTTTCCGACATAACGATTTGTACATCTCATTTTTTGCAATGGGTGATGCTAACATCCTAAGTCAACCCAAACTGCTGTTCTACAAATGTTCTTCAAGTTCCTTTGTCTGTTTACTTAGGGATGAAATTGAGTAAAGGTCCTTGACAAGATTATGTTCCCGGTCCTGTTTTGTCCTTTTCAGCCCCTGGCAGGGACACCTGATGTCATGGTTGAGGCATTTGATCCCTTGCTTAAATAATAGGAAAGGAAAACTCTTTGTACTTAAAGAATGTCTCTGTTACTTGTTCTGATGCTCAAAATGTTCATTTGGCTACTTCAAACTGACTGCTGTGTGTCTTGTCATGTACCATGAGGTTTTGTTAGCCCTTTTTAATTGAGCAAATTGTGTACTACTAAACATTGATAGAGGTGACACTATTCTCAATAAGGAGATATGGAATCAAATATCATAATTCTGAAAGTGTAAATTGTCTAACAATATAAATATTTTCATAATTTTAAACATTACCATTTAAAACTGACTATTGAACACTACTAACTTTTTAAATTTTTTTTGTCGGTTGTGGGGCCTGAACTCTGGGCCCGGGCGTTGTCCCTCAGCTCTTCAACTCAAGGCTAGCACTTCACCACTTAAGCCATAGTGTAACTTCCAGCTTTTTCTGCTTATGTGGTGCTGAAGAATCGAACCCAGGCCCTCATGCATGCAAGGCAAGCACTCTACCACTGATCCAACTTCCCACCCCAACACTACTGGTTTTTATGTTAATAAACCATATGAGTTTTACTTTCAAGTGATACTGACAAATGTACATAAATTTATCTTTACAATGAAATTCATTGAAATATAACATGTCACTAATTTTATATTATCTTTTGTGATTATGGCAAATAATAGGTTACAACTCTTAATAAAAATATTGAATTAATAATTTGTTTGTCCAGTAATCAGATAATATAGTTAAAAAGAAGCATTAAAAAGAATATTCAATTGTGGGATTTTCTTCTTTGTCACGTTTCTAATGGCACTATAAGGAATGTGTAAGGAAGTTTTGCAAAAATATAAAAATACATGGTAGAATTGGCAAATTATTTTCAGAAAGCATAAACTTAAAAAGTCCAATGCTTGCATATTTGAGAAAAATACCAATTAAAACATTTTCCTCTGACAATACTATCTTTTTTTATATTGTCATTTTTTCAGTTGTGTGCCTTAACTAACTCCTTTTCTCCTTCCTAGTCATTATGACTAGTAAGTAATTTCATTTGATTTGGTTCTTAGGTCTGGTGAGATTCTTTTCTTTACAGTGTTTGGTAGTTCAGGGCTTGAACTCAGCGCTCCATGCTTGAAGCCTAACTCAAGGTAGGCTTGAGCCTTACCTCCACCTGTTTATGCTTTTGTCAAAGTTCAACTGATATATATGCACACCCATACATAAGTATATGTACATTTAATATAAATATACAAATTTCTTATGGTGATAGAAGTTTATATTTTGATGGAAATATTCCATATTCACACTAAGAGTAATTCCTTTATATATTTCTAGTACTATAAAATGCATACATGTTTGCACCTTCATTCTTCAAAAAAACCTGTATTCATGAAAATCACCCTATTACACTTCATGAGGAGTTTTATCATTTTTTACTCATTTTTTCCAAGTTTTAAGTTCTCCATAGTATGGCTGTTCCAGCATACATGTCTTTTTTCCCTGTTACAGATTATACTATAATAAAATGTTCTCTATGTGTGCTTTAGCATCCTGTTAACACTGTATATTCAGGTGCTGGCATTAATGCACCGAAATCTATCAGGTTTCCATTTTCTCATTCTGTTATTTTATTCATTTAGAGTTTATTTTTGAGTACAGTATGAGGAATGGATTTGCTTTTATAATTTTTATTTTTTGACAGTGACTTTACCCATTCATCATATATTTCTTAAAAATAATATTTCATCCAGTAGTATGTGTTACTACTACTCTTTAAACAATATATGTATGCAGTCAGGTTTATCGCCAGTGGTTGTGTCCTGTTCTATTTCTTCATATGCCAGAGCTATGCTCTTAATCAAAAACTCTTTATGCAATATAGTAATATCTGATAGAGTTAATTGTCTCAAATTGCAGTAATTTGTCAAGGCTTTCCTTATTATAAATGTTCATTTCTTCCTACCTCCCACAAATTACAAGCAATTGTTCAAATGAATGAGACAAGGGTGCAACAGAGTCAGCTGGCAACAAATGTCCCTTAATTATGGGTTTCAACTTTATTTCCGAATGACCTTTATAAGCTGTCAAGAAGAGTGAAATTGACTGAAAAGGGATTCATTCCTCCTCTCTTTACAACTGTGTTTTCATAGTAGATTATACCAACTGGCCCTAGAGCAAGTGTTAAGTGGAAGAAATCTATGAAATGGAACTTTGAAGTTAGAGCTAGCTTTTCAGAATGACAATGTTCAAGCATTCTCTCATCACAGCTCATTAGCATCTGTGGGTTCCTGTCTAAGATGTTCTTTACATAATCTGCCCATGGCAAGTGCTACTCCATTTCTCCTTAATGGTACCTTCTTCCTTGATTATAAAATACACAGTAGTAACATCTACCATCTCTACCTCAGGACTAGTTTTCCTTCTAGCATTTAGCAAAAATTTAGATAATCACCTATGGCCATTTTAATTTTGAAAGTTCACTGTCTGCTGAAAAATAGTTCTCTGGTGTCAGAAGATTTACTTGTCACTACTGGTATACATCCAAGAATTGTTCCTGACACTCAGATAAGTAAGAAAAAATATAAATATATAAGTATTGAGTGAATAAACATTTTCTGAAATCTAATCAAACAAAGATCTTACTGGCTAACTAGCTAGAAGAGCATAATAAGAAGTAGATCTTTTGCTGGTTAAAAAAAAGAAGAAGGGCTGGGAAGGTGACTCGGTGGCAAAGTGCATGAGGTCCTATGTTCGATTCCTCAGCACCACATAAGCCAAAAAAGCTGGAAGTGGCACTGTGGCTCAAGTGGTAGAGTGCTAACCTTGAGCTGAAGAGCTGAGGGACAGTGTCCAGACCCAGAGTTCAGGCCCCATGACAGGAGGAGGAGGAGGGGGAGGGAAGGAGGAGGAGGGGGAGGGGAAGGGGGAGGGAGAGGAGGAGGGAGAGGGGGAGGAGGAGGAAGATCCTTCCTGTAGGCATCTCTCCTGAATTTAGTCATGTCCATACACTGCAAAATGTCAACTATTACCTTGTCCACTGGACACGTCACATTTTGGAATTTGGGAGCAGTAGCCAACTCGGATGTTTGGGTCACTTGTAAAACACCAGGGTGACTCAGCGCCATCTGGATTTCTGCAATAATTTTCTCTCAGGTCCCTGTTAGAAATAAACAGGTTAATGTGAATGACTGAAGATACCTCACTGACGAAGTTAGTGCTGGGACACTTGTAGAATCCTGGAGTGTGTGCATGTATACCATTACATTTTTTTCACTCATTCTCAACGATAGGACTCCCAACTGCTGCCATTTCAAAACAGTGGCCTGCACCTGATCTTTGATAAGGCAGCCAAAATTATAAGATGGAAGAAAGACAGTCTCTTCAACAAATGGTGCTGGCACAATTAAATACACACATGGAGAAAACAAATTAGATCCTTATATATTTCCCTGCACTAAAATCAACTCCAAATGGATCAAAGACCTCAAGGTAAAGGAAGAGACCCTGAAAATATTACAGTAAGGGATCCTCAGCACAGCTCAACACTTCCTAAATAAAGATTTAGAAACACAACAAATCAAAGAAAGTATGGATAAATGGAACTTCATTAAACTGCAGATCTTCTGCATGGAAAAGGACACAGCAAGATAAATAGCCCACAGATTTGGGAGATCTTCACTAGACAAGGGTTTTATATCAAAAATACAAAAATATACCTAGAACTCAAAAATTAACCCCATCCAATAACAAATCCCCAGATAAACAACCTCCCCGTTAATAAGTGGGCTAAAGAATTAAAGAGACTTCTCTGTAAAGGAAATAAGAATGGTCAACAGACACATTAAAAAATGCTCAGTGTCACTGGCCATAAACAAAATGCAAACCAAAACCACATTGAAATTCCACCTAACCCCAGTTATTATGACCATTATCAAGAAAACAAATAATAGGGGCTGGGGGTTTAGACCAGCGGAAGGGTGCCCGCCCAGTGTGTGCAAGGCCCTGGGTTCTGTCCTCCGCCCTGGACAAAAATAATAATAATAATAATAACAGATGCTGGTGGGTATGTGGCCAAAAAGAAACACTATTACACTGTTGGTAAGAATGTAAACTGGTTCAACCACTCCAGAAGGCAGTATGGAGGTTCTTCAAAAGACTAAACATAGAACTCCCTTATGATCCAGCAATCCCACTCCTGGGCATTTACCCAAATGATCACAAACAAGGCCATACTAAAGCTACCAGCACAACTATGTTCATTGCAGCACTGTTTACCATAGCTAAGACATGGAACCAACCCAGATGCCAGATGTGTAGATCAAGAAAATGTGGTATATATACACAATGGAATTTATGCTTCTATCAGAAAGAATGGCATTGCCCTTTCGTAAGGAAATGGAAAGACTTGGAAAAAATCATATTTAGTGAAGTAAGCCAGACCCAAGGAAACACAGGCTCTATGGTTTCCCTCATTTGTAATAATTAGTATATGCCTAGGTAGTCCTGACAGAGTGATAATAATAGTTCAAGAGTGATGAACATATGACCATACAAAATAATGCCAATTGAAATGAACTCCAAGACCTGAAAACAACAGGTCATTTTTTTTCAGTTGTCAACCTTGATATCTCCATGTACTATATCTAGTTCTTTCTTCTTATTTTATTTCTTTTTTCTTTTTTCATTGGTTTATCCCTGGGAATCTCTGTCGTTCATCCTCTATCTTGTATATGCATTTATCTGATTGGGGGAAGGGAAGGGAAATAACAAAATGCTGAGAGAAGTACAAAAGATGATCTGTTGCAGCCATGACACTCACAGGACACAATGCTGGAAATGAACTTTACATCTTCATAGGGGGTAGAAAATGGGGGGAAGGAAGGGATAATGGGAGAACAACAATGGAGTGGGTAACAATGTTCAGTGAGGAATGTACCTTACTCATGTAAATGTAACCCCTCTGTACAGCATCTTTGCAATAAAATAAAATTTAAAAAAAGTGGTCTGCTATTTATTACATTTTCATGAGTCATGTATAAGAGGGAAATGACATGTACCTCTCACAGCATGACAAAAGCTATTATCTCACTAACCACTTATACCTCTCACAGCAGAGCAGAAGTTACTATCTCTTTAACTACTCTCATTCAAAATGGAAGTTTGTATTATTCAAATATTTCTTACCCAAAGCATACCAGCTGCTTCTTCCTTGAATTCTATATTATCTTTTTTAAATTTAATTTGCTGAATAGATTTCTTTTGAATACAATGCAGTTCTTTCTGAGTTTTGAAAATTCATCTGAGATTATTATTCATATTTCTGTAAAGTTCAGGCTTAATTCTAGTAAAGACATTCAGCCACAGAACAAGTTATTAATGTAGTATATGTACATTCTTTATCAGTGTTTTAATTAGAAATGCACTACTTATAGGAGAAAAGTCTGTGTTGATATTCTCTAAGAGGATTTTAGTGGTTTTCTATCTCAATATAAGGTTTACATCAAATAAAATGTAGAAGTTTCTAATGAAAGGTTTGGTACTTGGTTAAAAACAAGAAGTAGCATTTTTCTTGTCAAAGCGAGTATTAACACAAACTGATACAATAATTAAATCCACTTAAAGGAAATGTTCATATAATATAACATATCTAAACCTTTAGAATCCTTATAAATGTAGAAACTGAAAAAGATGAATGAAACTTTTTATTTCCTTTAAACCAATATCTACTTCTGTTTGAAATTTGTATTCTCATCTAAAATGTGTGTTAATTTTTGCATTAGATGTACAGTTATGCAGTTTAAAAAATAAATTATTAGTTAAATTGCTCGGCACTATCCAGCTAAGGCAAGATAAGTAAATGGATGTGGAAAGCTGGTGAAAGTCTTAATTTGAGACTGCTTTATTAGCCTAAAATAGGGAAGAAGAAAGGAAAGGGACACAATCAACATAGGAAGTATTGTTGCTTGTAAGGTTTCAGTAGTTATCATTTGAAAGTATCTCAGTGTTGGGGCAACCAATGTTTAATAGAACCAGAGACAGCATTTAATTAGAACTTTTTTCTGTTGATAAGAAACAATAATACATAGAAAAACTATATTCTGAAAAAAATTCTTGACATATTGTAATAATCCATACTGAAGGCAATTATGTTTGGTATTTTGGGAAAAATAAGAAATTTAGAAAGATCTTTTTCTTTTTTGTCAGCCGTGGGGTTTGAACTCTGGGACACTGTCCCTCAGCTCTTCAGCTCAAGGGGAGTGTTCTACCACTTGAGCCACAGCACCACTTTTGGTTTTCTGAGTGGTTCATTGGAGATAAGAGTCTAACAGACTTTCTTGCCTAGGTTGGCTTTGAACCATGATCTTCAGATCTCAGCTTCCTGAGTAGCTGGGATAACAGGCGTGAGCCCCTGGTGCTCAGCTAGACAGAACATCTTATAGTCCAATAACATGTAACAGTTAAACTTGTGATAATTATGTTTCAATAGAAAAGCTGATAAATTAAATCCCTTTCTCTGATAGAATAAACTGTATATTTCTACATACAGAATTTCTAAGTTGGGAATTACTAATTATTACATAGGAGCAATAGAGCTGGGGACCTGAATCAAGTGTTAGACTACCTGTTTAACAAATGCAAGGCTCTGGGTTCGTTCCCCACTAAATATAATTTTTAAAAAGTTTATCAATGCTGTCTTCTTTAATCCCTTTGTAACTACTCTTTCCTCCTGCTTACTCTTTGATATTCATTTGGCTCTGAGCTGTGAACACATGGGATAGGAATAAAGAAGACATTTCCTTGAAGGAACTGAGAGAAATAAAACCAGAATGATAAGTCTAAGTTTAGTCATTATAAAAACATAAAAACTGTTTAGCATTTATTATGGGAACAAACAAAATCACTGAAATAGCTAAAACACACCGATCAAACAAATAACTGAAATAGCTAAAACACACAGATCAAACAAATCACTGAAATAGCTAAAACACACCAATCACCCTCACCACCTCTTCTTTTGCATAAGACAGGCCAATACTGCACAGAGCTCTCAACTCCACAACGTTTAGGCTATTTTTATTAAAAGCCAATTACATAAATCCAATATATGTTATTTATAGGTGCTATTTCAGCAAAGCCACTATGAATGACATGTGTGTTATAAATTCCAAATGTAATCATTTCATGTGCCTTCTAACAAGGTGGACAATTTAAAAACACATGGCACCGAGGCTGTGTCTGTCCAACGAAAAGGCAAGTGGTGAAAAGCTGCCAGGAGTAGGCCAGAAACAGCTGTACAGTGGGTACTGTGGGCCACTTGCTTTGCCTTGATCCGTTGCAACAATTGCTTTACTTCTCATTTTTCAGTCCTGAAACAACTGAAAAACTGAAACACAACTGTGAAAAATAATTTAGTTCACAGATCTTTAAGACATCCATTACCTGGAACAAGGTAAAAAAGTGGGGAAATATCTTCTTCAAGGTAACACAAAAATATGAGAAGGCACTTGTTTGAAACATGTTTGGTAATCATTGATTGAATTATTAAATGCTGAGATCAGGATAAATGATCAAAATCTCATCTCCCTCAGACCCCCTGAAATGTATAGCATATCTCTAAACGTACTCACTTGCACTTGAAATTTTCAGGAGTTACATCGTGCTCATGTGGATACTGGGAGTCCCAACGCTGACAAGGAATGCCATTCCAAATGGTATTGACAGTTCCCCTGTAACCTTCTCCTTGACCTTGAATGCATTCAGTTGTTTCCATAGGGACATGAGTGTCATTTATAGTGCTGTGAGCTATTGATAGAAAGAAACAGAGACCTAAATAAAATAGTTCAACCTGTTATCTGCCTCTTATAATTCATATGCATTTCTCTTTTTCAGGATTTTTCAGTCACTACTACTAGCTTTTGTAGTAATTACATGGAAATTCAACATAATAATATTTTCTCTGCTCCAATCCATCTTAATTCCAACCTTAGGTTGATTTATTATTCCTTAATACTTCTTTAATGTCATTTTACTCCCATATATCAGCATAACTTACTGATATATCTAAATCACATTTTCTAATAATTACATTTTCTAAAATTACATTTTCTAAATAACATTTTCTGAAATGACTACTATTATTTTCAAAAACAACTTAATTACATACAAATTAGGTCAGTAATGCAATTAACTCATATTTTTTCTCTTATGTAATAAATACTTTCTAAACTGATAGTTATTTTTTCTTTCTAATAAAACTGTTTAAGAAATTCATACAAGAAGTCTTTGGATAAGACTCAAGTTTTAAACCATCTAGGACAGTTTAACGTTTAAATAAATTTCTTTCATATATTAATTTTTGGTATTCTCTCTTTACAAAGGTGAGAGCAGAATCAGACATGCCTTAAAAGATTAGGAATTTGTCTGAAATTTTTCTATACTTGGCACTGTAAATTATCTAACACGGTTCCTTAATTTTTATTTATACTTATTTCTTTCATATGTACATTATGTGGCTATCTGTTTAATTTCATTAACTGCCATTAACTTAATTAACTGTACCACTAATTTAATTAAGTATACTTAGTTTGTTCAGGCAAATACTTAGTTTGTTCAGGCAAACTAAGTGCAGTCTAACTTTAGAAGTATTATAAAAAGTTTCCTTTAGAAAGGGACTACGTTAATGATCACCCACCCAGCCACTGGATTATGTTCTATGTGAAGTTTTCACTAATTTCCCTTTGAATAAATTTGCTTCAGCTCACTTAAAAGTATTTACATTTGGATCAAGCATGTGACTATCTCTCAGCTACTTGGGAAGCTGATTTGGAAGGATGGAAGTCTAAAGCCAGCCTTGAGTAAAAGTGAGACCTTTCCAAAACTAAATTAAAGCAAAATGGGCTGGGGGCAGGACTTAAGTGGTAGAACTATCTGCTTAGCAATCAGGAGGCCCTGAGTTCAAGTCTCAGTATGACATACGGACACAAAAATTAGTTTAAATCCGTATTCAGCTCTTCAGTAGAATAGAAAAATGGCTCATAACAACAAATTCCAAATAAGGACTAAAAAGATGTGAGAGCTTGACCTACAAAGTCCAAACTGAGACATGTCTAGAAAATTAATACATATATGGATAATATATATTGATTAAGCAACAACAAAAACTTCTGGGACAAAAGATATGACTTGTATAGAAAAAGTTGTTGCTGACTATGTTAGTCCTTCATGATTTAATATTAACTTAAAGGTCTCTGGTGAAATATAAAATAAAATTAATTTCATAGTCAAAAAATAATGCCATAGTTACTATATTTGTGATAACTTGAGTTAAATAGTAACATCTTGAATGGTGACAACTCCAAAGAAGATAAAGCTGGTACTGGTATAGTTCACATCTTATTCTAAAACTATAATGAGAGAGAGTTAACCTCAGCTTCTTGGGAGATGAAGATAATAGAATCTCAGTTTCACGCCAGCTCAGGAAAAATTAACAAGACCCTCTCTCAAAGAATAAGCCAAGCATGCTTAAGTACATAATCCAAACCTGGCCCAGAAACAGCACAACCTCATAGATGAGAAATAACTAAAGCAAAAGGGTGTGAATGTGTATCACAAGTGGTAGAGTGTTTGCTTTGCAAGTGCTAGACCTTGAGCTTACAACACCAGTGTCATCTCTAAAATTTTTTAAAGACTATAATGAGAATAAAGATAAGACTGAATGTCTCTAGGAATACAGCAATTCATTAATTTATTATTAAAAGAAGAAAAGTTTGATTCTCTATTACTATGGTTTGAGGATGGCTTATCTCCTCTGAAACTCATACTGGGGTTGGGATGCACACCTGCTAAGGGGTGAGGAGACCAGATGGCACACAGTAGAATATGCTTTGAATTCTATGTGCTCAGGAGAATGAGATGGCAGAATTGCAGTTCCAAGGAAATTCAGGTACAAAAACGCTGGGCATGGTAGCTCATATTTATAATTCCAGCTACACAGTAAGTATGGCTAAATGGGTCAAGGTCTGTGGTCAAACTTCAGCAAAAGTGAAGGACCATATCCTCAAAAAATAACTACAAAAGAAAAAAATCTGTGTGTATGGCCAAGGAAGAGGTACTGCTGAGAAAGAGGAGAGAGGGGAGGGAGAGAGAGAGAGAGAGAGAGAGAGAGAGAGAGAGAGAGAGAGAGAGAGAGAGAGAGAGAGAGAGAGAGAGAGAGAGAGAGAGAGAGAGAGAGAGAGGAGAAAGAAGGAGGAGGAGGGAAAGGGAAGGGAAAGAAGGACGGAAGAAGGAGGGAGAAGGTGATATTATGATCAGGTAACTAGGAGGGATTAATGCCTTTCTTGTAACACCTAACACTGAATTCATTCTCAGGAGGATGGGAAACACAGTCTTCCTCAACCTTTGTCTCCGCTGTATGTGACAAACCCATTCTTCAGCTTTTTTTTTTTTTACTATGTTATGGCCCCTCACCAGGGGCTACCATTTCATCTTGGCCTACCAACCTCCAGAACCTTTAACCATAACTCTACTCTTTGTATTCTCTCATGTTAGAACAGAAGAAAGGCTGAAACACCTATTTCATGGGCTCAATCTCCTGACTGTAATCTTGTGCCCTGTCAGTGCAAGCACATTTCCATGAATCTTTTCACAGACTACACTGTCATGAGAAATTCAATGCCCTTTTTATTCCCTACCCAACTGACTATATTTTGCTTTCTTGGCTTATGACAGAAATTTCTTCTGCACTACCTACCTGAGCAGTCTACATATGCAACCCAGAGACACAGTCTTTCAGTTAGGGTTAGCATTGGCTCCACATAAACAACTCTATCTCTGAGAAACTCATTCAAGTCAGAGACCATCAGGAATGAATATACTCTGCTCCTTGGGCTTTACTATGACTTGCCAGACACCAACCAAGGCAGTAAAGAATGAAAAGAATCAGAAATGATTAGGGATTCAGTCACTGTCTGTGGGAAGCTTCTACCCATAGAAGCAGGTTCAGAGGACTGTTTCTATTATATTATGAAGACAGTTTCACATGAGTAAAGGTTCTTAGAATACAGAGGAGAGTAAAATATTCTGTACAATATAAGAATATTATTTTTTTCTAAGCTAAGCACTGGTGGCTCAAATCTGTAATCTTTAGCTACTTGGGAGGCTGAGAGAAATAGGATCTAATATCAACCAGAAAAGTTAGAAACCCTATTTCAAAAATAACCAGCAAAGAGGAGGCCTGGAGGCCTGGTTCAAGTGGTAGAGTGCTTGCCCTGAAGGTGGTAGGCCCTGAGTTCAAACCTTAGTACGATCAACCTACATTAAAAATAAAACTGTATGAAAATACTATTTTTACCAATTATTTTAATAAGAATTATTAATTATATATAACTTTTGAGTAACTTCAGAGATTCACCTTTTCATTGTGCCTTAATTCATTGGAAATATACCCACATAATTTTAACCACAATGAGCATTATTCAGCTGATATTTTTCTTTCAGTACAAAGTACCTTCAACTGCTAGACATGATCTCATCTAGAAAAACCACATAATTCTAAAGGCAGTAGACAGACTGAATAATATGGTGGATAAAGATATATTAGTACAACAGGGTAACAAAATAATTTTCATCAATAAATAAGAGCTGTTAAGGAGTTTATGAAGCCGTTTAATAAATTTTATCTGGTAGGGAAGGAGTATGGTGACTGATTTGTTCATAGGCCATTTAACCATGACATACATGCTTGATCTTTGCTGTTCACATGCTTACTATTCTAATAAGATTAATTCTTCCTCAACTGCAGCAAATAGACTCTTCTCTTGTACTGTATAAATATCAAAGGCTCATGCAAAAACAAAACAAATGTTTCATGATAATGGATTTGGAAACAGCTATTAAATATTGGGAAAGGCATTTCTTTGTACTTAATCCTTCAACAAGGGGTCTGAATAAGGGAAGGCTTTAAAGGCCTCCAGTGGCCAAGCCAAGTGTTAAAGAAGCACAGAAACATTGCCAAATATCAGCTGAAGCTGATCAAGTTGGGACTAAGCAATGTGTTTTTAGAACACAGCATCATCATATACATAAACATTTTTGCAAGCATGCCTACTGCCTTCACCCTGAAAATACCAAGAGCTCTTTGGAGAGCTCCTCAGAAATAAAATATTTTGCCAGTTGTGTCAGTGGTGGCCTTGCTTTGGAAGCACATATAATGATATTTATACGATCCTCAGAGGCCTATGAGTGAAGGAATGTTTTCCTTTGATGATTGACACAAAGTTTTCTGTTTGGAAATACTTTAAGGAAAACAGCATTTGCTATTGAAATTTTTCACTGCCCTGTTAGAATATGATCAAATACAGCATGCGTCTCTTAAAAGCATTCTTTACAATTATGGTATGGATGTACTGTGATCTGATTGTGGAATTTTCAAGTGTGAATAGATTCTTATGAGAGAAAGAACATCTATATGCCTTATTCATAGAGCAAGCATCTTGTACCCCAGACAGACAGAAATCAGTGGAACTAGATCGGTAATAATACATCTGATCAAACCAGGCCTAGTGGTGCATGTCTATAATCCTATTACTCAGAAGACTAAAACAAGAGGATCATGAAATATATAGAACATTGGAAATATATAGGACTTATATCAAAATAAATAATAAAATAAATAAATACCTCTGATCAATTTTCTGCAGACAAAAACATGACCCTGGTGGGGAAATATTAAAAAGACCACAGAGTACAAATGCATGTATACATTACAAAGGGCTACACCAAGAGCTTTATAAGCTTTATTTAGAAGATAAGTAAAACTTTGCATTTAAAATCCTTTCTCAACCCCAACATCTCACTGAGAAAATTCAGATTCCTTAATATAGATAAGGTACTTCAGTTCATTTTGTAATAGTAAAGAACAACTTAGCAAATCAGTGAACAAAGGCCTGGTTATCTCTTTCTAACTGAAAAGGAGCTGAAACATAGGATTTACTTTATGATAGTCCCTGGAGATTGAGTACAGTGTATAAAGTCACTCTCCCATCTACAGCACTTGTGCTCTTTGGAACACAAAGGGCAGGATCTGACTCACTGTAAATTTAAAGTGCTTCTTGTTTTAAAATTGACATGGGAAAGTAGTAAAGACCTCCAAAGTACAAACCTCAAATTGTTTGCACGTTTGCTTTCCATTTGAGGCCAGGATTCATATCTGAAACTTCCCTGGACTTTGTCCAAGACTTTTCTAGTACAGAATGCTCAAGAGACAAGACTTTCATGAAAGGTCTTCAATTCTATAGCCTTATTTCTTAGAAGACAACTTGGAAAACCCATGAAGACTCTTGTGAAGTGTATTGATAGCATTATTTCCCGGCTCAGGATACAATGTAGCTCTATTTCTTTGAATCTCTGTTCTGTTGTTGGATTATTAATAAAACTCAATGAAATAATCAATTTTCTTTAAGAAGAAAAAAATAATTTGTTGTAATTTTCTCAGTATACAACACACTGAGTGTGTTTGTGTAAGTTTGTGTGTGTGTGTGTGTGTGTGTGTGTGAATACTGGAGTTTGAACTCTGGGCCTTGGTGCTGTTCCTGACTTCTTTTGCTCAAAGCTAGCACCCTACCACTTGAGCTACAGGTCATGGTTAATTGGGGATGAGAGTTTCTTGGGCTTTTCCTGCCTAGGCAGGCTTCAAACCACAATCCTCAGATCTCAGACTCCTAAGTAGCTAGGATTACTGAGGTGAGACACTAACTACAGTGTTGCCTTTAAATAAAATCAGCATTCAGTTTTACTAAGAGAAAGGTTTAAACATTTCTGCAAATCAGTCTGAGCATGCTACTGTAACAAAAATATCACAGACTTAATAGTTTAAACAAGAGTAATTTATTTCCTCACAATTCTATAGACTGAGAAGTCTAAGACACAGGTCTTAGCCACGTGAGTTCCTACTGCGGGCTATTCCTGGCTTGTGGATGGCTGTTGTTTTGTCTTGTACTATACGATGCTACAAGATTAGCAAGGGAGAAAAAAAACTCTCTTCTTATTATAGGACCATTAATTTTTACCAGATTAGCATCTAGCTTTGTAATCATACTGGGACATAGAATTTTAGCATTTATATTTGACAGGGGATACAGTTCATTCTGTTGTAATAATCTGAATATAAAATTTAGCTAAGAAAGATCACTTCTAAAATTGCTCTGCATACTTAATTATCTAGAAGTTTAAAAATAAGAAGGAAAGGGAAGAAAAAGAAAAAATAGAGATATGATCAAGGACAAACATAGTTTATTTTGATGGTAAAAATGGTAAAAATCCATCAAAACAATAATCAAATAATCATTTCTAGCCCAGGGACACAAAACTGAAGGATAACATAAAACTGAAGGATAAGAAATAAGAAACAAATCTTTCTTTCTTATTTTTATCTGAAAATCAAGTACAAGAGAATTACCTGGGAATGGAGCAGACAAAAGAAAAAGAAAACAAAACAAAACAACAGCAACAAAATCCATACCACTTTCTGGGAAGGTAGCATTCATTCACTCAGGGATTTTGTTGAACTTCTTTAATTGCTATGTGGTAAATACTAAGGAATACGCACATACAACCTATACACACTGTTTTAGAAGAGATGCTTTAACCAAAAAAATGCAGAAATAAACATAAAATTAAGGCTAAGAAATATATGGGAGATGTTTTTGATGGCATGAATACATAAGGAATAAAGAAGGTATTCATCCAAGTGATTAAGAAAGAAAAAATATTCAGGACAGAAGAAATACATAGATATCAAGGAACTAGCTGGAAAAACAGGCAAGAAAGCATGCAGGAAAAGGTAGCTATATATGAGGCCATACAGGAGAAAATACACTTCATCTTTGTCCTGGGATTAAAGAAAATCACTAAAGTGCTAACTATAGCATGTGTGGGTCTGTGTGTTGTATGTTGAGAATGAAGGTATCAGCAGAATTTTAGACATCCTTCAGTTTGCATTGTGAAGAAGGAACTAAAGGAGGAAAATTGTGGACAAAGAGAAAACTGTGGAGGTTATTCAAACATTTGCAATGAAAAAAAAAACAATGCTATCCTACATAAATGAAACAGTGATAAACCCCATGGCTATATTGAAAAGTATATGAAAAATTGACAGCTTTTAGAGATGAATCAAATGTAAAATACAGGACAGTACCAAGTCAAGTATCAATCGACTCCTTTGGACCTTAGACTTTGATAAATGTTGGTACTGCTCATGCAAACGGAGTTTATGCAGAAAAACAGACAACACCTCAGGATTCATGAATAAAATCAGAGGAAAAGAAGACTGAAGAGGTCTCCAACTGAGTGAGTTACCCTGAGAGGCTAGGATCAGCTGAGCAGCCAGAAAGTGTATCCCAATTATTATATTTTAGGGGACTATAACAGTGTTATATGTTCTGACTCATGGCATTCTCAGATGGTCCAAAGACAACTGAGAGCCCAACGATTCTTTCAGGAACTAAAGAGATAAAAACTTTCTTCATAGTAATGTTATGACATAATTTACCCTCCACATAGCGAGTTTTCCACATGCTATGTGGCACATACTAGCCTCGTAGACGAAAACCACTCAGCTGTCTTCTATTAACATGACATTTCAAAATTTGCAAGAAATACATTTGAAAACAAAAACAAAAAGTAAACTACAATGCCACTGTTTTTGTTTATTCATTTATAATAAATGACTTCTATTTAATTATATATATTTGTATTATATTATATATTATATATATGCTAGAATATATATTGATATCCAATGACGTTACTATTATAGTTGATTACCTTCAAATTTCTGTTTTAATTTCCAATACAATAGAGTCATGTGACCTGTAAAGATAATATAAGGTTCCCACTCATGTCAAAGTATGTAAGTGACTCATGCCTATCATACTAGCTACTCGGGAGCCTAAGATCCAAAGGACTATGCTTGGAAGTTAGATCAAGTAGAAAGGTCCCTTATACTCCTCTTCTAATTTTCCACCAAAATGCTCCATTGAGGGCATGTCTGAAGTGGCAGAATACCAGCCATGAGTAAGCAAGGTGAGCAACAGTATATGAAGCTCTCTAGTTCAAGCACTGGTACAGGCACAAAAAGTCTACAGATGTCTTCAGCCCAAGAAGTTTTTAAATGGTGTTAAATAATCAATGAGTTTAAACAGCACAAGAAAAACTATTTCAGGGAAAAGATGATGGTCCTTAAGACATAAAAGGGAGTTTTGCAACTTCAGAGACATACTATAGTTCACTTTAGAAAACACAATTAGACTCAACCCATATTATTTCTATGAAAAAGAGTGAATTAATACATAGAACAAACTTAATAACAATATGAACTTATTACAAAATAAGTACTTCATTTGCACACTTTGAAGGACTCTAAATCTTATTTTATGTTTGCAATGTCTTAAAATTCCATATACTCAGAACTCTGCCAAAATGTATGCAGCTGGAATGGTTGTGGGCTCTTGACAAATGGGTATACATGTCTGTGTGAGGAATATGGTGTGAAGGAAGGCTTGTGGCAGAGCTTCCCAATGAACATTTGCAGATAATAAGCAGTCCACATCCTTCACTGCTAATGACACCAATTGTAAGACAGAAGTTTGGAAGCTGGATGACAGCAGCAAACTTATTATCCATCACAAAAGGGAACAGAGAGCAATATTCAAATTTGGAAAGTGTGAGTATCTCAATACCAAGACATTATCAGCTTTTGCTTTATTAGCGTGTGTAAAAATAAAGATCTGGGGCAGGGAAGGTGGCTCAGTAGTAGAGTGCTTGCCTTGAATGCATGAGGGCCCGGGTTCAATTTCTCAGTAGCACATAAGCAGAAAAAGCCAAAAGTGGTGCTATGGCTCAAGTGGTAGAATGTAGCCTTGAGCTAAAGAGCTGAGGGACAGCCGCAGGCCCAGAGTTCAGGCCCCATGACTGACAAAAAAATAAATAAAATAAGATAGAATAAAGGTCAGAAATTCCACCTTTATTATAGCACTAGGTCTATCTTGTTTCATCTATCTCTAGGAAAAGTGATTGACTTATTAGAGCTATTCAGATCTAAAGAAAGGAGCTAATACGCCTCTTCGTGTTCTCTAATTGCTAACTGAGATAGCCTTATGTTCAAGGTTCTTACTGTCACCACTCACTTATAACACTATACAACTCCATAGAGAAGACTGAATTGGTATGTGCCAGGAGTGCAAACACCAACAGTGAATTTCAAGTATTCATCTCTGTCCTCAGACTAATGCTCTTACATATGCATATGCTTGCTCGCTTGCAGTATTTTATTTTTTTTCCTCCATGATTTTCTACTACACACAATTTATTATATTTACTAGTCATTCTACCTGGTTAATATTGTTCACATATTTCTGTATCTTGCTTTCCTTTCTACATTAATGTCTACTCTTTATTTCCTACTAACCTGTACCTTTTGTATTATAGTTGGGACAATCTTGTTGTTTCTCATTTCATCATAATTCCTTGAATGGTTTTCATATAATTAAATTACTTTTGAAATTTCTTGTGATTTCAAGGTTCTAATACATATACACAGAGAAGTACACATGTGTATATGTATAGGTGTTAAAGAGAGTTAAGGAATTATAACTCATCCACAATATAAGAGGAAAATAGACAAAGATCTCTTCCAGCCCAGGGAAATGCACAGGAGTAAAATTCAGGTGGGATGGGACATTTCCCTTTATTTTCCTTCAAAGTACAAAAGAATGAATGGAGAAAGTAGTGTTAGATTTACTTGACATCTGAGGAGCATATGCAATTCAAGCTGAGGCCTTGGAGAAAGAATCTGTATTGATTAGAACTATATTGGAACAAGAGCCCCTTAAAATACCCATCCTCACAGACCACAGAGAGAGTCCATGTCCCTCTGGTTTCATGTACAACAGTTTGGAAACTGCTATTCTAGATTCCAATGGATAGCAAAACATTCTCCTGCTTATTTTCTCATCTATTACTTTAATTTTTCTCATCTTCTTTCCATTTGCTCCATTCCCTACTCATATAATCAACTTCCCATTTCTTCAGTATTTATCACAAGGCAGCCTACACATTCCTGTCTTCACACCTTTCTTTATAGACCCCACCACAACAGTTTGTGCACAATTGAAATAAGAATCATAGATACTAGGCAGAAAGTTCCTTTCTGTAGAAATTAAATAAATAGTGAAACCATCATTAATATGGTTATTACATCATGAAACAAGAGTTTAAAACCTTTCTTCAGTTTTCAAGAGAGTGAGTAAAACGATCATCAACTCTATTCTCATCTTCAAACATATGGAAAAATCAGAATGAGTCCTGGTGGTTCAAACTGAGATAACCATGAATCTGGCACCAAAATATAACAATAGAACTAAAATCAATTTTAATCAGACATTCCATTATCTATTAGAACTGGTATAAGTAAATATATAATCTCCTTGAATACAGATAAAACTTATGAACACAGTGAAGCAGTCACTATGATTAAGTAACATTACACAACATAAACATGATTATTTTCATCTGAAAGATATAAGTTGGTCTCTTGATATGTACTATCATTTTCTTAGAATTGATATATCATAAAAATCTACTATAACATAACCCTCGAGAGTATTGCATGCAACTTACTTAAGTTATCTTGTTCCTCTTTAGTTAGTTCCTCTTTAGAAAAGAAAGTGGAAACTAGTAACAGGAAACCTCATATCCATCTTATTTCTTTCCTCTCCCAATAGCCTTTAGAAATACACCAAAGAGTGGTTTAGAACCAATGAGGAGGGTGACACTCTGATTAATGGTGTGTGTACACCAGTTGAATATGAAGATGATCGTGTATGGGTACAAGTGTGTATGTGCATGTGTACCTCCATGAGTATCACTCCACACAACTGTTAAAAGAGTGCCTAAAATATGGAAAGGAAGTAGTTAGGCTGCTGTATCTAACTGAACTAGAGTCATGGAAAGATTAATATCATTAAAGAAGTTAGTGAGTGGCATTAACCCAGTCTATACAGAGAAATACTGTTACAAGTACCATCTTTTATCTTAAAGCACAAAACAGATGACTCAACCTCCTTGAAACATTGTGTTTTACTGTAAGAGGCTTCAAATTCTGCAGTTATTTTACACATGCCAGGCACATCCCCTTCCTATAGGCTTTATGAGCTGCCTCAAACATTTCCTTATATTAGCAGATCTAAGTGGGAAGAGATTTACCTTGTCAGTAAAACAATGAACAATATTTAGGAATGGTTTGTCACTAGAATATCTCAATCAAGTTACTATAAATAACTATGCAATTATCTAGATATATTTGGTTAGATAGTTGCAAATATATTTGCAAGAAAATACGTAACTACATGTATTCTGGGTAGGGTATTTGATCTTATAGATTTCTCTCTTCTTTGAAAATAAAAAGCCTATATTAAATTATTGTGCAGCATAATTCCAAAGAATACATGTCTGTGTGTAGCCCTGAAAGAGAAGACACAAATTTAAAGGGTTATAATAGATAAGAAACTATTTTGCATGCACTCAGAAGAGCTGGGTAAGGGCGAGCTTCAAGAAAAGGATCAAAGGAAATGCTAAGAAACAGATTGAACGAGAATGCAGGCTGTGTACAAGGATAGCCAGAGAAGTGAGGATCAGCTTCTAGAGATTAAAGACATCTGTGAGAAGCTTCTGCTCCACTTACTGTGCTTCTTTGCAGCCTGTCATTCACTGTGCTATGTCTCCAAAGAGAAAACATACAGCTAGGATCCAAGATTGTAAGGGAACGATCTCAGGCCTTAGTTTATCCTGTCCTAAAATGTTTGTGATGTAGCACAATTCCCTGATCCTTTCCTTCTTCTCTGGATATATTTTTCATTAGATTATTGATTTTATACTAGTATTATTATTTAATTCATTTGTTTTTGTCAGTCCTGGGCCTTGAACTCAGGTCCTGTGTGCTGTCCCTGAGCCTCTTTGTCTTCAAGGTTATCCCTCTACCTCTTGAGCCACAGTGCCTTCCCAGGCTGGCTTCGAACCAAGATCCCCTGATCTCAGCCTCCTGAATAGCTAGGATTACAGGCTTGAGCCATCAGCACCCAGCTCAAAATACTATTAATAACATTAAAATATTAAGGCTTTTCTCCTAAGTATAATTGTTTTTAAAATATAAATACATGCATATGTATTCCTTTCAAAATAAGAGCTTTCCAATTCTTTTAAGATTAGATAGGATTATGTAACATTTTTAAAATAGTAAAACCTACACACATTAAAGTATCAAGTAAAATAGCTGCTAACCTGTCTGACTAATAATCGCCTGCTTAGATCCAGTCTAAGAGAGGAAAAGGAAGCAATAAATTTGGCCCTAACTTACCACACATTTTAATTGCACAGTACTCCCAAGGGGTGTCAGGGTCAAGAGTATAGCACCATGGCCTCGGCTTGCCATCAGGATTGCGGCAATAATTATCATCAAAGCCCTTGTCGGGATATCTGCAAACCACACCAAGAAAAGTGTCACGTAAATCTGCCTGAACACCATGGAGCCCTCAGCCTATACAATAACTTCCCACTTAGCTTGGATACTATTAGCTGGGGAAATAGCAGCTTTACCAAGACTGTCAATCATCCACTATCAAATTTACTAACTTACATATTCCACTAAGTGTAGAGTATCATCTTCTTTGCTCATTAGTTAGGTCCTTTTGCTACCTGACCACCAGTTCAGGTCCTGAACTGAGTGCCTCTCTCACAGAGCCCAATTAAGGACAAATTCCAATGCATGACCTCCTGCACAATGCTCATTAAGGAAACAGGTCCTCTTTTAGGGCAGACTTGAGTTCAAACTGAAAGTTGGGTTTCAATAGCTCTGTTACTAACGATAGCTCAATTTTAGAAATGGAGCCTTTCTAGGTCATGGCCTCCCATCCAGCAGAGCAAGAGACAAACCCCATCACACCACCTACCTTTTTCCACAACCACCTCCCTCTAAATTAACTGTCTTCAATCGTGACTTGATTTTAATTGCTACCATATTCTTCTGTTCTAATTTTGTAGAGATGCATTTACAAAATAAACTAAAATTTTAATATCATTGGAAAGCATAAGAAGCCAAAACCAAACAAAAACAAAAAGAAAAAAGGGGAGGGGAACAAAATAAACCACCTCATATCAATATCCATAGGAAGACAGAGAAGGGGGTTTTGTTTCTAAAGTTTTGTGTTTTTATTCTTAGTAATAAAAATAAAGGATTTTGGCTGAGTATAGTTATACATGCTTATAACCCCAGCTACTTGGGAAACAGAGGATTAGGACTTTAAGGCCAGCCTAGACGAAGGTAGAAGAAAGATACTGCCTCAGAAACAAAATAAAAACTGAAGGGCTGGGTAATAGCTTAAGTGCCTAGCGTGAACGTGGGCCAGTGCTCAAACTCTAACGCGCCAACATAGAAAAAAATGAAAAAATTGTTTTTACTTAAAACTTTCTTTTTCTTTTTTCTTCTTTCTTTCTTTCCTTCTTTCTCTCTTCCTCTTTTCTTCTCTCCTTCTTCCTTCCTGCCTTTCTTTCTCTTCTTTCCCTTCTCCTTCTTTCCATCTTTTCTTTTCCTTTCTTCCATTTTCCTTGCTTCATATTTTCTTACTTCCTCCTTCCTTCACTTTATCCTTTCTTCCCTCCTTCCTGTCTTCCCTCTCTCCCTGTATTCTTCCTTCCTTCTTCCTTCCTTCCTTCCTTGCTTCCTTCCTTTGTGACAGTAAAGGGTTATAGACTCAGGGACTCCTGCTTGCTTGGCTCATTTGCTCCCTGTTGGTGCTTTACCACTGAGTCACACCTCCAGTCTAGCCTTTCATGTTATTTTGAAGATAGACTCTCTCAGACTTTTCTGCCTGGGCTACCCTTAAATCTGGAGCCTCTCGATCTTAACCTTCTCAGTAGCAAGGATTGTAGGTATGATCAGCTGTCACTCAACATAACATTGCAATGTGAAATGAATGAACAGAAAAAGATAAATATTTTTATTGTTGTTAACTAGGTGAGATCAAAATAATTTCATGGGAAAAAGTAGATTAGTTGTTTGACTTCTGTAAAATATCTGGCCTTATTTAAAATTGCACAACACACTAGGGTTTCTGAGTTTCTGAAGGTGCTGCTGTAAGTAACTTGCTTATATTTAGCAATAGTCCCTCCTCCCACAGGACCAATGGTCCACATGGTCATTATTGAACTGAATTGCCTTCTCTCCTGATTTTTTTACCTTATGGAAGATTCAGACAAAGTTTTTGTTATTGTTCCTCTCTGTGTCCTATAATAGTCTTGTGTTCAACACCTTCCTGATTTTAGAACTCATCCAAGTCAGCTAAGAGCAATTTAAATGGTTGTCATTGTCCTCATAGACTCCATAAAACCCCTAAGACTACTTCCTCCAAACATAAATGCAGTAGCAACTATTTAAGAAGAGGCTTGAATCTTCAGGGTAGTTCTAAATGGTAATTCAATTCCCTATCAAGAAAACACCATAACAGCATCTCATGGAGTAAATAACAGTTTATACAGAGAAACATTGGAATCAAGATTTAATGAAATTTTACCTTTCTGGCAAAAACTTGTGCCGGTGTGGTGTCTGATGATCCCAACGCTGGCAAATCTTGCCTGATTCAGTATGATCCATAGGCCCTCGATAGCTTTCCCCATTGCAGGTCATACATTCAACTGATAACATGAAAGGATAGAATGTTAATTGTTTCTGGCAGCACAGCATAGACACCACTGCTCCATTTAAGGAATACAATTGTTTAGTAAACAAATTGTTTGACAACTCTATATATCATCCTAATTGGGGCCTAATCTCCACAAATAATAGCATACAATACATCCTATACAATGCATTGTAACTTTCAAGGGGATATTTGTAATTAATGTCATATAGGTATACTATTGAGGACAGAATGATCAGTATATACTTTTTCAAAAACTATCCAAAGGCACATGGAAACTGGAAATATAAAATAATCTTTGGTGACTTTTCAATTGTTGGTTAAAAATGCAAGAGTCTCAGCATAGTAATTCTTTCAAACTTGCCCTCCAAACAATTTGAATTACACAATTTCATATTCCATAATCAAAAATTAATTTTTTAAAAAACAACTTCAGAAATAGAACAACTGGTACAATTTAAAGGACACAATTATCTTTTTAAAAGAAATTTCAATTCTATTCTAATAGAGAGCATTCATTCTGTTAGTTGAGTAGACAGGACAAGTTTATAGTCTTACCTACCTTAGCATAGAAGATGACCTGCTATCGAACTCCGTGTACTCATTCTTTTTAAAATGTATAAGCTGATCTAATTATACAGGATATTATTGATGATTCTGTGACTTAACTAATTATTCTCTTCTGGCTGTTTTCTTATGTCACACTGAAAACCTGTATCATATCAACTAGCTGAAAATGAGACTTCTCAAATAGAAGGTTGCTTTGTAGTGCAGCAAGCATGCTGTGGAATAAATCTTTGCTTGGCTTTCATAGGAATCCGGCAAATTTCCTCAAACACATCATTTGTATCTTGTGATTACTGTTCATTTAACTTTAGCTGAAGTGAGGAAAGATATCCACTGGAATCTTTCTTAATAAATATTTGTAGCAATTTGGTAAAGTATATTAAAACTGTCTTCTGAAAATCTATTTTTAAAATGCAATGTAACAAGACATAAAGATTAACTTTCTGAAACATATGATCTATCCATTCATCCATTTGGTACATATACTTTCTTTCATTTGGGTTAATTCATGAACTAACACAAGGGACTAATTCAGCTTACCCTTCTCTGATACTGCATCCCCACAAAACAATCAGTAAGCACTTGACCTATAAATGAGAGGGGTCTAAGAGCATGTTGACCGAAACCTTCACGTTGGCCAACGTCACTTTCCATGTTGAAATGTTCAACACAGATTACAGAGATTACGGATCATCGTATTTCAGCTTTCCATTTAAGTGGCTCCCACCTTCATTGAGTTCCCTTTTATATTAAGAACAAACAATGCAAAATTTGGTATCTTTAATGCAAATAGTTTAGTATTTATTATGACTCTGTTCTTTTATAATGAATGCAAGAGTAGAGTAAACTACAAATGCCCAGCTTCTACTCTTATATGGGACCTACTCAAGATTCAAATTATGTTTACTATAATTCTCACAGCATTAGTAGTATATATAATTTTAATGAAAGTGAATATATTTATTTTCTGGGGAAACATACTATGGACATTATTATAAAACATTTTCCTTATATTTAAAGATTCATAATAAGTTTAAGGAAAATAGCTACACAAATGAAATCCATGACTATAATGTGACTATTTTCCATAATGAACATGTAATTCAATGCTTTTGCAAACATAATGTGGATAAATATCACCATTAGTTCTAGTTCAATGATAAATTTTGACTACGTAAGCATATTCAAGGGCATTGATATAAAAGCTCTCAGTGGATGCTGATACTGCTAAGTGATTGGATCTCACTTTGCATAGCACATTTTCAGATACTGTGATTCTAAAGTTGTTTTTCGTAGTGATAACACTTTAGGAGATTTTACTTGGAACTTGATGGTACGTGATAGTTGAATAAAGTATAATGGGAAAAAACATAAACTAAAATGTTGCACTAATAAGATAAAAATAAAAAAACAAGTTAGCAAGAATGTTAGATTTGGAAAGCAAATGAAAACTGTTGTTATATTTGGAATAAGACATATCCTGTGATAAATCTGAAATGTTAAAATATTGTAGCTATATCATCATAAATTATTTATCCTATTCCTTTCACATTTAAGATATGGTTTGATAAGTATATCGAAGTAAACAGGCTTATGTACATTGTTAGGGACTTACCTAAAACAGAGCACATTAAGCCTGTGTCTAGAAGAGAGGTCTTCAGAACTATAGTCTACAGTCCATTCCATTACCGAAGATTTTACTTTTGTGCTACATACTTTAGCTTCTTAAAAATACTAACCAGACAGACTGATAATGTGGTTTTATGAGGACAGATTCCCTGCTTTTTTTAAAAAATAAATTTCTGCATTAACCCCTACTTTCTTACAAGAATACATTCCTCTCCTGTTGAAGGATAAAAAAGGCGATGGGAAAGCAACTAGATTGGGCAGTGTGTATGAGGCAAATGGCAGAGAAGTTTGTTGCATTATCACTGAATCAAACTCTGATGGTTACAAAAAAAAAGTGCCTCAAGTGGACCACATTTTAAACTCACTTTTCAAACTTCTGGAATTCTAAGAGTCTTCTGTTTTTTCCAGGTAAAAATCAAACCAAGTCCAACTTCTACAAAAACAGGTAAAAGTTATGACCTGTGTAATTGGGCAGGGAATAAAAATTGTACCTTTGGCTGTTGCATAATTTAACCTTTCCAGTAAGCCCTTCACTTCTCAAAACAAAGATATTATTCTCTATCATGTAAAATGAACTAAGTAAGAGTTTCATAAGTATAACCTTCTAATCACAATTCTGGCTTGATAGGAAAAAGCTCTTAAAAACATACAAATTAGATTATAACTATTCATTGAGCAATTTGTGTCATGCTAAGTAACTAAACTAAAAATATTATGTACTATTCTCAAGCATAAGTCTACAAGTGGTGTGAGTTTTCATAGTAAAACAGATTAAGTATTTAAATTTTGTTGAATCAGTATTTTATCCTGGTAAAGGTTATCACTTAGGAAAACCCAACAGTCAATTTGTTCAGCAAAACTGTGTGATTAAAGTAAGAACACTTTCATCAATCCTCTTTTATATAAAATTTTTGTTTTTAAATCTTCGTTTTTAAAAGTCTTTTTCCACATATAGTATGAAATTTTACATAAAATGACAGTATTATTTGGGATTTAAAGTACAAGGTAACTTAAAAATAATGGTTCTGACTTAATTAAAATTGATTTATGTTACTATTTAGCAATCATTAAAATTGACACTTGTTTCAATTACAATGATTATTTTAAACCTAAAATACTAAAGTAATAAAGTTAGGTTTTCTATACCTCAGGTTTCAGCAACAAATTAAGTATTGTTGATAGTAATTTTTGTGTGCATTTTATGTGAAGTTTTTTCTTCCTTGAGTCTAGATAAAAAGTACACATATTTTGTGAAGTACAGTATGCACATGTTGTAGATTAGCTAAATTTAGCTAAAGACAAACATGTTTTAGTTCATAGTGTTATTTTTGTTATGAGTACACTTCTTAGCCAGTCTCATTATTTTTTGAGAACACAATATATTAACTATTGTCAAAATGTTGTATAATTGGTTTTTTGAGTTTGTTACTACTAAAAATAATCTAAATGTGGTAAGATCATTCAGTTTCTTTTGCAAAGACTAATGGACTTCAAAATTTTTAATAATATTTTAATAATTTAATTAGTTAATAATATTAAGCTTTGTGTATCAGATACAATGCAATTATGAACCAAATTTTTAAACAATTTTCAGACATTCATTTAATCAATTTGCCAAATATTGTTACACAAATGTTTAAACATATATACTATTCTATATGTCTTTTGTAAAAAGTAATATTGATCACAGGTACTTGCCTTGTGATCAACTTTAATTTTAAATATACAAAATGATTTAGTCATTGCTAGTTCACACATAATGATATACACTTTGATAAATTAATATTCATGGATAAACGTGGCCCACACGTTCATTATACTGTTTTAAATATGCTGGATGTTACGATTACTCACTTTTGTATGTATCCTAGTAATCATTGACACCATATTTGCATTTTTTTATGTTTTGTGGTATCCATTGTATACATAGCTCTTTTTATTCCTCTATGAATGTACTAACACTACTGTTTACTTTGGATAATTTTCATTAAAAGCCTGTTAAAACACTGTTCATTTTTTAGCAGAGTTCACCTCATATTCCCTGCAATATGTTTTGTCTACAGGGCAGGTGCTAGTTCACCTCTCCTATAGGAGGCCCCTTTTACTCCTGCCAGCCTCCTAATTGTTTCCAGAAAGAGTGAATTTGAAAGCTAGTGTCCAGGAAGCAGAATGCCTGTGGGTCTTTAATACTATTAAGCAATGTCCTCACCTAAGGGAGGTTTGGTCACCTCAAATTTTCTGTAATAATTTAATACCAGATAATTACATTCTGATAAGCATAGTTTAATTAAAAACAGTTAATTATATTTTGGGGGCTGGGAAGGTGGCTTAGTGGTAGAGTGCTTGCCTCATATGCATGAGACCCTGGGTTCAATTCCTCAGCACCACATAAACAGAAAAAAGCCAGAAGTGTCACTGTGACTAAAGTGGTAGAGCACTAGCCTTGAGCTGAAGAGCCAAGGGACAGTAACCAGGCCCACAACCAACAAAAAAAATTACATTTTTGTCAATGATTTGTGATATCAGAAAACTAATGCTGGGGATTTTCCTAAAAGTAGGGTTTTGCTTGTCCCATGTGCAAACTGAAGACAAATATTAACTAGAGACTTATTCATACAAAACAGACTTATTCATTATGTTATCACAATGAGTTTATTATTTGAAAGGAAAAGAAAACAATGAATAGGGAACAGAATGTGACACAGAATGGAAAGTAAGAATTTACAAACCAAGATGGAACTGATTTGAGCACATGAAGGTTTTTAGATTAAATAACAACAAAAAACATAATTCAGCTTCTCTGTGACAATTTGCTAACAATGACCTTTACTGGTTAAGCGATAAAAATCAGCCTTATATCAAGTGGATGTTCATGGAGGATATACTTTAAAAAATGTTTCATTAACAGGTAAGCTATCTTAGTACAAAAATCAGACAGTACTCAGCAATCCCAATTCCCATCCCTAAGTAGTTCAAAATACTAATAAATTTCCTAAAATAATTTAATCTGCTTTTCTTTTGGATTGGAGGAATTTTAGGGATGTTGATGGAAGTAAAAATAGAGCAATTCAGTAGGCAAATAACTAAGAGAAAACAAACCATTATACAATGCTAAAAATGGATATTGTCCATCATTCATTTATCTACTGTAGAAGTACTGGCAATGCCTTTTGGTGCTATGTGAAGAGATAAGAACACAGGCATGGATGGCAGCCACTGCCTTCAAAGACGGCCTGGGATTCACTGCTTTGGTCTCTTCAGGCACTATTTTGAATGGCACTCAGTTCCAGTCTATGTGTCAAATGCAGTTCTAGTCACATTTTCATCAAAACACACATGGGGTATTGATCTTGAAATGAACCCCTTTAGTGTTCTCTCCTGGATACACACATTTGTTCATAACACACTACAATCATTTTGACCAGATTTCTATAGAAGTAGATACTGGATGAACAGTCATTGGGATTCCTAATAAGAGCTAATTCCATTCAGCTCTTTCTATCTAGAAGAGCAGACTTCTGAGGTAGGTGAGCAAGTAAGTAAGTAAGCTCACAATTATTCTCCCCAAACAGATGACTCAGGCTCATGTTGAAATTCAAACTGATCATCATTCTACTGTTTTGCGTTAGTTTGGTCATTTGAAAAACATGGTGTGAGAATGTCTTATAACTATTGACCTAGGATTGAATTGGAAGGAAACGCCCATTGTGTTGTGGTGGATTCGTTCCTGTTTACTTTTCAAGTGAATACAGTGCTACATACGAGGGGAATAAGATGCCCACACGGCATTCATGTTCATTTACCTTCTGAACACTGAGGAATGTCACAGACTTCGTAGCGTACCTCTGGATTGCTTGTGAAACACCACGGTCCCCCTTCTTCCCCTCGAGGATTTCGACAGTAGTTTTCCTGTAGGTCTTTCCCCCGATAGCTCGAAGGCAAAAAGCTAGTTTTAAAATGATAATCATTACAGTATAAGAGCATGCAACTTTATGTGGGGACTATTGATTTTATTAATTAGTGGATATGTTTTTATAAATATAGGAAACTAGTCTTTCCCATCTATCTTCATAATTTTAACTTAAATTCTGTAATTTCCATGTATTCTTAAAAATATTTGAATTCCGTTCAAGTTCACCTGACCAAACTCTCATACTCAATATTAGAATTTAATTAGCATGGCATTGCCACACAATTTCAGCATTCTACTCAAAAGTAGAACACTTTTGGCAAGGTCAATTAGGAGAGAACTGAAAAATCATGTCAATGAACTTGAAGATATTATTGCACAATTTATCTAAGTCATTACCTGCTTCTTTAGTGCTTTTCTTATGCAGAAGAGTCTTTCTTTGGTTCAGCACAATTGAAGAACAGATTAAAGATATTTCATTCATAAAAAAAATCAGAATCAATTTAAACTCTATTGTCAGCTTTCTCTTACCAACTATGAAACCCCAGCAAGTAATGCTATTAACTTATCTATGCAATTAATATAACAATAGCTGGTAAAATATTATACCTTATAATGTAGCTTTAAGAAGTTCAAAGGCTAATTGACACATAACAAATGTTACTTTTGATTAAACACACTCTACTTAGTTGTCTCTAAGAATAGAATTACTTATTCTCTCTAAAACATTTGAATATATCCATGCATGCTGATGAATGCCAGAAATCCCAATCTCTTGAGAAGCAAAGATAGGATAATCACAGTTCAAGACCAGTCCAAGCAAACAAAAAAATAGCTAATATTTTAATCTTAAAAAATAGCACACATAAGAACTAAACACAAATAATTGAGCTATGTACAGTGGTCAATGTGTATAATCCTAGCTACTCAGAAGCCAGAAAAAGGAGGCCAAGATCTGAGATCAGCCCTGGGAAAATATGTGAGAGTCTATCTATAAAATAAGCCAAAGTAAAAAGGTCTGGGGGCATGGCTCTAGTGCTTACCTAGTAAGCATGGGGCCCTGAATGCAAACACCAGTATTTCCAAAAAAGAAAAAAAAGATAGTCATCTTAATATTTTTGTGTTTGGAGCTTGGTGTTCTCAGTTTTAGTTCAAACTGGTCGGTCCCACACTGGGCAGTACTTTCAATACATCATCTTCACCTGAAATTTCTAATGCCTTAGTGGTAGTTTTCTTGAACAGGCATAAAATATTCCATCATATCAGAACAGGCCAAACCAATGTTTATCTTGTATTGTTTATAGTATTGGATCCAATGATGTATAGATGGCTGCACACAAAAATTACAAAAACATAAGACCAGTAAAAAATTTTATGAAAAACCAATTTTATTCTTAGTATTTAGTTAGGTCTTACTAAAGCAGTTTATTTCTCTTTTACTAAGATTAAAGTTCTACAAAATTCTAAAGTCCAAGAATTTTAATGTCTCAATAAAGATGGCCCTATTCAATGAGGCTTCTAGTTTAAAAAATGTACAAGCTAATTAATTACCCTGAGTTGTTAATATACATAAATCAGAACCTCACATTGTACTTTATAAATAAACACGGGCAACAAGAAACAGAAAGAAAAACAAAAAATTTGAAAAAAATCACATTATGATATGTTGCAACACAGAATAAGCACAACTATATGTCAGGTACAAAGGAACATTTTGAAATGAGATACTTGCATTTGGTCATCATCATACCTCAGAGGTGAGTATTCAGGAAATATAAATTAGTGGTCAAAAAAGTCTATTCTAAAAGTTTTGCTACTAGCTAAACATATTTAGGGAACCAAATTAAATATTATAAACATGTACAACTCCATAGTCATTAGGTAGAGAGTTATATCCTTCCTTCACTAACACTTCAAGTATGTGAAATGAAAATAAAATATCGGGTCATGTAATGGACAAAAGCTGTAATGTAATTAAAATAAATAAACTATCACAGTTCATGATGCTAATTTTCAAGAAAAATAGGGCCATTTGTATTCGGTCTACATTTTAGCCCCCATCATTCTAGAATATTTGTGTGTCTTTTGTTTGTGACATATTCTGAAATTTATTCTTTTTCATTTTTGACACATTTATAATTTATATAAAATACTCACTTTTTCTGACAGAAACCAAACTGAAAATTATATTTTTATGAAGTAATGCACTTCCCAAGCTTATATAAGAAAATTCTCCTATAATTCTCTATTATGTGTATATGTGTATATATATATATATTTGCACATATATATATATATAGAGAGAGAGAGAGACAGACAGACAGACAGAGAGACAGAGAAAGAAAAGATACAGAAAGACAGAGAGACAGAGACAAAGAAATAGGAATAGTAATTGTTCATCACAAGATGCACAGAGTTGCCTCAAACACCACCTAACCACTTGACTGGTACTGACATAAATCCTTAGAAAATTTATTTACCAAGTTACAATTTCTTCTTCACCTTTAAAAGATGATTAGAATGAACAAGATATAAGCAACACAGAAATGTTATTTTTCTGTGTCATTTTTATATTGTTTACTTAGGAACTAAAGAGTGGTTTTAACACATTCTATACACACATATACACACATATTCACTATGTACAATATTAGAGAGGATTATTTTTCCGCACACAAAGGGGGGAGAAGGTAAATTAAAATTCACTCTCTCTTACACACACACACACACACACACACACACACACACACACACACACACACACTCACCACTATAGTAAACTTGTAAAGTGATACAGAAGATGTATAGAAATGGTGAGTGTATCAGCCAGTAATTTTGTAAGAAAGAAGAGGTTGAAAAGAAAAGAGATAAAATAGAAATTAAAACTAGATATGGCCAAAGGACAAAAATAGCTTTGTTCAATTAACTCCACTGAGTAAATAAAATGAACAATACAATGAAATGATAAACTCATTTATATAACTGAATCAATCAATTCTGAACAATTTCCTCTTTAAAACATGAAAGGAATGAATAACCAGTGATGATCTTCTCTTTGTTCTTTGGTGTATTTGACTTCTATACAAATTAACTAGCTTTCTTTGATGTCCTAAAATGTCATAAGAATTTCTTCAACCTCCCAAACTTGGCCAAGGGATGTAGCCTAGCTCTTTTCACTTATAGGTATGTGTTCACTGGACAAAAGTTTATGACACTTACTTCACACAAGGCCTGTGCCAGGCTTTTGATGCCATAATAAGCTTTGATTCACACATGTACTAATTTTAGTGCTTTGTCCTTGCTGTTAACAATGCTCTAAGAGATAAGTGAAGAAATATTTAAAATTGGGATATATCCAAATGTACTTTGAAATATAAACTAGGTCTGGGTGCTAGCCTCCCTTTCTTTTCTTTTTAATATAAACTGCAGTCATAGGAAACTTGATCCATTCTATCATCTACTTCATAAATGAATGTGGGGGTAGCTAATGAAGGATATAGATGTAGATATCAGGTCACCTGATTATCTGGTTAAGCTTCTACATTAATTTCACCATCTATCATCATCTTTTCATTAAGCCACTTGTAAAATATTTCAATTTAGGGAGTCAACAATAAATTTACTTCTTGTTTAATTTTTGCATTGTCCCTAAAATATATCTTTAAGCTATCATGTAGGTACTCCAGTAAGTTGCTAATTGATGAAAATTGTTATTCCCACTGGATACAAAAAAAGTATAAGAATATTATCCTCTTAGCTGTAACTTCTGTATTATTGGTAAGCTGGTTGATTGGACTGGCAAACCAGTTCCCAGGGAGATCTATTTCACATGTGCAGCTGGAGCAGAGAATCACAATCATACAGAATTTAGGTTGAAATAAGATCTCTACTAGATCAGTCCAATGCACTTTTCTGGAGTAAGGTGGCATTCATTTCAAATGCTATTTCTTTGATCAGAAGAACCATAGAACTGTTTATTTAAATACAAAAGTTTTCTAAACTATGTAGACCTTTTAGAAGAGGAAAAATTTATTTATTTAGAAATATAAAGATGACTGTATCTGAAGTATTCCTACGCAATTGTTAGTAACGCAAAGAAAAATTGTTTGGTTTTTTGTTGATGAACTACTGGAGAGGCTGATCAGCTTAGCTAGTGACTAGTTGGTATTAATGAGGTCAGGTTTGATCCTGGTTTGGAACACACACTTTGTGGGCAAGGATAATTAACTTATCTGTTTACTAAAACAAACTCCATCCTCTTGCAAGATTATGTCTAAATATGGAATGAAAATTGTATTCATCCAAAGTCATCGCATTTTGCTATTGCAAAACTGAGTAACCACATGTGTCCTACTGACAGGCCAGCTGTTTCATGCCCTGGGGTTATTGAAAACAGAAGTTACAGAGTAATACTAGCTAGGAGTATATCCTACGCAAACCACTTTCTACTTGTGTATCATCCTGAAAACTATTAAGGTTCCTTGTGTTTTTGTTGAACCATGTATATAAAGTAGAACTCATAAAACCACCCCCTACTGTTTTTGTGAGTATTGCATAAAATAAACCAGTAAGCTGCTCAGCAAGGTACTTGGCACATGGTAAACTAATCCCCCAATGTACTTATTGACAAGAGGAGATTTCTTTTAAAAACAACATTGGCTATTCTTTAAAGTATTTGTAAAGTAAGTCTGGAAAATGCTGACTGAATTCAGTCCTCTAGTAGGTTTTATATATTTATCTTGTTCCTCCCATGATGATTAAGATTCTCTATCTTCTGAGCTTATGAATATGTTTTCTAGTCATTAAGTAGTAGTCTTCTGTTTTAATAAACACAATTATCTCCAGTGTAGACATTTAGCTTCTAAAGCCTGAATTTTCTCTATTTTTCAATCAAGATATGAAATGAAAAAGCACATAAATCTGAGGTATGACCTTTTAGCAATGGTTCTCGATTTAATTCACCTGAAGAGCTTTCAAATGCTGGGTAATATATTCCTTCTAGAAGTTCTGATTTAATTGTTTGGTGTTGTGGGGTGTTTGCAAGACTTGCAGTTGAATATTTTTAAATTTGTAGCCAATGTTGGGTTCCAGAGGGATAAAAGGACAATTAGCTTCCACAGGTCAAAGTCTAAATCACAGTCAACATCTTTGGCTACCTAGTTCTTTCTCAAAGGCCAAAATGAAGAAAACACTGTCTTAAATAAAGTTTTCATTATTTGTTCAAATATCAAGATCTATAAACTGCATTAAGAAAACATTAGGCCACAACTTAAATGATAAATTTGTTCTTCTTTTGATATAGATCAACATGAATTCATAAATCCCTGGGCTTCCTAAAAGGACTAAGTCTCTTTACAACTCAACAGTGTTGACTATAGGTTGTTCTAGAATTGTAACAATCTTCTCGAATACTAATTTGAGGCCATTAACTCCCAGAAAGGAGAGGCTCCATTCCTTTTCTTCATGCTGTTCTTACCTGTGTTCGTGAGGTATCATGGAATTCCAATGCTGACACTTGATGCCACTCTTTGTGATAGACACTGTTCCCTTGTAGCTTCCCCCTTTACCAATGATGCAGTTCCTAATGTAGTCTATGGAAGAAAGTAGAGAAATATGCTGTAACTCTGTGAATCTCATGCTAGGTTTACTGAATAGAAAAGAAAGATTCCACTGAAATCTGAAAGTAATTAACTCTTGTAAACTATTTCAAATAACACTGAAATTTCTTGCCTAAAGCTTCAAGGAGTATTTTCAAAATAGCACATTTCATAATAATCCAAACCAAACAAATAAAAGTGTATTGAGAAGCTTTAATATTGTGAGTATAGTTTTCATGGATAATTACAGAAAATAGTCACTGAAAGTAACATAGATTAGCTGTTATATACAAGGTGATTGTGATGTGCTAAAATATAGGGAAAATAGGTAAGAAAATGATAAAAACAATTTTTTTCAAAATCAATTTAAATTTAAAGGATTATCTTGTGAGTTTTTATGAGTTTTTACATATGTATGTACATGAGACAATTACATTATTTTATATGTTTGCTAAATTTCAGCTATTAAGTTATAATTAAGTGATAAGATGCTATATATTCCCAACAAATAATAGTAAGTGTAGCTCTTAACAAAACTTGAAAAAAATGTTCAACAAGAAATATACTCATTACCTTACTCATGTAACTTTAACCCCTTTGTACAGCATCTTTACAATAAAATAAAATTTAATAGAGAATGAATTTATGCTAGATCATGAAATCTTGTTTATAATTTGTAGAATTATTTGTGTAGAGATTATTCTATTTTGTGCCATGAAATTTACTTTGAATTTTATTAAACATTAACCCAATCAACATGAAAACATACATCTATAGCTTCAAATATCTAAATTTAATAGGACAAAACAGGTTTAATAAAGCATTAATGGTAACAAACGTGTTATTGTCAGAAGTAATCATAACCCATAATTATTTTGTGATGACATTTAATTTGTAAAATTAATATGCATTTAATATTCTAAGATTATCTCATCACTGCATTACTCATCCAACATTGTTAAAAGTAGAAAATATCCCAGCCAACTCAAAACATGCCACAATATAATGTATTAAAATCTAATGATGCAAGATCACACCTTTTAAGATGAACATAGAAAACATATTCTTTGAAAAAAGTGCCAAGAGAGAGTGGGGAACCTGGATTATAGATACATTTGGGACTCTGCTCTACAAACTAGAGAACCAGGAAGGTATTTGCTATGTACAGTGAGTGTGTACCATTGTTTTTACTATAACCTGTTAGCCTTTGAACAACATATTTCTTCAATGAAATATAACTAAAAAACATTAGTCCCTAAAAGCAATTATGCCTGATTAAAAATTGTCATGTACCAGAAATCCTAAATGCCAGAGAGCAGTTCTGGCACTATCACTTTTTATGCATTCTGCTTACAATCTTTTCTTTTCAAGAGCATTTGATTGTTATTATTTTGGAATTATAGTTAATATTTATTTGACTACTAGTTTTGAAGAATGCACCACCCAGTACTGGTTCTCTTTTTGTAACTTTTTTGGGTCTAATCTATTTCTGAAAGAATCACAGCCATTTAAATTACATGAACTGCTTATTGAAGTTGAATCAGCATGGAGAGGAAAAGAAGACAAAAGATGCCTCTGTGGGGTAGAGGTAAATCTCACCTACAGGAAGCTGATGCAGGACATAGAGCAATATACCAAGATATGCAACACTTGAGATAAAGAGGAAAAAAGAGAACTATAATACTTGCCATCACATGTCTCTGCAGGAAGGAAGCTACTATGTACCTTTGTTTCTAAAAATACTGACCTTGCCCATGTAATTGTAACCCCTCTGTAAAGTATTTTCACAATAAAAAATAAAAATAAATAATAAAAAAAAACTAGAGAACCATACTAAAAATAAGATACAGACTTCAAAATAGATCAACATATAATAGAAAAGGTGTGGGAAAGAACCATGTGGCAAAACATTAGAAAGTATATTTCATATTTTACTTCACTATGTAATCATTAGAGAGCAGCCCCTTACCTTTGCTTTCATAGAGGTCGAATTCATGGCCAAACCCTTTTTTCACTCCACTAGACATGCTGTTGAAGGGGAACCAGAGACATCTTTTTCTTGCTTTATCAAAAACAAAGGCCCTGAAAGAAATATCTGAGTGAAAAGAAGGAATACTACTATTTAACCATTTTTAAAGAATGGGCCCATGGTTTACCAAGGAGGGCAACATAAAAACTGATGCATTACTGCATTTCATATAGATAATAAAATGCAAATGATATACAAACCTACAACTTGACAGTCAAACAGCAGAGAACAAATGAAGTTTTTTGCAAAAAAAATTAAATATGAGATCGTGGGAAAGTTATTGCTATTCTAAATAACTTGTAGAAAAATAATGTCTTCAACAAACAGAATCAACATGTAATACAAAAACCTGGATTATTTCTGAATATGTCTTATTATTTCTTGAATTTTCCCAGCAAGTTGGAAAATTTGATTGCAATTATATAGAGCTAATTCAATTTGAGATATCATGATTAATTTCCAGTTGTAACTTTATAAAACACATCCTTAAAATGACATTTTCTAAGGTATATCTAAGAGATTATCACCCTAAGAAGTCTCCTAGGAAAGAGAAATTTGAAATCAAATATTTGAAACTTTTAGCATAAAATCTCTCCAAAAATCCTAAAATATTAACAACTATTAAAATTTTGCTATGAAGTTAAAAATGCTAAAATATTAAAGACTATTAAAATATTGTTATAAGAATAACTGCTTTTTTAAGTCAATTTGGGCATTGTCCCTGTGCTCTTCAGCTCAAGGCAAGCGCTCTACCACTTGAGCCACAGTGCCACTTCTGGTTTTCTAGTGGTTTTATTGGAGAGAAGAGTCTATACAGACTTTCTTGCCCAGGCTGGCTTTGAACCTTTTTCCTCAGATCTCAGCCTCCTGTGTACTTAGGATTACAGATGTGAGCCACCATTGCCCGCTTTTTAAATGCCCCCTGGGAAAAAGGGTTCAGGGTTTCTAGTTTGGTGATCCTTTTAATCTTTTTCTCTCATTCTTTTGCAATGATATATTCTCTAAGAGAAGGATTTTAATACTATTTTACATTTCCATATAGAGTGGAAGGCCATCAAATTCCATTCATTGTCTTTTCTTTTAACTGTGGCTTTAAGAAGGGGAAACAAAGGAGGAGGCAACAATGCTTGATAAGAAATGTACTCATTATCTGCTCATGTAATTGTAATCCCTCTGTATGGTATTTTCACATTTTATAAAAAGAATATTTGTCTTACCCTTATTTTAATTATCAGCTTTTCTGAACTGTATTTTGTCTATTTTTGAATTCTTACGTCAGGGAAACTTTGACTACAGTGTGGGGGAAAAAGATAATTTGATTCATTAAGAACAGAATTTAAGGATTTAGTTTTTAAGGCTTGTATGCATACCATGATATACACATTTAATCTCTATAACCAATGTATTTAGTAAAGGTGGGAAAAATCTTGTCTTTCTGGGCAGAAGCACATTGGCTAATACACAGGTAATATTATATACACCTTCATGTGTATTTATGTATATGGAACAAGTTGCCATACACTCAGATACTAAATATCATCTAACTAGATTATGGTAGGAAAATCTGAGACTTCATATATGAGACATAAGAATATATATTAATAAGGTCAAGTATTCTCCAATTCAGCAAAATCTTTCTAGTCTACAGTAAGAAAAAAGAAGAATGATGAATTCTACTATTGAATGGTAGAAATACTTTTCATACTTGTGAACCTAGGAGAGGAAATTTTCAAATGTAAAATTATCAGTTCAATGTGGTTCTCCTAGTACATTTCCTGTCTCCTTCAAACCCCAAGAAAAGACAATACAGTTCAAACTGCTGTGTTACCAAAAAAAAATCACAGACAATACAGTTCAAACTGCTGTGTTACCAAAAAAAAAATCCCTATAAATCCATATAGCTGAAGTGTTGATTGAAATTATCCTTTTCTAACTTCCCTGTTTTCACTGTATTTGACGTTGGTGTAATTTGTGGAGGGGAAGGGAAAAAACAAATTGTTTAAATAGGGATATGGGTGGACCCATTGCAACAGTGAGATGTACAAAACGTTTTGTTGAAAAATGAACTTTACAACTTTGGTGGGGGGGGGGGTGCGGGAGGGGATGGGGATGGGAAGGGATGGGAAGGGGAAACAAAGGAGGAGGCCACAATGCTTGACAAGAAATGTGCTCATTACCTTGGTCATGTAATTGTAACCCCTCTGTACAGTATTTTCACAATTACAAAAATCATAAAGCTTTCACACAAAAGTCTGGAAAGGAAATAAAATTATCTTAGGGATAGAGTTGCAAAGTCAATTCCCAGTCTCCTTGCCAGGAAATATCTCTCTGAAAGTGGTAGTTTGTCTATAAAAATAGAAAGGACATATCTTCCCCTCTGCCTATCTTGAAGACCTTCCCTGACCAAGTCCTTTCCCTGAAGGCCTAAATGCTTAGTTCTCAGAGACAGACAAGATTAAATTAGTATCTCTCTCTGTGGCCTTTATGTGTCACTGTCCAAATGTAATAAACCAGAATGGGAAATCCACAAAACTTTATGTGCAGTCTTATTTTACATTGGGGTGAAATACAGACTAAAGGAATAGAAATTAATGAGGGGAAAAGATGTTTATGAACAACATGGTAAGATATCATCTTCTGAAATGAAATGGTCACTTTTCAGGTCCAAATTTATGAGTTTTATCCACTGTGATTGCTGGCAAGATGGTAAGGAATGTTCCTCCCTGTTATGTCACTCCATCTGTGTTAGGTCACTCAGCCACTGTTAGGGACTGTCAGAAGGTCTGGAAGTCTCCAGCTGAGTTCCCTTGGGCCTGTGAGTTGCTCCATCACTTTTCACCTGAACCCTCATCAGCACTACTTCTACATCCCTTTAAATAGCTAGCACCATCTCTGCTGCTGACACAAATTACTCAGGTTTTGTTTTTGTTTTTAATCTATTCCTTTCAACACCTTTTATTTAAATCCCTAAAGACAACAGAAGATGTAATAAATTTTGACTGAGGCTTGATTTTAATTCTGAAAATCCTTCTACTTTTCTTACAAGGGAATAAATGTTTACTCTGAATACAATGTTTTAAAATGAAAAGTTAAATGTCAGCTGATTTGATTAGGTTTCTCTAGTTTAATTATTCAAACGATGAATGAAAAAAATCCATAACCCAATCCACTGTATACTGGAATGCACATTTAGTAGTCTCCCGCACTACAGCTATATTAACATCAACTGACAGCTAAGTCTTTTATTATAATTAGAACTAGACTCAAGCTTAATGTGAAAGATTAACAACATTGAATATGAAACTAAGAAAATCACCATTATCATATATACCTGCTATATTTGAAAATTATCCTGAGACCAAAATGAAGCAACTTACTTGCAAGTGAATGGAAGTCCTTTATTCCTAATACATCTATTTGCACACTGGTCTGCTGTGTTCATTTTTTTTGTCTTAATCCTCAGTAATGGATCTTCTTTGATTAGAGTAGTCTTGGCTGACTTTTTGAATTCATGAAGTGTATTTCTTCTTTTCTTCTGTCCCGCTATTAAAACAAAAACCCAAAATAAGGAAGAAAGAAATTATTTAAGGCTGATAATGAAAAAAAAGTTTACCCTTATAGACTATGGGTGATGTGACTATTTTATCTGAAAACATACTCAACTTCCAGAGGCTGGAATGGAGTGACATGGGAAATAGAAGTAAGAGGAATATTGTTATCAAGGAAAAACAAATAATATGCCATGTAGACTTACTTATCTACATTCCTTCAAGTGAAGGATGCATCTAAATATTGGGACAAGGACCACCCCAAAGAAGTAAACAAATAACCCTAAGAAAATAATTGTTAAATAAACAATTAGTACAGAGTTCAGCCTAAAAATGTTCTATTCTCCATATGACAAGGAAGCACATTTCAGTTATAGAAGCATACTAGGTCACACATCACAGTTAAACAGTTCATGTTCTTCTACAACTATTCCTACTTTAAGTTAGAGTGATAATTGAATAAGGTAATTCAAAAGCCAATGAGAAACTTCTCAGTAAAAATGCTGCAGTGGACAAATTTATCTGATTTGTTCTGTAATGCATACTATTCATAGTTCAGTACATCTCTTCTTCTCGTTTACTACATAAGTGTTTTCTGTGCTTTGGTGAACTATTTCTTAGTATCACTGAACTGTTTGTCTTGAGATCAAGCCAAATGTTATAAATCAAATGTATGTAAAACTTCACCCGTTAATGTAGCAATATCATTTTTCTTTTTGAAAGTACAAGACCTCTAGATAGCACGAAACTTCCTACTAAAAGCCTCAAAGAGGGAACCAAAGTATCCTAAAAGCCTTATGGACATTTTGAGAGTGTTAAGAATTTATTTCCCTGTTCTTGATTTTTCCCGTCACCCCAGTCTAATAATAATTTGCCGCATCACAATATGGACTTAGGCGTCTAATAGACTTACACATCTATCATAAAAGAGGTATGGAAGTGACTGTGCCTCTTGGCCTGTCAATCATTTGAACACATAACAAAAGAAGATTCTTGGGCTGGGAAGGTGGCTCAATGGTAGAGTGCTTGCCTTGCATGCATGAGGCCCTGGGTTCGATCCCTCAGCACCACATAAGCAAAAAGAAAAAAGCCGGAAGTGGCGCTATGGCTCAAGTGGTAGAGCGCTAGCCTTGAGCTGAAGAGCTGAGAGACAGCGCCCAGGCCCAGAGTTCAGGCCCACGACCAGACCCAAAAATAATAAATAAATTAATTAAAAATATTTTTTAAGTAGATTCTTATTGGAAACTCAACTGCCTAACTTCACTTCTACCACTCGGAGTCACTTTTCATAGCATCTTTTTCTAAGTATTGAAAGAATGTGTGTAGAAGTATAATTTATAAACTTTTTCTAAAGAAGAAATATGGATGACAAAGCAGAAAACACACTCCTAGTCTTCATAAGCACTGAGATGTGTCAAGAAAGGAGGGGAAAAATTCCTATGTAGAAAATTTGGAACTATGGTTAGCAGAGTGAGATACAAAGAATAGCATCATACCTTAAATTAGCCAGCAACCACCGGCTCCAGTTGGTTTACTCAGCATGCAGATGCTACTCATTAATGTCTATTCTAACCTGAAATCCACATAAATAAAGCAAACACATGTGGTCCTCTTAACTAGCTCTCTGTAAAACTCCAACAGTCTCCAAAAGCCTGGCACTAATTCTGAACGATGCCTTCATTTTTAACTTCTCATTGCCCTATAAAATGGTATGGCTATGGTACAATAGACACTGTTAAAAAGGTATTTTAACACAGAAGTTAAATCAAGCAAATAATCTATCATCATATTATTTAATAAGCATGGGCCAAATGCTTTGTGTAACATTGGCAGGCAGAAGATAATTCTGACTTTCTTACAGACTTGCCAAATGACTGTGTTGTAATTACTTGAAATGTTAATAAAGCAATTAACCTACAAAATAAATTGTATTAATAATGATGAATTGAAAGGAGTTACTTAAGCTATAAGCATTATGTTAATATTTACTGCTCAATTTGGATAAAATATTATAAATATTTTGAGTTTTAATTTTTGTTTTTAACATCTTTTTAATCAAAGAAAGGATAATTCTTTAAATTTTGGTTTTGGACACAGAAGTGTTAAGGCAAGTTTTCCACTTACAAGTTCCTCCTTCCTTTAAACCTTACTTCCCTATTTTTTGGTGCCCTGGAATATTTTACAACACTATCATAAATTGATTCTGCTGTAAATTGCAATGTTTTCAAAGAAGTAAATTGGCAATCATTGATAGAGAAAAAAATCTATGTCAAAAAAAACTGTCCACTAAAATGAAAGAAATATGTATACTTCTCAAATGAATATTATTAACTAAAATAGAGAACTAAAATTGAAAAAAATGATTGCCTATGTCTAAGGATAAGAAAGTACACAATATCAAGGTTGTAGGTGCCAGCGTCTCATGTCTCTGTAACCCTAGCTACTCAGGAGGCTGAGAAGTGAGGATCATGGTTCAGCCTTAGCAGGAAAGTTGGTGAAACTCATCACCAATTAAACACAAAAGAGCCAGAAATGGAGCTGTGGCTCAAGTGGTAGAGTGCTAACCTTGTGCATTAAATTCTGAGGCTGTACCCAGGCCCTTAGTTCAAACCCCAGGACTGGCATGTACACAAAAGAAATCTCAAGAAGCCTAAGCTAAACATTAAGCCTCTAATCTATTTTATTCATTATTAACTAAAATAGAACCACAATCACTGCTCTGTTTTCTGTTCTCCAAAGCAATCAATCTTCAGGTAAGCATCAAATCTATGCTTGGGAGATTTCTATGTGCAATAGTGGGCCTCAGAGACCCTCAATTGTTCTATTGAAAAGTGTTAACATTCTGCTTCTACATCATAAAAATAGCTTACTCCACTTACTGGTCAGTTTTCATCGCTAAAGATGAAAGCAAATTCTAAAAATAAATAAATCTGTTGTATTCATTTGTTACATGATAAGCAGAAATAAGACTTATCTGGGAATACAAAAGTAATCAGGAACAATCAGAACCACAGACCAAGATTTCCTCCTCCCTAACCTCTCATGACACATGAACTTTCCCTTAGAAGTCAGTCATTTATACCAGGCCAGTAACTACAACTACTCAAAAATAGGATGTAATGAGTTATATGTCATGTAATCCACGAATCTATAAAACTAATTACTTAGTCAATTAGAGAAAGATTCAAAACAGAAGTCATTCAAAAACAGCATCTGAAAATAAAATTCTTCAGCTGAAAATAGTTTCTACTTTTTCTTCCATATGTATTAACAACTGATGCTTGTTTTACTGAAAACAGCTAAAAGCCAAACTTAATTTGGGAAGAAACTCAAAAATATGTTTGGATCTGATTTTTCTCTACTATTTTTTAATGTGTGTGACTGTCAGTTGAAGTTTATAAACAAAATATTGAAATGAAATCAAAGGGCGAGAAATCATTACACATTTGTCATACTTTCTTGTATTTTTAAATTACAATTTCTTTTTATTTTTCCTTGTCCCTGTATGGGAACATATTTCCTGAAGAACCTGAAATCCCTATTTCAGGAAAAAAAATCAGCCTCCTAGTGTAAACCTACAAACAGAAAGCAGGGTCAAATATATCAAGGTGCTTGAAGAAAGACACATTTCTCCCTCTGGTCCCAGGGTCTCACACTCATCTCTCAGTACCTCATATATTTTCTTCTGTGTGGATGAACCAGTGACTTCAAAGGGAAACCTGGCAAGAAAAGGATTTGCAGAGTGTGGAAAGAAGCAGGAATCTGGCTCCACATAACTGAGAAAGCTATCTACTGATTGGTGATTAACAGTTTCAACTGGCAAGATATTAAGATGAAAGAATTAAAACTAATGAATTGGAGGAATGGTTGTGAATGCACTTTTTAAATTTGTAGGAGACAAAAATCACAAAACAAAGTCCAGACTAACAATGTTATTTTCTAGGACTCAGATTTTACTTGTTGATAATCATCTGCCCTTCTTTGGAGAAGACAACATCACAAATAAAACCTCAAGAAGAAAGAGATTGCTTTCAAATGCTAGTATTTGTCAAACAACATTATAGTCTCACCCAGAGAGATTCCTAAAATGATCAGTGTGATGTTAAAAGCTTCCTCCTCCTTGTTTCCTTGTGCAGGGCTTAATGGTTACAGAAGCATCATCCTGGTTTTTTTGCCCTTACTGACTACAGCTCTCCTTCCACATGGCAACTGAATCAATGACATGGAAGTAATAATCAACTATCTTATCATTGCAAAACCTTCAGCTGCTGGCCGGCTGTATCCACTGAGAGAAACACTGGCTCATCATGACACTCATTGTTGTCCATTCTATCTCATTTTATTCTTCCTATCAAAAGCTGTAAGCTCCAAATGATTCAGTTCACATGCAGTGTAGACAGAAGTCTTTCTGGGAAAACTTAAAATTATTCACCTCTACAGATTTGGCCACTTGTTTTCTCCTGACTTTGTACCATCTAGGCTATTATTCTATGTATCATGTCTGACATGAATACCACATACTTCCTAAACCTTGCTTGATCCTCTAAACTAGGAATGGATGTTCACACATGCTAGTTCTAACTAGAGAAGTGTTTTGCTTTGTTTCTTTTTTGGGTTTTCTTTTTGTTGTGTTTTACTTAGCCAAATGAGTTTTTGAAAGCAAATTTAATTTTATTATGCTACGACTCACTTGAATACAGATAAAAGAATAAAAGAATTACCTCATTCCTTAACATAGATTCACTAGGAAACTCATTTCTGTCCCTTACCTAAGAAAGGTAATAAGATAATTAAGGTATTTAAACCTCAATTTTCTATGTAAAATAAACTCAATAATGGCAATTATATTAAACTAAAAGTTTTACTTTAGAATGTGGCCTATAGTAATGCTGATTTCCTTTTCTATCTACGTTCTTTTTCTATTTGCTCATCTTTATATAACCTGAAAACTTTTGGACATTAAGTACTTATTTATTTTTTCCTCCTCCTCCTCCTCCTCCTCCTCCTCCTCCTCCTCCTCCTCCTCCTCCTCCTCCTTCTCCTCCTCCTCCTCCTCCTCCTCCTCCTCCTCCTCCTCCTCCTCCTCCTCCTCCTCCTCCTCCTTCTCTTCCTCCTCCTCCTCCTTCTTCTTCTTCTCCTCTTCCTCACAGGATAGAATATTTATTTCCAGTGTAAATTTGGGTGGATAAAGAATTCTAAGCAAAAACTCCTCCTATATGGGGCCAGGTACTGCTGGCTCATGCCTGTAATCCTAGCTACTTAGGAGGCTAAGGTCTGAGGATCACAGTTCAAAGCCATCCCAGGCAGAAAAGTCTCTATGAGACACTTATCTCCAATTAACCAATCAAAACCCAGAAGTAGAGCTGTGGCTCAATGTGGTAGAACACTAACTGAGCAGAAGTGCTCAGATACTGCTCCTAGGCCCTGAGTTAAAGCCCTACCACAGCCCTCCCCCCCAAAAAAACCACAAAACAAACAAAACCCACCTTTAAGAATCTCAACATATGGAGTATTTCTCAAGAACTTTTAAAAAATAATATTGTATCCTGTTCATAATTGCTTGTCAATATGATATAATATCCACTTCTTTTGTTAAGGATAACCAAAGTAAGGAACAACAACTATGACATTAAAAAGAACAACCTTGTATGAAGCAATCTATATCTTCTCATTTGAGAGATTTTTTAAGCGATCAAAATAAACTTGCCACCCATACAAAGACAGATCCTCCTTTGGTGACAATGTTAGCATTATCCACTTCAAGAATTATTCATAACCTACAGCTGTAATTCCCTGTTGGTCCCTCCTTGACTGCCAGCACACACACTTGGGCTGCTTTCTCCCTACATTCAGGAAACGCAGTCATTTCAACATTAGCCAAAGTGAAATATAATTACAAATGTATATCTCCTGCCAAAGCTCCCAAAAGCATGCCAAATACAAATAGCCATTGTCTATGGTAGATCCACTGTTTGGGTTTTCTACACTGTATTCTCTCTGCATTACTTCCAGTGATTTCAGGTAACAATATTCTACTTCAGAATAGCAACACTTTAATCTTTAAAATGGAAAGACATCCAAAAATTTGCTCGATTTCCATGCGTATTCAAAATCCCCAAACTAAGAATCCATTTTACATGATGTGTGTCAAGCCATGGTAAGCTGTTTGATTTGAATTGACTTTATCCCCATCCCCTCCCACTTTCGACCTCTTAGGTGACCCTTTTCAAACAGTGTCATTTTTGCAAAGGGTTACTTCCCCATACAGAAGAAAATCAGAAGGGGTAAATGACTTCCCTTATCATTTATCAAATTCTTGATGTATTACACCAGAAACTAGATCAGAGATGTGCTAGATTTCATATTTAACTTGTCTCAAAAGAGTCAGCCAGTTCTGTTTTTGTTTTGATTTTGTCTTTTTGTATAAAGACCATGTCTGTCATCTGAACATTTGTTTCCCTCTTTGTTCTCCTGTGCGTACCCTTGACATTCAATGCCTTCTCCTCATGGCACCCCAGCCCAGCCACTACAATGACAATACGGCCAAATACAGATGCTTCCTGTCGTTCTGATAGTAAGAGAAAACTTCCCAAAGCAGTAAATGAGATCTCTAAAATCCCAGGCAGCCTGAGTGCTCAGGCATCTCCCCCCAGCCTGGCGGTCCAAGGCAGAAAGTGGGAGGCTGAGAGGACCAGTTCTGCAGCTTTCAGTCCTGCACTTTTTGCCTCCTCTGCAGTGCAGTTTTAAAGGGCAGTCATCTATCCCCAGAAAGGAGAGCTTAGAAAAACCGCTTTCTCTTTCATTTTTATCACATGCATATGCTTAGACTTCAGTCCTGTCTCCTCTAAATGAAAACCTGTACCACAGCATAATCTGGACCTGAGTGATGAGTGGTCCCCGTGTTAGGGAGGGGATTGTTGTAGAAAATGGTCCTGTGGGAAAGTCAAGTCCCTGCTGGACTGACCATAATGTACATCCCGCGCCCCCTCTTCAGACCAGACTCTTTCAGCTTCATGCTTGTCCAAACGAACAAAGTTCCAGATAGCACTTCACTGCGATCCCGTAATTCAGGACTGTTTGGCTAAATGAGATAGGGCTGGGTTGGGAGAAGGGAGGGTGCGGGGAAGGGGAGCCCCGAGTGGATGTGAAGGATCGTTTTGCAAGGCTTTTCCAACAGACAACAAATGTCCAAAGAAATCTAGGAAAGAGGCTGTGAAAAGCCTTGCCACGCACGGGAGTTATGCCCGGGATGCTAGGAAGAGGTCGTCAGACAGAAGGAAGAGTGCGTCCCACCGGGAGTAACGAGGCAGAAGGAACTAACCTGCAGAGGGGATGGCCGTGGGGAGCAGAAGGAGGTGTAGGAGGACGGGCTGCAGCAAGAGGACTGGCAGAAGTTTGGTCACCCACATGCTGCTGGCCGACTTGCTGGCGGATCCTACCGGAGATGGAGATGCCCGGGTGAAAAAAGAATCCTGTTCGGAGTCAGTGCCTAAAAGATCCAGTCGGCTCTGGGCTGCTTTTATTGCGATGAGCTAAGTTTGTTGTGTGATTAACTGGAAAGATCTAGGTCTGAACTCCCTCTTACGGTAAGAAACTGTTTAACAACAGCCCTTTACTCTCTTCCAACCCCCTCCTTTCCTTACTGCCCCCCCCAACACCCAACAGATCCCACCCCCCCCCCCCAACTCCCCCACTCCTTAAGAAACTTACAAAGAAAAGGTCACCTGGCCGGAGGCCAGCTTTAATTTAGAATCTCAAGCTCCAGATCCTAGTGGCTCCTATCCCAGTAAAGAAGCCAGGAGCAAGGCTCGGCCCAATGGCTGCATCAAGGCACAGGCAGGGGACCAATTCGCTCAGTAGAAACAAGAAAATATATGTGTTTACATATCTATTTGGGAAAAGAGGAAGGGGAAGCGACCTAAGAAGAAAGCGAAGAGCTGCCTTTCTGCCAAAAGTGCCCTAGCTCCCAATCGTCTAGTTCCACTGCTCCAGCCATGCAAGGATTCCAAACACAGACACAGGTTCCCAGGGAGTTTAAAGACTGAGAGAGGGGAGGGAGGAAGAAGGGAGGGAGGACGGGTGTTGAGCCCAGGCTAAACCAGCTCAGGTAGAAAGAGCTTAAATAAGAAAAGGGCGTGGTGTTATGGCTTCAGAAGAAATAAACAAGCAAGACCAAAGCAGCCAGGTGATCAGGTGGGAAAAAAATCACCCTGCCTCTTGGTCTGAAAGCAGGCTGCTGGGCAACACAGTGCTAAATTCCCAGGTGGCCACAGATGGACCTGGAATACCTTCTTCTTAAAATGTGTCTGATTTATCTGGTCATACTTGCTCTCTAAAAATGTTTATGAGGTCAGGATTGTCATTTGCTTGTCCATGACAGGTAAATATACACCTCATCATCATGACCTTGGTACAGTCACGTAACTGCATGCTTATTTACACTGGTAGATATAGGTTTCCAAACTTTGAAGGGAAATCCCTCAAACTATGTTCATTCCCAAATGACTTTTCTTGGAGCCATATGTTTCTGCAGGCACCCACCAGCTTCCTACTGTCTGAGTTGAGTCTGGGGAGGAAGAGATTGTGTGGGGGTGGAAGGGATTCATAAGTATCACGTTTTGGTGAGATCATTGACTAGACTTCTCCTTTTATTTAGAGGAATCTCCTTTGCAACCAGGAGGATGCTCTGAGTACTTTAGGGAACAGCTTGCTTTCTTGCAAGTGGATTTTGAGGAATAGCTGCTGTTTATCTCTGAAATGGAGAAAAAGGACACCTCGGTGAAGAGAAGAAAGGAAAGTGACCAGAATGTAAGAATGGTTTTGGAGCAAATGTGCTGCTGGACAGATTTGGGGAAAACTAAAGTCTTCCCCCCATACCCACACCCCAGCTTCTCTCCTTCATTTACAGCTCTCATTGCCTTTCCTCCAGTGCCCTGCCCCCACCTCTAGAAAGGGGAAGAAAGATAAAGAAAGGGAAACAGAGCAGAAAGGGAGTTAAGGAAGAAGGAGAGGGAAGGAATGAAGGAGGGAAAGGAAGAGAGAAAGGAAGCAATCTGAGCCAGTAGTGCTGGCTCAAGCCTCTAATCCCAGCTACCTGGGAGACAAGGTAGGAGGAGTATCACTGTCAGAGGCTGGCTCTGGGGGAAACTGCAGGACATTTTTCTGAAAAGTAAGATAAAGGAACTTTTTTTTTTCCTGAACAGTAAGCTAAAGGGACTGATGTGTGACTTCTGTGTTTGGTGCTTGCTCTAATCCCCTATCCCCACCCAGCAGAAGAAAAAAAAAAGAGGAGGAGGAGGAGAAGGAGGGGGGAGGAGGGGGAGGGGGGAGGAGGGGGAGGGGGGGGAGGAGGAGGAAAGAAGACAGCTGAGGAGGAGGAGGGGGAAGGGAGGAAGGGGAGGAGGAAGGGGAGGGGAAGGAGGAGGAGGGGGAGGAGGAGGAGGAGGAGGAGGAGGAGGAGGAGAGGAGGAGGTGATGGAGGAGATCTGCTAGATAAATACCAGAGACTGTAGACTATCCAAGCAATGAAAGGATTAATAGAACTCTTTTGAGGAATACATTTATACTACCTTTTCCTATTGCCAGTACTTCTCTTTTTATCATGTTCTCCTTATAAAAACAGAAGCTTTAAAATAATTTGTCAGCTTATCTCTGGTGTTCCAAGTGTTCACTTGACATTTATTTTTACAATCCATTTACCTTCCTGGAAAATCTTAATCTCAGTCTACTAGTGCTGGCCATGAATGGGAATTCTCCTATGGCATCTCTTGTGCTTTCTTGATCATTAAAGGTGCTTTTAAAGAAATTATATTTTGTTATAATTAAATCAGGTATTTTTTCTCCTTATTCTCATAGATGAAAAAGACCTAGGACTGTAAGCAAATAATAATGGATCTAAGTTTAGAGTGGAATAGAAGTACTGGGACACTCATTTCCACAATTTCTATTTACATGCTAAATATGGCAAACACAACTTAAACCTACTTAAATGTATATACTCATATTTCCTTTTTTGACAATAATTGTTTTCAATTGTCATTGAAACAAGAGCAAGTCTACCATGACCTTTTACAGTATGCTAAGGATTTTAAGTACCCTAAACCTGAAAGTTTTGGTAAGTCCCATTTTATAATTGAGAAAGCTTAAGTATATTATTTTAATCTTAAATAAATTATCCAATATACCCAAGGAATATTCAGACATGAACATCAAATATACTTCCCATACCCCACAAGAGATGATAAATGTCTTTAAACACCATAAAAAGAAAGTATCATAAATTCAAGATTCTATTGACAATGAAACACATAAAGAATTTCAGTAACTATAAAAACAGAGCATCGTGGTGCATGCCTTTATACTCAGCTTTTTGGCAGGCTAAATTGAGAATATTCAGAATTGGAGAAAAACTGGGCAATATAGCAAGACTCTCTTAAAACTAATGATTAATAAATGAATGGAAAACAATTTAAAAATCTCTCAAATTTGTAATGGAATGTTTCAATAAAATAAATAACTTATTATGTTATCATTTCACTTTATCTTGCTAGCATATTCTCCTTTTTCCTTGTAAATCACGAGTGGTTTCTGCAACTCTTGCTAATTTTCTTAAACAGTTCTACAAATACCCAAAATGAATATGAAAAGAAATAGATAAAATGAAAATTTTGCAAAGAGAATACTTCAAATGCTACAGTTTATGAAATTACTCAAGCACAAATGACATTATAGGGTCATATAATACCATTTCAAATCTGTAATAAAATTGAAATGTCCTGAATAACTTGTGATCTGAATGATTGAATGGAAAAGTGTGTATGAATGTCCTTTATTTAAGGCTGTACTCAGTAAACACACACACACACACACACACACACACACACACACACACACACACACACACAAATTCCTCAGAATTCTAAACAAGTGATGTTTGTAGAAAGGTAGACCACTAATTAGCTCATCCAATCATGTGATCTGCAGACCAGCAACGGATACTAGTCATATCATATGCCTGGCGGGAATCAGCTACCATGGTGTTGCCTGTGTAATCCTGAGTTAGCCTCAATTTATTGCTATTCCTCATGTTGGTTCCCATGTGAGTCTCTTACATAATATATTATTAATGAATAAAGATAATTAGTGTAATGCCTCAGTTTCCCCTCCATAAAAATGAACACTATGTTAGCTAAATACTTCCTAAGAATTGTCTCACTACACTTCTCTCTTTTCTGGGAAAGGGAGGCACGCACATCAAAGATTTATATATTATTATTGTCACTTACTGATAAGGAAATCAATACTTAATGTTGGCTAATAATTCAGTATAGTTGATCTGTTAGTAAAGTGTCATTCTAAGCCAGGGACCACCTGTCCAGGTGTCAAATTACTTTTATCAAATAAAAACCACACTAAAAGAGATCAAGGTTGGGAAATTTCTAATATTCATTCCAGGTTTCTTTTTTATTTTATTTTATTTTGTTAAGATGTTGTTCAAAGGGGTTTCAGTTACATGAGTAAGGCAATGAGCACATTACTTGTCCATCATTGTTACCCCTTCCCTTTCTTGTTGTTGTCCCACTATCCCTTCCCTCCCCCACTTCCCACACTCCCACTCCCCCCCCCCCCACTTCGCTGCCCAAAGTTGCAAAGTTCTCTTCCAATATAGTGTCCTGTGGGTGTCCTTGTTACAATGGGTCATCCGTGTCCTTGTTTCGGCGTCCTTTCAGTTTTAAATTCTGATTATTTTCTTTCTCTGAAATCTTTAGTGGTTGTTATAATACTTCTGGATAGTTTGTACCTTCTATGTGAAAGAAAGAATATCTATATAAGCTGCTAATACTTTTATCTTTCCTTTCAACAACCGTATGTCATTTTTTCCATCATTTCTTGCTTCTGCTCTGTCAGTGGTTGTTATTCACCTGTCTACTTCACTACTGAACCATTTATTAGGCTCCTTCAATGTGGGAAATATTGCAAAAGTAATTACAACTTACTTTAGAAATAAAAGCAGAAACAGAAAAAATAATAGAATAATAATAGAATATAAACAAGCCTCGTGACACATTTAGTTCCAAAGTTATTAAAAAGTATATACAAAGTCTATGCAAAGATCTAGTTTCTGCTGTCCAGTATGGTATCCACAAATCATTGTAGCCATTAAATTCAACGCAAAATAATTAAAACGAAGCAAAACTCAAACCAAACTTTATCGAGTTCAGGATATACACTTGAGACTAGAAGCTCCCATAGTGAAAAATGCAAATGTAGACTATTTCAATCATTGCAGAATGTCCATTAAATAATATTAATCTAGTCTATAACAGTTGGTGCAAATGTCTTTTTTTTTTTTTTTTTTTTTTGGTCATGGAACTTGAACTCTGGGCCTGGGTGTTGTCCCTCAGCAATTCAGCTCAAGGCAAGTGCTCTACCACTTGAGCCACAGTACCACTCCTGATTTTCTAGTGGTTTATTGGAGATAAGTCTCACAGCCTTTCCTGCCTGGGCTGGCTTTGAACCATGGTCCTCAGATCTCAGCCTCCTGAGTAGCTAGGATTACAGGCGTGAGCCACCAGCACCTAGCTAAATGTATGATTTGGGGCCCAAGCAGAGAGGTTTCACAGGACACTGACAATAAGTGATAGTTACTTATGTTGATACATTTTCATTGGAAACCTTCCACATTCTTTCTGTCAATTTTTACAACATGTGAACAAGAAAATTGTCTACTTGAACACCAAGTAATAATGTTAGAAAATGTATCAGGTTTCCTATCCAGAAACAAACCTACAGAAAATGGTCATACAAAGAAATATGTTTTTCAGAAAACATCTATGAAGGAATGTGATGCCACCTATACAAAGAAGCACAATGACAGTATTTCTTTCAGAGAAGAACAATGAAAGCAAGTGACAAGATTTATCACATGTTATAGACAATGGAAAGTTAGCAATTACAATTAATTCATAATTAATTATAATTATTATTAATTTATAATTACTTAATTAAAAAGACAGCAATGTTAAATAATAGATGCAGCCACTGCCCCTTGACCTCGGCTACACCCCAGGAGACCTGTCTCAGAACTTAGATTGAGACCCCAGGCAGCATCCACGAAAATAAAGAGATGAGTTACACCAGAATAGGAGTTGTCCTGTGCATAAAAATAGGTTGGCCGGGCACTGGTGAATCACGCCTGTATTCCTAGCTACACGGGGAATGAGTTCTGAGGATTGTTTGCCACCCAAGACAAAAAAATTGGTGAGACTCTTATCCATGATGAACCACTGAAAATAGTCTGGAGTGGAGTAGTGTGGTGCAGGTAGTAGAGCACTAGCCTTGAGCAAAAGAAGCTCAGAGACAGCCTCCAGGCCCTGAGTTCAAACCTCAGGCTGGGCTTGAAAACGGAAAAAAAAAAAAAAAAGGAAGTTAGGCTTTCTCAATTTGAAGCATATAAGAAAAAATTCTTCTTATGGTTTACTAATACATGAAGAAATAGTTTCACAGTATGTATTAATTAAAATTAATTAATTAAAAGTCAGTGAGGAGTGGAGCAGTGCCATGCCTGGTGAGAGTCCAGAGAAGACCAGGAAATCTGAGCTAAAACTAAACACTCAGGCTTGCATTCTCAGCTTTCTTTTCAGAGCCACAAGGGATCATTCTCTGAATCCAGGGGGTCTAGTTAAATAGCACTCATCACCTTATGCTCAGAGGCCAGCTTTTATGTATTTCCAGGTGTCGGCTGCTTTGTTAAGTCTGGGGTGCCCCCAAGCTTATAAAGCCCTGAGCACACCACACCTGGAATGCTGGACACTGGCAGATTAGTAAAATGCAATGCATTTGGGAAATCTACTGCTTTTTTGCAAGTGTCGAATCCAGAGATGATATAATCATTAGTGTTAGAAAACTGACATATTCACAATGAGGTGCTTTTCAAAGACATTGCTTAATCTAACCGTTTTGCATCTCAAAAACAATGAATAAAATTGAGGTTTTCTTTTCACTGTGTGTGTACATGTTGCATGTTTATTGTGGCCTTGGGGATACATGAGGGTAACCCCATGAACCAGATGGCACCCCATACCTGGAATTACATTTCAAACTGGAGAGAATAGGTTCTGCCTGGTGGAACGTTCTTGCAGTGAGGGGTTGTTTATTTCCTTATAATCTACTGTATTGTACACAGCATATCTGGTGTATTAGTCCCACTACGAATTACTTAAAGATCTATTTAACTAACGTTATATAATATGGTCCCAGATATAACATTAACTTTTTGAATGATTGAAGTTTGATCAGGTTCAACATTAGTGATATAATTCTGTTCTAGTTTTTTCTCATGATTTTTAAATTAGCTTATTTTAGTTATATGGGAGACACTTCATTTGTTATATCTGCACACACGTTCACATTGTACTCCAAATAATACCACCCCCTCCATCAGTCTCTGTTTCAGGTTCTTATAGAAGCTTATCCTTAAGTTCCTGATCTGTGAGCTTATAAATCCTCATTCTAAGTGGGAGGGATCTTGGCAGACTTCTTACCTTTCTCGAGTTTAAGAATAATTTCACTAGCTCGACTCACAGAGACATGGCAGAGCTAAGGGACTATCAAATCCACTAGAGCCATTGCTTTTCTCTAGCCAGAGAGAATTGTATGAGAAGAGGCACGTTTACAGCCCCTGAACTAGCTTATTTAACTGTGCTATATTCATAGGTTTCTGCAATAGACAATAATGCTAGTGGAAATAACAAAATTATTAAAGTGTTAAGGACTGTGGAAGCATGTTTGTTCAATGCTTTAATCTAATGCAGAAAGAAGGGAGGGAAAGTGAATGAGCCAACTGTTCTTACGCTGCAGCTCTAAGAGATTGCCCCTTATATATTGAATAGGTAATGGCATTAATCAAAATACCCACTGTGGAGTACACCAAATCTCAGCTTTTTCTTGACATGCTCCTTGGAGTTGGGGATGGAGTTCAGTGTTCTTTGAACAATAGAGGGGGTTGGAATTAATATATGTCTTTCTCATTCTCTATTGGAAAAAAAAATGTTTGTAAAATTTGATGAGTCTTTTTGTATGGTTGATTATTTGTTATCTTTATATAAGTAAGAAATTGTGTAGCCTTTTATAAAAATAAAGAAAATATGTTCACAAATATCTCTTTCAGTTCCCATATCATGTATATTTGCTAGCCTTTCTTATCTTGAAAGATACAGTGATACGATTTTCATGTTCTTTCCTACCTTTTCTTCAGAGACAACTTCTTAACTTTAGAAAGTAATGTTGCAGCCTCTAATCCAGCATTGTTCTAAGTGAGTGTTGCTTATCAGAAGAAAATTTTATGACTTGCTTAAGTAGGTTCAAGATTTCTACATAACATATAGCTTTAATAATGCTGTGCCATTTAACATTCCTTGGCATGCTTTATTTATTTCCCTGTTAATGCAAATAGTGTGAGAAACCAATGTTCAAACCACCTGGTTCAAACCTTATTACACTACTAACTAATTGGGGAAAGATGCACAAATGAAATCCCTGTACTCGTTGGCAAAATTATTATGTAAAAATTGAAACAATTGTGCATAATTATATTTATTGTGCTACTTTTTAATTATGGCAATGAGTGGAGAATAGGCATATGAAGTACAGGGCATTTTTTAGGAACACAATATAATATTAGCTATTATTGCTGTTGTTGATACTGAACTATTTAAGACCTAAAATAAACATAAGACCTAAAATACAATGCAGGGTGAAGAAATGGTGTTGGCCTGGTAATGTTAGAAAATTTCTAGTGTTTAACAGTTATTTAATCCACAATGTTGGCTAATATCTTAGAATAAATTTAATTAAATTATTATGCATTAAATTTTCTATTAATCAACTAATATAGAGAAGCAGTCAAAGCTTCAGACTTCCACTTGCTAAAATATGGGTAGGGGCTCTTGTGTCTAGTTGCCTACTGTATCTTTCTTGTACCAGTGTCCTAATAAACCTTTACTTTCTCTTCCTCGCTTGTCTCAGTAAAAATCCATGACATTTTGGCAGTCATAATGGAGAAACTTGAAGGACTTTCTTTCTTTTCTTATAAGGAACTTCAGTAGTACGACACTTGTAGACAACTTGGGTCTCTGGCCAGGGAAAAGTTTCATTGAGACATGAAATTCTCCTTTACTGAGTATCTGGAACCTGTCACCTTCAGGGATGATGAACTGAGACTTACACAGACACTTTTGGAAGACAGAAATGTGTGTGTCTCTGGCAGGACCAACTCTCTGGTGAAACAACAACAACAAAAGAAAAATAAGAAAATAACAACAATACTGGAGAAAAGGGAGTTTCCCTCCCTGCAGTCCACCAGGGGGAAGAGCCTGTCAGTCCTCTCCATTTCAAAGCTCTGACTTCTGATTCCATGAGATTCTACTTCTCTCCTTATATTTCTGCTTTTTAATCTGCTTATCAACTCTTTAACCTTCACCACTGTTGCCCTACAGGATTATTTCTGTCCTGGGGAAGGAATCTCACTACCAATATATAATCCTCCAGTGACCTTCAGAACTATGGATCTGGCTTCTGTGCAATTTTAATTTGATATTCAGTTAGACCCCTCTGCATCCCCAAAGAAAACTCTATGACCCTCTGCTAGAACTACAAATCCATAGGCAGGACACCCCTACCATCTTGTTCATTTTGAAGCAGTCAGAAGATGAGACATTGGCTAAGCTTATACCAGGATTTTTTGTTGTTGTTGTTTGGTCAAGGGGGATGTGGGGAAATGTGAGTATGCTCCACTTAAAGAGACAGGAGTTGGGAGAAGGGAGAAATCTCAAGGCCAGGTGAAATGTAGAGATAATCTAAGCTCAAGAAACAGGCCAAACGGGTTTCAGAAATGGATGAAGCCCACAAAGTGTGCCAAATGGAAGACAGTATTTATACTGAGCTTCCAAAATATTCCTACATGTGTGAAATTTGAGTCATGAGCCCAGGGACAGTAAGAGTCAGGAAAATGGAGGTAGCCGTGAGAAGTAGCCTAACCCAAGGCATAAATCCCACTGTCAATCTTGCTAGATTATGTTTCATTTGTTTAGCTTTCAACTCTGTCTTTTTAAGACTGGCATCCTAGTAAATCTTTGTTTTCCCTTAAAGAAACATTATCTGATATGTATATATATATATATATACATATATATATATGTATATATATATATACATATCAGATATGTATATATATACATATATATGTATATATATATATACATATCAGATATGTATATATACATATATATGTATATATATGTATATATATATACATATCAGATATATATATATATATATATATATAATTTTTTTGTCAGTCTGGGGCTTGAACTCAGGGACTGAGCATTGTCCCTGATCTTCTTTTTGCTCGAAGCTAGCACTCTACCACTTGAGCCACAGCACCTCTTCTGGCTTTTTGTGTTTATGTGGTGCTGAGGAACCAAACCCAGGGCTTCATGCATGCTAGGCATGCTAGCTAGCCACATTCCCAGCCCTAGAATAATTTTTAAATGTAAGAAGTTTTTTAAAATATTTTTTACTGTAAAGATATTTTACAGAATGGTTACAGTTTCATGAGTAAGGTAAAGAGTACATTTCCTATAGAGCATTGTAACCCCCTCCTTTGTTTTTCCCCTACTATCCCTTTCCTCCCCATCTCCCCAACTCCCCCCCACCCCAAAGTTGTAAAGTTCAATTTCAACATAGTGTCTTATATACCTCATTGTTTAAGCATGTGCAACTTTGCATTGGAATCTTTTCTAGATAAATGCCTTAAAATAATGTCTGGAGGAGAGACATGATGGTGCATGTCTATAACCTCATCTATATAGGAGATGGAGATGAGAGGACTCTGGTTCAAAGTGAGAGAGAGAAAAAGATATTTGTGATATTCTATCTACACAAACAAGCTGGATATGGTAGTGTGCACCTATAATTCTAGCCTGGCTACAGTCATAAATAAGAGGATTGCATTCTGACTTTGGTTCTAGGCAAAAACCAATACCACCACCAACATAAAAAACCAACGTCAGACCCTAATGAGTAAGGAACTGAAACATAATCGACTGTGTTAAAATACAAGTCCAACTCATGCCACTAAGGGACAGCTGCTGCTCACTGCCTTCTCTTGGAGGGGACCAAATTCCAGCTTTTTACCCCTATTGTCTATGCCCTTTTACAGCAGGAAAAAGGCTGGAATGTAAGGTCTGCTCTTGGATGGTGAGCAGACTCCACCCTCCTTGCAGCAAAGTCTCCACCCAGCACCTGCATTACCTAGGCAACTGGGACACCTGGAAGAGGTCACATCTGCATCTACTGAGGTCACCTCTGAATTTGATGTGGCCACACCTTTCTCTGCCCATACCCTAGATAAGGCCTAGCCCAGGCCCAGACACCCTTTCTCTGCTCTTTTCTAGCTCTCTCTGCTCTCTGCTCTCTCTGTTCTTTTCTAGCTCTTCTCTCTCTCTTTCCCAGCTCTCCCAGCTCTCTTTCCCAGGCCTTTCCCCACCGCATGGAGGACCAAGATGGCCTGGTGCCAGCCGGAACAATGAATAAACCTACCCCTTACCTGAAAAAAAAAACAAAAAAAAAAAGTCCAAGGCCTTGAGTTCAAACAAAAATGGAAAGAAAAAGAAATGAAAAAGAAAAAAGAACCTGAGTGCAAGGCAGAGTTTGGAGGATTATCAATCATTTCCCTGAAGGGACATAAGGAAAGCATAACATTCAGAAACTAGCAGCATTTGTGTTTTTTTCCACTCAATCAGTATTGGAAGAGTTTAAACAATAATTGCATAATCTAAAAGAGACATATTGACTGAATTTCTCAGCAGTAAAATATAACTGAATTTCTTAATTTATAACAATATAAGCTAATTACTTGCTATATTCAAAATACTTGCATAATCTAAGAGACATATTGACTGAATTTCTCAGCAGTAAAATATAACTGAATTTCTTAATTTATAACAATATAAGCTAATTACTTGCTATATTCAAAACTATTGAGGACACCATTGAATAGATACTGTGTAGCCAGGACACTGAAGATTGTAGCTGTATCGCCATATCATTACCAAAAGCTTTTAGACCTTGACTAGGCTTTATTTATCTTCAACTAATACATCTAGTTACTACTGTTTGTCTGCAAACAGCATTAAAAGAGCACAATAAATTTAGAATTCTGTATCATGCACATAGATACAAATACATACATCTACACATTCATGCATACAAATACATGAAATGTATAGAACATACATACACAATACATAGATACACATGAATACATGAATTTATAAGTAAAATCTGTTTACCAAAACCATCACCAACAACTGCAAGGAAATCCATATTACTGATGGTTTTTAAATTAATCTATGACTCTTCAGTTTGCAAAAGAAGTAATAGTAACCTTAAAGTAGAGTTTACTTTTCCAGTCTTCAAAGTTTTCTATTCTCTGATACAAGTCTTTTGTTATAAACAGATCCATCTCACTGCTGATGCATTGAGATTTGACTTCAGCCTCCACACACGCTGTTTGTAATACTACATGATTCATTCATAATAGCAAAATTTAGAAGCCATACTGAAAGTAGAAATCATTTTTATAATAACAAAACTCAATAATATAGAAAAACCCAATACTTATAAATTCTAGACTGAAATCTTCTTATCCTTTTACTTGAAGTACCCTTTGATATTTCTTTGCCATAACCACATCATGTAGGTTTATATACAAGTGATAATTTCCATAAATGTAAATGTTCTTTTCTCATATTTTTAGTACTTTATATATCTTTGGATCATTCATTGATTCAGAACATTTTCAGAGTGCCCTGATACGTGTTAGCAATACCATGGTAACTTTAATGATGTTGTAAGCAATGACACCTCACATAGCAAAAGGGACTTTGCATATATGTGACTAGGAAAGACTTTGATGTGGGAGACTATTCTGATATATTTAATAGTTTTTCAATGCTATTCCCAAACCACCTCAAATCATCTAGTTATAAAGTCAAAATGTTTATTTTAGCTGACAACGTTAGGCCTTCCATTATATCATGGATTTAATGTGTAGCTTTGGGCCTATGGTAAGGAAGCCCATCATGATGAGAGAGAATGACAGCACAAAACATCTAACCTCATGGTAAAGGGGGGGAAAAAGAACAAGAAGGGGTCAATGACCTGGAAACATTCTGCCAGGCTTCATCTCTTAAAGATCCCCCAACCCTAGATAGGGTTACTCTGAGGACCAATGTTTGAACTCATAGAGACACTAAGGATTCAAGCTGTGTCAGCACGTTGCTTATCTATGTGGCTTATTACAGGAATCCTCTTCACAGAAGAACTTTTCTCAACTGTGTTCAAAGAAATCTGTGATGACTTAGGGAAGCTCAGAGAAAAACAAATTGCCTGGCTTTGAAGATAGAGGAAGGGGATCACAAGCAATGAAATGAGGGCCTCTGAGTGTGCTGAAAATAGCTAGGAAAGTCTCCTTGGAAACAAAGGAATGCGTGTGATACAGATGTCACTGTCATTCTAATCCAGTGAGACTAATGTCAGGTTTCAGACCTTCACTGATAAAGTTAATATCATTATGTTGCTTTTAGCCATACAGTTGCAATGATTTGTTATAATAGCAAGAATACTTATTGTATATGCCTTATCACTTTAAAACAGTGCTTTGTTTTTAAAAGGAGTAGTCTGAAGGTAGAAATCTTATATTTCCTTGCATCATCCAGAATTGTCTTATTTCCATGTTTTTTTATTTAATACTTATTAAAGGAAGTCATGATTATAACAATTGATATAATAAGAAAATTATTTTTTAATACACAATTTGCCCTGATTTGGTTCTGGGGAGACTCTTCTGCTCCCAGTGGCAGAAAGCCCTGCCTTAACTGCTCTGTGAAAGTAACATTTCACAACAGGCTGTTTATTCAAATATTTAGGAGAAAACCCCCAAACTACACTTGATGTGGCAGGAAGATTAGCAAACAATGGCACTATTTTGAAAGACAGAGGTCTGTATCTCTGAAAAGGGAAGTTGCAAAACTGACTTTTCCTTTATCTCTTCAGATTCCTTAGAAAGGAGGATTTTACAACTCGTATTATCCTAGCTAGAGGCTTTTATATGTCTGGCACTCCTCCAGCCCAAGTTTATCTGATACTCTAAAGCTTTCCAGAGGCTCCTCTGGGATATGAATTCAAAATTCTTGTGCAAAATGTAACAGAAAATTGATGTCAAGGAGGGGAGGGGAAACCCCAAATAATTTATTTAAAAGGAGCAGGAAAGTGGTTATAAGAATTGGATAAACTCTTCACATACAGATGGGTTTTAAACCCATCTAGGACCACAGCTCTAGGATCTGTTGGTATAAAATAGGCAATTGAAAGTATTTACTTTTCCTGTTTCCTTACCTGATTGGCCCACTTACTACGCCTCTGAAGCCTTGTTGTGTTTGCACATCTTATTACAAACATAAATCACCTGTTAAAACCCACTCTAACTTTTGCACCTGCCAGGAAATGACACTAATAAGCACTGAGAACCCAATGTACTAATAGATATAAAGTCACTCAAAGAAATAGGAGCCATAGTTCCTCCAAGCTTCCTAGGTGGGCAATATCTCCTCCTTGGTGGACTCTGTAAACCTGAATATAAGGAGTGAATAGCTTAAGTTCTTATGAATTAGGAAAATTCAGTTTATATTTTAGCATTAAAACACTGAGTCAATGAGAATCTTTCTTTTGGACAAAGCAAGTGATATTTAATATCTTCATTGTTGACTAAATGGAACAAAACACAAACATTATTAGTTTGTATATACTGAAGCCACTTTGGGAAAATTATTGTCAGCTCTTTTTACTTCAGCTTTTCACACAACTGTCCTTTTCCTTTTCTCTTAGTTTTTTCTCTTTCTTTTTTTTTGCTTTTCTTTTCATTTACTTTTTACTTTCATCTTCTTTTCTCTTTTTCTTTTCCCATTCTTTATATAATTCAACACAAACAAGGAATTATCTTCTGACAATAATACCCAAACAAAAGTTATAAGAGATTAAGACTATAGAATAAAAATAAGTATATAGAGTTAAACATAATTTATTTTTATGTTCAGTTTTGCATTTCTATTGTATTTCTTGTGATTTTTTTAAAGTGCTGAGCAAGTAGAACTCAATTTATTTATCTTCCTTTCTCCCTTATTTATCCTATTAGTTAAGCTTTCATATGACTATTCAGTATTTATCCTTTTTCATTTACTTAAATTTGAGTTTCCATACTGATTTTGCTATAATTTAAATGAGTTATCTTTGAACCATATTAATATTTTTTGAAATTTCCATTCTAAGTGCATTTTATATCATATGATTTAAACATATATTTTAAAACCTGCATGACAAACATATAGATAGGTACTATTTGTATCCCCACTTAACAGATGAGTACTGAGTTTCGCCACATATAGAGAATATACCTCAAATCTAAGATTGGAACTCAAACCTCCTATTTCTGGGGCCTAAGCTTCTAACCCCTAAAAGAAAAATAATAAGGGTAGCACAACAGCAAGGAGTGGAACACAAACGTTTTCTTCTGCTGTGAACTTTACTCAATGCAGGAAATGGAGAGAATCCATGGATGGGTAATAAATTGGATTTCTCTCCATCAGCTAAGTCATTACTTAGGACTTCCCTACTGTCAGCATACTTCTGTGTCACTTTCTATTTCTTAAACCTCTGTTAATACTTACAATTTCCTTGGATATGGAAATAAAACATTCATGACAGATTCCTGGCTTACCTATTGCCACTAACTACACCTTCAACTAATAGCCAACCACCATCTCTTAATTCTGCAAACACAAGAAATCCATCATTTTTATATCTGTTGTGGAGCTGTTTTAGTTAAAGAAATTATCCCTCACAGGATCTGAAATCTATCACCTTATAATTGCCCTAATATCCTTACTTATTTTTCCTCCCAGAACCAAATAAAAAAAAAAAAACTATTCCCCTCTCTAATGAATGAAGGTGAATACATCTTCATGCAATGCACCTACTGCAGTCTTTATCCATTTGCAGCCCTCACTTGAGTTCAGATGTCTTCTGAAACTACCAGTTCTAGAAGAAAATATGAACACCATAAACATGAATCAGTCCACTAAGGATGGAGTTCTGCTTACTTGTGATGAAAACCAAATAGATATTATTTGGACTCAACCCTTATGATACAGAACTTGCCATCTTTTGACACGCTATTATGTATCCAGAACTGAGAAAGAACTTTATGTAACACCAGATCATTTAATCCACATAACAGGCCCCTGAGGTTGGTACTGTGGAGAGTAAGGTGTACTGTTTCTATCCAGATGCAAGGCTTCCTTCTCTCCATTTTGCTCACTGCGGTCTCTCAGTGACCACTCAATGTCACTTCTTCAGCAGCCTTGTGGAACTCCTTTTTTATACTTCATGGATATTTAAATGCAGTAAAATATAAAATGTGTATAAATGTATTTTATAGCAGTATTAAAGTGATGTAGTAAAACCATTCCCACATAATAAATCCTCATAAATGCAATAATTTTAAAGTATTATTTTCCCTTGTAATCTTTTCTTTAACTCAGGCTTATAAAGTCATGTCAGCTCATATATTTATATCTTATTTGACTATGTAATATTAACAGGTAAACCTTTAATCATAGACATTTTAGCTCTTTTCCCAAAGTGAACTCTAAAATAATACAGAAAAGATACATATCATTATGAGAGAGTTGCTTGGAACGTGAAAACAAAGACAACTATAAAAGAGTACCTATAAATCATAGAGGAAGCCTTTGAAAGTTTGTAAAACAGACATCCTTGTTTTTCATCTGGAATAAAAATTAATTATAATACCATTATGATCAAGAATGACTGTCTAATAATGTGTTTTAAATTAACTAAGTGACACCTTACACTCTCTTCATATGTATTCCAGGAACCCTGATCCTCACAGTTCACAAAAATATAAACACACTTGTCAGACTTCACTAAATTTATTAAGATTTGGCAGAATGCCTAGGCAAAAAAAAATACGATTCACAAAGAAGTTTAAAATGAGTTAGAAAAATAACCTCTTGAAGTCAAGCAGCAGAGCAAAGCAGAGTTACAGTGACTGGTGCAATCATGAGTTCATTCAGCATTTATCAACCATATATCTACCAATTTCACTTTTAACCAAAATCAAAGTTCCCAAACAGACTTTCAGCATCCTGCATTTAGTTCATTCTGGCAGAAACAACCATAAGTCTCACTGAGCTAAAACTGTGTCATTAAAATAAGGGAGAAAGATGAACAGTTTATTAAAAGATGAGGACTCCCTTCCACAGATGCTCCAAATTCAGATCCACCTGTATCTTGGTTTTGTTTTTTCTTTGCTAGAGATCAAATCCAGAGCCGCGTGCGTGCCAGGCATGCTATGTTACCACTGAGCTTTACCCCTAGACTTTACCTGTATCTTGATTTTATGTAATACCTCATAAATCCTCCTCCTAGTATATTGCTTTAGCTAATATTAAACATAAAATATTGGACCATGGTCATGTCCAAATAAATAATAAAGCAAGAGGTAAGAAGTATTTTATAATATTTATGGAAGCATGTGTGCTTCAATCAAGATTTTCAGTTTTCTAATTCTTATGTGCTGTGATTTCATTTACCTATAACACAGTGAGAGAATAGTAATAAAAATGACTTATAAATATACTTTTATGTATTCAAATGTTTAGAAAAATTACAAAAATCCCTTAAAATATAGTTGATAGTTCACTATAATTATCACTAAAGACTCATCTTTCCAAAATTGCAGACTTCGAATTAAAAAGATTTTCAAAAACAAAAATGAAAACTAAAAAATAAAATGGCTGGGTGCTGGTGGCTTGCTCCTGTACTCCTAGCTACTCAGGAGGTTGAGATCTGAGGATTGTAGTTCCCAGCCAGCACTGGCAGGAAAGTCCAGTTCACCCAAGATTAACCTCTAATTAACCACTACCTGAGCGGAGCTGTAATTCAAAGAGCTAGAGTGAGGTTATCCTTGAGTAAAAGACTCAGTGACAGCACCCAGACCCTGAGTTCAAGCCCCACAATTGGAAAGAAAAAAGAAAAAAAAAACTATTTCTGGCAGATTAATATATATCAAAGACAAATGTCTTAAAATGTAATGCCTCAATACATTTGACATAAGAATGAGAAACAGCCCACTCACATACATAATCCTAACTATTCAGTAGGCTGAAATCTGAGGATCTCCAGCAGATCGCAGAATCTCTTTTGAAACCAGCCTGGTTAGCTAAGTCTAAGACAATTTTATCTTTATTTAACCTGCAAAAGAATCTGGAAGTGGTGGTGTGCCTCCAGTGTTAAGATTACCAACCTTGAGTGAAAAAGCCGATCAAGAGTATGAGGACACAATTTCAATCCCTAGTCTCAGAAAAAAAATGCATTTTTTTCTTTCTTTAAAAATAATTTTTTGCTGAAAAATACAAAGTTTATTATATTTTAGCAATTTACATATTTTAAGGTTTTTTTTCTTTTTTCTTTTTTATTGTGAAAATACTGTACAGAGGGGTTACAATTACATGGGCAAGATAATGAGTACATTTCTTATCAAGCATTGTAGCCTCCTCCTTTGTTTACCCTTCCCATCCCTTCCCAGCCTCCCCCCCCACCATCCCACCCATCCTCCCCCTCCCCCACCAAAGTTGTAAAGTTCTTTTTCGACATGACAACTTGTACTTTTCATTGTTGCAATATCTAGTATATGTATGAATCAAGCAGAAAAGGTCAGATAAGGTGATGTTAGGAAAATGAACCCTAAGATATGTATTTAAATGTTTTTTTCATGTATTTGTTTCTAACTCATTTATAAGATTATTTCTTTGTTGCTTTGTATGTCCCTCCCCGACAGTATAACCCCTGCTTTCACTGTATTTGATGTTGGTATAATTTGTGGAGGGGTAGGAGAAAAACAAAATAAAATTAAATAAAAATAATTTTTATTGAGATTAAGTGATCACATAAATTCCACAAATTTCACAGTGTTGTGAGACAGTGATCTTAAAGTCACAAACATAGTTTTTCAATAAAATACAAATTACCCCAAAGTCTTGCCAATATGGTCCATTAGTTGTGTGTGTAATTAACCTACCATCCGATACTAAGGTTAAAAATGTAAAAATGCTATGTGGTTTCTTGTTTTTGTGTGTGTGTTCTTCCCCTTATGGTATATTCCCTGTTGTCACTGTATTTGATTTTGACACCCTGGTATTGTATATACATTTATTTGAATTAGGGAAGGGAACCGGAACAGAACGGTGAGACAAAGGACAAAGGGAGAACCAAAGCAACAGCGATATTCACAAGACAATATGTTGGAAACTATCTGTACAACCTGGGTCAGGGGAGGGAAAGTAGGAGAAAATTGAGGGAAGGGGTAACTAGTTTGACAAGAAATGTACTTATTACCATACTTATGTAACTGTAGCCTTTCTGTACATCAACTTGACAATAAAAAAATTAAAATATGAAAAAATGTAAAAATAGCCATATATTCTAGTCTTGAACTAGGTATGAAATATCTCGGGTAAACTAAGGACACTAGACACTATGTTGAAAATGAATTATACAACTTGTGTGAGGGGATAAATGGGGTGGGAAGGAAAGACTGGGAGAAAATGAGGGAAGGAGTGAAACTGTTCAAAAAGAAGCGTTTTCATTACCTGAGTTATGTAACTGTAACCCCTCTTACGTCACCTTTACAATAACAATAAAGAGAAATGATGTATGTATTATCCTGTAAAAATAATAAAATACAATAAGCAAGGATTATAATGACAATAAATTACTTTAAATAGGCTTTTTCTAATGACTTCTGAACACAATAGTTATGAATTCCCTATTTAACTGTAATTCTTACCATAAAACCAAAAGGAAGCTAAGTTTTTATCTCCCATTGAATATATCCTAAACATAAAATCATTCTACATACACAAAATGGTAATCAAATTTAGAGGCTAAACTACTATATACATAGTTATCTCAAGACTTACAGATTGTTTCACTAAATATAATTTTATTTTCTGGCAAAATAAATATTGTATTTATTCTCACTAAGCCTCTAGCTATGGAACTAACTTTAATGTTGCCATTACTTTAAATATAGCCACTAATTTCAGAAGAAAATCATCAAATAGAATAGACAATATAACTGAGAATTGTTGCTCATACCTGTAATCCTAGTTTCTTGGTAGGAAGATATAGTAAGAGAGATCTAGGCCTGCTCAGACACAAAGTTCAAGAGACCATCATCTCAACCAATCAAAGCAGGGTATGATGGTTTGTGCTTACCATCCCAACTACAAGAGAAGCATGAATAGCTGGATCAGAATCCATCATGGACCAAGCAAAGAATGAAACCTTATCCCCCTCAAAATCTTTAGCAAATAAGGATTGGAAGTGTGGCTTAAGTGATAAACTATAAGCATAGCAAATGGCAGACCCTGAGTTCAAATCTCAATATGGCAATAAATAAGCTTATTTATTTACTAATAAGCCAAATAAGTGTGTTATAATGTAGAGAAATATAACTCCACTTACATGTTCATATGTACTTATGTCATCATATATTTTTCTGTTCTTGTATATCTCATACCACATTAATATGATATAAAAAGATATAATTTGTATTTAAATACTTCAAAATGGAAATGTTTCAAAGATATTTGAGACAACAGCTGAGAAGGCCTCCCTGAATTTTTTTAGTTTCTTAGTTGTTTTTGCATAAGAATAAAAGGCAAAATTAGAATTACCAACTTAGCACCTTAGTAAGAACTATGTTTTTGTTTTTGTTTTAAAATTTATTCTCTAGAGTTAATAAATGGCTGATTTTTTTTTAGCTCTACACTGCTAACATTCATCATGAAGCAGATTTTTCAGTTAGGCTCCATACACTATACTATGGTGCTTTGCGGTGTACTTTCCTATCATTCATCTGGTCATTTTTGTCCCACACTTAGTATTTTAGAGTACTCTCTAGAGATTGGTCTTTTTATTCTTTGGCGCACATACACCTTTTCTCTGAACATAAATCTTTACAAGGTAAAGCTGCTTAATGGTTAATGATATGTTTCAGTAAGTTGTGAATGGCTAGTATTTAGTATTAGAGAACTAATATATATATATATATATAGTCATATATATGACATATATATAGTCATATATATATATATGACAATTGGATATATACAGTCATTCTTTTCCTTTTTTCTATAAGCATTCCTTTATACAAGATAATATAGTAGGGCTAGGCATTAGACAAGTAAATAAAGAGAGAAGAAAGAACAAGATATTTAAGAGAAGAATGTCAAAAAGAATGCTGAAAAATCTAGGACAAGTAATTTCAGGCAGAAGTACCAACAAATAGGATTTGAAATGAATTATCAAATAAGCCTGTTACCTGACTGTCTTCTTGATTTCCTTTGATCCCCTGTGATCATATCAATAAATATTTGATCTCAATGCAGAGTTTAACCTATTATACTAACTTCTTTTTTAAACTTGTTTACCCTTAGTACTTTGTAACATTTTGGGTGGCATTAACAGTAGGTTCTGAATTGTGAATTAGCTGAAACACTGTTCCTTTTTATACTCTCTATCTCTCTCTCACAGACACACAAATATACATGTACATAATTAGTCAATATTCTTTTGACTTATAGAGGATGCCTCTTGTTTCTTTTCACTTCCTTAGATGTGTCAACTTAGACCAATTGCATGACTTCCTTGAAACTTATTTTCTCATTTGAAAAAAGATATCATGTCTACAAGTAAGATTAGTATCTGTAGAAATACCATAAAATAGATATTGAATTTGTGTTATTAATATAGGAAAATAAAATAAATATTGAACAAGGAAAACAGATTAAAAATTTGTCCTGCTACTAATGATCTATGAACTTTAATCTCAGTTTCTGTGACTTGGAAAAGGAAATCTATAAAGCAAAAACTGTATCTTTGTTTTATAAGACTTTTGTAAAGAATGGAGAGGACATACAAAAAGAATCTAATATAAATATTTAATGAAATGAGAATTCAGTAATAACTCTTGTCCATTCTGATTATGGAAGTAAAGACATTCACATATAGGAAAGCAGTTTACTGATAAAGTCAATTATTTCATTACACACTTTTTTTCTTTTTCTTTTCCATATATTCTCATAATTATCACTTGAGTCAATGTGGTAACTTGAATTGACTTTTCCTACTTGATTTTGTTCTTAAAATTTTGAGTGCTGTTAAGATTTGAATATGTCCTTACACAAAATCTGTATACCTAAAGCACAATTCCCAAAGAGGCTGTTTTCAAAGATAGATCTTCAGAGATGGTCATGATCCTGACACTTTTCTGAAGAGGAAGCCTTTTAAAAGAGACCCTGGAGATAATACCCTCATACACACCAGCACTGGTCACACAGAAGGAAAGAGGCCTCTGGATCCAGGAAGCAGGCCCTCATCTCACACCAGACCTGCCATCATTACATCTGAAGAGTTCCAGAAGTATAAAAACTAATTTTTCCTTGTGTATAAACCACTCATTTAAATGCATTTTTTATAACACCCCAAATGGACTAAGCCAATTCCTAAAGGAAGAATTCAGATTCTTTTTTTTCTCATATTGAGTATAATGAAATTGGGACATGAAGGTTTCCGGCCTCATAGTTTTGCCTAGAATAGGTTCTAAGGGCAGTAACTGAGAATACAATCTTGATAGTTGCAGTATTGATTCTTTTCCAATGAACAATCCTTGGGCGATAAATAGCTGAGTCCAATGTCAAGTAGAAGTAAAGCTCCAATCACCCTGCATTGGAAGGAAATGATAATTAAACTGTGGTCTCCTGGTGGTCAAAGCCAGGCCTCTTTTTCCTCAATATCACCAGGTCTTAGCAAACCCTGGAACAGCATACATGCTGTGTGTGTGTGTGTGTGTGTGTGTGTGTGTGTGTATGTGTGTGTGTGTGTGTGTGTGTTCATTTTCACAAAATTCTGATATAGTCCTGAGTAAATTTCCAAGTTAAAGAGGACTATCACTGAATGGGAAACTACCAAAACCACATTACTCTGCCCATGACTGAGTTTCTAAAGGTGCAGAGGTTTACACAGAGAAATCTGTCACCCCTGACACCCAATTGCTTGAATGGCTGGTTCTTCTGAAAAGACTGCCATCATTGAAGCCAATTGGGAGTGGAGTCCTCATCCTGGTCCTGTGTACCCCATACCACCCAGGGTCAGGATACTGGCAGCTTCTTTTATAGACTCTGCCAATAGAGTAGATATAATATCATACAGCAGGTCATAGTCCTCAACCATCACAAAAGGTCTCTTGCATACGATCATTCTCTGTAATGGAAATGCCAGCAGAAAGGGATTTTTGCATCAGCTGCTTTATTTATTTTATTTCTTGAGGTGCTTTTGTAGTTTGTTTTGTTTTTGCTTTTTGCATTTTGTTTTGTTTTCAACCAAGTTCAAGGCCAGAGAAGTTTATCACCCATAAAGTAACCCTAGTACTTCATGCCAGAGGAATTTCTGACAAAATGAATGGTTTCAAATGCAACAGCTTTCTGACCAAGTTCCCAGCATGCAATCTGCCTGGAATCCGTGTCTTGGATTAAACTTCTGCAAAAAACTTCTTGTTCTGATGTCTCTGCCATCCTTGTTGTCTACTCAAATCCTATGAACCCTTTACCCAGGGAGAGCTAATTTGTATGACTAGATGTGTGGTCACACTAAAAAGAAACTATTTTGTTCGATTTCTTCCAAATATACTTTTCTTTTTGAGGAATGTAAGAAGAAAGTAGCAATGCTTCTTTAAAAGCCCAAATTCAAAACACAGCAGAAGGGAACACAGGAAGTTTTACTGAGTAATTGAAGTGATTACATGCAAAGCACTTTCCCATAATCAGTGCTTTTCAAAGGAGGGTAGAAGGTGATTGGCAGTGTTGGCCACCCTTGAAACTACCTCCTGATTGGAGGGAATAATTGCAAACAGTGAGAAAGAGACCCAGTACTCTACATCGCTTTTATTTTCAGATTTCATCTGGGAAAAGATTACAGTAGAAAATAAATTTTGGAAAGCTTAGAAATCTCCAATTTGAAGAACGAAATTCAGTTACGGAGCCCCTTTTCTACTCATTATTATGAGAAGGATCAAAGGATGTGATGTTATGGGAACAAATTATGTGAATATAAACCGATAAACAGTCACTAGGAATACCGACTTTTCAAAATTAATGAAGGCAAAATAGCAAGCTATGATTCCAGATCAAGCATGCTGCCTGTCTCTTGGCCTGTACATCTCCAAACTTACGTGCCACACAGAGTAACGCAGCCATTACAGCAGAAGCAGAGGAGTCACTTAACTCCAAGAATTCCAGAGCTACAAGAAAGCATTGGAAATTGTCTGGACCAACCAAAAGAAAACTGTCATGAACACGATTTTGCTGTTTGTGCTCAGGTCCTTCAGAAAAAGTTGGCTATTTTTATTTGAGATGCTTTTACCTACTGTACTATATTTTGTTCTTCCTCTTCAGTGTCCCTACTTGCAATGCTTGAACCTCTTCACCTTCTTTGAAAGAAGCAAACAAAACCAAAAACCTACCAAATTTCCTGAAAATACCCTATTTCACACTTATCTTTTGATCCTCCTCCCCAGTTGACTCTAGCAATTCCTAAAAATGTACTCCTTAGTCGCATAACACTATTGTGTCACTCATTCTAACATCCTGAGAAACTCATGAGATCAAGAGCCACAATTTTGGGGTGCTATTACAAGAGTTGAAACCCTAGAGCCAGATTTCAAGACAAGACAGGTAGAGAAGCTACTATCATATGTATACTTCATTCTCTGTGACAATAAATTAGCAGATACCCATAGTGTTTGTTTTAAGAGTTAAAGAAAATAATGTAACAAGCACATACTAAGGACTCAATAAATTTCAGCTTAGACTGTTACTATTATCAGCATTATAATTATTTTCTCAGGAGTATCTTACAAAGTGGAAAAGTTAGAATAGGTTTATATTCCACATTCTTTCCCAATAAGAAAAATGGAAAGTTTCCAGAATGTCCACCCATTCTTAAGAATGCATTGCCATAGCCAAATTGAAGGGAACTGGAAAATTCTGAATGGAACTGGCTATGAAGAGAGTATATCAGACTAAACAACATACTGGGTGACACAGGCAAAAAAGGCATTGCTATTAACAGCATTTGTCTTTGAACTTTCTGGTCATCTCTGGTCACGTTGGATGAGCAGAAAGTGATAGGGTCCAGCTGCCTTCCTCCCATCACTCCTCTTCTGGTCCTAAGCGTTTTCACACAATGGTCTTCAGATCAACAGTATTTAGCCTTACCCATAGGACTACTTTTCATTTCTAAGTCAAATCATTTTAGAGGACTTTATTGATAAGTTAGCTGGCAGAATTTAATTGGTCTCAAAACAAGTGCAGCATTTGATTGTTTTTAGGGATTGAAATTGGATTGGACTGGATTACTAGTTTCTTTGTGCGCATTATTATGGTAACAGAGTGATGATGAACTGTGAAACTTCAGGTTGCTACCAAACAGAAAACATTGTGACATTTAGCAAACAAAATACTTCATAGACAGTATGTACACAACATTTGGTCACGTTTAGGTAACTTTTTAATCTTGTATTTTTTTCATTATTCACTAGACTCACCAATGTTGATAACTTAAATGAAAATGTTGACCATAGTCCACACAATATTTTATGTGTGAATATCACTGCTTTTAAAATAAGTGATCTATAATTATTTATCCTCTGTGCAAGATCTGCTATAAGAAAAATATAGAAACAACATTTTGGAATAGGTAATATAATCTACTGGGCTTATTTGTTACCTCAAAAGTGAATAAATTGCCGGGTGCCAGTGGCTCACACCTGTAATCCTGGCTACTCAGGAGGCTGAGATCTCAGGATCATGGTTCAAAGCCAGCCCGGGCAAGAAAGTTCATGAAACTCTTATCTCCAATAAACCACAAGGTGCTGTAGCTGAAGTGGTAGAGCGCTAGCCTTGAGTTGAAGAGTTGAAGGAAAGCGCTCAGGCCCAGAGTTCAAGCCCCACTACTCACACACACACACAAAAAAAGGTGAATAAATTTTCCCAGGCTCAGTATTTACTAAGCAGCAGAACAGAAAAGAAAATTAGATTGTTTTCAGTTAACTTTACTATTCTTAAAAGAAAAAAGGTATTTCTTTTCTTCTGAGCTTGGACAATTGATATATATCTCAGGAGAAAAAAATTGAATAATTATTATGGTGATTGTTCTCAGTTCTTAAACTACTATTGTATTAGTAGTATATTAGAAAAGTGTTGAATTTAAAACTTGATAATTATACATAGTTTGTTAAAAATTATTATTTTTATGATAGGCTCAGCCAACCAGGGTAGAAATATTTCAAAGATTCCCCAGCTCAGCCTTAACTTTTTTTTCTTCATTGTACCAAAATATTTGCCAGGAAGCAAAGCAAATGTTATTTTGTTCACATAACTAATTGAAAAACTGAAGCAGGAAAAAATCTAAGACATTTTGCACATTCCATTGTGCAGGACTTAGAAGAGATCAAAATCCAAATCTTTTATTTCTCTCTAGAAATTCATTCAACAATTGAGTACTACCTGTACACATTAAATATTGTCTAGCATTCTAGAAATAAACCATACTTTTTTTTTGCTGTTCTTGGGGCTTAAACTCTGGGCCTGGATGCTGTCCCTCAGCTCTTCAGTTCAAGGCTAGCACTCTACCACTTTAGCCACAGCGCCACTTCTGGCTTTTTCTGCTTATGTGGTGCTGAGGAATTGAACCCAGGACCTCATGCATACAAGGCACTACCACTGAGCCACCTTAAATAAACCAGCCCCAATAAATCATACTTTACTCCTGGGTTTTAGTGGATGATGATGGGTCTGTTTTCCTCAGTGACCATTCTATCTACCATGTGATTATACTTTCAGTGTCCAGAATCTGTGAATGAATCTTTTGGTGAACTGGGAAGGACCTGGGAATTTGTGTTCTCAGGCAATACAGAGGAGCCAGTTCCCTGACGTACAACATAACATAACTCTCTGCTGGCCCTTGCCTGTCATGGGTACTTTGCTTGGTTCATTCTCCTTCCTTCACTTGATCCTTATGTATTTTGTGTAATAAACCTTTCACGCTGTATTCTATTACAGTTTGGTACAAAGACATATGCCTCTCATTTTATTATTATTGTTGTTGTTGTTGTTGTTGATGATGATGATGATGATATTGCTGTTACAATTGCTCTCTCTGCAATGCCATTAATTACCACTACAGTACTCTCTTACCTTAAGTAACACTTAGAGCTCTGAGTAGATTTATGTTGTTAACTACACAGCACCATCACATGGAGGTTTTGATAGTCCTCAAAGGTTCAGGAAAATTCATTATCTTTTTTACACTGCCTCTCTTTATCTACTTTTGTAGTCAGCATTTCCTTTTATAATTTTTATTTTTAAATTTCTTGCAGTATTGGGGTTTAAACTCAGGGGCACATGCTAGGAAAGTGCTCTATCACTTAGTCTTTTTGCTTTGTTTTTCATATAAAGCCTTGTAATTTTGCCTGGATTGGCCTCAGATTAGGAACCTCTCATTGCCTGCCTTATCCTAGTATCATAGTCATATATTACACTCAGCTTATTGACTGATAGAGGGTCTGGCTAATGTTTTGCCTAGGCTAGCCTAGACCCGTGATCTTTACCTCCTAAGTAATACTTGAGTATACAGGTGTGACGCATTGGACCAGCCCCAACAGAGATTTCCTTATAACCACCAGTTACAACTTTTTCCCTTTTTTCTGCCTTTATATATAAAATGAATCACTAGTACTTTTTGATAAGTTTTTGTTTTACAAATAATTACTGCCTTTTATTACTACACTACTGCTTTAGTTTACATTCTTGTTGGTTCACATGCTACTGAGAGTCTGAATTTTTCTTCTATTCATTATATATCTCCAAGCTTATCCTCTAGGAGAATGATCTTGAAAAATAACTTAATTCTTTGCATGAGGAATTCTCATGGCTTTTCACCATCCGAGACACAACCCCATTCCCAATCCAGCCTTAATCAAAATCTCTAGCTTCATTTCAGGACAAACTTCTCCACTCAAGAAACTTGAGATCTTCATGAGGGCACCTTACACCTACAGTATATGTTCATGGAATGTCACTGTGTCAGGAATTTCTTCTCCCCTTTGAACAATTAATATGTACTAAATGAAAAGAGAGGAGTGAAAGAAATGTATTTATCTTTATAAGAGTATCATTTTTCACTACATCTCAGTTTCATATAATTATATGATCACATATACAGTACAGATAAATGCAGAAATGACTATGTGCATTTTTGTGGGTTTTTTTCAATGCTGAGGGTCAAACCTAGGGCCTATACATGGTAAGAGAGTCCTCTACCACTGAGCTATATCCTGAGCTCTATAAATATTACATATGTATGTACTTAAGTATATATATATATTGCATATTACATATGTATGTATGTAAGTATGCTTATATTGTGCATATGCATGCATATATGTGCATATATTTACATGTGTTAGTGTGTGTATATAAACCCACACAAATACCTTCATAAAATCAAAATACATAAAAGCAATTAAAATTTGTGGACTTACATGCATACATGTTGACAGAAAAAAATTTCTTTTAATAAAATTCTTTAATAGATTTTTGATCTTGAAGAATTCCATGTCTTTGTTACTTAGAAATTAAAAAAACAAAAACCCAAAATTTTCAAATATAATGAAGAATATTCAGTTAAGTTCATAATATTATACAAAGGAAAAGAAATTTTATTTATTACTTTCAATGGGAAGGTAGATAATCAAACACAACAGTAAATAATTTTCCCTTAGAAAATTATGTTTATAATTCTGGAGTTAGTAAAAACAAGTGATAGTCATTTGCTTCCTTGTGTTATAACTTTCTTTTGAAAAGGCTAATAACAGATTTCCATTTATCAGTTGGGATTAAATAAAATCAGCATGCAGAATTTTAAATATATTAAACCAAATTTGCTTAAGACCTTTCCCCTGTAGCAAAACCTGAAACCAACATGTAAATAAAAGATCAAAGTCTTTACACAGCTGCTCAGGGTGGCCCCTCAGTTCACACCAGGCCTCCTGGAGCCGTTAGCAAAACCAGTTTAATAGCTATGCTGAGTGTCAATGTCACCCTGCACAGGGAGTGGATTTGGAGATACAGAGGGGGCATAAAAAGGAGAACAGCTAAAACTGCCAGCAAGATCTCAAGGAACTATTTGCCCAACAGCAAAGAGAAAAAAAAATGACTTTGGCTTTAACATCTACTTCACTCCTGCTTAGTATATCGATTTGCACAAATATTGATTTTCATAAATTAATGCATATTTTGTTTTTTAACAAAATCATGGGACCTTTGAAGTCACTTTAAATAAGATTTGACCCACTATGCACATTAATTCCTCTCTTTCGATCAGGCATGCAAATTTTAAGACACTTGCTAGGGATCAAGAGTGAGTTATGTCTTGCTTATACAAAATTACTTTATGCATGGAATCTTTCTTCATGGAATCATTTCAAAGAATATGATGATAAATATGAATTGAATTCTTCTCGAATGAGATTATTATTCAGAGCAACAGAGGGTGGATCCCATAATTTGAGAAAGAGGTCATCCAACCCCCTCCTTCTCTTTATAATGCTCTTTAAAGTCTGTCTATAATACATCTGGTGTTTGTTCTCCTAGACTGAAAATAACTAGTAGACCACCAGTAATTTAAATTGTACCCTGTTCCAAGGATATTTGACATGTGGTCCCTTTGGAAGAACTAATGCAAAAAGCTGGCTCTAACCCTGAAAATAAGGTTACTATAGGCGAACAGAAGGTTGCAATTAACTAATATCAAGAAGGTTAACCTGCAAATTTCTCTCTCAAATACATACTAATCTCATTTGTAAACCATTTTGTGCAGTTACCCTAGAATGGAATAATAACAGTTATAACATTTAATTTTGTATTTAACTTCTTCCTTACAAAATGAAAAATAAAAATAGGAAATGTCACATTATGTTAATAGTTACCAGTCTACCAAGGAACACACACATGCTGGCTCTATTTAGTGCTTAAGCTATATAGATTGATGATATAGAGTGAAACACATATACATACATAGATAGATAGATTCCTTCTGAAGCCCCAAAATTAAATGAAATTTTATATTTAAGGTTTTTATGATTTCATTTCCCTAGTAGAGTAGGAAAATGATAGATTAAGAAAAATATTAGATGATGAAGGGAGGGCTGGAGAGTATGCTCCTTTTATAACTAAAATATCACTAAACTTGACACACTATGCACAGACAGTTACTCTCAAATGTGAGCTAGCAATCTGGTTTTCTGATTCAAAATCCAGAACATTAAAAAAAATACTGTACTGTCTCCCCCATAAACTAGTATCTATCTCTATAGCTGATAAATCAGGGAATATTTAACTAAGATGTTAAAATAACAGTATATGAAACACCATAACATTTTTCCTTCCTATCAAAGGGTTCCATTTTGGAATACTTTTTTTTTCCTGTCAGTTGTGGGGCTTGAACTGTGGACCTGGGTGCTGTCCCTGAGCTCTTTAGCTCAAAGCTAGCACTCTATCACTTGAGCCACACCATCACTTCCGACTTTCCTGCTGGGGCTGGCTTTGAACTGCAATCCTCAGATCTCAGCTTCCTGAGTAAGCTAGGATTACAAGCGTGAGCCACAGATGCCCGGCTCATTTTGGAATACTTTTAAGTGGAGGAAAGAAGAAAAGAATGGATGCACTAATAAAAAAAAAAGTAATGTTTTCATTTGAAAATAGCAGATCTAATCATGAAGCATTCAACATTTTCCTATTGCATAAATGGTTTAGTATAGCATATTATTAATATTAACAGTTTCCAATTGACAATTTCAATGAAAATGCATAAAACTAGAACAGGAAGGGACATATTATTGTAGATCCTGTAAATTATAGTAATGTACATCATCATATGACCAGACCAATAGAAACAATTGAGACATTTTCTTTTTGGCCTCTGCTACTTGAGACAACAGCAAGTTAAGAAAGCAGTATAAATATTGAACTTGACCTACAGTATTAACTTATGTGACAATAAAAGAAGTAATTTATAAAATAAGAGAGATGAAAATATAATAATACTTAGAATAAGAATAGGGTAATACACTAGTCTGCTGTGACTAGGTTTACTCAAATATCATCTTATTCTGGTTAGCTCTTGAGGGTAGAAAATCATTTATCTTTGGAAAAGTGGACTCTTTATTTATTTTCTTCATATAAATGATAGTAAGACACATTCATATCATTATCAACTCCTAAGACAGTAAGTGCTATTGTATTTAGGTCATGTTTAAATTTTATGTATTCAAAATAAAAATTAACCAAAAAATTGACACACATATATGACGATATGTGTGCAGATCTTTGAAATGGAGGGCAATGAACATTCAAAGGATGTAAAAATTGTCACTAATGATGAAGTTAAGAACCTGCATAAATAAACAGGATCATAAATAATATTCTTAAGAAGGAAAATATTAGAAAAATATAATCAGATAATCTTGAAATACTTGTACAAGTATCAATACTGGAAAATTGTTCTTGACAGGTATCAAAAATCAGGAGGTGGGTAAGCATGGAGGATTGGGTGGGGGGTGGGCGGAGGATGGGAAGGGATGGGAAGGGAAACAAAGGAGGAGGCTACAATGCTTGATAAGAAATGTACTCATTATCTTGCCCATGTAATTGTAACCCCTCTGTACAGTATTTTCACAATAAAAAAAAATAAAAAGCCGGGCGCTGGTGGCTCACGCCTGTAATCCCAGCTACTCAGGAAGCTGAGATCTGAGAATAGTGGTTCAAAGCCAGCCCGGGCAAGAGAGACCGTGAGACTCCTATCTCCAATAAACCACCAGAAAACCGGAAGTGGCGCTGTAGCTGAAGTGGTAGAGAACTAGCCTTGAGCTGAAGAGCTGAGGGACAGCGCCCAGGCCCAGAGTTCAAGCCCCACGACCGACCAAAAAAATAATAAAAATAATAAATAAATAAAATAAAAAAATAAAAAAAATCAGGAGAGAGATGCATTGTACTCATCAATATGCTGAATTGAAACTTTTGTATAACTGCTTAAAGATAGTTAATTAATAAATTAAATATCAAGAGAGAAAATAAGAGTAAAAATGATATCGAGCAATTCATTAATTCATGACAACTTCAGTTTCAATTATAGATCTTGGCTACTGAGGTTTTGGACACAAAGGTCCTGTAAGTGAAATATACCAAAGGATAGCAAGTTTTCTCTTTAAGGTTGGAGCAAAAGTCTCCCAGAAGAAGTAAGGAAGTAGCAATAAAACTAGAGGATGACTTTAAGCATCAACTTCTTGAGCCACACTTTTCTCATCTCAAAAATATGGGAATCAATACATACCTTTCAGAATTATATTGGAGTTTCACAAATGATATATGTAAAATCTGGCATAGAATAATTGATACCTAACATTAATATAACTAAAGGAAACAAGCTCAACAGAATGAGAGACTTAGAGTAAAAAGAAATGAGATATCACAATTTCACTAAGCTTGGCTCATAACATCAACTTGGCAAAAAGAAATGGTTTGTACAATCCATCATTTTTTATGCAAGTCCAAATGTATGATTTATGCACTTTTAAGTATATCTGGCTTTACACATGGTTGGTTATACAAAATAGGATTTTTCCATGGGACTTCTGATCACTGTCTATGTACATAAAGCAAATGATCCAATGGTCACAAAAAACTAAAAAAACAGGAATTTTGGAAATGATATAAGGAAGAGTCTAAAAATCACTGAAGAGTAATTTTCTTAAAGACAGTACCAAAGCTCTAGGTCATACTTTGCTTCTTAAATGGTGCTAATCTACTACAACTATAGTCATTGCATAAGAATATTATTCAAGCAGATGCATAGTGAAAAATGAATATAAAACAGAACCTATAGGTAATGGGTTATTATTTAAAGGTCAATCCCCAAAGCATCGGTGAACATATTTCAAGTTCATTTTTTCAAGTATTTATCTACTACTACCAGCAGCAACATTGATATTAACCCATACTTTTAACTAAGAGTTAATTGTACTTGTAATTTTCTTCATTTCATTTTACTTGTACTTCATTTATTTCATTAACATAAAATCCTTTCCAAGGATGGGGATGGCTTACTCACATGCCTGCTATTTAAGAATGATAAAACTCCATCTTTTCTGATTGAAGCACAGATGGTAACCTGTCAATCTTCCAAAATCCACATTGTTCTACACATCTCATTGCTAATGGTTTTGTGTACCATAATCCGAGTTTGCAATTAACTAGTTTGAAATTTGTATTTTGGCAGTAAAAAAATTCTGATCTGATGGTTCTTTTATGACAATTACTCAAATTTCATTAAGAATATATCTGTCCCTTTAATTATGGAAAAATATATACTAATTCTCCCAATTCACTTATAAATATTTGTTGTGAATATTACAAATCTAAAAATGTTGAACAGCATGAAATTAATAATACTGAGTTTTTAAGCAGCAAAATCTGTTTGAATTACATAGCAGCTGAACTCAGTCTTTAACTTCTCAACTTCAGTCTTAAATATTTAAAGAACATAATGATCTCTACATCACATAAACTCAAAAAAGTGTTCATAATATTTTCAAAATTCACATTCTATTCTGTAGCTTTAATTCCTTGGGATGTAAATTTCAGGAATGAGTTCATATATGAATTTTGTTTAATATTCAAATGCATTGATGATTCTGCATTTTGTTTTTTTGAAAATAAGTGATTTTGAAATAAATCATGAAATATTGTAGAATTTTACACTTGCAATAATAAATAAATGCTTTGGCTACTGAATGTCAATGCAAGATTATTTTACTTTTTTGTTGTTGTTCTTGGACATGGGTCTTGAACTCTGGGTCTGGGCTCTGTCCCTCAACTCTTCAGCTCAAGGCTAGCACTTCTACCACTTGAGCCACAGCAACACTTCCAGTTTTCTGAGCGGTTTATTGGAGATAAGATTTTCACAGACTTTCCTGTCAGGGCTGGCGTTGAACCATGATCCTCAGATCTCAGACTAGTCAGTAGCTAGAATTACAGGTGTGAGCCACCAGTGCCTGGCTGCAAGATCATTTTAAAGGGAACTAAATTTTCATATATAAAACAATAATTCTACCTGACAATTTTACTTCATTTACTAGTGCTGTTGTGGCAATTAGGTTTCATGGGAATCCATTTACTTTTCCAATACTGCTTTGGAATGTTCAATACCATGGGGGAAGGAGATAGTTACCTTGATGGCTTCAGCCAATTATCAAATTTTGGCCAAATCAAATTTGGTGCATCCTAAATATATTTAACATTTATGGGTTCCTTCTTGTTTCCTATATATCTCCTAGTTATAGTTTTTCTTTTATTTGTTTAGTCGACATGATTATCTTTCAGTCTAATGAGTTATCAAGTTAGACTTTGTGTCCTAACCAGGACCTGCTTCCTGTATGTGCAACCTGTGATGTTTTCCAGGCCCTGTTTAGAAGTCTTGGTTTAATATCCTTTTGCAATCACCTTGAAATTTCTAATAATCATTAGACAGTTGGTTCCTTATATCACAGGAGATGCACATTGTGGGTTTGTTCCTTTTCTAAGAATTCTCTATCTTACTGAACCAATTTTATTTTATTCTTCTTATTTTATACCTTCTTCTCTGATTTTGGCATTGCTTCTTTCTGCAACTCTTCACTAATCTTTGTTTCCCTACCAAGATGATGTACCTACATATAAATAGGAGAACAACAAAGGAAGGGGTAACAATGCTGGACAAGAAGTTACTCATTACCTTTCTCATGTAACTGTAACCCCTCTGTACAGCATCTTCACAATAAAATAAAATTTATAAAAGAAATAGTCAGAGAATGAATTATATTTTCATTGTGGTGTCTCTTTCCACATCCTCTGACTCATTGGAGGGGGGTTCTTCATGCCAAAAAAAATCTCATAATTACATATGTATGCATATTATTTTTGTTTTTGTTGTTGTTGTTTTTGGGGTTTTTTTGGTTGTGGGATTTGAACTCTGGGCCTGGGCACTGTCCCTGAGCTCTTCAGCTCAAGGCTAGTGCTCTACCACTTGAGCCACAGCACCACTATGCATATTATTACCTATGTGTATGTCATGCATAAAAACATACATAGATACACACACATATAATTTTTTCAGGAAGGGACAGAAAATTGTAATCCTCTCATAGATCTGAACTTGAGAGATGATTTTTTAAAATTTTGCTCATTTTTTATGAAACTCAGAGTAATAAGCACAACAGAAATTGGAATATAGGAAATGCATATGTTTCTTTAGTTTCTTACCTTGACCACTCATATAATTTTATTATCATAGCCCTGAAAAAATATAAATGACACAAGGTTTAGTGATATCTCTTCTCTTCTTGGTTGTAATTCTGGGCTGAAAGCATTTCAAGAATGTCAAATTATCTGCCTGATCTTATAAAATGAGGATTTAAAAAAAAATTACACATCAAGTTTTCACATCTAGGGAGAGGGACTAGCAGAGTATTTGGGCTTTAGCAACAATAGCCTTTTTGCTTTTTATGTCTCAACATCTGAGTTTCTATAAAAACTTATCAGCAGGACCAGACTTATTTTTTAATGTAAGCAAAATAAAAATTAGGTTATCCTATCTAGGCCAGAAAGGAATATTTATTAAAATTTCCCCCCAAAAGCTGTCTAAACTCTTTTAAAAATTGTTTTCTTTCTCTAAAATGATACTTCTCTTCAATCTTATTTATTAGCTTTTACTTATGAACTTGGATTTAGAGATCATTTAATATGCTTTTATTTTTCTGAGAAACAGCTGTATGTTGCAAGCTTATGCATGTACTGTAAAACATATTGAAGATCTCCATAGAAGGAAGAAGGTGAGGAAAACATTAGATCTTAGTAACCTCACTGACTATGTGACTGATCTTGGTACATTTTAGACAGAATATAATTGCAAGTGAGTGCAGCAACCTTGTGAGGAATAATCAACTCAAATACATGCACACCACAAGCCCTGGATAAATGTCAGGTAAGACAGCTTCTTTCCCTGTTGCTGCTGCCTTTATTAGGCACTGATCTTGTTTGGATCAATTGTACAGAAACCCACCATCCCTTTCTTCACAACCCACTAATTTCCCTTTAGGGAATTACCATTCCCACTTTGCCTAGCAATGGTGGGGTTGTAAATTCAGATGTCTGCTTTTCCACTAGGAAAGGTAGTCATTAGATCCCTGGAAGTGCGGGGAAATCAGAGCCTTCCTCTCACAGCTGAGACTACTTGGGTCCTCTGAGCCCAGCCCACCAATCTGAGAAGTGTAAATTCTGGATATCATGTGAACAGGACCCAGAAAATGTAACTGCAACCCTTCTTTACATCACTTTTGTAATAATAATAATAATAATAGTAATTTAAAAATCCCACATTTTGTTGTTACTCCCAATGGAGTAGCTCTTCTATCTTTTCCTCTCTAAAAGTGAATTTTTTCCTTGCTCTTCCAGTGAGAAGGGACAAAGTCTCATTCTTAGTTGAACTGTTTCCTTTCCTTCTGAAAAAGTCTGTCTGCTGCAAGGAATTGTATTTCCCTCTGATTTAGTTTGGTGTTCCCTCTCCCCTCAGCATAGTTTTCTCAGCCGTATTTTTCTTAGATTTCATGAAGTCTGTATTGGACTGAGGGACAAGAGTGGAGGGGTAGATAATGATGACAAGGGAAGGAAAACAGATCAGTTTCTCAAGTGACTGCCACAGTGAATACTTAACTACAGAAGCCAAGGATTGTAATCAACCCAGTAGCATTAGAGTGCTCATTCCTGAGAGAGACCATCAAACTCTCCTCTATTGAGGCACAAGTCACCTTGATAGAGTTGTAGTGACATAGGCAGCAGGAAATTGAGAGACATGGTGCAGTGCTGTTACCTGGAAAAGGCTGTCATTTATCCCAGCTGAGACTAAAATAACCTGGCTTCTTTTGGATTCACCTGTCTCTTTGACGTATTTGATTCTGTGAGTGATTCCCTTCCTACATTTGCAACACCATGGCTCAAGTTACTCTGAGGTATTTTCTCTTGTTTGAAACTGAAGAGTCTGTGGATCCACTATTTATGGTGTTACTTATGACATACTTCCTGGAAAATTCAGGTAGATTTATTTCCCTAGCATTCTATCACATAAGGTTATTTATTTAATTTTTTTCCCTTCTGCAATTTCTATTTATTTCTTTTGTCTTTTATATTATAAAGTTAAATGTGATTTCTTGGTGACTTGCATAGCTAGTTCCAAGCCAGGATATGGAAGGAAAACAATACACTTCCATAGTAAGTATGCACTTTTTTTTTTAACCATTTCAGTTTTTGCTTCCATATTTGTCTTTTATCCCAAGTTGCTTCCTTTTTGTTGAAATAGATGAATAAAAATCTGAAACTTCAAAAAGCAGAGAAAATAAAAGATAAAAAGAGTTGGTGTACTTTTATTTCAGAGCATTAAATTATTGCTCTATTTTCATTTACTTTTCTGCATGGACTCAAAAGAATTAACAGTGAAAGCATGCAGTTATATTCAATGTAATAAATTAGTTTTAAAATTTCTTGTGTCAGATTTCTTCTAAACCTGATAGATGTATATATTATAGGTATGGAACTTTAATGTCAGTAAGCCAGATTATGAGGAAAATTTACACTTTTTTTTAAACCCTCTGATTTAGCATCATTGGACTCTCCTCTTTATATTTAAAGTCTTCAGTGACACTCACTAATGATTAATGGCCCACTGACTCATGCTGCCTTATAACATGAAAGTTACCGAAATGCCTTTTCCCTGGAGAGTAATTATCCTATGGAACAATATCCCCTACCTGGTACATTGAAGTCCCAAAGGTTGGCTGTTAAACTTGCAGTTGTAATTCCTGAAAAAGTCCAGAATGCCAAGTATTGAACTGTTGGGGATTTTATGCACAGTTTCATTTTACTAGAAACAATTCACTTCTTTTCTTAAGTTTTCTCTTGCAAATGCTTTGAATAAGAAGCAGCTAGGGCTAAACATAGTATTTTCTTTTTTAACTCCAAAGACACTAAACTGGAAGGTCTTTGATTTGTGAAATTACACTGCTAACATGAAAAAAATAATGCAGGGATTCAATTGGTGTGTAATATATTCAGATGTTAATCTATGTTGATGTTTCAGTAAGATAATACACTTAGAAGGAGAGTCCAGGGGCTGGGAAGGTGGCTCAGTGGTAGAGTGCTTGCCTTGCATGCATAAGGCCCTGGGTTCGATTGCTCAGCAACACATAAGAAAAAAGAAAAAAGCCAGAAGTGGTGCTGTGGCTCAAGTGGTAGAGCGCTAGCCTTGAGCTGAAGAGCTGAGGGACAGCACCCAAGCCCAGAGTTCAGGCCCCATGACCTGACCCCCCCGCCAAAAAAAAGGAGAGTCCAGCACAAACTCCAGACCTACATTTTGAAATAGGACCAAATTTTGAGAAACCATTCTCCAACTACATCTGTACTCTTGAAGTAAGGGCTTTTCTATTCATATACATCCCTTGTTTGCAATTTATTCAGAATAATTAGCTCAGAATAAGTATTCATGTAAAGTTAAACTTATCAAACGTTTCTGATTTCTAAAGACTGCAGTAATCTTGAGGAATTTTATACTAAGGAAGGCCTAGCAAACTTTTTTTAATATGTTTATAGAAATGATAATGCCTACTTAGTGAAGCACTCAATTTAAAAAAAATGAACTTTTTGTGCTCACCGCAGTTTTGATCTTACACAATAAGAATTTCTAGTCTTTTTGGTAAGATAAGCATTCATGAGGGCCACAAGGAAGAAGCAGAGCTCTTAATCCTGATGAAAATCACTTGACTTCTGAAAATGGAGAAATCATTAAGAACATGCTCACTCATAGAATGTGGTTGATAACACTTCTCAGCTGGTTCTTAGATCACTCTGAATATCTTTTTAAAGAAAGGAAGGAAGGAAGAAAATATACATTCAAAGCCACGTTTTGAAGAGGAAATGCAGTAACTTTTGTAGGAGAAGGGGTGGCAAATGGTCTCCCCTGAGCCTAGATTGAATACGGGAATATCTTAAGAAGGAGACTAGATTAGAAAGACCCAGACATGCCAGAAGAAGTGTTTGGACTGGCTGGTGGCTCTAAAATTGACAGGACCCTGATGTAGGGCCAGAGTGGAGTATGATGGAGTGTAGGCAAGGGAGCCATCCTGAAGGCTCTCTCCGTAATTTAAGTCGGAGGTGATGAAAGCCTGGAGTAGTGAGGTAGATGTGGGAATGCAGCAGGGGAAAGAGGGAGATGAAGGAATGATAAGTCTTGGAGACAGAACATAATTAGAAGATGAAGGAGTGGAAAGAATAAAAGATGACTCAAATGTTCTAGTCTCATTCATATGACTAAAAGAATAATAGTATGTATGAGAGAGATGATGCAGTTAGACTTGTTAAAAATTTAATGTGATAGAAGGAAGGTTCAGTGGCAGTACCATACAAGCAGCTATAAATTTGACTTAGACATCTGTTGAAAGATCAAGCTGTACCCATACACATGTGCATCTATGTATCAGACAATCACCTAACACATATTTTGTGCACATATGAAATTTACAAACTTCAGAGAAAGAAGTAAACAAGATAGCAGAAGCCCAAAACTAATTTCAATTTTTACCTCAGCAAAATTAAAATACCATCACCAGAAATCTCATGAATTCAAATTGTTATTTTTTTATTTTTTATTGTGAAAATACTGTACAGAGGGGTTACAATTACATGGGCAAGATAATGAGTACATTGCTTATCAAGCATTGTAGCCTCCTCCTTTGTTTCCCCTTCCCATCCCTTCCCATCCTCCCCCCACCCCCCTCAAATTTTTAATATACATCTGAGGAGCCACTTATATGTTTCACAGCCATTTCAGCTATAAGTGGCAATGGTAAGTTTAGCCCTTCTCAACTCAAAGCAAAGTATCAAGACTTAAAAAAAATATAGTTGGAAGTGGTGCTGTGGCTCAAGTGGTAGAGCACTAGTCTTGAGCTGAAGAGCTCAGGAACAGTACCCAGACCTGAATTCAAGCCCCACAGTCAAAACAACAACAACAACAACAATAATAATAATAATATTTGATGTTATAGAAACAATGCATGGCCACTAAATCCACCAATAATGTTTTTAAAGCACAGCATTCTTTTTGTATTTCCATGTTTCAATTATCTCTTAAAAAATAAAGATGATTATATAGCTAAACTTGGCAGTGTCCAAATAACACATACGTTTTCACTTGTTACTTATTGCCAGCAAACTCGAGCCAGCTCTGGGGTCTTCCATCTGTGTTGGTGTAGAATATATCACTAGCCGATTTCTTAACCCATGGACGTCTAATATATTTGTCTTGTCTTGCTTCTTCCCCTTTGGAGGCATTTTACTGGGAGCAGTAGAACATGGTGGCATAGTCAGACTTGTGAGCTCAGACAGGACTGAAAGCAGTACCACAGTACCATCTGGCCATTAGCAGTACCCTCAAATCTGCTACTACAGTGTAGAAGTGAAAAGAAAAAAAGGCAGTTAAGGAGAATAAATCATGGGGATTGGAGAAAGCAGGGACATATCCTTTCATTTTTCATCCTTAAGGAACATTCAAAAGTCCTTCTTTATCATGTCAGCCTGTTATCCTATAGTTTAGCTTTTCATCTCTGCTCCTTGAATCCTATTTTATTTCTTGGATCCTCTATGTAAAAATTTGCTTCAAATAATATTCAGGCAGAGTGCTGAAGAAAGATCCACTAGTCTAGAGAAATTTCTGAACTACTTTGTAAATAAAAGGTAACCAGCATGTAACAGAAAGATAAGAAAGGAGAGGAGGTTTTCTTCTTCTTACCTATGAAATGGACTGCCTGAAAACTGAATGTCATTGTTACAAAGGAATTGATGTCATCAAAATTTTGAACACTTAATTTCCATTTCTTCACTTTTATTATGCCTTGTATGTTACAAAAAACCTTCTAGCATCTTAAAACTTAGAAATTCTACTGTCTTTGTTGTCTCTTGCATAATGTACTTATTATATATTTTAATAATTAGGCTAAGTCCAAGTATTGATATTTTCTGTTTTGTTGAATTTTTTTTCAACTCACTACTTTAAATCCTCTCCTAATTCTGTGTAGAAGAACATTCTGAGCTAAAATAAAAAAATAAAAGTTTATTAATGTGTTAGCTATGCCACAGTGGCCTCAGGCAACCATGCTAATTTTTGATGTTGTGTGTTTTCATGTGTGTGTGTGTGTTTGTGTGTAAATACACATGCACCAATACCAAAACTTGAACACAAGACTTCAAACTCTCTTGGTATGCTTGCTCCTTGCTGACTACCATGCCTCCAGCCTTGTTTGTTTATTTATTTATTTATTTATTTATTTGCTGGTTAGGTTAGTGGGATGTTGAGTCTCCAGGACTGCTCTGTAGGGACTGGCTTAGATCGAGCCTTCTGTGTAGTTAGATTACAGGTGTGAACCATTATCACTCAGCTTTTTTTACCTCTTCAAATACATGCCATCTCTGAATTTCAGTTCCTTCAATGGAAACTATGGAGAATAGTATTTATCTTACTGTATATAATATTTTCCTGCTTCCTTTTTGTGACCATTACCTTGGTCAGTGTGCTCAGAATGCATGGCAACTATTATCATTAGATGACAGTTTTAAAATTTTATCATGATGACATTTAAATAAGAGTCCAAGTGTTTTTGGATATCGAATGCATTAGATAAAACAATGAATTTAAGAAATGTGCCACATTATAAATTGACTATTTTCTCCAGTCCAGAACTCTTCATTTTTCATAGTTAACATTTTTGATAAGACAAAAGTATTTTTAAGATAAACTATAAGTTAAGATACAAAGTAATAAATGTCTAGAGCCTCATACAGACAGACAGGCGTTTCCATCTTTTTGAAGGTGAGGTGGTAATGCCACCACCATCACTATCCTGACACACTGTGTGTGGTCCAAAGGCAGAAATTTCCATTCCTGGTTGCCACATACTGTGCATTTAAACAGTAGCCTAGCCTTATCATTCAGATTGCACCAGGAACCCAGATGCAAATAAGACAATACCTGAGCTCCAGGTTTGTGGATAACTGGATGACTTTTATCACTACAAATAATTGATAACTATTTTTAATAAATTTAACTCTAGTTTTGGTTGATCAATAAAATCACATAGTGATTCACATCTGTAATCCCAATACTCAGGAAGACAAGGCAGGAGAAAGATCACTAATTCAAGGCTAATCTGGGCTTACATAGACCCTTATTCAAATTAAAATTGAAATTTAAAACCTTCAGCTTATAACTTCAGTTTATAAAAAAATCTTTATACTGGAATGTTTTCAAAGAATTACATCTCACATTCATTGATAGATAGATAGATAGATAGATAGATAGATAGATAGATAGATAGATAGATAATTTCTCTTTCTTGTCTATATTTGAGAAATTGTGTCGTACAAAACATAGTTTTGGAACTTGGAGTTTGAAGACAGGTATATGTGTGACAAGCACACATCCACACATACACATAAGTACACAAACAGTCACTGTGACTACCACCACCACCATCATAAACCTTCCATTCCTTTCTTAATGATGAAGCAGGCAAAGGCACTTTCCAAAAAGACATTCATAATTTCCTATAATTCAACCAGAGTTCACTAATATAAACAAAGAGCAGAAGGATGCAAACATCACTAGAATTTAATACATTTTCTCTTTGGACCCCCAAGAGTACTGCACCACTCACAACTCAAGCTGCAAGGCAGGGGCAAAGTTGACTCTCTATGGTTGGCAGCAGAGTATGCCCAGGCATTGTCTCAGATTCCTATCAGCTGTTTTATAACAACCTCCACTCGTGTCTCATTTAGAAGAGAGCACAGATCCAAGGCAAAGTCATTCTATTTGGGACACTTCCCAAAACATATTAAACTGAACATTAGAGAGTTTTTAAAAAGAAATGAAGCTGTAGAAAGCCAGCTTGAATACCTCTGTGCTTTGCTGCTCTGGGGTTTTTGGCAGCCTGCCGGAAGGTACCTTTATACTCACGGGAGAGGCCTTCTTAGACTTTTTAAAAATAGTTTCATCTAGAACTGGAACGAGACAAGACAGGGGTGAAAGTTGACTCCCTCAAAGCATGGATTGGAGGGAAGTGTAGCTTCATATGTTGTCACACTAGAAAATACTGAAGTTAATTTAGGGAACTTAGCATGAGTTCATGACAAAAATATATTTATACTGGCATCATCTTTACATTTTGGTATTTTGTGAAGTTGGTTTTGCCATGCAGAAAATTGTGTAGTCTTAACTAAAACCAGAGAAATGTTTCTTTTTTTCTGGCTTTGTTTTCTTTTCCAGATGAAAGAAGAAGTAAGTGATACTTGACTTAGACTCTTGGATATGGAGGGTGATGTTGTGGTGTGACACGTGTCTGCATGGTCATTGCAAGATGCTGAACTTCACCCAAACAGTCTCCCCAGATCATGTGATCCACCCAGATCCTTGCATCAACACAAGGGTAAGCTTGCTGATGTTGCAGAATTATTTTTAAAAACTATTGAATGGTGTGAATGCCTTGGTGGAACAAATAAAATAGGGAATGATTCTTTTTACCATAAGTATGGCCAGATTTTTCTACAAGTTTCTGAGCAAGTCAACAAGAACACATGCAACAAACCCTCCAGAACACAGTTCCATGCACTTGACTTCCCTGGATTATGCAAGGATAACTTGTAGTCATCAAACTTTTATGTAGGAGAGGTGAAGTGCAAACACATTAATACAGATTAAAGTAAACTCTGGATAAGCCAAAATGATATCAATTTACAACTAGAAATACAGTTCTATTGAACACCAAAAACATTGCCCATGTGAGTGTCAACAACTCATTTGCTTTCTGCTGGATATTGTCATGGAGATCCAGACAGTAATATAAAGTCACAAAGTTAAAAAAGCGAAAATAACCTCCTCAAAATGGCTATCTGAATACTAGGGAGATTGTCAGCCCAATGGCTCATCCAACTGTGCCTGCTGATTCTCTGTACCTGCAGACTCTCAATGGAACATGGAAACTGTATTTTTAAAGCACCCAGACAAACTTCCAATACCATTTTGTATTTATAAATGATTGAAAAAAATTACCCAGTGGACTTGTATCACTAAAGAACAAAGAAATGGGTTCATCTACATATTAAGGTTAGAGTAGCCTCCTGATTTAACTGCTCATATCCATATGTCCCATTCCCGTGCTTCAGTCAATGGAGACTAACAGTGGAATTCATTTTACATGGTTGAGATACTTTTTGTCATAATTTGAACAAATGTCCTTCAAAATACAGAAGCCTTGATCAACAGCCTAAGTGGCTATTAGGAAATGGCAGAACCTTCAGGAAGTAGTGTCTAAGAGGAAATAAAACACTGGGAGTATTATCTTAAAGGAGATACTGAAATTCTGCTGCCTCCTTCTTTATATGCATTCTGGCCATCAGGAAGTAAGCTTGCAGTCTTCCATGACATATGAGCCTTGCCACAGGCCCAAAGTGATCATGGAATGAAACTTCTAAATTGTGAGCTAAAATGAATTTCTTATAAGTTAATTATATTTTCCCTTTTTTGAGGGGGGGGTCCGGTTGTGGGGCCTGAACTCTGGGCCTGGGCACTGTCCCTCAGCTCTTCAGCTCAAGGCTAGCATTCTACCAGTTGAGCCACAGCGCCACTTCCGGCTTTTTTCTTTTTGCTTATGTGGTGCCGAGGAATTGAACCCAGGGCCTCATGCATGCAAGGTAAGCACTCTACCATTGAGCCACCTTCCCAGCCCTGTTTTCCCTTTTGGTATTTCTTTACAGTGACCAAAAACTGACTAACACACATTTTTTTCTAATGTATACTATATTGTTTTTCTATTTTTATGTATGCATGTTTATATGTATGTATGTATGTATGTATGTGTATATATATATTATAATATGACTTATGGAATACCTACTTATTATAAGATTCCAAGGCAAAGGGGTTAATGTCAATTTTCTTCATTTAATCCTGAGTAACTATTTTTATTTTACTAATTAAGTTACAAATTTCAATGACATTAATTGATTTACCCTTTCAAACTGAGAATAAAACAATGAAACAGGAAATCATTTGGGTAATTTTAGTCCCAGTTCTGTAAGTTACAATTTGCAAGGCATATCGCTTTTAATGTTGCTTATAATATTCAAGCCACTTTCTTACAAAAGACATCTAATTCTAAAGACTGGTATGGCCTTCTAGTTTCTCTGTGTCTTCATATACTACCTGTCTAAAGACTTTAAAACACTGATTGCCTAACTCTGCATTTTTCACGTCCAATCAAAGAATTACAAATTTTATTAATTAAATAACGATATTGAAAAAAATGCACAACAATTTTTTTAATTGTGAAAATACCGTACAGAGGGGTTACAATTACATGGGCAAGATCATGAGTACATTTCTTATCAAGCATTGTTGCCTCCTCCTTTGTTTCCCCTTCCCATCACTTCCCATCCTCCCCTTGCCCCCCCCTACCAGATCCCCATCCTCTCCCCCTTCCCCACCAAAGTTGAAAAGTTCGTTTTTGGACATAATGGTTTGTACATCTCATTGCACAACAATTTTTATTAGGACAATATAGATATATGTATGGCAAAACATAAAATTGCATATATTTTGGGAAAATATGCTTTCATCTCATCATAGAGTTCTTTAAATCTTGAAATGTTAGAAATTATTATTTCATTTTTTTGTTCCTTTCCTTTGCTACTCACAGAGGAAATGTAGAATTAGAACTGTCTTTGGGAAGAGCAGGACAATATTTGTTAAGACCAAAGTTTATTTCGCTTTATGATGCTCCAGCAGGAAACATAAAAAAAATTAAAATCTCCTTCCAATGAAAATTAAACCACATACTTGCTGATGGAGAATATTTCCTTCAGTTCCCATTGTTACAAGGACACTTGCTCTAAGGGCCAAATCACAAATTAGGAAACTTGGAAGAGAACTGGAAATAGTTAAGGAAGTCATGGAAAGTAGAAAGAAGACAGTAAGAGACTATAATCAAAAATCTTCAGAGCACTGAGGGATGATTCTAGCTACATTAAAATTTAATTCAGTGGAAAAAGGAAAGAATGTTTGGTACTATTTGATGAACTCTAGATTGCATTATTCTTTGTCATCTAAAATAATCGTTTTCTTTCAAGAAGAAGACTATATTTAAATGTCGTGAAGGATGCTGAAGATATAACTAAGAGACTGGTTTATTTTATCCATGTTTTCTTATAGCATCTAGTAAAACAATGAAAGTAGTATCACTATCCCTCAAAATTTGTCAGATCCATACCTCTTAGCTTTATTTATAAAAAGCATTAGTGGTGCATGGCAAATGATCCACACATTAGTTCTACCTCCTTCCTAATTTCCCACTTGATTTTTATGCTTCTTAATTTGTTTTGAAAATTGCTTATTTTATTTACTCCACATATTGTATTGAATAACAGTTGTGACTCACAGTTACGGCACCCTGATTAAGATTTTTGTCACTTGATAAGTTTATAATTTTAACTCAAGATCTCTACTCCTGTTTTCATATTTTAATAACTTGGCTCCAAATTAAAAATCGATTTTGTATTTTAAAATACAGGCAATGGTTTATGTATCATTCCTTCCTTTATCTTCTTATACTTGTAGAATATTCAACACCACTTCCTTGTGGTCATCCAAGTTTCTATACCAAAGCTACATAATTGTTTTGAAATACTCTAATGAATATACTATCTTTTTCTGGGGGGGGGGGGGTCGGTTGTGAGGCTTGAACTCTGGGCTTGGCCGCTATCCCTGAGCTCTTCAGCTCAAGGCGATCACTCTACCACTTGAGCCACAGCGCCACTTCCGGTTTTCTAGTGGTTTTTATTAGAGGTAAGAGTCTCACGGACTTTCCTGCCGGGCTGGCTTTGAACTGTGATCCTCAGATCTCAGCCTCCTGAGTAGCCAGGATTACAGACATGTACCACCGGAGCCCGGCTGACTATCTTATTTTTGTAACTAACTTCTAGCAAGTTACTTTTCTCATTTTATTCTATGTGATTCAGGTAGAACACACCTCATCTCTCTCTTTTTTGGGCGGAGAAGGGGAGTGTCCCCTATTTAGACTTGAACTTGGGACCTCTCATTATCACTTTGCTCTTACTCTCAAATCAGGTACTGTACCATTTGAAGCACTTTTTGCTGAAGTGCTGCTTCAATTTCCTGCATTTTGCTGGTTAACTGGAGATAAGAATCTTTTGGACTTATCTGCCCAGCTGCCTTTGAACTGCAATCCTCAGATCTGTCTGTCTCCGGAGAAGCTAGGATTACAGATGTGAGTCACTAGTGCCAGGCTTAACCCTCTGTCTGAAAGACAAACAATCCAGATCAAGCACATGCATGATACCTAATTTCTCTAGCTATAAAGAGTAACTCCAAAAGGGCAAATGCTACCAGTGGTAAAAATATTTTATTTTGTAACTGATATGAATATTTGAAACTAAAGGTTCTTTTTTCTGAGATCTCAATTATAAAATATCATGTAAATTTATGGGTCATTTTTATCACTGTTCATGGTACACATGACTCAGAGTGGAGTCATTCAAGGCTAAAGAACAACTTAGAAATCAATAGGTAGAAAATGAGTCCTAAAATATTACTTGAATCTAGCTGTTACTGAAATAATTTGTTTTTAGACATTTTAGATATTCATGCTAATGGATATTATTCTTATTGAGGTAGTTTAAAGACTGAGCTTTCATCATTTGCAACCAGAAGGTCTGGATTCAAACATCATGTTTGTCTCTGTTACTACACTGTGACAAGTGTGTCACTGAAGCAATCTGTCTCTTCTACATAAAAAATAAATCCTTTGTGACAGGACTTTGAGCAAAACGGATAGTCTATTTTATAATTAATGATAGAATGAATGAACATTTGTGTGAATAAATGAATTGATAAATAAATTCAGGAATATTTGGTGGAAAAAAAATGTATGTTTCCTGTAGACCCAGTAAATCAACATTTCAGTGCTCCTTTTTCCAAAGAAATTGTAATCTCTTATGAAGCAAATTATGTAATCATTTTATACTAGACAATACTACACAGAGTAGTTTATGATGCCTCCAAAAAACCATAAGATAACTTTCTTGGTTTGGATGCACTTAGAAAATATCTCAGGAGAGTCAATTTCTTCATTTACATTTTAAAGACCATGTTATATTCTTCAGGTACTAAAGGTATTTTAAACGGCACCCGAGATGGAAGCATTGTCTGGTCCCCCTGGATTTACTTTCATGGACTAATCAGACTCACCCTTAACAATCTTCCCTTGGACAGAACTGAACTAATATAGTGTGATGAGAGAGTGTTGGCCAGTGGCTCAAGCAGCTCTGCAAGTCTGCACATGTGGATTCTATTTTCAAACCTATGATTGATTTACTTTCTAACTATGGTAAACCCACCATTCTGCCACATGATGCTTATCAACAAATGGTGTCTGCTCAACTCATTTATTTAGAAAGGGTAACCATATTTCAGAGATTGAGAATTATTTCCCATGAAAATTTACACACACATACACACACACACACACACACACACACACACACACATGCCTGTATATGTGCACTATACCATAGTAGATCTGAATGTGATCTACAACTAGATCAACATAGTTATGCTGAAGCAGTTATTTAACAGTTTGAGATTCAATAGTCACTATGAGTAAAGATATTGATTTAATTTGATAATTTGATACTTGTCTTATCTCTATTCCTAGTACTTAGAATAATCCTTAATTTTCCAGGTTAATTTTATACTTCTTTTATCTCTATTCCTATTACTTAGAATAATCCTTATTTTCTAGGATGTGTTGCTGTTAAACATCGTCTATTTTTTTCCTATGAATTGTTCATTGTTCAGACAAGGAGAGGGGAATATTAAATGATGATTGATTTTACTTACTGACACTTAAATTTAATACAATACCATCAATTTTTCACATCCACAGAGAGACATATGTTATATATAGTAACATATGTGGATATATGCATAATACTGGCATGTGTTTGTGAATAATCTTCAAATACAAACTATAGAAGAAGAGAGTATTCATTTGAAATTCATTTTTAATGGTATACTACTGTGTTACTTTATAGTAGGAAAATATGGCATGTACCATGTAAACAGTTAAGTGTTTCTAAATTATTACTTTCACTTGCAAGTCAAGAGGTAGGACAGATGAACTTCAGGAACACGTTTGAAAGAATTTTCAATATTTATCATGTAAACATTATTTTATAATTTAATAATTACTTTATTAGTTATTCTTATTAAGGTATAATTGCCATCATTAAGTAAAAACTGATATTAGATCATACAAGAAATTATAAAAGACATGATTATCCATAAGTTCTCTTAAATTTCAAATTTGCCTGTTGATAAGATGTTTGAAGTATTACTATGATTGGGACACATGAAATAATGTCTAAATGTTCTTTCCTTCAGGACTTGAAAACGAAAAGTTACCTGGCCAATCATTTAGTCTGGCATTTTACAAAGCATTTTAATGCAATAAACTATGGCCAATTACATTCATGGCCAAAACTTCATTGTTTCTCTTTATATAAAAAATATTCAATTAGATACTTTGCATTTCTTCTAACTTTGAGTAATCACTTGCATTTTTCCAAAACACCAAAATTATTTTCCAAAACACCAAAATTATTTTAACATATATTTTTATTGTAAAGATACTGTACAGAGGGTTACAGTTACATGATCAAGATAATTATATTAACAAGAGAATAATACTCCATTTTAAGCTTATAACTTAATAAAGTTTTGCTGCTTAATAGACATTTTTGCAAAATAGTATAAATGTTTAGCTAGTGACATGGTTTTACTCATAAATGTATCTATATAGTTAATTGCAGAATATGATTATATCTTTTTGTCTACTTGATTTTTCTTGAGATATAAGACTTCTTTAATGATTTGTGAGATTCTGTACTTCTTGCTTCATTTATTTATTTATTTATTTATTTTTATTTTTATTTTTTTTTTGTCGGTCGTGGGGCTTGAACTCTGGGCTGGGGTGCTGTCCCTCAGCTCTTCAGCTCAAGGCGAGTGCTCTACCACTTGAGCTACAGTGCCACTTCCTCTTGCTTCATTTTTTTGGTTATTTCTATATATTTCATACATAAGGTCTCATTAATAAGAATTTATCCATTCATACATAATGATTCTTTCTCTAAGAATATTAGTTTTTGTGAGATGTATATGAATTCTATGCTCAGTACCTGTCTTTTCCACCATTATTTTCATTTTCAGATACACATAATAATCACTTTCCCCCAATAATCACTTATTAATTCTGTAATGAGATGATTTCAGTTCTTAACTGTTTCCTTACTTCTACAGTCTTTGTATTACTCTTGTTCTATAATTTTATCATTGTTTCATTTTCTGATTGTTTCATTGATTTGGTGTGTATTTCTTAGGCATGAAAATGCATTTGAAAGAAATTGTTAAGAATAAGTTTTTTGCCACCATCAGAAAGAACATCACAAATATATTTTATGCTCTTCAAATTGTGATATCAGTTTTCTTCATGGTTGTTGGGAACTTTTGTCTTTCTCAAAGGTAAAGTGGAATGTTACCTCTGGATATCTGACCAAACATATACTTCATGTAAATTCTCACTTTCATTTATCCTATTGGAGATTCATTTGTGTCCTCAGAGAATCATGTCATTTAGGGCACATATTGCTGGCTTGTATTCTACCTGTGTTTTTGTGAGGGCAATAGATAAAAGCATGAGTTCTCTAATAGTCAGTTGAATGTTCAAATAAACTGGTAGACTTGCTCTCTGATTAAACAACAACAACAACAGCACTTTATGTCAAGTTACAGCTTTCTCCTAGTAATACCTTTATATATAATATCAAGCTCAGTTCGAGAAACCTTCATCTCCTATGGTTACAGTCTAATTTTTTTAATCTTTCCTTAACAGCACTGTTCTCCTGAGTTGCCAGAAAACAGACAAATAGGCAAAGTTTGTAGAGTTCAGACACAAATTTTTGGAAGTCCCTTATTGCACATTTCCACAACCACAAAATTTCTGCATAACATTTTCTCATGTATGTTTCTAACACACAATTTCATCTTTATTGTGTTCTATTCTCTATTGTTTTCTCTCTTTATCATTAATAATGCTTAGGATGGTAATGTTTCCCTCGTGATCTGCTTACACATAGAATTAATTACCTTAGAAGTGATGTATGCCAATTATTTAGCCTGAAACAATCTCATTTTTCCACAACTCAATCAAAATCCTGGGAGGTAAAACTTTTGAAACAAATTTGCAATGATGAAACTGCCAGACTATTCATTTTCATCTGGAAATGCCTATTTCACCTTGCTTTGTTCAAGATGATGATGACACATTCAGATAATACTTTACTTTTCTTATTTTAAAGTGTCTATGGGGTATGATGTCTTCAGAGCTATATGCAGGGCCATTTCTTTAGCTTTTTTTCCATACTAATTTGTCCTGGTCAAGCCCAAATATCATTTCAGTTCATGTGGTATTTAATTGTGAACAGCAATAGCTGGAGGATTTGAAGGGTCACCAGGTCCAGATGTTTGGTCATTAGTCACCACCATATAACCCTCCTTCAATATAATAAATATGGATAAAATAAGGAAACACTTCAGCCGTCAACAAGATTAGTGTCCAAGACTAATCGGAGCCTGATTTCTGCTTTTCACCTTTGTTAACATTTAACCCTTTGAGGGCAGAGGATTTCACTTGAAGTAAATCTCTCCTTAAACACTCTGCTCTTGTTTTCTGAAGTTTATATACTTCATTAATGGCATGTCAATTCACCAAAGAAGTGCAGGCAGGCTTTTAAGTATTTTAATACTTTACATAACACTTCATATCTTTTGCTTAACAACATATTGGAATGTTTAAGAAGGTGTTTTTGTTGGACAGTCAAGTAATTGTCTGATACAGTGACCAATGTCTGTCATTATAGAACAGCCTATTTAAAAGAACACATTGAACTATTGGGCTGGTTTGTAGTCCCTAAACCGTCCACAGATTATTTTTTTAAATTCTTTATGTGTACTTAAATTTTCTACATTTTTGGGTATTTATGTAGAAACAAAAGCAAATTCTCCCAAACCTTTTATCTTTCATGTAGTATTCCTTACCTCAGACAATAAAAATAAGATCTGCAACCATATACTGTAGCTATACCAAGAATCCATAATATAGAAACTAACTACTGAAGTTTTCTGGATTTAATGAGATTATGTGAGCAGTTAGTTGACTAACTTTATTGTCTTAGTTGCATAGATGTTAAACAATACTTTGACATTTTTTTGAAATTAAGTTTGTACTTGAAAATTTAAGTGTATACTTTATATTGAGTTAACACTGTTCAAAAAGAAATGTACTAATTACCTTACTAATATACCTGTACATCCCACTTACAATAAAATAATATTTAAAAACAAAAATTATTCATTTTTATCAATGAACATGTGTATAATTTTAGCAGGAAAACTCATACACATGTCATAAAAATTTATAACAAGTATCCTATAGGAAAAAAGACCTCAGTAAACTGACTTTAGCACTTATCTATGAAATTAGACAAAGTAAAAATTGTGAATACATGACAAAGGACAAAACAAAAAAGACAAAGGAGCCCCATTGGGCTAATGTAGTCATTTGGGTGGAGAAATGACTTGGAAGAGCAGGTTTAGATTAGTATTGCTTTTACCTTTCATTTCTTGCTCTTGATAAGAATGTGACCTTTCTCCTGACATAGGGGTAGCTGCTTTCTTATGGAAGACAGCTCCAGCTTTTAAGAAGAAAGAACAAGTATCGACATAATCTACACAATGCTCAATCAGATTTTTTCATAAAATTATTACATATTCAAACTTAACCTAAATTACTTGTTATTTGCTTACTTATTTAAAACTTCTATTTTGCAAGGCACCTGTGGCTCATCCCTGTAATCCTAGATAGTCAGGAAGCTGAGATTTGAGGAGCACAGGTCAAAACCAGCACAGGTGGAAAAGTCTGTAAGACTCTTATCTCCAATTAACCACCAGGAAATAAAAAATGGTGCTGTAACTCAAGGTGACAGAGCTCTAGCCAAAAACCCCAATTCTTTATTTTCAAAGTCATTTCTCAATAATATATTCAAAATGGTGATGTTTCATGTATGTCCATCTATATAAATACACATATAGGTATGGATCTAATGTTTGTACCATGTATACATTTATGCACATAACTACACAAATTAATATCCAGTCATATTCTTTTGTATGAATGTGAATGTATTCAGAAAAATGCTTGCTAATACCCATATTTATCCTTGTTAAAGCTAGAAATACTGTTGCAGTTATGAAGTTCACTACTTCAAGTATAAGGAGAATACATCTTTTGTTTGATTCAATGCCAACCAAATATGGTTTAAATTTTTATTTCCTCCATCCTTTCTTGCACCCTTTTTGTTAAACTATTAGTATAGTTGTCCAAAATATCAGATTTAAAACCTTCACATGTTTCCTGGGCCCCAAAATGCCCCAGGAGCAAATAGGTATACTACCTATTTCCCTATTACACTCTTTTTTTTTTTTTTTTTTTTTTTTGTCGGTCGTGGGGCTTGAACTCTGGGCCTGGGCGCTGTCCCTCAGCTCTTCAGCTCAAGGCGAGCGCTCTACCACTTGAGCTACAGCGCCACTTCCGGTTTTCTGGTGGTTTATTGGAGATAGAAGTCTCACGGTCTCTCCTGCCCGGGCTGGCTTTGAACCGCGATCCTCAGATCTCAGCCTCCTGAGTAGCTAGGATTACAGGCGTGAGCCACCAGCGCCCGGCTCCCTATTACACTCTTAAAGTAAGATGAACATCCTTTCAATAAAAAGAATATTTTATTTCTCAGAATGTTCATAGAGTTTAAAGGAAGGTCATAACTTTGTGTTATCTCTATGAAAGAGATAGAAATTGATTATTTCACAAAAATGTCATACCATTTCAATGAACAAAAGGTGGTCAATGAAATAATTAAATAAGGCAAGCTTCTATCTAATAAAATGAATTCATGAATGAGGAGAGGTTGAATGATGAAAATAATTGCTGTATCAGTTTCATACAGTAGAAGCATCAACTTAGGTACAGTTCTGTGCTTGGAATATTTGACTGATATTAGCAAACTTGAGCACATACAGTGTTATCCAGCTTTATGTGAGCACACAGATCACTCAGAGCAATATTTATTAATTAAGCAGCAGTGAGGTACAGTGAAATCTGAGACAATCCTCAATCCCTTAAGAAAAGTGTAATGCTTCATCTGTTGCTTTTTACCACATGAGATTTAGAGATTAATTATTTTCTTTAAACTGTGTGATGAATATGTGGGCTTAGAATTGGAAACCACAATTCTAATTAAAATTAAAAGTATGCCAAGAGTTATTGAGGTCTAGTATTAACTCATGAAGAGAATTAAACAAAATATAAATACTTGTATTACATATCTATAATTGTGGGAAGAAGAGACTACATCTGAATGTAAGTTTGTGTTTTGTCTTATAAACATCTTCCTATATTACAAATACCCTTTCCATAATTAAATAAAAGCTTCTATAGATTGGAATCTAGCTTCTGACTTAGTTTATTCAGGTACATGTTGAGCTAATTACACTCAAATAATAATAGTTTCTGTGCAGTGAAAATCAAGAAATTTCACATAAATGACATTTACACAAATTTCACTTTATTTTTAATAACAACATATACATTTAGCTGTGTGCTGATCGCTCATGTCCACTACTACTGCTGAGATCTGAGGATCACAGTTCAAAAACACTCCTGACAATCTGTGAGACTCTTACCTACAGTTCATCACCAGATAACCAGAAATAGCACCACAGCTCAAATAGTAGAACACTAGCCTTGAGCAGAAGAGCTCATGGGCAGTTCCTATTGCCCTGCTGGGGCAACGGTACACATTTGCAATTTCAGGGCTCAGAAGTCTGAGTCAAGAGTATGATGAGTTCTAGGTCAGCCTAGGCTACACAACAAGACTTTGGTTCAATAAAATGTAACAAGAGGCAAAAGTAACTAAAGTAATACTTATATGTGTACATATTTATTATTTGATGGAAATAGCTTGGAAGTCATTCATAGTCAAAAAGAAAAAAAATAGGTGAACAAAATGTGCACTTCTTAGTTCAGACAAAGTACTGAAGTCAGAAGTTAAACTGCTGCCCTAGAAAATGGGAAGATAGGAAGATTCAGATCATCATAGATTACCTGAGCAGAATCATCCATCTCGATTCTCTACCATTAGGAACATATTAAACTGTAATTTATAAATTAGTGATGACAAAATATAAACAAGTCTGAGAGTTAAAAACTCCAAACTGGGCCAATCTTCAAGGAGACATACATTTCTGTAATTTTACTTTCAGGTGCTTGGTCAGAATTACTTTTTGTTTCCATGGAGCAAAACCATACTGAAATATGTCCCAACACCTGATCCCAGGGAAATTATTTTAACACAAGCTAAGTGACTGGGATTTAACCAGACTCTCATCAATATGGAAAATAAAGTATCTAACCCAGGCTCACTAAAATCCTGAGATAGTCCTTGTCATAGGACTATAGAACTCCCAGCTTACCACCATTATCATAGTAATCCTATGGATTCACAGTCATGCAGCTTAAAGAACTATAACATCCAAGCTCTATTTAAGTAGTTTTTAGGAAAGCCTAAAGTCACAGGAGGCAAAAATATGGACACTAAAGGAGATGTTTGGCTCTGTCACCATAGCTGCAACAAACAAATGTAGCCTAGGCCTCAGACAGCAAAATATAACATTACATTGGAAGCATGTCTCTATCAGTTCCTCTTTCCTCATTGTTCTGTCTGAGTGTCAACTAAGTAAATGTCAAAGAAAAAAGAAAAAACCCACACTCTTATTAGGCAGAACAGGCATCAGCACCAAACCAGATATAGCAAAGACTTTAGAATGATCATACTGGGAATTTAATATAACTATGACTGATTGGCTAACACTCTGAGGACAATACAAAAGTAATAAGAAAAAACAGGACTCTGAAAAGAATCAAAACTCATATAAGAAACCCCACTTTTTTAACATTTCACAAAATTTTTATTTTTTATACAGAGGGGTTACAATTACATGGGCTAAGTAATGAGTACATTTCTTATCAAGCATTGTTGCCTCCTCCTTTGTTTCCTGTTCCCATCCTTCCTCCCCCCCCACCAAAGTTGTAAAGCTCATTTTTTGACATAATGTCTTGTACATCTCATTGTTGTAATGGGTCCACCTGTTTCCTTATTTAAACAATTTGTTTTTTCCCTTCCCCTCCACAAAGTATACCAACATCAAATACAGTGAAAGCAGGGGTTATACCATGGGGGAGGGACATACAAAGCAACAAAGAAATTATCTTATAAATATATTAAAAACAATCACAAGAAAGAAAAAAAAATTTGAATCCTTATCTTGGGGTTCATTTCGCCTAACATCAACTATATGACCATTTCTATTTGTCTCAGCCATATACTAGTTATTGCAAATAAGGGAAACTATGGGACCTATGTTTCTTTGGGCCTGGCTTACTTCACTTAATATAATTTTTTCCAAGTCTTTCCATTAGAAACCCCACTTTTTGAAGATTGAAACATGCCTTTGATAGATTCATCAATAGACTGGACACAGTTATGGCATCAGTGAGTGAGCTTGAATAGATGTTGATATAACCTCTAAAATTACAATGCAGAGAGGAAAAAAATGGCAAGAAAGAACAGAACAGCTAATAGCTATGATTGCAGATGAATTTACATTCATAGTCATTTCCAAATGAGAATGCTATAGGAGAGAGAAAAGTGGAGGATTTATTTATTTATTTATTCTGGCAGTACTAAGGTTGAACTTAGGCCTTTGCATATTTTTAGGCATATTACCGCTTGAGCCAATTCCCTAGTTTTTTGTCCGTTTGTTTTGGTTTTGTTTTGTTTTTTTTGGTTATTTTGTTTTTTGGTCAATGGGCTTGACCTCTGGGCCTTGACTCTGTCCCGGTGTTCTCTGGCTCAATGCCAGAGCTCTACCACTTGAACCACAGTGCCACTTCCGGTTTTTTTGAGCAGCTTATTGGAGATAAAAGTCTCAAGGACTTTCCTGTCTGGGCTGGCCTTGTATGAGATCCTCAGATCTCAGCTCAGGTGTGAGCCACTAGTTCCTAGGCTCCTCAGTATTTTAGTTATTTATTTATTTTTGCATTCACACCACTACAAGGCTAATACTTTTATTTTTATTTATTTTTTATTGTGAAAATACTGCACAGAGGGGTTACAATTACATGGGCAAGATAATGAGTACATTTCATATCAAACATTGTAGCCTCCTCCTTTGTTTCCCCTTCCCATCCCATCCTACCCCCACCCCCCTCCCACCCAACCCTCCTCCCTGCCCCCTACCAAAGTTCTAAAGTTCGTTTTCTACATAACGACTTGTACATCTCATTGTTGCAATGGGTCCACCTGTATCCCTATTTAAACGATTTGTTTTTTTCCCTTCCCCTCACAAATTATAACAACATCAAATACAGTGAAAGCAGGGGTTATACCATGGGGAGGGACATACAAAACAACAAAGAAATCATCTTATAAATGTGTTAGAAACAATCACATGAAAGAAAAAAAAATTTGAATACATATCTTAGGGTTCATTTCCCTAACATCAACTTAACTGACCTTTTCTGCTTGACTCAGACATATACTAGTTATTGCAAATAAGGGAAACTATGGGAGCTATGTTTCTTTGAGCCTGGCTTACTTCACTTAGTATAATTTTTTCCAAGTCTTTCCATTTCCTAACAAATGGGGCAATGTCATTCTGTCTGATGAAGGCATAGAATTCCATTGTGTATATATACCACACTTTCTTGATCCATTCATCTACTGAGAGGCATCTGGGTTGGGAGGCTGGTACTTTTAAACCCTTCTGTCAACTTCTGCCAGAAATACAGTGTGCTTCCTATTTGTCAGTTATCTTTGAAAGAAGAATTGAGAAACAAACCCAAAACTGAAGAGTCAAAAATGCAGAGAAAAGGGGCTGGGAAAGTGGCTCAGTGGTAGAGCGCTTGCCTTGCATGCATGAGGCCCTGGGTTCGATTCCTCAGCACTACATAAGCAAAAAGCCAGAAATGGTGCTGTGGCTCACATGGTAGAGCACTAGCCTTGAACTGAAGAGCTGAGGGACAGCACCCAGGCCCAGAGTTCAGGCCCCACGACTGGACCCAAAACAAACAAACAAACAAAAAAGAGTCTCATGGACTTTCCTGTCTGGGCTGGCTTTGAACTGCAGCACATTCAAACTATGAATCCACCAAAGTATAGCCCATTCCTGAAGTGAGAACATTCATGATCAAGTCATATCTCAATGGATGGATTAAACAGCTGGGGATCAAGTTTTCAACGCATAAGCCTTGTTAAGGATACCCTACATCCAAACTGGAACACAGAGTCCACAGTTTGGATAAAATTTGAAGATCCCCAGAGCAAAAGTCTTATGTGTGTTGTAGCAGTCCCTTCTTAACAAGCCACTCTCCAATGTACAATACTTCTTGTCAGTTCCTATTGCATTCAGGGATCTGAAGCAGCCCAGTTGACACTTGTCATTTTTGTCTAGTGTTTCTTTGATTTCTGAATTTTTCTTTCTTTTTTCCTGATCTTTTCTTCTTTTTGTTTTTAAATTTGCGTACCCTCTTTCTCTCACTCCTGTTCTGATTCTTACTCTCACTCTCACTTTTTTTTCTAATTTGGAGTCGGCTTTACTTCTTTGAGTTAAATGCCTGGCACTTACATAATTGGTTTTGCTCCTACATTATATGTAATCATGAATTCATAAAACTTTATGTCCAAAACTAAGTGAAATGCAGTGTATTTTAGACCACCCTCATGGATCTTCATGCTCTAGTCCTATGTACAGATAACTGGATTACATTTTTGGCACCAAAAATAAGTTTATATTGAATTCTTATTCAAGTGAAATTCTCAAGGCTAAAGCTCTGCTCTCCACACAGCTGGAATTCCTTAAAAATTACCTGCAGACTCAACATCTTTCTACAGCCTAGTGGAATATTTGGTGCTTTAGCTAACTGTGAGACTAAACATAAGTCACCCCTGGAGTGACCTGTAGCTATGTTCTAATAACTCATATTTTACCTTCAAAAATTCTTGCTTGAATCTGTATTATGATGATTGGGCCTCTACCTACTTACCTGAGCCAAAGTCCCTCCTTGGTAATTTGCAGTTACAGAACTTGTGCCCTGGTCCTAAGCCGTAGCAGAAAACCTGATGGTATTACTGGGTTTAAACAGCAAGTTCCAGGATTTCAAAGTAAGTTTTGCTGTTGGAATTATCTATTACTCTAACATTGCCTTTGTTAGTGATTGTTCTATTTAATGGATTTGCTAATCCAGCACTGGTATCCCAATGGCACTAGTCCTTTTATTCTCTTGTTATTCTAACACTAATTTTTAATGGTTAGAAAATAGCTAAGAAGTAAATATGATTATGACTTTTAATACTTCAGTTAAAATGCTTTCATCAGTAAAGTCCAAATAGTCCATATAGAAAAGATAAGGCTCTAGTATAAAAGTACCTTTCAATATTTGGGTTACTGATAACTTCATACTATTCTATAAAGTTTCTTGTTTAATTCCATGGGGGCGAAGATAAATGTAAAATGTTTTCAAATCATATAATAAATTCCAATTAAAATTAAGGATCAGAAAATTGTGACACTCACCACAATATTTATTTTCTTCTACAATATAAAATCTAAGATATAAATGATGGATGCAATAATAATTACCTATATATTATTGTTTGTCTAGAGGATTGGGGAAAATGTAGATAATAATATTAAAATGATTGAAAGAATACAGGACATTTTTTTTTTTTTCTGTCAGTTGTGGGGCTTGAACTCTGGGCCTGGGCGCTGTCCCTCAGCTCTTCAGCTCAAGGCAAGCACTCTACCATTTCAGCTACAATGCCACCATCAGTTTTCTAGTGGTTTATTGGATATAAGAGTCTCATAGATTTTCCTGCCCAGGCTAGCTTTGAACTGTGATCCTCAGATCTCAGCCTCCTGAGTAGCTAGGATTACAGGTGTGAGCCACCGGCATCCGGCAGGACATTTTCTAAAAGCAAGACTTTTAAATTAATTTTTAACTTATTTAATCCCAAGAACATTAATCATCAAGAGGTAAAATTGTCGTATTCATATTAATAATAAAAGTGGAAAAGAAGGAAGAAGAGAAAGAAGAAAGGAGGAAGAGGAAGAAGAAGAAAGGCTAGTCCTTTGGGGCTTTACTTTGTTTTGCCATCTATTAGTGTTTCTTTAAGATGGGTGCAGCTGTGCACTCAGGAGATCTGTTTTCTTTGAACCTGTTATTTTCCTTTACTCACCGAGATACCTTATAAAAGTTCAAATGATTTGAAGTTGTTAGAGTAGTTTTATTGCTTTTAACCAAAGAACTAAAATCTGATATACAGAAGATCAAAAGAAGAAAAGACTGATAACAATAAACAAAATAAAAAGGAAAGCCCATGAACAATTGGGATTTATTGTTTCTGAATGAGGAGAATTAATAATTAAATACTCAGGTTTTCTCCCAACATAATAATTTCATGAGAATATATGGTATTACATGAGCTTTATTTCACGATGAGTCTTGAAATGCAATGGTCTTTATTTCTTCAAACTGAATGCCCTTAACTTGTTACCAAAGGGATTTACATTAACTGGGCTTACATTTGATCTTCATTTCACATTGCTTCTTATATTTTATGATTTTCCTTATTTGCATATTATTTTTCTTTATTTCTACATTATAATTCTTATAAATTCAATCATTTTTCTTATTTCCATCACTAGATTCTAAGCAATGTAGGTGGCTATTACAACACTGCAAATTCTTTTCTAAACAGTGTGTTCTTCATATCTACCTTAACAGTTTCAACTTATTGAAGATATGTTGATTTATTATTTTTCATATGTATAGCATATTAATTGAACAATGAAAGAAGTTTCATTGTGTCTTCCATTATGAAAATTACTTACTTGGTTATATTTATGTTCTCTGTTATTCTTAAATATTCTCCTCCTCTTTTGAAATTTTTTTTGCAATTTTTTTTGTCAGTCATGGGGCTTGAACTCTGGGCTTAGTTACTGTCCCTCAGCTCTTCAACTAAGTCTAGCTCTCTACCACTTGAGCCACAGTGCCACTTCCTTTTTTGCAATTTTAAAAATACATTTTATTATGTCCTCCATGTACTTTAGTCATATTTCTCCCTCCACTTATCTGCTCCCACCTCTCACTAATTCTCCCACAAATAGTCTCCTAATTATGTTAGTGTCCATTTTCTTTCTTTAGATTTACCTTTAGTGTATGAGAGAAAACATGGTGTTTTCTTTTTGAATCTGGCTTATTTTCTCTTAGCATGATGGTCTTCAGTTCTATCCATTATCCTATATGGATATGACGAAAGTTCATTATCCTTCTAAGCTATATAGCATTCACTTAGATCAACATTGTGTAATACATACATATATATGCATATATATCACATTTTCTTATCCATTCATTTGTTAAGGGACATCTAGGTTTATTCCTTATTGTGACTATTATGAATAGTGTCAGGATAATTATGGTTAGATAGGGGAATATTTTGTGTAATAGTACATTCCTTGGGTGTATGCCTAAGAGTGGTATACCTTTGGTTTATACTATAGTTTTATTTTTAGTTTTCAGAGTACATCCACAGCTATTCCCTTAGTGGCTGTACCAATTTACAGAAATTTATTTCATGAGGCCCAATATAAACTTCAGTTTGCTAAAATACTGACTCCATTGGGGGAAAAAACTTTTGAAAAGTATAAAATTTACAAATTGGAAACCAACTTTGTAAAATCTTTTAGTAAAATTAGTAGAATATTTTTCTGAAAAATTATTAGATAAATTTTTCTCAGGTTCCAAATATTACTTAAAATTGAAAAATATGATTGCTTTATGCTATGGTTTGGATATGAACTAACCCCAAAAGGTGAGGCACGGGTCATGGGTGGTGGCTCATGTTTATAATCTAGTTACTAAGGAGGCTAAGATCTGACGACCATGATTTGAAGCCAGCTGGGGGAGGAGAGTCCATGAGACACTTATCTCCAATTAACAACCAGATAACCAGAAGTAGAGCTGTGGCTCAGAGTGGTAGAGTGCTAGACTTGAGCAAAAGAGCACAGAGACAGTGCTCAGTTCTTGAGTTCAAGCCCCAAGACTGATAATAAAAACATGGAGGGAATCACAGGTATTAAAGGCTTGCTGTCAAGCAATAGTAACTGGGAAGTAATTGAATCTTGAGGGATCTGACCTAATCAATTAACTAGTTTGCTGATGGATTTGTAATACATTGACATTATTGGGAAAGTGTGCCCTAGATGGAGAAAATAGATCACTTCGAGTGTACCCTATACACATATATCTTGTCCTGGCCACTCTTTATCCTGCTCTGCTTTCTTTCTATTATGAGTTCAGTAGCTTTGCTGTAATACACCTTTTTGCCATGCAGCTCTGTCTCACCCTAGGCCTACATCCAATAAAGCCAGTAGACTGTGGACTTAAACCTTTGAAATCATGAAGCATAACAAATCCTGCTTCCTTATATCGTTGAAGAACACAGCACGTATCTAACTTGAATAGAATTTGATTTTAAGGAGTTCATGTATCTTTACTGATTTCTTGAAACTTCCCAAGTAAATAAGACTTGCAATTATAGAAAGTGGTTGGTTGAATTTTCCCGGTTGGTATTCCACTCAAACAGAAGTATCATTACATAGAGCAGAAGAGCAAAGCTGACCAACTGAAAGATTTTAGTCAAAACTGTTAGGAAGAAAAAAACCATTTGAATACATATCTTAGGGTTCATTTCCCTGACATCACCTTATCTGACCTTTTCTGCTTGACTCAGACATATACTAGTTATTGCAAATAAGGGAAACCATGGGACCTATGTTTCTTTGGGCCTGGCTTACTTCACTTAATATAATTTTTTCCAAGTGTTTCCATTTCCTAACAAATGGAGCAATGTCATTCTTTCTGATGGAGGCATAGACTTCCGTTGTGTATATACACCACATTTTCTTGATCCATTCATCTACTGAGGGGCATCTGGGTTGGTTTCATATCTTAGGTATAGTAAATAATGCTGTAATAAACATAGTTGTGCTGGTAGCTTTAGTGTGGTCTTGTTTATGAACATTTGGGTAAATGCCCAAAAGTGGGATTGCTGGGTCATAGGGGAGCTCTATGTGGAGCTCTATGGAGGAATCTCCATACTGCTTTCCAAAGTGGTTGAACAAGTTTACACTCCCATCAACAATGCAATAAGGTTCCTTATGTCCACATTCCCTCCAGCATCTGTTGTTAATTTTTTTTCTTTTATGCGATTGTTTCTAACACATTTATAAGATTATTTCTTTGTTGCTTTGTATGTCCCTCCCCCACGGTATAACCCCTGTTTTCACTGTATTTGATGTCTGTATAATTTGTGGAGGGGAAAGGAAAAAACAAATCGTTTAAATAGGGATACAGGTGGACCCATTGCAACAATGAGATGTACAAGTTGTTATGTAGAAAACCAACTTTACAGCTTTGGTGGGGGGGGGGTGAGGATGGGAAGGGATGGGAAGGGGAAACAAAGGAAGAGGCTACAATGCTTGATAAAAAAATGTACTCATTATCTTGCCCATGTAATTGTAATCCTTCTGTACAGTATTTTCACAATAAAAAAAACTGTTAGGAAATCAGTTACAAAGCAGCACTGAAAGCATTTTCAGATATGTGTATGTTTTCACCATGAGTACTTCCATAAAGTAGGATCACCTACAATTTCAAATGTGTTTTTTAATGCTTATGTTCTTAGTTAATTGTGAATATGTTCTTTAAATTAAGCTTTTTACCTACAGAAAAATGCAGTAAAAAATCCAAGCTATTTAATCTGTAAAATCCAAGCTATTTAATCTGTAAAAGTGATTCACTTGTACAGCTTGTACAACTTTACAAAGTTAATTATCAATGCATAAGTAATTTTTCTATTTCAAAATTGTTTCAGTAGCTATAGTCAGGTGGTCTTCCTATCCCGCCCGATGTTTTGTTATTACATTTTAAAATAAGGGCCATATTATCTCTTCAACAGATCTAGTGTGGGTTTGATGACATGTTAGCCATGTACAAATACTCATAGTTTAATAACACTTTTAGGTAAATTAAAAAGATGATATTGCTGTATTGTTTTTGCAAAATATGGCAGTTTTTTTTCTTGATTTGATGAATCCTTTGCATTCTCTGGGGAATATTTCTTATTTCTCAGAAAGGCAGTTAAGTAATAATGAAGATAAAATACATTAAAATATGGAAGGTATAAGTTAAACTTTAAGTTCAACAACATTGTCATGTTTTAATTCTTGCATCGTTTTTTGAATTTTATTTTATTGTAAAGATGCTGTACAGAGGGGTTACAGTTACATGAGTAAGGCAATGAGTACATTTCTTGTCTAGCATTGTTACCTGCTCCCTTGTTGTTCTCCCACTATCCCTTCCTTCCCCCACCTTTCTCACCCCCACCCCCCACAAGTTGTAAAGTTCATTTCCAATATACTGTCTTGTGGGTATCATTGTTGCAATGGGTCATCCTGTGTCTTTGTTCTTGCATCTTTTAAAATGTATTCTAGCTTTCGTTCCTTCTCCTTCAGACTAAGTACAATCTCCTCTTAGTTCATCAGATATTGCTCATTTATGTATCCACTTATGTGGCTTAATGAAGAATTTCTTTTTGAGTATTTAACTTCCCAAGTCCATTCTTTCCCACTCCAGATAGAGCACAGTAAGACTCACCATGAGAAATAGAGAGTAACATGAAACATCCATTGCAATCAACAGCAGTGGCTCCCAATACTTATATTTTATCATTTCCACTACTGCTACCAGGGAAACTAGTTAAAAATCAGTTTCCATATGTGTCAAGTTGGCACAGTAATAACATCTCTTTGTGAAAAAGCTTAATATGTAAACTACGGTGTTTAGTAAACTCTATGTATGATATGTAAGTTACTTTTTAATAATATAGAAGTTCAACTCCTCTTTAGACAGCTATTTTTTAAGTCTTAAATAATCTTTAACAGTACCTATATGATAGGAGTCCTTACCTCTTTATCTTTTCTGTGTTAGCTAGAGTGGTCAAATTATATGTAAACCAAATGCTCGTAAACGTTCAAAATAAGAGGATATTTGAGATTTATATGTCTTTCAGACTAATTTGGATTCTTGATGTTTAGTTTCCGCTTTCATTCTGCCTGCAACAAGATGATAACTAAAATGAGATATAAGACATGTTTACAATTTAGTTTATCCTCTCATGTTCTTCATTAACTTGGTGTGGGTGTTATTCTTTCAAAGGTCAAGGTTCATGGCTCTGTTTTTTAATTGGAAATCACTTTTTCTGATTTCTTCCAGGAGCATCAGCTTTATCATTGCTGGTGAGATTTACAGCGCTTCCTTCCATCGTCAGCTTGCTAATAGGCAGTTGTTGAAGTCCCCTGAGTCTCTGCTAGGAAATATGAGCAGTATGTAATTGCTACAGCTGGAGTTGCATTCCACTTCAGAAGCCTCTTAACAGCATTCTCAGATGTGTGAATATCCATTAGTGACCCAAGGGGATTACTCCCTGGCACCGAGTTTACCTTCAGGACCAGCCTGGATGATGAGACCACTCCTCTCCCATAAGCAGAAAGCAAGACAAGGGATTTGGAGTCTGGTGAATTCAAAAAGAAAATGTGTGGGAACCGAGAGAGTTCTTAAAAGAGAAAATTTCAATAAGAAAAAAAAAGCATAAAATTTGGCCTTGGGGTACATAAGTTTAGTATTTATATTGGGTAAATAGCTCACATATTTATCAAAACATCCAAGGGTAATAAGGCTAAGCAACATGATTTGATCTTCCTGTGTTTGTTTATGTGGAGGGTAATTGACAGTAAGCAATACTGAACTTTCACTTCCTGTTCACTGAATCTAGGACAAGACAATATAAGGAGGATGACTCAGTTGCTCCGGCAGCAATTGCCCTTTGAGGAAAAAGGCCTCCTGATTGCACCATGGCTCTTTTAAAATATTTCTACTCTTCCTGCCCACCACCAACTTCTCTTCAGCTTCTCTTTTTGCAGCCATCTCTCTGGCCACTGTCTTCTCAGTGTTGCAATTGCCAAGGCACCCTGCAGCTTTCAGACAAGGAAGAAATGCTTTTATAGCATGCATCTTTTTTTATAGAGGAGGGTCAGAGATTCTCTTTGTATGCCCCATGCCTGCATCTCTGCATTTATACCAGCAGTAGGAAACACTACTCCATGTTAAAGCAAGAGAGAATGAGTCAAATGTATGCTTAAACCATAAGTATTATCTAAATGACGAGCAGGTCAACCAGAAACTGGGACATATCAGCTTCTGAATGTAGCATCCATAATGGCTAGAAGAACTCTTTTGTTTCTATAAACAATATATACAATCTAATATCAATACAGAATATCTAAGATTAAATAATATGTCTTTAAATTACTGTTTTATTAATGACCAGATGAACAAATGAGTATGAGAACCATGTAATTAGAATCAGAAATATCACAGATCAAAAGCAGTGGTTTGTATGGCTCATCAGTAGATGTGTGTTCAGATTTCATCCATTGAATCGTGTTTCACCACCTTGGAAGCACATCAGAATCACCTGGGGAGCTTTAAAAACTGTTGCCTGAGCCCCACCTCCACAGAAGCTGATTTAATTAGACTGTGGTGAGCTTGGATAAAGGTTCTTACTAAAAGCTACCCAGATACTTTTAATAACTAGCCAAGGTCAAGAATCACCACAGTATCATCCTATTGGTAGTTCTTAGAATGACTTACACAATTTACAGGAGTCAATATCTCCTTCTGATCAAGTAGAAAGAAGGTACTATAAAACAGTGGGAAGGAAAAGAAATATGTTTGGATTATAGCACAGTTGGTTATATGTCTTGAATTTTTAGTAGAGGTTACATACTCTTTTGTGTATTGATGTTATAAGTATTGAGCAGCAGACTACTTGAAGAATATAGTCAACTGAGAGGTAATAGGTGTTAATTGAATAAAACAGAAATGCCTATGAATGTATAACTTTGACATCAGCCAGGATATAAAGTTTTATAGGAATTAGGCTCTGTTATATTCCTTAGGATACATGGACTTCCCAGTGAAGTGTTACTTGAACTGACATCCTAATTTTAAGCATGGACAAGAGAGTAAAAAGACATGTCAGAAGAGTGTGTACTAAAGATCAGACCCTTTATGTACTATTTATTGAAAGAAAGTCATCAAGGTTGTTTTACAGAAGTCTAAGGAAAGATTAGCTTGATAGGTACCTAGAGAAATAGCTGAAAGTCAGTTCATGCTGTTGGCCATGTATTACTGGTTTGTGACATACATTTAGGCTTTTCATTATCATTCCAAAAGAGGAAGAAATCAATAAAGGATTTTTAAGTACATTTGGGTGTTATCAGCCTGGATCTGTAATTACCACCTAGTGAAAAGTATTGGGAAGAGATAAGACTAGATAAGAGACACTAATGTGTGAACAATCCCATTATAAGAAGATAGATAAATCTGGCTTAGAGATGAAGTTCAAGTGGAGAGACGTTGGAATCTAATGGGAATATGAAAATGGTAAAGAAGAGGCACATATTTGTAGAGAAGACCATAAATGTTTCTTTTGAGACATTTTGTTACATTTTGAATAACAGTTCATTTTATAACATCCAACTGGAAATAGCAAGCAAACTGTGGGTTTTGTTGGCTCTGCACTCAATGCAGCACTTTTAAACAGCAAATATAAATTTAGAAGCCATTTCAAAGAGTTAATGAATGTCATTGGATGGAATTTTCTTTAAATAAACGTACAAAATTTGAAGAGAAGAGATTCGAGGACCTGATCTCTGAAAAGAGCTCTGATTTTAGCCAGAATAAAACTAATAGAACATGGTCTACCTGCTCTTGAATCTCTTCTGTGCTTTATTTTCCTGTATTCTCAGCATATAGAAATTTCTATGAAGTTGGAATCTGATAAACCATAACATTGTTTCTAAGGTCTCTGCTATTTAATTTCTCAATTCTTAATAATTTGGGAGATAAAAGGTAGATAATAGAGGAAAAACAAAGGAGGGGGTAAATATACTCAATAGGAAACATATTCATTACCTTACTCACATAATTGTAACCCCTCTGTACGGTATATTTACAATTAAAAAAGAAGAAAGATTAATCTGTGGCTAAGGGGTAAGTAAGAATTTAAAATGAAATTGTAAGAATTAGATCCAGAAACCTTCACTGGCCCTCCAGGTGATGAATCTGAGAACGTCACATCTCGGTAATACTATTATGAACTTTTTTAGAGGTACTTGCTAATTTTTAAAGAATTTTCTTCTTAGTTGTTATTCTCATAGCCTTAATTTTAACAAAACCGTAAAACTAACTTTTAGGAATATCAATCTGGTAGCTTTGCTAGATTCAACAAGCAGAAACTGAAGATTTGAAATGATTTGAGATTCTGATTTATGGTGCTAACTGAATGAAGAAAGGCCTAGTCCCATGATAGGAACTGTAGCAACGACAACTTATTGAAAATAAAAGCTAACATACAAGAAAAGATTCAAAATGTTAGATGGTGAAACAATGGCTTCAAAAATCTATTCAGTTTGTTGTTGGGTGTACCTTCTTTTGAATGTACTTACAGCTTAATAAATAGATACCATTTTTATTTGGAGGTTCAGAGCTTTTTCAAACTTATATCCCCTAAAAATTCAGGAAAGTATCTTTGACATAGTAGATAATTCTATTCAATGAAATGAGAAATCTATGTATAGGAATCATCTTAGAAAAATAATAATTAAATCAACATTTACCTTAGCCTGTCAAAACAAAAGAAACACAAGATAAAAATATAAAGAACATGATTATGGAAGTTATTTTTTAACATATTAAGAAAATTTTATATAATAAGAAAGTTTTCTAATCGTTTCAAGATAAATAAGTGTATGCAGGTTTAAATATATTTATTCCACTTAAAATCTAATTTGGAAAATATTATTGGTTAACTTTTTATTGGATTGTTACTGATCTTGCAAACTTTTGTAACTGATTGTGAAGGAGAATGTTTGATTTCTAAAGGATTTTCTTCAGAAGGGAGTATTGTACTTCAACATTACTTTTGAAAGGGACTTCAATAACTGATGTGTTTTAAATTGACTTATTTTTTAAATGTCCTATTGGAGCCTAATATTTTTGGCATTATTTAACAAATACATGACTTCCTGACAAGCAGTTATTGGTAATCAAATATAGATTTGGAGTAAATACGAAGAGTGTAAAGTTGTAGTGCTTTCTTAAATAATTTTCATACATAATGCATCTCAGAAAACCTAGAACATATCAATGTTACTCAAAATGAACAAAATAAAGCTCCTTCACTGGATTCAAAGTATATTATTATTATTGTTGCTGTGATAGTGGTTTAACTCAGTGATCATTTAATGAAAAGAACATAATTTTCTAGTTCATGAATGATGAAATACAAAACTTCTTTCCATTATCCTTAGAAGAATTTATACTAACCCAATATCCAATTCTGATAATCAGAATATTGAAAAGGATATATATATATATATATATATATATACATATATATATATATATTATATGTGGGTAAGCATGTTCTTTAACCTGAATTCATTAATATTTGTGGAAAATTTTGTGGCATTCTTTCTACTCAGTTATTTTTATATAAGCTGATTTATTTGCAAAAATAGTTTCAAGAAACCACTGTCATCATGTTTTATTAATCTCAAATTATTAGTTTATGATACAAAATTTAACATTCACAGCTATTTCTGTCATATGTTAAAGCTAATGATTTATGAAAGTAAATAATATTTCAAGATTAGGTCTGTAGGAAGAAACGGCTTTGGGTTTTACAATTTGCCATTGATTTGCTTCTCAAACACACAGAAGTACCTCATCAGCCCACATGGAATCATTATAGGCCGTTACTTGCCATTAGTGATAACCCCTGACTTTTGTCATACTGTCAAATGGTAGGCTGAGAAAACAAGTAGCCTTTGATTCTGATATGATCACATCCTCTTTTCAGCTGGATTGAGACAGTGTTAGTGTTGAGTTACATCCCATTCATCATGATGACATGAATACAAGTAGAATAGGATCCAACTTCTGAACTTACTGTCATTCTCCTTCCCATGAATACTTTTTGATCTGTACTTTGAATGGAAGGATAACTTCCATTCAAAGCTGAAAGGCTAAACAATCCTGAGAATATTATATACTCAATATCTCAATATTTGTTTTTATGAATCCAAATATTAAATTAAATATTGCACTTATCAGGTTCCATGTGATTCATCCCAATTTTTTTTCCTTTGCATACCAGAATCCACTTTAGTAGAAGCAAGCTGGAAAAAGAAGGAAGAATTGGCAGAAGCCAGCTCTTTTTTTTTTTTTTTTTTTTTAATTTTATTTTATTTTATTTGAGAACATACTGTACAGAGGGGCTACAATTACATGGGCAGGATAATGCGTACATTTCTTACCAAGCATTGCAGCCTCCTCCTTTGTTTACCCTTCACTTCCCTTCCCCGCCTCCCCCCTCCCCCCACCCAATTTTACCCCCCTCCCCCCCCCCACACCGACATTGTAAAGTTGGTTTTGACATGACATTTTGTAAGAAGCCAGCTCTTTATCCTGATTTCATTGTGTGGAAATGTTAAAGGAAATGCAATACAACTGTTTTTATTGAATATAAGCCCCATCAAATTTGGAAGACTTAGCTTCCAAATATTTGCTTCCTACTTGAAAGAAGGCACTGTGAGCACATGATACATCCACTTATGAATTCTAAGTAAACTGGCAAACACAGGGAGGGAAAGAGGGGAAGGAAAAGAGGCGAGGGAGAGAAACACAAGGATTTTTCCTCTTTACTCTTCCATGATTTTATACCTAAAAGACCTAATTTCATTAGGTCTTGAAGAAAACATTGTTGCCATTGATGCAAAATAAAATGTTACTATGAAGTATGCTTTAAAATTTTATTCATACCTGCATCGATATGAGCACACTGAAGAGTCCAGAGGTGTGTTCAATTACCAAAATGCCACTCATAATAGAATTGTCACACGCTTTTCAAAACAATTACCAAAAGCTTTGACTTCTAAATCAGTGTGACAGGGAAATATATTCAATAGCTAGTTCAAGACTCTCATTAGTAATGAGAGTCTTCATATTACTGGAGTTTGTTAAATATTGTTAATTTAGTCCAAGGACTAAATGATATTCACTTTTGATATCTCTTATGACTTATAAGGCAATACATATTGCACTTTTTCATAAACTTTGGAATTTTTCTCCCACCTAGATGATGGATGTTTGGTTAGCTCCTTCCCAAGATGCTTTATAAAATGATTCCATACTTGATTATTTTTTTAATCAAGAATTTAAGAAGGACAGGACTAAGAATCAAATCAAGCTATTTCTTTGCTTCAAAATTGTATAAGAGGGAGAAAAATTAGGGAGGGGTAACAAGTTCAACAAGAAATGTACTCACTACCTTACTTATGTAACTGTAACCCCTTTGTACATCACCTTGATAATAAAATTAAAATAAATAAAAAATAAAAAAATTGCATTGGAGATAATTTTTAGAGCAAAGATTATAAAAGGCCATGTAGTTCTATTGGTAATATGTTATCATTTCTATATTTCTATATTGTGAATTTCTATATTGTCATTTCTATATTGTGGATCCCAGATTTATAGCCCCAAAACATATACCTTCATCTTATCCTGAGAACAAATGAATTTGAATTTACTTTAGAAAATGAAAAAACAAGAGCCTTTATAGCTTTCTTAACTTATCTAAGATGAAAATCTCAAAACCTTCTAGATTACTAAAGTAAGTCCTGAAGATGGTATCAATATGCTTATAGAAAAAGAGAGTATTCAAGTAAAAAGACAGAAATAGACCAGTGAAGCAATGTCAGAAAGGAGAGTCTTGCTGCCATAAACCAAGCACAGCTTGGAACCTCCAGATGCTCTAGATATAAGAAGGATTCTCTTTTAGAGATTAGAGACTGTGAAGGAACTTAGATTTGCCAGCATCTGAATTTCTGACTTCTTGGCTCCAAAACTACAGTCATAAATTATGAAAGCTACCAGCTTTATGGCCAGTTACATAGCAGCTTAGGGAAATAAAATGTGTCTTGTTGCACAAATGAGAAGGGAGACACCTTTTAGTTGTGACCATACACCAGTGGTGAGGCACAAACAAGAGCCTTACTTATTTTGGACAGTATCAAAGACTAAGGCCAGGCTAATAGAAGTTGCCTCGACATATATTGATAAATGGCATACGTCCTTTTTGAAGTGAAAAATCTAAAGGATAGAAAGAAAAGCAAATATTCCATATCTTCTTACATTTAAATGTTATCTTTTTTTAAATTTAATTTTATTTTATTTGTGAACATACTGTACAGAGGAGTTACAATTACATGGGCAGGATAATGCGTACATTTCTTACCAAGCATTGCAGCCTCCTCCTTTGTTTACCCTTCACATCCCTTCCCAGCCTCCCCCCTCCCCCCCAATCCCAATCCTCCTTCCCCCCCTTCCCGCCCCCCCCCCCCCCCGCACCGACGTTGTAAAGCTCGTTTTGGACATGACAACTTGTACTTCTCATTGTTGCAACAGGTCCACCTGTATCCTTAAACAACTGGTTTTTCCCCATCTCCTCCACAAGTTATACTGACATCAAATATAGTGAAAGCAGGGGTTATACTGTGGGGGAGGGACATACAAAGCAACAAAGAGATAATCTTATAAATGCGTTAGAAACACATGCATGAAAGAAAAAAACATTAAAATACACATCTAAGGGTTCATTTTCCTGACATCATAAAATGTTATCTTAACTATGATGATAAAGCAAATTTTCAGTGACTATAATGTTTGAAGTTTCCTGAAAATGTGGAAGCCAACAAACTTGAAAGAGGAACTCAGGTCTACATGTCCAATAAGCATAATTTTGCAATATGTTTATTTTCATGAAAGGAATCTAAATGACCTGAATTTTTTTTTATCACTTGTTTTTGCCATGAAGCAGAAATGAAGTAGTATGACTTTTAAATTGCTTTTGCATGCTATGGCATAAACACAAGGAAAAATTAAACAATTTCTTCTCTATTCTGAAGTGCAGTTGAAGGGCAATCATGAAGCCCCCTTCCATTTATTAAAGAAGGAGAATGTTAAAAATAAGATTGCGATGATCTATGTGGTATTTTTTCCTCTGCATGACCACTCTAACTTGATCAGACTTCTCATACTGAAAAACCAAAATAAAACACAAACCTTCATGTCCTAAAATAGCTATATATTATCTCAGGGTTTATGAGTTCTCTGCCTCATCCAAAAATTAAAGGCTCATAAAGAATGTGCTTGTTAGTACTGCCACTGTATTAATTTATAGCTTCCATGTTCTATACAATATTGGCACTTCGTCCTTGGTAGCTCTCTCTAACTCTTTTGTGGGCCAACACTTGAAATAATTTCAGTTTCCAACTAGAGGTCTTGCCAGCTTCTCTCCTTCTCAGTCTTTCCATCATCTTAGCCTTAGCTTCTTGAAGTGGCTTCAGTTGCCTTTAGTATTACAACTCTGAACTTGGAGTATATGAACCCTTATGATTAGGGCAGCTCTCTGGAAATTTTCAATTGTCTCATTGCTCCTGCTCCTGCTGCATCTGGAAGCCCCAAGGAGCTAGTTTGTTCTTTGTGCTACCAGCTCAAACTACTCCACCTGTAATATAGATGACAAACTTAAGAGAAATTTTGGTGGGCCTAGCATTGCAACACCAGAGGTAGGAAATAGGAGAGAACCCTCTCAGACTAACTTGATAATACTGAGAAATCACCTGTACATATAGCTAGGAAAGGCAGCATAGCAAACTTCCACTCCGCTTGTAATTTGACCGAACACATTCCTGCCTGTTCAGTGCTTATTGTTCCAAATATCACAAGTCTTACTTTAAACAAATCACAAGCCTCACATTACACTGAGAGCCATTGTGGGGGTAGAGGGTGCTTCTCCTCTTGTATGGAATGAGAAATCTGTGGGGTTAGTATGGTCCTCTGGAGTTCATTGATCCTGGTCTTTCCCAGAGGGAAGTCTTATAAATCCAGGGCAACTTGCTTGGAAGGGTAGTGACTGGATCAAGCCTTGCTAAAGCAGGAGTCAGAGATTCAGTGGCAGCCATAGTTGCAGTGATCCTGGAGAGAAATTTACTTGGAGTGATCCTGAGTATTCAACACAACCAGATGTCAGTGTAATTGCCAAAGAAGGGCTACCCATCTACCTTCTCCCTGTTCAAGGTAACCTTGTACAAGGCTCAGGTTCAACTGCTCTCATTTAAGGGGGTTGAACTGTCCTCTCTGAACAGTCTAGGTTATTTAAGGAAAGGGAGAAAAAAAACCCAAAACTAAAATATGCTTACAATTAAGATTTATTATGGAATTAACTTTGTCAACAGTACTTAACAGTGGTTAACCTCTAACCAAATACCCTTAGGGAGAGCTGAATCCCTCCGATCTGTCTCAAAATACACCCAGCATGCCCATTGTACCCTGAGCCAATTAAGTAACAGATACACAGATCAGACAAAGGTCCATATTTTCTCTATTTCTATTAGAATTACATGAATTTTGATTGGCAGAAAAAACTGTGGCTTTCTAGTCCTTCTTCTACAAATGAATTTACCTAATAGAAGGGACAAATGAGAAATAGTAGAGCATACCAGGAAAAACTGATCATAGAAAGAGGAAGCAGGGAAGAAAATATAAGATTTGTGAAAATCACTCCATTCATACAGGAGCACAGACTCTGACCTTACTAATTGTACTTTAGATTATTTTGAGACATGTAACTAATGGACATTTAAAAAGTTAAGTACAAAGTACATCTACAACTTAAATAAATATTTTTTTAGAAAACTTAAAGATCAATGCCTTTACATGACTATCAGATGACTTTAATATAGTAAATTGTTTGTGAAATATTTTAAAGTAAACCATGATAATCTACCAAAGCTTTAATTTCAGATGTGATATTCATTTTTTATTTTTATTTTATTTTTTTTTATTCATTGTGAGGCTTGAACTCTGGGCCTTCAGTTCAACCACTTCTGGTTTTCTGAGTGGTTTATTGGAGATAAGAGTCTCCTGAACATTCCTTCCAGGGAATGAACTGAATCCTCAGATCTCAGCCTCCTGAGTAGCTAGGATTATAGGAGTGAGACTCTGGTGTCAAGCATGATATTCATATATTAAAAGAGGTTTTAGGCAGATGTCGGTGGCTCATGTGTATACTCCTTACTACTCAAAATGATGAGATCTGAGGATCGTGGTTCAAAGTTATCCTGGGTGAGAAAGTCTATGAGAGCCTTATCTCTAATTAATCACTAGAAAAGAAAACCAAACGTGGAGTTGTGGCTCAAGTGGTAGAGCACTAGCCTTGAGCTAAAAAGGAAAGCACCCTGATTCTGAATATAAATCTTAGGACAGGAAAAGAGAGAGAGAGAGACAGAGAAAGACAAAGACAGACAGAGAGAGAGAGAGATTTTTAAAGGTGGCAGAGATTTTTTCTTTTTAATTATGCTCTTTATATTTTGTTTCAAATATTGCCAATGTGTTTTTACATGTGCTGCTTTTACAAATTAGGAAAGTAAATAAATAAAAGTGTTTTAAACCACCTGTTTCTGTCCGCATTCCAGCTGCAATGACCTCTCAACTTTATTCTGATAAACTATATCTGTTTATCTGCTTTTAGTCTTTTATCTTCCTGAATTGTAATTATGTCTTGCCTCAGGCTCTCACAGTCAACATTCTTATTATTTTTCATATCCCACTGAAATAATATTGTACTTTGTGTGATTATAGCCCTGTGGAAGAAAACAGAAACCGATTCTGAAAAACATCTACTTAAAACAAATTAGAATGTTACAAAAATATACCTCAAAATCATGCTGAGAAGTTCTGCTCTTTTGACAGATGTGGCAAAAAAAATCATGTTGATGAAGTGATAAGAATGCAGCCAAAGTAAGAAGGAAAAGAAGCAAGGAAGATCATAAACCATAAGGTGAAAAACCAAGAAGCTGAGATAAATCCAGAATTTCTGGATTCTTTCAATATAAGATAGGTTTTATCTTTGTTTCATGAAAAGTTATAATCTAACAAGCAGTTTCTCTAGACTCATAAAGAAGAACGTTGGTAATATTTTCAAGCATGCACAGTGGGATATAAGGCATAACTAATATCTGGCAAGATTTCCCACAAATTAACTTGACATTCAAGAAAGACATATTGTGATTTAAAAACCCTAGCAGAAGCCTTGTAAATGTTCTTTTCCATCTATAAGGCCATATTCAAGGCAACATTCTTCTCTAAGAGAATGACAAAGGTTAACACATCGTTAATATCTTCAATACTGCAAGCTGTATAATTCCTCTCTCATCTATCAGGAAATAGATTCAGAGTGATGACAGTATACTTTCATAAAGATACTCAGGATCTGGAGCTAATCCCAGCTGTTCTCCTTGATACAATTGGGGAAAATCAGTCCTATATAGCTATTTTAAAAACTCTATCTTCGAATTCTCAACAGTAAAGTTAAGTGAAAACAGTTGATCTATACTGGGAAAGTAGGAGTTACATACATATCATGACATGGTGTCCTTGCAATCACTGAGCAAGATGTTTATTGGTCCTGTGCACTATAATGTGGCATATAAAAAGGTTGACAAAAACCCAAGCTAAGAAAGAAACATATGCTTCTGACTTTTATAAGAATAAGCAAATTATTCCTATTTACCTCTGTTAATGGGCCTTCATCTTTAAATTGATCTGCTTAAAGGTATGTGAACCAATTAATTAAGAATGAATAGATTCTAAGAGTAGGGAATGTCTTGGACAATTGTGATTATTCTCCTACTTCCTTCTTCTTTTTCCACTTTGCATTCTCAGAAGTTTCCCTCCTCAGTGGCTACCTTCAGTCATTCTCTCTGTCTCTGTCTCTGTCTCTCTCTGTCTCACTATCTCTGTTCATCTGTCTGTCTGTCTGTCTGTCTGTCTCTGTCTCTGTCTCTGTCTCTGTCTCTGTCTCTGTCTCTGTCTCTGTCTCTGTCTCTCTCTCTCTCTCTCTCTCTCTCTGTCCTTCAAATTCAGCTAATGAAAGGCCCAGTCAGTAATCATACAATCCAAGAAGAAAGCTACCAAGGTGTTTAATGCCCTTTACTCCTATTGAATTATAATTAGGACCTCTGTCTTTCTATTTTTAATTATAAACTCTATTCTATATACTTTCCCTAGTAAAAATTAGAGTTCTTTACATTCAGGTAATACTTTTATGCATACAGTATAAGGATGATAATATTGATAACTTCCAGGTTACCTTACCATCCTATAGTGTTTCCTTCAGTATGTCCATACTTTTAAACATCCATATTTAATCTCTTTAAATACTTGTTTGAGGTACCAATCATTTTCTGCTACAGTACTAGCAAGCAGAGAAGAAAGAAGAACATTTTGCAAACATATTTCAATGAAAAAGAAAGCCAATGCTAGAAGTACATTGGGAAAGTAAGTTCATAACAAATGTTATGACCGTTGTAAGAGGAAAACATACTACCTTAGTGGAAAAAGTACCATGGAAAAAAATTTGACTACATTGGTGGAATAAGCAAGTCCTAAGAAATAAAGCTGGACAGACTGGTTATGTCACCTCTTCTGTCACTAAAGGTTGCTACTGAATTTTGGGGATTTGCTCTATATAATATGATAATATTCGGGGGTGGTTAAATTCAAAAGTGAAGTTGTTTGATAGTACTGTGTTAAAGTAAACAAGAGAGTCAAGTGGATGAGACAGTTGCAATGAGTTTGCCCTAGTTTAGGCTAAAGATGATCAGAGCTTGGATCCAAATCATATTTGATGAAGGTAACAGATTTTGTAGGTAAAGCCAATAATAATTGCTTCTAGATAGGATAAGTTGGTAGGGTAATGAACGGATTTTTACCATCATTTGAGTTGACCTTTGAATTATTCATATGTGATATATTATTTTATTATTATTTTATAGAAGTTTTACAAATGGCAAAATGACATTTTAAGAGTCCATTTTTTTAATTCTATGAGTTTTTAAACTTTATTTCAGGATATATTATGAGAAGCTATATGGTTGATGAACACTACTCAGTCTTTAGAAAAAAAAAGAAACATTTACAGGATTGGACATGCCAACATGGGTTCTTTTTTGAAGAGCTTAAGAAGAAAATACTATGTGTGGTTAAGTTACTGACGTCAAAACAATAATGTGTCTCACGAGAACAGATGCAAGCTTTCAAATATTTCATAATTTAAACACATTGTTTTCTTAGAATTGTTTCAGATTCTAGTAATTAGATCCCGATGTTCTTTGTAAGCACAATCTGAAACTATTGGTATAAATGGTATTGCAATTTCTCTGTGGTAAAATTAAATATTATCAATGGATTGTGAAGATATTATTTAAAGCTACTTTCTTAAAAGTTAATTGTGAATTCACAAAGAGAACTTTATGAAGTATCTCTGCAGGGACAATGGATCATTAAGTAAATATGATTTTAAAAACACTCCCATTCTCTACACCTGAATGCATAAGTTAAAATCATGAAGTTTGAAAATGCTACCTTTAGGACAGTGGTGTGGCTCAAGTGGTAGAGTCCCAGCCTAGCGAGCACAAAGCTCTGAGTTCAAACTCCAGTGTCATCTTCAAAAAAGCCCATAAACAAAGAAAGCCATGCCTTATGTACCTTTTTATTCATGCTTAGTTTTAGCCCTTTCTGGTTATTATTCCCTTAGAAACATATGTAATGATAGCCAGCTAAGAGACTAATATTTTCTTATAATTCTTTTAGATTGACAAAAGTTGATGAGTGCATGAATGCACAGTGAAAATTACAATGTACATTTCATAATAATGTATAAGATTTAACAAGGGCTTTAGAATATTATTGAAGTTTCATTGAAATGTATCAATTTATATACTCCTTACAATAACTCTATGGAGGCTAATTTAATATGGTTGGTACATTATGACTCAGATTATGAAAATTAATCCTTTAAATCCGTCCCACTTCTTAAATCTTTCTTTATCATACACATTGCTTTCTAACACTGTATAACAATAGCCTTTACCCTGGCCTTATATTGTCTAGCCTCAAATTACTCTGATTCTTAATACTACAAAGTGTTTCTAAAATCTAAACACATTGGCTTAAGCCTCCTCAAGGGTTCCCCTTGCTTCAAAGAAGAAAATCTGATGAGCTTAGTAAAGCTGAAAAATCTTTCATTTCTGGGTTCTGTTATCTTTGCTTCCCATTTACCCTATTCTCTGTAACTCTCCTCCAAGACCTTAAACAATAGAGAATGGGCAACAGTTAATCCTACCATTTAAGATGGTTCAAATCTCTCTAATTCACTGTTAATGTTCTCCCAACACAATGGCCATATCAAAGAAGCCATAGAGATAACAAAAATCAGGTAGGTTTACTTCGTACGTGATCTGACACCCATTACTTTGTTAAACATCACGCCCTTCTTCTGTCCTCCATAGAGATGTTGCAGTTTTCTAAGTGGCAGATCTCTGCTCAGGAACCTTGTATGTATATTTCTCCTTCATCTTCATCTTAATTACTTGCATAACTATCTCTCCTCTTTTGGTCTTGTTCAAGAAATAATATAAAGATTAGCTGTCCTGGACACCTTATCTAAAATATCAGCTCCACAGATATGTCATCACTATCTTCTATGTTGTCTGTGTTCTGACACTGATTTACACATTGATGTATTTATTGATTCCCCCAGCTAGAAATATAAGTTACATGACAGCAAAGAATTCTCTTAGAAATTCTTCAGAGCAGGCACTTGAAGAGGACCTCTCCATGAACAAATATTGAATAACTATTTCTGGAAAAAAAGGAGAAAAATATATTTTAAAGCTTAATATTAAAAAACTATCTTGGTTCCATTTTAAATCAATTGAAAAACTCACTGCAATTGCCATGCACTCAATAGAACTAAACACACAGTTATTGGTCTTTTGATTAGTATAAAAAAGCAGATGGATCAAATGTGAGATTGGTGGTGTATAAATAATCTTGTCAAAATTAGATTTTAATGTATGGTGAAGATACTTTTTATGCTTGAAATTACAATAGTATTCTTCATTATAGACACAGGATGTTTATTAGATCTTCTCCCCATTGTTTACATTTTAACTAAGTTGCCTTTGTGATATTTACTACATAAATATTTGTTGAGAATTGACCATTGCAAGCATCAAGGACAAACCAGAACCCCAGCTGAGTCAATAATGATATTTCATTCTTCCAGCCTTGGTGGCTCAAGTGTTAGTGAGTGAGTGTTCTAATATGGCTTGGGCAGAATCTACTGGAAAGATTTTTAAATAGTAATATTTTTTTTTTCTCTTTAGCTTCAATGGTGGGGAGTTATTGAGTAGAGAACTACAGATGGTTATATCACCCACCATGTGGAGTCCATCTGTGGCCAAAGATAATGTATGTGACTCATACCCAGAGAAAAATAGAATTTGTGATAGACAAAATCCTACAGGCATTTGCTGTGGCAATTTGAAATACTGTGATTTAGGCCCATTCTTCTCTTAGTCCACAGCACTACCTCATTGTATGTTTAATCCATTGTGTGAAATTCTCTTAAAAGCTAAATTTCTCTCTCCAACTAAAAGGGTTCTGACTCATCTAAGGGTATTCATAATACATCTTCTTAACAGAATGCTGCATTTGAAACCCATGGATTTTTATGGGGATAAATTAATGCATTGGAATTTACCTTAATACATCAAAGGAATTAAGTAACTAAGATCACAAGCTACTTTTAGGTTGAGAGGAAGCTATTTATAATACCTCGTACAGGTTTTTGTTGGTTTTAATGAACATTTAATAAGCTTATTGTTTTATTTTAAGTTCAATACAAAACATAATTTTATTGAAACAATAATTCTATTGCTTGAGCACACAAACTAATTACCACTATAGGAGAGGCTGTGGATGACTCATATTTCCAATTGGAGGAGGATCCCCTTAGTCTTAGAATTCAAGCTAATTGGTGTTATCAGATCTCTTTCAGAATAAGATGGAAGGAATCACCTTTCAGTTCAATTGCTTCCCCACAGCAATTCTTCTCCTAATTCTCCTAATGGTAGAGATCCTCACCAAGAAGAGGAACTTAAGTATTCTTATGTCCTTACTTTCTATCACAACATGCATTTGTGCGAAGTCATGTGAGTCCCTCGGGAACACAGGATTTTCAATAAAGTTAGGAATTTCTTGGTATGTTTGTAAATCTAGTCCTTCATATCTTCAGACATCAGTTTCATCCATATAGGGATGCTCTGGAGACAGAACAGAGCTGACTGGGGCAAATCATTCTCTAGATCATGATAGTGATGAGCTGGCAGCAAACACATAGCCCTTAGTTCTTTGGGATAATGTCTCAAACACAAAATCCTTCTGCTTTGGCCCCTGAGTGCTCGTCTTACAGGCATATACAACCACATCAGACTGTATGAATCTATCTATCTATCTATCTATCTATCTATCTATCTATCTATCTATCTATCTATCTATCTATCTATCATCTTTATTTTTGGTGATACTGGGGATTAAACTCAGAACCTCAAACTTGTGAGACAAGCACTCTACTACCAGAGTCATGCTTTAAGTCCTATGTTTTTCAATTAAACAAGAAATACATTTTGCTTAGCATCATCTTATATGGTTATATGTACATATTTATTAAGCTATTCTTAACTCCAAGAAATGCACACAAAAGGTTTTTCTTTGTTGTTGTTGTTGATTTAATGTACTATGTGATTTTTGCTTCTTTTGTATGTTCTTCCCCCTATAATATATCCCCATTTGTCTCTGTATTTGATTTTGGTACTCCGATTTTGTATATACATTTATTTGAATTAGTGAAGGAATGGAAGGAGAATAACAGAATGGTGAGAAAAGGACAAAGTGAAGGAACAATGCAACAGTGATATACACAAGATAATATGTTGGAAATGATCTGTAAAATTGGGGGGGGGGTTGGAGGGAGGGAAAGTAGGAGAAGAATGAGGGAAGGGGTAACAAATCAACAAGAAATGTACTTATTTCCTCATTTATGTAAATGTAATCCCTTGATAATAAAAATATAGCAATTAAAAACCCCACAAAGGTTTACAGTTACAAAAAAGAGAAAAACAGAACTATTTAAAAATTTAAAAAATCAAAGAAGCAAATAATACTGTTTTTTTTTTAATTATAGCAACATAGCAAAAAGAATAAGGACAAGGCTTCATCTGAACTGGTAAATCACGTATGTGTGTATTTGTTAGAAAAAATGTCTTCAAACTGGAGGAGATTGGCAATCTCATTTGAGTTTTTCAGTTTTTTTTCAGAGTTTTTGAGTTTTTGCTATAGACTTCCACACAGAAAACAACTTCAGAGTGGTGAGATGCAATACTAAGGACAAGCCCTTGGTGACCCAAGTTATTTTTACTTATTATGATTATGATTATGATTATGATTACTGTAGGAATCTAGCAACAAGAAACAGGAAGTTTATTGTCAAAAGAAAAGGAACACTAAATCTTCAATTAAAGAGATGAAATGCAAGTTCATACATGGTTTATTTCCCATGAAGGTAAATTTTCACTGGATATTCTTTTTGTTGTTGTCATTGTCTTTTATTTATTTAAAAATGTATAACCTTTAAGTAGTTGTACAAAATGGTTTCAATACAACATGTCAGTTTGTGAGTACAATACATGTTGGTCAATATCTTCTTTGAACAATATTATAGGCAGAAAGCAGGGCTATCAGTTCACCTGCTTTGTGGTTCATCACAACTGAAAACTGGTATTACAGAATTTGATTAGAGTATTAAGTTTAGTCTTAAGGAACTGTGATGCAACTTTCTGACTATCGAATGAGTCTCATGTATAACTCATGATACTTTTCATCATGTCATGCATGATGAAATAGGTGTTGCTTGAACCAATTCCTGATTACATGGTGTCACTTTTACCAAATGAGAAGAAAGTATCATAGGAGCAAGGAACAGGAAGTTCTGAGACATTCTGATATGGGTTTGAGAAGCTGATGGTGCCTCCTATTAAGCTTTAGGACTGAGGCTCAATTTTTCATTTGTTTTATACATGCTTACATAATAAGAGTAGACAATTAATGTGTACCATACATAGTTCTGCTAAATTTAATTGTGAGATATCTGTCACCTAGTAATGTCAGTGGTATGATGATCATTACTTTTTATCCAGTTCAGTCACACTGGAAGATGAGAAATGATGTCAGAATGAGGGCAGAGTGCCTTTCAGCATTTTGTTAGGAACAAAATGAACAAAATTGCTATGAACAATTGGTATGAAGAATTAATTTAAGCTAGACAAGAGAGAAAAATTTATCATTGTTATTATAAGCTGTTTTAAGAGCAGTGTTTACTAAGAATATTAAAGTGACCTCCCTGACAATTCTAGTAGCATTGCAATGGCATCTTTATGGTCACAGTAAAAATTAGCATAAAAAGATCTTGAAATTTCCAAGATGATGTCTCTGAAGGAATTACCTGGAACAGGAAGGCTAAAATACCCATAAATGACCAATTATATATGGTCTTTAAGAATGTACTTAAAGCTTAATTTTCTTATTTTCCTATGTATAAGTTTTTCAGTAACTACCATTAGCTTTTAAGGCTTTTATGAGGATTAAGAATTCCTTTGAGAATGAATTTTTAAGATTAAGGTAATTTACTATTGCTGCAATAGTAAAACTATAAAAGAAATGTTTCTTGGAGAATCAGGAAATTGGACCTCTGACTTCTTTCATGTATTAGCCATAACATAAACCTAACTACATGGGCTGTGTGAATTTCCAACAGTGTCTTATGCATACATAAATAGCACAGCCACCAAAGTATAATTTCCTTGAAGGTCTAGGTCAGGGTATAGTGTCAGTGTTGTAATAGTAACTACTAAAAGACGGGTGAATAGATGACAGGCCTTTAAAAGAAAAATAGAGAAATGAATAAATTTTGTTTTTATTGAAAAATAAGGATAAAATATAAAATGACATAAAAACAATAAGATAATAAGTAAAAATAAGACAAAAGCTGTTTCATTGCTGAAAAAAGAGAAAAAAAGATTAGAATGTTGATAATGAATATATTGGAGTGATAGCATTAGAATGATTATTAATTTCTTCTATAGAATTTCCTGTACAAATTTATAAGGGCATTCATAGAATTTTTATGAACCTTTTTAAAAGTCACATGTTCCTGATTCCAATAAATATTAAAGAAAATAATAAATATATGTATACATGGCAGAGTGACTTGATATGTAATTTCCATATATGTAAAGATGAATGCATACTTTTTGTCTTTTTGTTTCAATTCATATTATATTTTATCACAAAATAAATCTAGACAAAAGAGCTGAGGAAAATTTTTCCATAAATAGCTATCAAATAAACAATAAGTAATTGGCTTATGGGGCTTGGTTATAAGAGAGTTCACTAAAGGAACTCAAATACATGGTACATATTTTTCTTTGATTCTCAAGTATGGCATAATCTTTTTATGAAAATGAAATGTTTGATACTTTGTATGCTTAATGTTAGTACAGATGGAGTAGTATTTAAATATGTAAAACAACATTCAAGAGCCACAGGCAGGGTAGTGTTTCCTGTAATGGAAATGGCACAGAGGAACTCACATGCTATCTTCCTCAAGAACATCCACTTGTCCTCCTGGCTAAAACTGTATTTCTCCAATTTGAAACATGTTAGTGTGACCATCATTGACAGAACAAAACTATGACACTGCCAACCAGCATTAAAATCTTCTCTGTTGTGTTTAAAATATCTTCTCATGCTCATAAATTTCATTGAACCATCTGCATATACACTAACCAGACCCTCTGTTCACAGAACAGGAAGAATTTCCTGTTTATCCATTTATCAGCAAATTGTACCAATAGGACATTTAAATTGTATTTGAAAAGGAAATCACTGCTATCATTTTATACTTGAACATATACCATAATACATGATAAAAAAAAACAAGTGACAGATATGATAGAAAATTTACCATTAATAGCTTACATTAAAAATAAGGGAAAGAAAAGTCTGGGAAGGTAGAGTGTTTACCTAATAAACTAAAGCCCATATTTGAATAATGAGAGAAGACAGTTATGTGTGTGTGTGTATGTGTGTGTGTGTTCTGTGTTTGCATGTGTTTTCTACTCTCATAATGTACAAGTGTACTTCTGATATTGATATCTAATTTATTTAATCTACAAGTTAATGAAGACAAAAAACTAGGGAATATGTATTTTATTACAAAGCTATAATGAATTATTTAGGGAGATTTTAACCACAGAAAAGGAGAAAAATGAATAGTATCAGAGATAGGAATAAAATGAAAAGTATAAAAGTGACCCATCTCTCAAGCTGATATTAATATAATTCACCTGTTTAAAAATTTAAACAGAAAAACATCATGGTCTTCCATACAGTTTATATTCTATTCCTTTCTAAGACTAAGTATAGTGAAAAGTAATAGTTATTCCTCCTCAGGTGTCATAAATACATTTTTCATAAGCATCCTAAAGAGTTGAAGGGAATTATCAGTATATGGCACAATGGGTACTTAATATTTGTTATTATTCTTATTCATTTAAAATATTTATATCAGTTAGAATGGAAAGTCCTATGTGACAAATAATGATGTCAAATTCACCTGCCAAGTCAAACATGAACAAACGTGTTTTAAACAAGAGTGTTTGGAACAGGCAGTGATGTTTTAAGTGTTCTATTCAGCTCTGAAGATTGTCTTTCATGTGGAATTTATAGGTCTTGCACTGTTCTAGTAATGTCATTATGGCTGTCCTCATTTCACTTTCTCCCTAGGTTGAAAGGAAATGTTTACTGCTCTATCTCAACCACAGATATTTCCTTTGCCTTTGGCCATTTTGTGAATTCTTCATCATTACAACTTGCACACAGATGGAGGTTATTGTTTTGTTTTGTTTTGTTTTTTGACAATTTATGCCAATACCAGTGCCTAAAAATAGAAAAATATGGGGTATAATTGATTACTGAAACAATTCCCTCTATTAAAAATCTCCAGATTTATTAAATTAGTAACTATCAGTGCAGCAAAAAGAGGACATGCTTTCCAGCCCCATCATCTTGCAGAAGCTTCCTATGTTCTGCAGCTGTTTTCATAGGTGATTCTACATGCAATTCCACATAGAAAGGTTTCTTTTCTGATTCCAACCATCTATTTCACGTGGCCAAATCTATTGATAGGAAAGCTTATACTGTTGAATCCATCGATCTGATGCTGTGGCTTATCTATAGCTTTGCTCATTCAGACATATCACCCTGTTTATCTTGCAGAAATAACGATTTTAACAGCACAAAATATAGTCCTCATGGCCTCTGATGAGGTAGATATGGTCATGCTTTCTCTGGTTGCCCTCAGGAAGCTTTTCTAGAGTTAGATTTTATGATGTGATTCTTTAGATTTTGTACAGGATTATTTATAGCCATAAGTTTTTTTTTCTGAAATGTCTTCTGTTGTTTATGTCACAAGGAGTTCATGCTAGAATGTAATGTAAACATCCCTGTCCACACAGTATTTACAGCCATGTACATTCATTAGGTTGCCTTTCCAGCTGATATTTTTCAGTGCTCTGTATCATCTTGGCATGCTGGTTCATATAGATATTCCACAGATTCGAGTGTCCTCACTATCATAGTCATGGCTTTCTAAAGCCAGTCCAGAGAAGAGGTCAACAAATATAAAACACAGGTTTGTTTTTGTTTTTGTTTTCACTTCTACAAAGTATATTCAATATTTCAGGCAAAGCTTTGGATAGATTAATAAATATTTTCTTAATAAATAATGTATTCCTGCTTAATTTATAAAAAAGTGGAAATGTAGAAATATTAAGAAATGAGTATAAAAACTGAACTCCAAAAGAAGGGATAACACTGTCATATTTGGCTAGTCTGACTTGCTTTAAAAGACTCTGGACATGATTTTTGAGCTTTTCAACTCAACTGATAGGATTATTCTATGTAGATACTAATCATTGCAAATAAGGGAAACCAAGGGACCTAAATTTCTTTGGGACTGGGTAACTTCACTTCATATGATTTTTTCCAATTCTTTCCATTTCTTAACAAATTGAGCAGTGTTCTTTCTGTTGACCATATAAGCTGATGCTAAGTGAAATGAACCCAAGATATGGACACAAGAGAGCTGTCTTTATTGTTACTGTTTTAAATGTACCATGTGGTTTTATTTTATTTTTTTGTTTCCTTTGTATGTTCTTTCTTCTATGGCATATCCCCTGTTGTCACTGTACTCGATTTTGATACCCTGAATCTTGTATATACATATGTCTAATCTGGGGAGAGGAAGGGGAATAACAAAACACTGAAACAAGGACCTAGGATCCATTGCAACGAGGATACCTACTGGACAGTATATTGGAAATCAGGGACTTTACAACTTAGGGCGGCGAAGCTGGCGAAGGGAGGATAGGAGTATGTGAGCTGAGGAAGGAAAGGGATAGTGGGCAACAACAAGGAAGGGAAGGGGTAACAATGATGGACAAGTAATGTACTCATTGCCTTACTCATGTAACTGAAACCCCTCCGTACAACATCTTAACAATAAGATATTTTTTAAGTCTCTATTTAGTTGTTTTTTCGACATAGCATCTTGTACATCTCATTGTTGCAATGGGTCCACCTGTATCCCTATTTAAACAATTTGTTTTCTCCCCTTCCCCTCCACAAATTATACCAACATCAAATACAGTGAAAACAGGGGTTATACCATGGGAGAGGGACATACAAAGCAACAAAAAATCATCTTATAAATATGTTAGAAACAACTTTGGCGCGGGGGGGGGGGGGATCGGTTGGAAGGGGTTGCTGGGGGGAGGAGGGAGATGGGAAGGGATGGTAAGGGGAAACAAAGGAGGAGGTAATAATGCTTGATAAGGAATGTACTCATTACCTTGCTCATGTAATTGTAACCCCTCTGTACAGTATTTTCACAATAAAAATAAAAAAAGGAAAAAAGGAAAGAAAAAGAAAAAAGTCTCTGTTTGTCTCTATCAATACATCCATAATAACTACGGGAGAGTTTTTCTTTTGTAGCTGATCTCCTGTCTGAGGGTAATGTATCCTAGCACAACTCCCAGCTGAATCTGAATCGAACCTCTCAGTCTTTCTCAAAGGCAGTTGAAACATGGCACAATAGTTTCTAGAGCTGGTAGCTAGTCAAACAGAAAATCAATTTTAGTCTTCAAATTAGGGTGATCGCTCTCATTGAGTTCATCTGTATCCTTGTGGCGTAGCCATAGAATGGGACTTTGGATTAAAACAATTCTAAAATCTTTCCTACACTATAATTTTTTGACGATTACAAATATACATATGACCAGAGAATACCTCCTATAGAAATTTCCAAAATGCATTTGAATTATAATGTGCTTACAATATGAAAGTAGTGTTACTCAGGAACGTACAGTCATGTTGTAACCTTCAAATATTTTTTTTCCTCAGGATGGAAATTTCTCATGCTTGATCAGAGGCTAAAGATAATTTTGTCTTGAAAATCATACATGCCATAACTTTATTCATCTACAAGTCCTGTGTATGAGAAAATGGTGTGGGGGTAGGAATAAAAGAAGAGCCACACACAGTTGAAATAGTCCATGTGTTTGGTCTTTACTGACAAAGATCCCCCTGAGAATTACCGTTTGAAATATGTTTTACAATTTGTATTTTTAATGGAATGTATGTTGTATGAGGTCAGAAGAAATTCTTTGGTTATTTCTTTGAAGTCTAATGTTTTAAAAAATAATGCCAATTCTGATTTAGGAATCTTTCAAAATTACATAACTGTGGTTTAGTTTTGCTTTTTAACCTAGAGGTATAACATTTTTTCCTTCTTTTGAAAGACCCCAGCAAAGCTACACTCTGAGAAATCTCTCTTTCCCCTCTTCTTTCTTTTTATGCCAGATAGGTTCACATGTGTCTAGAGCTGAAAAAGTCTCAGCCATCTCATGGAGTCTTTATGCCTTCAGCCTGCAACCCAGGAAATTACTATGAGTGTGGCAGACCTTATCATGAATATCCATTCAGCTTAATAGAACTGAGGACACAGTATCAGCAACAATAACAGCAACAAGATAGAAAGGAAAAAGAACATCTTATTTCCACCAAAATATTGTTTTTATGTAAGTATAGCTAGAGTTACCAGGAAGAGAAGAGAGATGACATACTTCCTTAAAATGAGAAAAACAAAATCAACCAAAAAATTGAACAATATCATTAATGACATTTACCAATATTTTACAGTAATGAGATTACTAATATGTTTGCTAAGTGGCAAGTCTAAACTAGAATTTACTCATAAAATCATTGCCTCAACCCTATTTGGTTGTATATTATCTATACAGATAAAAAATCTGAGATAGAGAAAAATTTAATAAACTTCTAGAATTCTAGAGATGAATGAATGAATCAGCCTGAGATTTGACTCCTAAAGCAGAGCCTGGTTCATGAACTGCACTCCTGGATAGTGCTGTCTTATTTTAAGGTAGATTTTTGTATAACACGTATTTTCCCAGGGTCTTTATAGCATCATGAACATTATGTGTTGTAATTATTTTTAGTTTTTAGGGCAAGGACATGGCATGCAGGGAAGTCTATGATCTGAGGACTCCTCAGTTCTGCACAGCCATTAGCCCAAAGCAATACTATTTTTAGAACTCCCCTAAATCATTCTTTCTGTGGCAGTCCATGGCTCTCTGTTTCATAATTCAATTGGGTTAGATATGACTAAATTTGCCTCTTACATTGTGTCACCCTTGTGTGTCTAATGAAATGATTTACTATAGTGGATGGTAGGGCAGTGATATGAAATCTGGAATGTCTCTTTCTTAAGTACCCTGCAGTGCCTGAATTATCTGAATGAATACATTGGAAGACACGTTTCCAGGAGAACGAGAGTTGCAGACAGACAAATGCCACTTTGTCACTGAGTGTCATTATTAGTGTTGTCCTCAGAAAACATTCCCTTCCGATTCAGTGTTTTGTTAGATACAAAAATAATAATGGAGGAATGGGAATGTGGCATTATTGAGTGATCCAAACTGACATTTATATATGATCAAGGACACGGTGTAATACTCACAAATACAATATTACCACAGTTCTCAAGGTCAGCGCTTAAAATTTTCATTTCAGTCAAATGTCTGCACTATCACCACTTAACAGTAGTTTCAGAGATGTTTAAAAGTAAATTTGTCTCTCTCAGTAATCTTCAGAATCCCCCCCCCCACTTTTCTAAACATGGAAGATAAAGATGAAGATGTAAGCAATAATACAGGGTACTGAGGGAGAGGGGACACCCATAAGACAGAATTGGAATGTGATCATCCATAATTAGTGCTTATAAATGCTGAGATTAAGGTATTGGCATATCAGAAATAAAGAAAAGGTTAATATATCAAAATTACGGGTTTTAAATGATATGGAATATAATTTAATCCTAAACCAATTTCTATATGAGCAGTGTAAATTGAATTAAGTCTTTTAAAGAAAAAAAAATCTTCTGGCTAGATTCCTTGCAGCTAATCTATATGGGTATGCCATGTGGTTGGGAACAGGAAACACCTGTCTCCCTGCTTGCTCACACTCACTTAACATGATCCCTGGCAAAAGGTTTTTCTGCTCCAGTCCAATTCACCAGAGGTCATTTCAATATGGACTATTTCAACTTGTATTACAAACCGTCAATGTTTAACAGTTTCAAGCACTTTGTGAATATGAATCATTATATGGTCACAAGAGGTTTGAAAACTATTGTCCTGAGATCTTCTGAAAGAGATCGTTTGCAAATTTCAAATTCATTGGGATTGCAATACATAAAATACCTTATTTTTGCATTTTTATTGTCATAGCGAGAATATATCTCACCTTGCAAAATGGAATATGTATTTCTACTTCTTTGTTTTTAAAAGGCATAATAAATAAGATCTATTGTAAGAGTTTTAAATGTCAGTGCAATATATTTGCCTTAAGGCTTTTAGTTTTTTTAACCTTTTATAGTTCTTGAAAACAGAATCCGCATATTTAATATCCTACTCGGGCTTTGAATTTTGCCATGAAAAGTTTGAGAGTTATCAGAAACACAGATGCTCCAGATATGCTAACAAATGCAACTCTGGGGATGAGTATTTAGATATCTTTTTCCATTGTCATAAAATTTGACAGTTTGCTTAAATTAAACAAGGACACAATGAACTTGGACAATTGCTTTCCCATTCTCTTGTTGTGAATAAGCTCATTTCTTAAAGAAGGGGAAAGAAAAATAGACCAGACTTTCTTTTGGAAGGGTTAGGAGGCAAATAATGACTTACAATAGTGAATTGAGGAGTACCTATCACTATATGTAAAGTAATCCACAATGATTATACCACATAATTATTCTGAAGGATGAATTGATTGCTTAAGAAACCACTTTTTACTCCTAATTTTACTGTGCACTAAACAAAATATCTGATATTCCAAATAGGCATACTTTCTTAGTTATTATGACACAAAGTACCTTATTCTTTAAATCATAAACTTCCTGGTTTCAGGTTTTATAACTTGCTCAATTAAAAAGTCATCTTTAAAAACAGCAATATAAAAACATTTACATTGATTAGAGTAAAATATATTTTCACACAGACTGATATTTGGCACTCTACCTGTAATTAATTTGCAGCCCACCATTTTTTGCCTTTGTGAAGGGGTATAGAACTATTACATGTAGATTGAACAGACAGACTATAAAGTAGAGACAAGATTAACATAAAATTAGGGAGGTGAATTTAGACATTTTTACTCCTACTTGCCTCTCTAATGCCAGCTAATGCTGAGACAATTTCCTTATCAACCAAAAATTTACCAGTCACTACTTGGAAATATCTGAGCTAAAGCGAATCATTGAACTATGCTACTCTCCTTGTACATGAAATGAGAAAATGTTCTTGTATATTAAATTTTAATTTTAGAAATATAAGAATAGACAAGTCATTAGGATGACACAATTAGAATTCTTGTAAAATTAGATTTCACTCCTTTTTCTCCAGCCATAGCTTACAAAATGTAGATCTTCTCTTTCAGGAGAGGTTTTGTGACTCTTGTGTTACTGAGCATTCTTCAATCATAGGATGGTTATAAAAGTCACAAATGCAATTACTCTAATAAATAAGTATAAATGTACATATAGCATAAATGTAAAATATGAAACAGGTATACAACATGTATAAAATACATATAAACATATATAAAATAAACACACACATACACACAAACATTAAAGTATGGTGTATGCAGGAGAGGATTTCAGTCGTATAACTCTTTTGAACAACTTACAATCTAGCAAAATGAATACCAAACCCTAGAACTTGAAGTGTCAGGGGGCATAGGGGTCAAGGAGAGGGTGTAGACCATTGAAAGCAACAGGGAGAGTGAATGTAGTCATAATATTCAATGTGTGAAAGCAGACTGAGAAAACTGCAGACATTGTGAGAGTTGGGGGGAGACTGATGAAAGGAATGACTTTGATCAAGAAGCATTGTATTTTTAAGCTGACACGATAACTTGAAACTCTTATACAACTATTGAAAGATAATAAAGAAAAAGAACCAGAAGCGAGTATATACAGTACAACCATTTTCCACAGGATTTAGAGGTGTTTGAGGGTGCAATGCTACTGGCTTACACTACTTTCTAAATAGGAAGTATTGAGGATATTACTTAAAAATGTCCAATTAGAAATTCACCCTCTGACACTTATTTTTTAATTCTATTTTCTTGTAAAGATGCTGTACAGATTATAGTTACGTGAGTAAGGTGATGAGTGCATTTCTTGTCGAACATTGTGACCCCCTCCTTTGTTTTTCTCCTACTATCCAGTCACTTATCTTCTCTAACAATTTCCAATCAAAGTTCACCAGAACTGGAACTTTCTTTAAATAAATACCTGATTTTAATTTTTACTTCACTAAGTACAGTGTTATTAAATATTAGAAATAAACTCAAATCATAATCTGGTTGCTTTTGTAAGAAAAACGAAGAAAGAACATTTCCCCAATGGTTTCCCTAAGGAAAACTGGCAAGATAAACATGCAAATAATTTCAGTGCTTCATATAGTGATTTGATTTGAGATGAAGAACCAAGTCTGCATGGTGACACAGTAGGTACTAGAACTACTGTAGAAAATAGAAGAGTATATTAAATTATATGTTCTGGTCTTTACCTTTAGTATTTAAGGAAGAGATACCAAGACAGACGCATAGGAAAAAACAACACTATAAAGAGAAATAATGCTAGTGTTGTGGTGTGCTCTTGTAATCATAACTATGCAGAGATAGGCTATAAAATCACATATCTGAGACAAGCCTGGTTCAATTTTTGGATATATAGTTTGAACAACATAGATACTTTGTGGTGAATATTTCTGTTAGCCATACATAGAGTTTCTTGAAATATCTAGCGTGTTCTGAAAATCTTCTGAAGAGGAGGAGATTGAAAGATAGGCAGAATATGAACTTTGCCATGTGAGAATACATCTGCATAGGAAGTGGAATGGAATTTCTACCTCAGATTTGCCACAGGCAGGATTCTCAAGTCACGTGGGAAGACTGATGCCCTCATATAAAGATGACTGCTGCTCACAAAATCCTAAAAGTAAAGTGAATTTCTCTTGTACTTGCTTATTACAGAAAGCAGCAATACTGCACACCTTGCCAAAGATGATGTCAGCCAAAAGAAAAGACTGGACATGATTTCAAAGAAATGTCTAGAGAATTCTATGTATCCTTGATGTAAGCCATTCTTATCTGTTGAAGTGGCTGCACAAATTCTATTTATCTGTGTGGTAATGCATACTTTTTTGAGTCTGGTTTCTCTTCCGTCTGATGTCAAATAGAACCCTGGTCAAAATTAATTATCAATAATAACATATCTGTTGTGATGTGAAAGGCTCATCGACAAACTTTTTTTATTTAGGTCTGCAAGAGTCTTTATATTGAAATTTATATTGAGCAGAATTAAACTAACTTTACTTTGCACACCTTGACTTTGCTCTATTCTTAGGTAAAATGACAAAACATTTATAATAATTATATGTTAATTATATTTGTATATATTTATACATTTCATATTATTTTATACATATATTATATATAATATAACACATTATATATTATATTTATATTGTATATTAATATATTAATGTATAATATATAACATATATATTACATTATTATAATATTAATGATATAATCATTATATTAATATATTAAGGCATATTAATTACATAATTATAATTAATACAATATAATTAATATAATATAACTTTAATATAATTATAATTATAATAATAATGAAGGGCAAATTTTGAAATAATTCTGGATCTCTGTTCTTCAAAAACAATAAAATTTTAATGCAGCACAAAGTTTTAAGTATAAAGAAATTTTTAGAGAATTTTTTTTAACGATATTGGTCTGCTGCTTTCTTACTAATCTTCCTGGATGACTTTCCATTTTGGAAAGGGTGTTTTTAAGTTCCTTACTATTTTCATATTCTTTCCCATTGCTTTCTCTATTTCTGGTAACATGTGCTTCATATATTCAGCTGTACCAATGTTTGATGAAGAAATATTTATAAATATTATATCACCGTAGTGAGCTGATCCTTTATAATTACATTTTATCCTTTTAGGCACTTGTGATAGATTTTGTCTGAGAAGCTATTTAGCTTTACATAAATAGAGTCACATCTCAATTTCTTTACTATCTTCATGGAATATCTCAGCCTTTTACCTATAACTTTTATAGAGAAAGCAACATTCTTACAGGCAGTACATTTTTTTATCTTGAAGTTTTTATTTGTTCAACTATTGTATGTAATTTAAATCATTCATTCACAGTCAAAGTAATTTTTGATAGGTGAAAACTATTGTGTTTTTGTCAATTGCTTTCTTCTGTCAATTTTGTTCTTTTTTCCTCTCTTAGTGACACCAGCATGGAAAAAAAATAGTGACAATGAAGTTAAAATAGGTATTCAAGATTGAGGAAAACTGCATGCATACTGTAACAAAGCTATTTTAGACTATACAGTAAAACCATCTTTTCATTTGACTTTGCATGTTGTTTTTATATTTTAGTTGAAAAATATGACTTTCTTAAAATATATCATAAAATAAGCTTAATGATAAATTAACTGTGTTACTCAGAGTGTAAAATGAATGACTTCTCCTAAAAGGAAAATGGATCCACACAATACTCTTGCTTTGTTAATTGAAACATTTTTGAGGTAATTTTTCAAACTGTTGCAGTGACCTGGAGCCAGATTCTGTGCTCCAAGTGAACAAAAACCTATCCATTCTAAACGAACACTATGGACTGGCAGTTTACTTAGAGAACAGAAATGTTTAAAGTATTTTCTTAGCTCTATCAATAATTGGATAAAAATAAAATATAAAAGAACCCTTTTGTGAAGAGTAAGCTTTTCCTCACCCCTCTGTTAAAATAAATGCAGTTCAAATTCAGAGAAAAACAAAAATTTAAGCTAAATTATAGTACCATGTCACATCAGTCTAAAAAGGCTTACTTAGGATTCAACCATATGGTTTAACATCAGAAAAAAATAATGTCAACTAGATGTATGTTTTCAGCAAGAGAAAAAATAACATATATGTTTTTATTTTCTGGCTTAATATATTGCTGTTCTAATGTCTTTTCCTCCAAAGCTCATGAATATCCCATACATCTTAAATAATACCAGTGAATTATTAAATTGTAAATGACTCAGTGCTTGAATACATTAATAGTAAATCGCAAAATATGGAATAAATCCACATAGTACATACTATAGAGTTAACTCTTTACTGCCTAATGTTTTTATAACGATTACAAGGGTTATTTTCTAATGAAAATGTTATACTAGGGTACCAAAATTAGGATTCAAATAAAGTATTTATCACATTAGGTATCTGTGGCTCAAGATTGTAGTTTTAGCTACACAGGAGTCTGAAGCCTGAAGGATCTAGGTTTGGAGCTAGCCCAGGCAGTAGAGATTTTGAGATTTGTGAGATTCCATCCTCCAAACAGGTATTGAAAAGCAAATCTCGGTATCTGGGGGCATGGTTCAGGAAGTAGAACATCACCAGAGCAAGCAAACAAAACAAGACCTTTGGCTCAAACCCCAGCACCAGCACGCATGCGCGGGCACGCGCACGCACGCACGCACGCACGCACGCACGCACGCACGCACGCACGCTCGCGCACACATACACACTAACATCAAGTTTACTAGAGGTAGAGATGGTATTAAGTTTAGGAAGGTAGGAAACTGATTATATCTGTAAAATAGCAAACATTAAAAGCTGTTGTAGTTAAATAGAATGGATGGTATTACCCTTGTTTGTTTTAGAAACGTTGAGAAAGAAATGCTCTATTTGGAAATCTAATGAATGGAAGGAATTAGTCAAAGTAGGACTAGGCTTTGGCTCATGAAAAAGAATGAATTGAGAGTATAGACCAAAGAAGCATTCTATTCTGTTACAAGAAAGTGTAATGCTGTATCTGTGTGAGTTGAGGAAATAAAGAAGTTGAACATAGAAGCTACATATTTGAAATGAATGTCACAGGCTCACTTTATTCCTGGATTCTTAAAAGGGAGTTAGAAAAGTCAAGCGTCAAAAAGTAACCCACATTTCCACTTGTAATGATTCTGTGATGGAATTATTTCTAGTGAATATCGTCATGCAGAAAATAATTACTGTAGAACAAATATTCAATTTTTTTCAATAATCTCCCATTTCTCTCTTACTGTTCTTTCCTACACAACCAAATTATTGTTGGATATTTTATTTATAAACATTAAAGTTAACTTGTTTAACACTTTCAACAATACATTAGTATTTTTGTGTATATTAACTTAAAATTTTATAACAGCTATCTTATTTTCTTTACAAGTAGTTTTTCATTTTTTGTTTCTTAGTATCATTTAAAATTTTTGTTTTCCTATTTCCAAATAATTTTTCCTAGGTATTTCATCTTTTTAAAATCCTTCATATTATCATTCATTGATTTTGATAATTTACTACAAACCATAATCTCCAGGGTTTAACTGGTACCATGTCATCAACAAATAATTTTCCCTTCTCCTTCCCAATTGTTATCCTTCTTTTCTTTTTCCTGTTCTCAATGCACTATTTATATCACATCAGTCAAAGTCATCCTTGAAGGAAGTGTCACAATAACTGTGTTCAATCATTCTTGTCGTTTTTGTGAAAGAGGTAACTTGGGAATGCTTTGGGTCTCGGAGAGCGTAATAAATTAAAGCATAACTATGAATCGGGATAGTTTGAGAGAGCGCTCTGATGGAATGCCAATGACTTCTGTGTGCACTAAGTACTCAAAGGAATGATCTGTTAACTGATTTTTATTGATGGAGTGACCAAGCCAGGCATAACATTGGACTTTTTCTTTTTTTTTTTCCCCCTCAAACATTATTTGGTTTTCTGTTTCTTCCTAACAAGTTTCTGATGTTGAAGTCTGTAATTAAGTTGCTCTGGCCATCAACTCCTACTATTCCACCATCTTCCCTTATTAGTAAGGTTCAAATGTACTCGTCTTCATTAACATACTAACAGTTTAGTATCCACTGTCCGATTGGGTGCCCTTGTCACTCACATTAATCTGGAGTGATGGCTCTCTCTATTCTATAAGATTTTATTATCACTGTAGCTCAGATTTCAGAGCAGGAGTGAGTTCCAACTCAATATCTTCTGAAAAGCCAGCTTAAGGGCTAAACTTTCAAATGGCTAATGTATTCACTACTTCCCATATTCAACTATATATTAAAATTATATGATGAAATATGAAAATTAAACATTGTTTCAACCCAACATGCTTGATTTCATCATTCTAGTATCTGTTCCTGAAAACCACAGATCTTACATGAATCAATGTATCATCTGTCCCTTTACTTGCTTTATCTTCTGGCTGACCTTCTACTCAGACACTTAAGGATGACTGGCTCAAATTACTGTGTTCATCTATTACTATTTATTACTGTGCTATTCTATCTATCTATTGCTCACCTGGTAGATGATCTACTATTACTACTTATTCGAATATTCAACTACCTTCATTAGGTATGCCTGTTTCAGCCTCTTCCACTCTACTAATTTTTACTTTTTGCTTTACCCTAATCGGAGCTGAAAGGAGTAAGGATAATTTACACTTTAGTTACTGGCATGTGACAAAGTGATAAAGACAAGGCCAGAAACCAGGTGCATTGACTTCTAGACATCTGTTCTTTGCATTTTGTCTGACTACTTTTACTTCATTCATTATTTACTTGGCTATATCCTAGAGTTTCCTCCTCTGCCTTTGTGCCTAGTATATTCACTAAATATAGATTTGTGATTATTTATTTATTTTTCCTTTTTTCTCCCTTTGTACCCATATCTCATTTTAGGCCAATGGTGAAAAGCTGATGATTCATTATTCCATGTAGAAGCTCACATCTGGAGTCAATTAAAATTAGACTAATTCATATACCACATGGTATAGAAGCTGGATGATATTTTATTGAAGCAAGACATTGGTAATGTAATATGGAACATATACACACTCTTTATCACATTTCATTTCATAGATCTTGGGACCTTGGTGATATAAGACATGGTCAGATGATGCAATTTTTTTCTTTATATTTAAAAAATAACTATTTTTATTTATGTTCTAAAATTATGTTTTAAGATGAGTCACAAGTTACACAGTATTTCCCATATTTTAAAACAGAAAGGATTTTAAAATAAAAATGTTGTTTGTTAAATTTTCTTATAAGTCATAGTTTAATAAAAAAATTTCCCCCTCATTTTCTCTAAGCAATCACATTATAAGCAGGAGACTTTTCAACCTGTTTGTTGATACTAAAGATTTTCAATTTTAGAAACTATTTACTTAATTAGGAAGGAAGGCTAGTCCAAATGCAAGGGCTTAAGATAATTTCTAAAGATTATATTTTTATAGATTAAGGTAATTAAAAAGATATGTACTTGAAATATTTTAGCTTAAGAGTTTGATCACTCAAAAATCATAAAATAAAATCACATATTTGTCTTGGAACAGATAATTCAAATATGGTAACATTTTGTGTTGTTTTACCTAATATAGATGCACTAGAATATAAACAGTTTTATTATATTATTTATGCCTTAATCTTTAGAAAGTCACACTTTATTGGCATTATAAATGAATCCCAGAGATAGCTTTAGATTTTAAATTAAAAGCAGAGCTTTATTTAATATTAACTAAACTTTTAATTCCACCCTTTCATAGACAATAGCAGTTGTCTGAATTGTAGAAAACAGAATTTTGCTCACTCATGTAATTCAGCAATGGAGTAGAGATCACTGGGATAGAATAAACCTAACAGAAAAATTTCTTCTGGAATGAATTCCTTATAGAATACTGAAATGTTTTTAGAATCCCTTTAGTCTATATACTCAGCCTCTTTTTATATTTACTATGGTGACTGTGTGGTTGCATATTTAATCTGTTTTCTATCACTCATCTTTGAACAACCAAGAGACAATAGCACCATGTCTGGGCACGGCCCTTTGTACATATCATGTGTTCAAGAGCATAGATGCAATTCTGTAGATTCTTGGCTATCAACAATATGGTAAAAACCAGAAAATTCAAGTTGGTGCAAAGGGATGGTGCTTATGGCACCAGTCTAGTGCTGAACATTCACAGTGGAGAGGACAAAGGGAGTCAGTAGTTGAGGTAATAGAAGTATAGTTGAGAGCAAATTAGGAGATGGCTGAGTTTTAGAGCACTTAATTTACACAAATATTAAGGTGAAGTTCAAGTTGACAGGGAGAGGATAACCAAGTTCTCTTTCATTTTCTTCAATGAAAGTAATGGTCATAAGTACATTCTGAGTATATAGTTATATATGCAAGTGAGACAACAGTCAATATCTTGGGCTAGATATTGGAGTCTCTCAAAGGCAGATATTATTTCCTAAGACAGCGCACTCTTAGTTGCTTCTTATTGTTACTCCTTCCTTTTACCAATGAAAGAAGCAAAAGAAGAGAAGAATCCCAAGTATCCACGCTTTAAATCTGAACAACCTGGGAGACCGGGGTTGTTCCAGTACTTATCCTTTATCACCTGGTGCTAATTGACCTGAAAACAGTTTCAGTTAGGAAGATTATAATTGCAAAGAAGCTCATTGTAATTGGTTCCATTTTGGAAATGCAATCATTTAAATAAAGTATGTTAAGCTCGCTCGGTTCATTGCCTTGCTATAGTCTCATATTTGAGGTTATTCTGATAATGTGAAAATTATTATAATCAGCATTAATTTATCATTAACATCCTATCAAGTTGATATCAATAGAATTCAAACTATTTCTAACGTTCAATCATTCATTTTATTCTTGAAAATAAAAGAAGAAAATGTCTTATCCCTACCTTTTAAGCCTTGATAGTTTGGGAGAATTATACACTAAACCCAGTTAAACTTTAGAAACATTAGGGGTTTTTTGTTTGTTTTTGTTTTCTTCATTTATTTCACTTTGCTATCCCTCAATCATAAAATCATATCCTTTTTTCCTATTCTGAATATTTAAAACTTGTTCTATCTTTTTATGCTGTTTTATGACAGTCATATTGATAAGACCTAGTGTGTTTTACTTATTTTCTTGGCTGTAGTGTTTTCCAACTGGCAGGCCATATTTCACCTTGAGTGGTTTTATTGAAATCCAAATATTCGTGGTCCTTTGTCCCTCCAGCTTCCTGCTACCATCCTCTGTCAACTCTCCAGTAGGATTGAGCTCACATGCAGTTTCTTCCGGTACCTTGCATGCATCTCTTACCTTTGACTTGGCTCAACTGTTTGGAACTGTACTTGCTCAACTTAAATTATCGGACTCTTCTCTGCAGAGTTGTCACTTAGCTTCTATTTATTTCCTGCATCATAACACTTCCCTCAACAAGTAATTCTATAAGGAACTGTCCTATTTCCATGTCGTCTAATACTCTACTTCCAACACTTAAGTCAAATGACTCATGTATTAAATGGCAAATTAATAGTGCAGGTAGTTCGAATATTTAGAAAATGATTAGGATGAGAATAAAAAAGATTATGATCATAAAATGCAAAATAATGTGCTGATGCAGTCCTGAGTCTATACCAAGAACATTAATTATATGACATAAATATCATGCTGACTATGTTATAGTTAGTTATTCTATATGGGGTAGAAAATCAAGGTTTGCAAACATAATCTTACTTGCTCATGGTATATAGTGAGTGCAGAAGTCATGATATCAACCTCAACAGTTCATTCTAGTTATTGCTTGGATATACTGCCATACCAATGAATTTTAATTTTAAGATAGTAGCTGATAAATTAGGAATTTTATAGAGTGGTGTAATTGTCAAATGAAAAATGATGGGGAGAGCCAGATATTGGTAGGGTCATGCCTATAATCATAGCTTCTCAGGAGGAGGCTGGGATCTGAGGCTCATCATGCACAGGCAGCCTGAGCAATTAATCATAAAAAGAGAGGGGGGGGAGAAAGGAAGAGAGAAAGAGAGGGAGGAAGGAAGGAAAGAAGAAAAATAGAAAGGACGGAAGGAAGGAAGGAAAGAAAGAAAGAAAGAAAGAAAGAAAGAAAGAAAGAAAGAAAGAAAGAAAGAAAGAAAGAAAGAAAGAAAGAAAGAAAGAAAGAGAAATCTAGAAGTGGAGCTGTGACTCAGTTGGTAGGGCACTAGCCTTGAGCACAAAAGAAAGTTGAGGAATACCACCTAGCACTGAGTTCAAACCCCTTATCAGTGAGCATGTGTGCACACACACCCCCACACACACAAATAAATAAATAGGATGAGGGAAGCAAAGATAATAGCAATGTTTATTAACACTTTTCCTGTTTGAAATAGTTGTTTTCAACTGTATAATATGTTTACAAAGGAGGGTCTTTTGGTAATCAATTTTATTCCAGTCCCTAGATTGTCTCCATATCACTGTGTTGCTGAGTTGATGTCCATCCAAAATGACTGTCATAAAGGAAGTTGGCAAGTGTCAGTCCATCTGGGTTCCCAGTTAAGTTTTAAAAAGGAGCTAATGGCTGTGGAGAATAGTTTCCTTTGGCTGCTTCCTGTAAAATGTAGTTTACATCACAGGGGACCTATGGCTTAGAATCTCTTAACTTTAGAGTTTATGTTGAACAATTTTTTCGTGTTTTTCAGTATAATGAGAAAGTTATTTTTCCCAACCGCATAAGGTTCATGATGAACTTGTTTATATTTTCAATGTTCAATGTTTTTTTAAAAGAAACTAAGAAAATATTTCAAGTGCCCCAGCCCAATGAATTATGATTAATAATTCTGGAGAAAAATCTCCATACCAGAGACAACTCAGAAAATGCTCTACAAGTATAAAGATATATATATATATATACACATATATATATGTACTTAAAATATCTACACACGTATTTTAACCTACTTACTATAATTTATAATCACATATGAGTCAATGTTCACACTTTAAAAGTAGTAGCAAAAAAACTATACTTATTCTTTGGTAAATGCATTGAAAAAGTGTTTTGTTAAGTGTGTTACATTTGACAACCTCAATGATTTTATTGAACTCATTGTAATAACTATGAGCCTACTTTAATGCAACATTAAGTATGACCAGTTACATTGAGTAATTATGACAATAATATTACACTGCCTAAAAATGTTAAAATAGGGCTCATTTAAATAATTTCAAATAAACAATATTGAGTTGTATACTAGTTTGTGTAGATACTTCTCTTTGGGGTGTAGCATTTCCATGACTCAGACATCCCAGACATTCAACTTATTTGGACTTCATACCAGTAATTAGAAACTTTTAGTAACAGTGTCAAATTATACATCACAGGTAATGGGGCTTACATTTGTGAAATTTTAAGTTCCTCTTAACTATACTTCAAAGAGAAAAGACTACTAAAATGTGTCTCTGGATGTATGCATGAATATTCCAATGACAGGTTTATAAATTTAGGATGTGATAGTGGCTAGTGGGCAGTGGTGTATGTTTGCTTGTTCTGTTTGGTTTAAGTATAGATATTCTGAATTAGTTTGCAGGTAGAGGGAACAAAATGGCTACAGACATGTAAGACTGAATGTGCCTGATAAAGATACATCCATAAAGCAAGGCCCCAGGGATTAAGATGATTGATAGAGGAAATGAAGGTCCCAGGGTAGTGGATTGATTGAGGAGATACATTACTTTAGAATGAAGCCAGATGTTCTCAAAACAAAGCTTATCTACCTTGTACATTTAACTAGGGATTTTCCTGTTAACATGCCTTGATCAGACATAGGCCACATTTTCCAGTATTCATCACCATTGATACCTACAGGCTACATTCCATCCATATGGGGATATTTTGCTCTTATCGTGTAGGATTTTCCAGAATGGAAAAACCAAGTAGAGAAATATTTAAATTTGTTATACTAGATTGCACACAACATCAGGCTTAGTACTGAGTGAGCATAAGGAGGAAGATGGTAGCCGGTGTAATTATACAAAGAACCTTACTCGGGACTTCTTTTAGTAGTCTTTACATTTTATATATACTAATGGCTTCCTTTGGGACACATTTCCCAAGATCTTTAAAAAAAATGAAGGTATTATTTCTGCATAGGAAACTTTTAGATAGACTTCTTAATAAATCAAAGTCTGATTTATTAAATTCTTAAAGGCCTTGGTGCAGAGGAAGAAGTTGCAAGTGCTTGTATTTGTGAATTGAGCTTGGTTTTACTAACACATTTTATTTCCACAATCAAAAGTTCTCTCCAGCAGGATTATTCCCATAAAACACATTTCTCAAAGACTTTTCTGCCCCTTTCAACTGGATCATTAAAAAGCCAACAACCCAAACTGCTTGGTGATTTTAAATGATAAACTTTTATTCTGAATATACTGTTTTTGCACAAGATTTAACACAACATTTTCTGGGATTATAAATATTTTTATAACAGTATTATACAAATTTTTACAAAATGTTGTAATCAGGCTAGTAATGTCCACAAAAGGGTCAAGAGAACAATAATAAAGGGGAAAAAAGAGCTCTGGTTCACAAAAGCCACAGGGCTTTTTGCACAGATGAACATTGAGTATTTATTTCATCAGAAGTAATCCTAGAAGCAAGATCTAACAATTGCACAGCGTAACAGAAAGGATGGCATAGCCAGGTCACACTATAAACTCAACTGGCATCTATGTAAGACAGTAGTATCCCATGCGTCTCCGTGGAAATTTCTTTGAGATTATTTCTTTTATGAACTAAAAAGAAGCTAGGTGACCCTACAGGCAAGGGCTATTCAATTCTTCAAAATTCTGAATTTTTGTTTTTCACGCCCAATACTGGTTTTTGTTAGTGACTTGGTCTTTACAATAAATGTTCACTAAATAATAACATTCTGCTATGGCAAATAATGCAAGTTCTAGATAGTATAATATGTGGAATTTGCAAAGTGTGAAAAAAGTCACAAATATCTTTGTCTTGCTAGTTTCAACTGCATTCTGTTAGATATTTGAATCTCCACTAACAAGATCAATGAAACAGCTTCAAAGGTTTAAACTAAGATGTGGAATTTAAACTTTGGTGAAGATAGGACAAATATTTAAATGAGACGTAAAAGACAAGAGAGCATCAAATAAGCAAGTAACACTTGGGTTGCAAAGGTCACTTAAAAGGGATACTGCCTATTTGAACCCCATAAGGCCAGTTTTAAAGTTCATAAAAGGAATATCATATATAGGAAAACTTACAAATGGCAGCAACACTGTTTTTTTTTTAAATTATTTCCTCAAGGTAAGCATTAATGCTTTAAGCTTTAGAAACATGAAATAAAGATCATACTAAAATCTTATAGGCCCAGGACCTAAAAATCTCTTCAATCAAACTTGCTAACTATGTCATGTTAAAAACCTGTTACAAATATGGACCACGACTGGTGTTTGGCAGTAATGCTGGTTGTTCAAATGAAGAAAAGATGAGGCCATTTATGAAAAATTCGTTCTTGCTACTCAAAACCAGTGTAAGATTTATTTTGACTCTATGTGACAAACTGCATTAAGCCACATGAGTATAGCAAAAATTAAATAAGTAAAAACAGGTAAATGCTTTCCAATTGATCTTTTGCACTATCCAGTCTTTAGAAATCAATGTTAATATAACTTAATGTCTTGGTAACACAATTCACAGAACAACAGTAAATTTAACAATTTGATTGGATGACTGTTGTTCTGTTTTAAAACAATATGCTAAAAGCATGAAGATTGGTATTCATCACACAATTTCTACTTGGAGAGCATGGTTTATCAGTTTGTCATCCCATGTGTGGCTGTCGTAAAATACAACTAAAATCAAACAGGGCTTTGCCAGGAGATGCCAAGTTTCACTGTGATAAACACAATAATGTAGTTGTTGAAAACATACTATGTAAATAACATCACCCATGAAATAAAATATCTTAAACACAACCTTAAGGTAGTCTGTTGTATGCTAGAAGCAATTTGATTGTTGTATTGTGTATCATTTATATACACACACTATTGGTCATACATTTGAAGATCTCCTTTCTAACACTTTTATGATTTAAAATAGAATAGGAAAAAGGTTAACAGTAAATTTTAAATCTTTAAACAACATACAACATGATTTTAACATATCATCACTATTTTGCAATCACTTTGGTGTTTTCTAAAATGTCAATACCAGTTATGAATGGACTACAAAATCACAACACATTAGACATGGTACTGATGTCAACTTTTAGAAGAACAGTTGGCAAAGTGATTTCAGTTTCCCTTTCCCCCAATTTAAATTAAAAAAATTCTTAAATTAAGGAAATGTACAGGATTTATTGACAATAGGGAAAAATTACAAATATACGCAAGGCTAAAAAACAATAATTATGCCAAAGAATTGATTATATCTTTGATATGTGAGCATGTTAAAGCATGCTGGATAATATAAATAACTTTGATTTGAAAATGATATATAAGAATATTTCCAGCATATACACACACCATTACTTGGCATGTTTGAAAAAAGAAAAAAATCATTTAACCATAAAAAATATCTGCAACCTTTTAGCTTTTAACATAATTCTTCATTATTCTTACCCTTTCTTCAAATACTGTTTATTCCTGAAAATAAGTTTTCAAAACATAAATAACATTTTCTATCATATTAATCTATAATGAAATACCTGCTTTCCTACACTAATCATTTTCACCAATGAGGCTGTATAAAAACAAATTTTTATTATTCACAATCAAGTGTTCATGTGCATACATATAGATTCAAGGTTTCCTGTTTGTTCTGATTGTTGTAAAACCCTCACCCAATTGTATAGAAATGTTGGCCAAATGATCACACCATTTAAAGTAGAGGGACAAAAGCCACAGCAGCCATTTGTGGATTGTCCATGCTACTGTCAAGATGAACAAAGAGGAAACCAAGGATGAATCTTTATTGAAAACATATATGTACTTTTCAAAAAATAAATGTGTTAGATCTGATTTATGTACTTAAAATATCTGTACATAGGTTTTCCAGGCAAAAGCACAAATCTGTATAAAATCCATTAATTCTCATTTCACCATTTACCTAACCCAGTCATTCAGTATTTATATTGCACAGTATATTCAGAGTAGTTTAACCACATTTTAAAAGATGATTCAAGTGCGTTTACACTGCAAAGTTCAGATTCTTACATGACAATAATGTCACTCATTTAACTTTTCAATGGACTACACTCTACAGTAAGAGAGAAACAAACCAAAAAGTTAAAATAGCAGCAGCATCATGCACAATACCCTTGGTAACCCAAGTTCAATATCACAAGAAAATCACTTCCCTCCCCCCAACAAGCTTTTCTTAGAACATTTTTAAATATCTGGCTAGCACTACATAACTGCACTGGGAACAAAAGAAACATTACATCCAAGCATTTAAGGGCTTACATTTATGAGGAAATATGCCACACATTCAGATTTCACCCTCAAGCACCTTAAGTTTAATAATATCTTGGTGATTATTTTCAAACCATCAATTCATTACCTCACTGAAATTTAATGGTCGATTGTGTTTTATTTTTGGCAGAGAAGTCATTCGTTGTAAGGCATTTTATTCATGGCAATTTCGTTTTTCTGTTAAAAATTAGCCATTAATATTTTAATAGGATTCTTTTCTCCCTTCTTGCTTTCTCTATCTCTCTATTCAGGAAAGATGTTCCAGGTAGGGATTACTTTTGAACAGAAGAGTTAATGAAGGCAAAAGATAACATTCCCCACCTTAGTAGAACTGCAGCAAGTTGAAATTCCAGATCCAAATCAAGACCTTTCTTACGATTCATAATAATTGTATGGGGAGCCCTTGTACATATAATCACCAATGCAACAGCAAACTCCCAACATTTCCAACAGAGCACATATAGAGTTTTGCTTTGATGTTATACATAAATGATGCAGCATTCACACAATTTGGAGGATCTGACATCCTGACATGCAGCCAGTGGGTGCTTATGGATCTGTTCCTTAGAGTTACACCATGGTATAGGTCCAACTAAGGTACTGCTGATTCCACGATTGACCCTAATGTCATCGAGGGCTCATATTTTGTCAGAGTCTGGAGTTGATGCAGATCTGGGGTTTGGGAGGTCACAATAGGAACCATCTGCTGCCAGATACCAGCCAAAGTAGTAGGAACTGGAGTCCAATGAGAGACCACAGGGATGGATTTAACCCAGAAACACCACCACAGTCGGTATAATCTTCCTGTTAGAAAAGAAGGGGGAAGAAAAAAACCTAATGACAAACATTGCGTGAGGCTCCTTTCAGAGGACTCCATATTCTATCCACTTAAAAACTTACCTTAGAAAATTCTTTTGACTAGAATCCAACTAACACTCACCTAGATTTTACTGTTCAGTAATTTGGGTTAAAACCATTTCTTTAGCACCACTTGACAAACTCTTTGACATTTTAGATATAAGTTGATGATTTTGAAATACGAAATAAGAAATGCTAATTTGGGTAATATGCCAATTACTTTCATGGCACTAGAAATCCTATATATTTACAAGCATAAGAAATATAAATAGTATCTAATATTTATTAATTCCCAGTAATTATATTTTTAGCTCCTAAGGAAAAAAAAAGCAATACAATTAAATTTGTTTCTTTTACCCAACATATAGGAGCCTAGGTAGAACATATGCTGCACCTGGATTTTCATAAAGTATTACAGTGTATTGAAAAATCACATCTTTAAAGAGTTAGCAATGAAAGGATATCCTGCAAACACAGATCCAGAGGAAAAACAAAAAACTAAACTAAACTAGAAAGAGAGGTTTGTCTTACTTAGAAATCTATAAAATATTAGCATTAAGTAAATCCACTATGTCCCCCAGGGTGCAGAGCTAGCTCAATTGCCTCCCTACTAATCCAGAGCTATTCTATACCTTTCATCCCTAGGTTCCATATTCTCTTACGTTTTCTATATCCTTTCCTGTCTTTTAATGTAATAGAATCTGTTTTGTAAATTTCCTGACTAATCATTCCTAAAAACATCTTTCACAACTTTACTAATCCTAGGTTCATATTCTCAGAATCAAAACAATCAATTATATAAATGAACAAATGTTTTCTCCCAAGATAATTTTGTAGAATAAGAACATTTCCTCTTTTTTCCTGTTTTTCACCAGAGTTTAAAACAGTGTCTGCCACTTAGATAATAGACAATATTTCTCTCTTAAATTGTTTCTGAAGAGCCTCACTCTTTTCTAGTCGTTCATTGAAGAGAGGATGAACATTAAAAAAAAATCTATAAAGGAAAACTTTAGTAGTCAAAACTACCTCTCAAAGACAAACAGAATTAAAAAAAAAATCTCCCTTATCATATTTGACTTTCCAGGAGCATTTGACAAGCAATGTATAACAGGCTTGTGTTGAAATATTTTTTCCCTAGTCTTTGGCCAACACACTCTTGGTTTCCCTTGATACTCTGTCTGTGGTTAGTCTTACTCTCCTTTAGTTTGACCTTCCTTTCATGTCCTGCAGATGTTAATTTTTTCTAGGTGTGAGTTCTCTCTCCTCATTTCTTCTATATGTATACTTTGTTTGGAGGTGATCTTGTACAGTCCTGTGGCTTTTGAATTTCACCTGCTTTCTGTCAGCCTGAATTCTCCTATAACTTTCACAATGACAGCTCTCCTCTCACAGGTGTTCCTGAGGTGTTCTGTGTTCCTGAGCATGGCACTTCTAGAGTACAAAAAAGTATCATCTGAGGTGCCTCTCTTTCTCTCAAAGGGCATCCATCAGCATGTCCCCTTAATTCTAGCTTCTAAACATATCCTTAAACCACCATTCTTACTGTCTTAGGTACAACTCACTTGAAAAAAGTGCCTCATTTGTCTTCTTAGGTGGCTCCTACCATACTCCTTTGCTATCTCTTTTCCAACAAGCAGTCTTAAAACCATATATCAATTCCTCTGACATCTTGTTTGAAGTATCTCTTCCTTCTCCAAACAAAATCCACATTTGTTACTAAAGCCTACAAAGTCTCATGTATTCTTGAGCTTGGCTGTCTCTCCACTTTCATCTTCCCACATTCCTGTCCTATCTCCCATTACATACTTTGCTACACCAATGCTATTTCTGTGTGAGAGGCCATGTGCTCGCTGAAGATCTTTATACCTTGTATAACCTTGGTTCAGATACTTCGCCCTTCAAGTATGGTAACCAGATAAAAACAGAGCACAGGTTACATTCAAATTTCAGATTAAAAAGCATCATTTAGTGTGCATATATTTATCCCAGATATCTCACAGATACAAGAGAGGTATGATCCACAATGTGTGTATAGCGAGTATTTAATGAATGAATAGCAAATGCTTAACTGAGAAGCACACATGTTAATTGGCTAGAAAGATTACAAGCATAAAGTAATAAGTAAAATGACTAGGCGCTGGGAAGGTGGCTCAGAGGTAGAGTGCTTGCCTTGCATGCATGAGGCCCTGGGTTCAAGTCCTCAGCATCACATAAGCAGAAAAAGCCAGAAATAGCACTGTGGCTCAAGTGGTAGAGAGCTAGCCTTGAGCAGAAGAGAGCTGAGGGACAGCGCCCAGGCCCAGAGTTCAGGCCCCACAACCAGCAAAAACAAGAAAAGAAAAGAAAATGACTAAATATCAGTCAGGAGTATACCCACATTCAGGCTAAGTATCAATATGATGGAATAAAAACCTATGCAGATACAATTCATTCAGGTAATAAAGAATGCATTTTTCAAGGAAATTCTTGTTAATGTGAAATAAGTCTTAATATTGTAGAAACTTATTGTGAAAAGAAAAAAAAATATTCTCTGGCTCTTCATTGTTTTAATGTATTCCCATCACCTCCATGTGATAATGGGATTTGTCTGTTTTAGTCTGGGAGATGGAAATTTAGATAAGTTATTTGGAGTTCCCATGGTTTGTATGTTGATTCACATTGAAAGATCCACCCATCCAGTTTCCTGATCATATTTTCTCACATGTCTCTCACATGGTGAAATCACAGATAATAAAATAGAAATTATGCTGGGAAAGTACATTGTGAGATATACTTTGAACATTTTCAAATTCACAAATGCACAGGTTAGGGGAGAAATCTCAGTATTTTCTGTCTTCCCACTGACTCCATGATCAAACAAGAGTCTGATAATTTTAATGTTTATCAGAGTAGAAAAACAATGGATTATTCCCTCACATTAAAACTGGTAAAGGATGTGATGCTAATATGTTATATATTTAATTTTTAAATACAATTGACTAATTTTACTAGAATTCTTTAAAGCTTTCTCAAAAGATTGTTAATAAAAACATCATTTGAAAATTCTCTATTTCCTTTTCTTCTTTAAAACTTATTAAAGAAAAAGAAACCTAAATTATAGTTCAATTAATTTGGCTTACTCTAAGGTTTACCTTTATGTATAAGTTAAAAACCTCTTCAATTTATTGTTGCTAAATAAGCATTGAAGCCTTCTTTGTCTTTCTTTCAGCAACCAGTACCTGGGAAAACTAATTGCCCAAAGGATACAGTAATTAAAATAACATATAATTTTAGAAACCAATTTTGCCAAATTAAATTCAGCTAGGGAAAGTGTGCCCTATTGTTTCTGAAAATAGTTCATTAATTCCCTTTAAGGAGCAAATCACTCATGAATATTCTTCAAAAATAATTATTAGATATTAGGTTTCGACAAAGCTATATTAAACTCACTCTGGCAGTGCAGCAAAGAAAACCTACATCTATCTATCTATCTATCTATCTTTCTATCTATCTATCTATCTATCTATGAACCCCAAAGATACTTTTATAAATTGGATTTACATAAAATAATGAACTTTTTCAATGAGCACATAGGCTTGCTTTGCTTTCTAGGATTAATTAAAAACCTCTGGCATTTTGTCATCTTTTGGTTTTCCTTTACCACATAAGTATCCATGAAATCCTCATCAAAAGGTATGATTTCAACACCTTTTGTGTTTTAAGATGTTTGTATGGTACTTCATAAACAAATACCTACAATCTATATCCTTTATGGACTTCACAGTATACCTAGCCCTTGCTTTCTATGTTTAAGACTTACATACATATATAGACGGGATTTGTTTGTACACGGCTGCTGCATACTTTAGCTGCATATACAGAGTACAGTCATTCTGCTTGGAAGGCAAGTACATCAAGACACCAAGCAGAGATCAACAATTCATATTGTAGTCATTGAAATTCAGCAATGACATCTCATTTTTATTTTTTATTTTTTCTGGTTATGTAATTTATGCAGAAAAACAGAAACATGCATTATTTTACAAAAGTAGAAAATAAAATCAAAGCCACCATTTCATTAGTAATAAGCTCTCTTAGAACTATGGCTGCATTACAATATATAAAATTAACAAATATGTGTATTTTAATAAGGATGTATGATTTAATTCAGTTTCTTGTGCATCTTATATTATGCTTTTGGGGGGATATTTATAATGCTATATTTTCATAGTTAAAATATGCTCATTAAACTGTGGCAAATTATAAAACAATATTTAGAAATTTATATCTAATTGATAACCTCTAAATATTTTCTAAAATTTGTGTGATGGAGAAGAGTAGTCATTAGAATCAGGTGAAAATATGAGACAGATGCTGGTGGCTCACACCTGTAATCCTAGCTACTGAGGAGGCTGAGATCTGAGGATTGGGGTTCGAAGCCAGTCCAGAAAGGAAAGTCTATGTGACTCTTATCTCCAAATAATCACTAGAAACCTGTAAGGGGAGCTGGTGCTGAAAGTGGTAGAGTGGTAGTGCTAGCCTTGAGCAAAAAGCCTTAGGGACAACGCCCTGGCATTGAGCTCAATCTCCATGACTGACCAAAAAAGAAAAAAGAGAAGATATGTGAATATGTATAGAATAAAATATATTATTAATTTGGTACCCTTGAACTATAGTTGTCTCATTTCTATGATGATCAGATATGATCAGATGATCAGATATGATCAGATGATCAGGGATAATATAGAATCATACAATTCTGTTGTTTTTCCTTATTTAAAAGTTTATTACATATCTCTATATATCCCTCTGCATAATTTACTTAAGGTTTGGATGAAGCTGCATTTTAAACAGCAGCTCATATGCCAATATTAAGGTCCGTATGGAGAGAGATCATGTAATTTTGAGCTTACATTTAGCCACTAAAACTGTCTAGGTTCCTTTTATTTGAAACTTTTTGCTACAAAAACCATTATTTTGTTATTTCAGAAGAAAATTACTTTCTGAAACTTGCTCTGCTACTGTCTCTTCTGGCATCCCCTAGCCCGCTAAATTGGGCACAATGAATACTTGGGAACCAGTAAAGAAAGAGCACAATAACAGTTTCCCTAATAACACAATCATGATGATTCTCAAGCATCAGAAATTAAATTTCAGAACAATAGATCACTGAACACAAATGTCAGGCCCATATCTATTCGGTAATATTGTTTTTTTTTCTTCACATTTGACATCTACTCCTTAAATTTTTTGCTTGAACTAGGAATGAGAAACAGAAATGAGAAACACATACTATGTCAATAACAATGTAAGGTATTTGGGAAATTTACTCCATAATGTTTGATAAAAACATTAATTTTGTCAGCAACTTTGGAAAATTATGCTCCTGACTAGTTCTAGTAGTTGTTACTAAGCATTATCATTAAGAGCTTATAATTATTTTTTTCACACTCATTTAAAGTTTCTATAAACATCCTATGAGAAAATAGTGATTTTTTTTAAAGAAACAAAGAAATGTAATGTATTCGGAATGAGAAACTATCCTTTGAAATCAGTGATTTGCAAAACAATAACAGTACTGGAATTTTAGTAACATTTTTTCTCGGACATTAACTATTATAGAATTAGGGATATGGATTTTCTAAAATATATCAAGCCAAAAAACCAAAAGAAAGAAAAATTAGAGAAAAGTGACTGACCATCCACACCACATGAAAACTTGCAGTAAAATGAAGATAGGAGCTGACATCATGGAACAGGCACGACTCGGTGTGCATATAAGTTGATCCTATTAATAACGGGCAAAGTAGCAAGCACAGGAAAAGGAAAGAAAACACAGAGAAGAAGACATACAAGATGAGATTTCATGCAGTTTGCTGGCAATTAGCAGTTAATGTGAGCCTTCATCCACAGCAGATTCAACAGTGACCATTGCAAATGAGCATTACCAAAGTACTCCACTGCTAAAGAAAACACGACACATTATTAGCACATACAAGCTACTGAGCAAGACCTGTACTTTCACACACAACTTGATATTCAGTTTACAGAAACTCCAATCATTGACAACTTTTGTTCTAGTCTAATATTTTAAATACCTTGAATAACAGCTATAACTTTCTAGGCTGAGAATATTTGAAGTCTAGTTTATTTTAACCATCTTTTGAACTTTCATTTATGAAAGGCAGTAATCGTTAATAAGTAAAGTTCCTCTAATGAATGAAAGTATAAATTGGGCTTAGAGAAAGAAAAAAAAAGCTTTAATTACAATATGTATCTACTTACCCTATAACAAAGGAAAGCACTTTTCACAGAGAAAACTGGGGTTGAGCAGCTAAAAATATTCACAATTTTAGTTCTATTCTCTAATACTGATTTGACTTCTTTGCTTCATTTTTATTACCTAATTTCATAATAAGTATCTATAGCACTACAATGTATTAATTTTGCTGGAATAAAATAGGCAAACCTATTCTAAATAAGAACCTCTAAAATACATATTAATTGGTAGATTTTTGGCTATGTTTCTAAAATAATTTATTATAATGTTCTAGGTTTGGATCTCACTTGTATGTACAAGTCACTTAATAAAAAATAACACTGAAAAACTATAGAGTAGAATAATAATCTATTTTAAGTCAGTTGAAATTGGGACAGATTTCATCAGAAAATATCCTTAATCTTTAGGTAACATTCAATAAGTATTCTTTGTAATATTCAATCAAATTAACATTAAGTAATTAACCTGGCCTGATTTTAAATAACAGAAAGCCAAATTAGCACAATTAAGAGGAATAGTACAAGCTAATATATGACTGAAACAGAACCCATGTAGAAAAAAAACATAGAACCATAATATAGAATAGCTATAGAATAAAATAAGAAGAAACAGAATAAAATGCTAAAAGAAAAGGACTAATATAAGTTTTATAGTAAAAGCAACATACCAGTTTTGAGGACTTGAATTTAACTATTTTAGAATTGGATTATATGTGAATAGACAATAAACATACCTTTAAGTAATATTTACTCCAAGCTACTATTCATTAGAAAGTCTGTGAATTATATTAGTGACCCTAGAGTATCAGCAAATCGATTAGAGTTGTGTTTGAAAGTACAAGGTCTGGGAGAAAGACAAAAGCATCAACTACTCAAGTTTATTCTAATCATAAATACTGAAGTAAAAACAAAAACAAAAACAAAAACTCTACCAGCAAGTACATCAAGTCCACGAGAAGAACTGTGGTTAAGACATTATATTTGAATTAAAATTTCAACTTATCTCCTTAACTTCTTAGAGAAAATGGTCATTAATTTATAGGATTTAATTCCAGAAAAAGAGTAGCCTTACCAGGATGTTGTTGTCAAAGCAGACATCAGGCCCTTTTCGGTATCTGGGCTGCTTAACCATATCGCAAGGGTCTGGACCATCAGCTAAAGAGACTTGTTAAGGAGAACGAAGTTGTTTTCGATATGATCACAGAAATTACAATGAAATACGTCTGATACCAAAAGAGAGCGGGGGATAGCCATATCATCACTCTCCCTGAACATAATCAATTTAAGAACTTGGAGATGTAAGAAATCATAAATTATTCCTTCTCCTCATAATGAACATGTAGCATAATCAGTTTTGACATGCACGCCAAATTTGGGGTGTAAGATCTATTTCTGGCTCTGTGGGGCTGACTCCAGTAATGTAATATTCTTCTCTTTATGAACAGGAATAAAATGACAAGTTTAAAATTCCTTTAGGATGGCTTTCTGTTCCAAACATCTCTAACACCAAAGGATACATGTCTGTTCAGCTTGCATGAGTAGCCGTGTGTCACAGGGACAAGTTCCTTTGCTCTCTACCATTATAAATATTAAGTTGGTATTCATAAGCTTTTCTACATGAAAGATTCTGCAAAATAAATGTTAGTGTATGAGATAAATATTATTTCAGGGAAAGATAAAATATTGCAAAAATCCTCACATATTACAAAAGAATTAATATGAACTACTGGAAAAAAACCATCACCATCATAAATAAAACAGAATGAGATTTTAAGAGAGCATTTTATTAGACAGGTTTCATTTAGAATAGATTTTTTTTGGGGGGGTCCGGTCGTGGGGCCTGAACTCTGGGCCTGGGCGTTGTCCCTCAGCTCTTCAGCTCAAGGCTAGCACTCTACCACTTGAGCCACAGCGCCACTTCTGGCTTTTTTTCTTTTTGCTTATGTGGTGCTGAGGAATCGAACCCAGAGCCTCATACATGCAAGGTAAGCGCTCTACCACTGAGCCACCTTCCCAGCCTAGAATAGATTTTATTAGCATGAACATGTTAAATCTTTTAAATGAACATTAAATTCAAAGGTAATACCTAAAACATCTCATATTGGAAGTTTTGAAGTACTAGTTCTTATCACACAATAATTTAGTTTTTGAAACTTACAAAAAAATATTCATGTCACATGTTCAAAGAAATTTTGACCTTTAAACACTAAAATTATATTAAAATTGCCTTATTTTTACCGATATGAAAGCTAAGACCAGAAAAGTGGCTGAGTATCTTGCCTAAGCTAAGGGCAGAATATAGATTATATCAATGGTGCTCAAAAAACTCTCTGAAAAGATTTGTGCAATATAATAAACATTATTCACATAGTGCCCTTGAGCACAGGTAATAGGACAAGTGTGATTGAGGCCCAAATTTTTAATTGAGTTAATTTCACTGTTAATTTACATAGGCATCTGTGGTTGCTAACTCTTGCAGTGGCTAGCACTGGTAAAGATAAAATCAAGCACTTTAAACTCCATCCTCAGTTTAACTACTTCCGTCTTCCTTTGTGAACCAGGATAAAATGTAAATATATAACTAAAATTTTTCTGTTAGACATTTTTTTAACAAAGGACTTTACTTCCTTTCCTCGCAAATGCAATGAAAGCAAGATGTCATGTAATATCATGGCTATATTTATCTTTACCTTACAGATTAATTTGCCTCTTTACAGACAGCTATCCCTGGAACTCAATTATTGTAAGATCAAAGGATTCTGAAATCATGAATGTATCTAACAAATATGCTCCAATCCCATATGTGGAACCCAGTCTGTTGTGCTCATCTCCAAATGAGAGGGTCTATTTTCTGAGACCATGTTTGACTTCTTCCCTTTCTTCCTGACTTGGACCACCTCGTTGGACATAGTACTTTGTAAAAGTAAATGACAAAATATACTTACTATGTCTATTAAATATTCATGACAGTTTTGGCTAACCATTTTTGTTGGAAAAAAAATGTTTTAACGATTATAGACTACTTTTCCAAATCCCCTAGCAACTGATTATTCCAGCATTTTCATGAGCTCGGATTATCTCACCTGCTCATATTTCTTCTTCTCACTGTTAACATTTTTTCTGGAATAACCTGCCCTGTGTCACTAATACCAGTGTCCAACTCTTCCTAAGCTGCGGTATGCTGTTTGCTTCCCTGATAGCCTGTTACTTAGAGTATCATTCTCTTCTCGAACTTTTGAACATCTCCTTTCTCATTGCCTTTCTTTTTTACCCCATTACAACCAATTAAATTTCCATCTCTTCCAAAATGCTAGAATTAATCCTGATTTTAGGAAAGGATAAATTTTCACAATTTCATCTCAAAATGACATTCAATTTTCCATGTTAGTCAAGAAGTAAAAATAAACAAAGCCACCTTCTTTAGCTATTAGTTTGTAAGTGTTAGAATTAATATAATTTTTAACTTTCTCAGAAAGGATTGTTATTTGTTTGTTTGTTTTCCAAAACTGAGATTTGGATTCTGGGCCTCATGTTGTTGCTTAGCTTTTTCACTCAAGCCTGGACCATCTACTCTTGAGCTACACCTCCAATTCTGGCTTTATGCTGATTGAGTGGATCAATAAGAGTCTCACAGACTTTTCTTTCTGGACTGATATCAAACCATAATATAGCAGACATAAGCCATTAACACTTAAGTAGAAAAATCTTACTATGGTTTATTTTAGTTGAAAGTGCATTAAAATATAACCAAATTTCTCTACATTCTGGCTAAAAAAAAGGGAAGCTCTGACTCCTTTGTCTATCTCCATGATTGTCAGTGATGATTATAGCATAGCAACGAATGCAATTTCCTAGTGACCTAAGACTAATCCAGACAGAAAGGAGAAAAGTACCTGGAGCAGTTTCCACAGTCTAATACACCACTAAGTGATTTGCTGTCATTGTCAAAGAAATACTGTGTTTGTTCAGTAATGCAGCTCTGCTTTGACAGCGAGGCAGAGAAGTCATCATCTTCCATCTCCACTGTGGAAAGAAAGCAAAGGTCACCATCATGAGTACTGTGGTCTGTTACTCTCCCCACCCCATCGTTCACTGGAGCAACTGGCTTGTTTACTGGGTAAATACCTTCACAGACCCTTGTTGATGTCCAATAAGTACCCAAAAGAATAAATTACAAGCCAGTACAAATGAGAAAAGCTTATGAAAAATTAGAACATAGCTGACAAAAATTTCAGCCTACCAGTGTTAGACAGATGATCTCTATCTCTTTGTCTCTCTTTCTAGGTACTCACACACAGGTTCTTTATGTGTAGAATATTCCCAAAGAAAGTGTTCATTGTTATTATGAAAATTAAAATATCTAAATATTTACCTACCTGCTTCAAGGAGCCGTGGAAAGGTCAAACTCAAGAGCAACTGCTGGAGAATAGACCTGAATGTTTAAAATGAGTAATTCATATAAATCTAGGAGTTTTTCTATATATATATATACATTATAATAAAATGAGTTGTTTCACAGAAACATGCCTCTAGAATCACAAGTTTTCTTTCCAACATTTTGGGAAAAATTAAAAGTTTACTAACAGAAAGTTTAGGAGCTGTGTGTGTGTGTGTGTGTGTGTGTGTGTGTGTGTGTGTGTGTGTGTGTGTGTGTGTGTGTGTGTGTGTGTGTGTGTTTGCACGTACAAGGGATTTTACAGTTTAATTTTCAGCTGGCTCTGTGCCATTTAAGCCATGCATCTAGTTTTGGCTTTTTGCAGGTTTATTGGAAATACAAATTTCTCAGACTTGTCTGCCTGAGGTAGCTTTGAAATCTTAATTCTCAGATCTCAACCTCTGAGTAGCTAGAATTATAGATGTGAGTCACAGGCTTCATACTAGGAACATTTTTATACATTATTTCCTAAATTATACAAAACAGTATAATTTTGTTTTAATCTGTAAAACAGTTAAGAAGTAAAAAGTATTTGGGACCAAAGGAGGGACTCCTTTCCCTATTACTAACAAAAGTAAAATGCTAACTTACCAGGCAGCTGCAGTGGCCCACCAGCCAATTTGTAATATGTCTGCTATGGATGGCTGCAAAATATAATAGGAAAGTCAGTCCAGTATATTAGCTATGCTAGAATGTGCTTTTGAGAGGAACTGATGCATCAGGGATTTTACTCACCACATATGCTGAGCGATGGCCTGCTCCTTGCTTTGGTGTAGTAACAGGATTACACACTGACTGATAATCATAAGATTTGTTAAAAGCATAAATTGATATATTAACTAGGTGTCTCATCAAGCTTGGATCAATTTCTCCAAAAAAGCGTCCAATCTGGTCAAAATAAATAAATAAATATATAAATTATGAGAGTTTCAAATTGAAAAAAAATACTAAGAAACCAAGAACCAAAAATAAAAATCATTAGAGCTCAAAAATAAAAGCAAATGATGTACCCTTATATGACAATATGAGAAATGAAAATGGCTCAGGTCTCTATCCTAGCCACTTTGGTTGTAGCATGGCCAGGGAAGATTTCAGCTAAGCCAAAGTTCTCATGACTCCTTCTTAACCAATAGGTCCCATCCCAGGAACATAGATAGTATAATGATGAGGATCATGAAAAAAGGAAAATACTATTCAAAACATAGTGAAAGAAAAATGAGCTGGAGGTGTGGTTCAGGTAATGAAGAACCTGCCTAGCAACTGCAAGGCCTAGAGTTCAATCAATCAAATAAAAATTAGAGCAGATACTCTCATTATTCCTTATGGTATTTGTTTATGAAAGAAATGGACCCAGATCAAGGAGTCACAATAAAATGTGTGTTACATAAGTAGAAAAGGGTTGATTGGCAAATGAAGAGACATAATACAGAAGGTAGCAAGTTGCAGGTATATAATATGATTATGCCTAGGAAATAAGATGGTTAATTCTACTGTACTGCATATTAGAAATTTGTAGAGAGTTCATTGCATGTACTCCTATAAATATAAGAATGAAAATCAAAAGCAAACACAAAAAGCCAAACTATTTTCCAGAATCTGAAACTATCTCCAAACAGGAGAGTGGGTTGAATTAAGTAGAAAAATGAATGAGTATATTATGATGAACTGGAAGAATTTCACTTTAACAAGAAACCAGTACCTATTTCAGTTCTAGCCATAAAAAAACAATATTTATTCAAAAGAAAGCCAGTGTTGAAACCTCTATGATTTTTTTTTAAAGAGAAGTCGGAACTGTAGATCCAAAAATGAACTTAGTTGGCAGCTAAGTTGAAATTTAGTTAAAATCCTGTTGATCACAATATCTTATGTACTGGAACCAGAAACTCAACCAGTCATACATTAAGTTAGATATTATATACTGAAAGATCTTTAATTTGCTATAATTTTATAAACATTTGAAGGAATGAAAATAACCTCATATCATGTTAAAATCCTTGGCTTAACTATTTATATCCAAAAGTAAAATCAAGTAACAAACACAAATAAAAGATTTAACATGCTTTTCTTAGTGGCTTACATTATATACAGCATTTTAAAATTTATTTTGTCATAGAAATAAAGTAACCCATCAACTTCTAAGACGTTTGAAGAGATTTTGTTTTAATGTACATCAGGGTTATATAACTTGGAAAACATACTTCTTGAATGACATTGCCCCATTTGTTAGGAAATGGAAAGACTTGGAAAAAATTATACTAAGTGAAGTAAGCCAGGCCCAAAGAAACATAGGTCCCATGGTTTCCCTTATTTGTAATAACTAGTATATGTCTAAGACAAGCAGAAAAGGTCAGATATGTTGATGTTAGGTGAAATGAACCCCAAGATAAGTATTCAAATGTTTTTTACTTTCATTCAATTGTTTCTAACATATTTATAAGATTATTTTTTTGTTGCTTTGTATGTCCCTCCCCCATGATATAACCCCTGCTTTCACTGTATTTGATGTTGGTATAATTTGTGGAGGGGAAGGGAAAAAACAAATCGTTTAAATAGGGATACAGGTGGACCCATTGCAACAATGAGATGTAAAAGATGCTATGTCGAAAACAAACTTTACAACTTTGGCTGTGGGGGGAGAGGGGAGATGGTTGGATGGGTGGGGTGGGATATGGGAAGGGTTAGGAAGGGGAAACAAAGGAGGAAGCAATGATACTTGATAAGAAATGTACTCATTATCTTGCCCATGTAATTGTAACTCCTCTGTACAGTATTTTCATAATAAAAAAATACTTCTTTCCTCCTTCAGTTACATACCTGATTAGTATAATCATCATGATTTGCCATCAAAAGAAACCCACCATCATCTAGAATCACACAATCCATTACCTGTTAAAATAAAAGTAGATTTTTAGGAAGAATATGGTATCTCATTATGATTAGGTTATCTATCTATCTATTCATATAAGGTATATGTTTAGGGAATTGTTATGAAATAAATTAAGGGCAAGTATCAATGTCAAAACTCCTTATCTTAATAATCTACCAATAGTCATATACTTAGGTTTTCCAATCAGTATGAATAAATCAGCAATAATCTTTTTTACAAGTTCTAAGTAATCTAAATGATCCAGAAAAATAGATAAACCAAAATGTTCAATAATTTACAATTATTTTAATGTTGAACATATGGTTATCATCCAAAACATATAAACATGTTAGTTACCATATTTGATATACTAGAAGAAAAAACAGCATAAAATTAATAACTTCTATATTTATGTATTTGAAACACACTGTTGAATGATAGGCAATTAAAGGCCAAAAAGTAAAACAAAATATGATCTGAAATCTAGAAAAACAAATCACACCCCATTTAAAATATATTACATGTTGGAAGCCAATTCAGTAACTGTTACCAAATAAAATTAAAATTTAAAGCACGCCATTCAAAGTTGGGAACATAATACACTATTTTCCTAAGTTGGAAGTAGTTTGCTTAAACCTTTGCTCTAAAGACAGCTGCCACCTTGCCTATGTAAGATAAGCAAGATATAAAAATTGTACAGGCAACTGGCTTATAATTTTGCCGAAGTGGAAGTAGTAGATGTGACCTGAGTCCATGACCTTCTTTGGAAGTAGCATACAGACACATAAATGGGCTTGAGTAGCTAATTGCATCACACTTTTTCAGTTAATTTATCCAACATTATTGTGATGATGATGCTAAGAATATCTTCAGTTTGTTTAATTTTGAACAAAGTTGGACCACATTTTTTGTTTCCATTTTCTTTTCCAATTTCATAAGCAAAAATAATCTTGTGTGTGTGTATGTGTGTGTGTGTGTGTGTGTGTGTGTGTGTGTGTGTGTGTGTGTGTGTGTGTGTGTGTGTGTGTGTGCACGAGCACGCTAGTACTGGAGCTTGAACTTGGGTACCTGGGAACCTTTCTGAGCATTTTTGCTCAAGGCTAGCATTCTACACTAAGCCACAGCTCCACTTGTGGCCTTTTGGAATTTAATTAAACATGAGTCTCAGATTTTTCCTGCCCAAGCTAGATTCAAACTGCAATCCTCAGATCTCAGACTCCTGAGTAGCTAGGATTACAGGTGTGATCAACCAGTGCCCAGCTCCAAGACAAGGTGATACTCAATACTTTCAAATGAAACTTTGTAATAAACTATGTTATATAAGGGCTCAGTTAAAATTATTTTCCAAAGCTATAGGGTAAACAACTTCAGAGAAAGTGTGAAACAACATAAAGGTAATTTTCACTGGAGACCAATCGGATGCTTTGTTAGAAAGTTCCCATTCAGAAATGGAGTTGGAGATAAATAAAAGAACAAAAGAACTTACTGTGATTGGAACTAAAGACAACATCATTTACATGAATATGACTATTTTTTTACCTTATCAAATGATGACTTATATTTTTTAAAAAGCTATTTGTTTTAGGACTTCAAATTAGATTAACCTCAAATCTATTAATTGGTTTACTTTTCCCTTATTTGAAGTTATAATTCTTAAATCTTTCTAATCATTGAAGGGATTTACCAAGGGATAATAACAAAAGAAAATATTGTAGTTTAATGTGTTTTAAAAGATTTTTCTTACATCACTGTTTCTTTTGCAGTCACATACTGGGCCAGCACACTGAAAAAAATATTATTTCAAAATTAAAGCATGCTAAATTTCAACTCTATTATATTAATTAGTAATACAGTATTCTAAAGCATTTGAAATAATTTATCAAACGTAACAGTGTCTAAGAAAAAAAGATACCAGTTTTGTGTTTAATATAAAAACTATCAACCAATATGTATCTAAACTAGATTGCTCATTTTCAAGTTAAAAATGTAAAATATTCTTCTATGCATTTATTGAATTAATGTTTAAAATAGAAACTTACATTTCAATGTATTAGCATTGCACATTTACCTTTCCAGTGTATAACACCCTTACCTTTTCACTAATTTTGAAGCTACTATGAATAGCATAAGAATTTCAAATATTATCTTACCGGATCCCTGATAGCAGTTTTGGTGAAATTCTCTATCCAGGAATTTACATCAATTTTAATTCCCACAACTAAAAAAAAAATGCAAATTAATTCAAAATCTTATTTTTTGAAATATCATATTTGCTATTAACAGCTTAAGTAATTTACAGAATTGAAAATAAATGTTGGATTGAATTTTTTTTTACAGAAATGTACTGGGGTAGTATTCTTTAAGAAATAATGCAAGTGGGGGGGGGGCGGGGAGGTTGGGTGGGGGGGTGGGGGGAGGATGGAAAGGGATGGGAAGGGGAAACAAAGGAGGAGGCTACAATGCTTGATAAGAAATGTACTCATTATCTTGCCCATGTAATTGTAACCCCTCTGTACAGTATTTTCACAACAAAAAAGATTGATATTAAAAAAATAATGCTAGTAGTACTTAAATTATTATCTAGCCAATTAATTTAAAAAATAGGAATTGATGGAAAAAACAAGGGATATATAATCTGAGTTCATTCTAATTGAGCTTTTAAAGAATTGGGCCAGTGAATCCAGTAAGTGATTAAAAAATGTATATTGAAAGAATAAATAGATCAGTGTGTTAGTTGGTAGGAGATGGGGGCAGATAGGTGCAGACCTGAGAAATAACAGATTAGGTAAATAAGAAATGAGTGATTGAGGGAGTGAAGGCACAAGTGAAAGATGAAGTCAATTCCATGTGTTAGACCACTGCCTTCCAAGGAAACAATCTCTATCTCCTCTTCCATCTGGCTTTCCTAATGACACACTCTTTTCTAAGCTATAAACAATACTGGATTGTATCCTGAAAAAAAATGCCTCATTTCTATCATTTGATTGTGATTGTATTCTCCCACTTTAGCACATATCCAATTCTCATCAATGAATGCTTATATTTTGTTCTGATTTGCTTGATTGATTTATTTTACCAACATTTTCCCCATGTTCTAAATAGCACATTTTTAATGCAACACTACCTAGTTCCCTTTGACACCATTGTGCCTAGTGTATAGATACAACATAATTAACCTTTTCTCTCTGTGATAGAAACTTACCTTTTATGTTAAATTATTACTTTTAGGTTTTCCCTTGGCCCATACTTTTGTGCATATATCTTTGAAAGGGGAAGAGACTTCTAGAGCAGAATGGCTAAGTCAATCCAAGATTTAATTTTTTATATTTAAATATTAAATATTACAGCAAATTGGTGTATATATTTTATCAAGCACATATACACATATACACTTCTTCGAAAAGTCATTAACTTTATAGTATCATTTTGATTTTAGTCCCAATTTCATTGGTAACTCATAATGTTATGTTCTTTTTGCAGACTTGTAAGTCTTTCAAGTTTATTTTGTTCGGAGTATTCTCATAAACTTTCTCATAAAAATGTATAGTCACATTTAATTTTAGTCACAGGTATGATAGCTATGCTTACCTGCAGGTTTAAGAAGCTTGCCTTGGATAGATATTTCTACAGCTTTGCTTACCATAATGCCTGACTCAAAGGGACCAGGCCCGCTTGCTAAAATAAAGAAACACAGATCAAGATCTATCATATTGTTGAACTTCTTTCTTTAGAGATGGTGTTCTGTTCATAAAGAGATGTGTGGCCTCTTCTTTGTCATTTCTTCCTTGTTTTACTAGTCTATTAGAAATGTCTCAGAAATGGTTTTGATTAATTTATTTGTGGGCATGAATTAAACATCATGGTTGCATCTAGTTCCACAATAAAATGTCTGTACATCAAATCTCAGCTCTGTAACCTTTGCTAACACATGGGGGAGGCTGCTAAAGAGAAAAGGGAAGGATGATCTTGGCTTCCTAAAGCTATCTTTACCTTGTATGTCCACAAACAAAGCTCTGAAATTCTCTGAGTTTCAGTTTCTTTATTTGCAAAAAGGAAAAGGAAAAATACCTATGCTCAAGCATGTTGAAAAAGCAAATTGGAAAGTTTAGAGAAAGAAACAGATAATATATTTTAAAATGTTTTTTTAATTTTCATAAATACCAAATTACTGAATTAATACTGAAAAATTCAGTTAATCAATTTGCTATACCTTATTTAATTCATTAAACAATTTTTTAATTTATTAGTTGTGATATGAGGAATTAACTACATATGTTTCTATTTATTATGCATGCCTGTTAGATATGCTAGCTATCCTTGTTGGATGACTTCTGGCTGTGTAACCATTTTAACCTCTTGAACTAAATAAATGTCTTTCCTGTTTTCCTGATATTTTGCATCTACCATATGATTTATAATGAATGACACTTGTGAGCAGTGAACATTAAATGTATTGATTTGGGGAGAGCAAGCAGTAGCAATGATTTGTTTTAAAAAGGAACTGAGAAAATGACTTCTACAGAATGAATACTTACTGTTAAAGATAGGAGCAGTGAACACATAGTTATCATTATCTAAGCTCCTTTTGTAGAAGCTTTCTTCATATGTTTCTGGGTTTTCTTGCCAATTTTCTCCAGCCCTAAGGAGGAAATAGCTCATAATTTGTATTCTTTAAACTATAAGATAACCTACTTTTCTCTTTGTGGACACATTGAGGTTGAGAAATGTGTCTACAACTCCAGTATGTCTAATGGAGTTAATGTTGATTGATAGTGTAAGTGACATGTATTCCTAAGCAATATATCAACATAACATTATATTAAGTATCAGAAAAACCTGACTCCTAGATTTACTGGTATTTTCTAGTCAGAAAATCATGGATAAGTCAGTTAAAAGGCTAATTAATAAAAAATAACCTTTGATGACTACTCTCCTCATTGCAAAGACAGTTCTTACGATAAACATAGAGAAGATGCATGAATAAACAGAGAAAATGGTAAGTGCCTCATTAACATTGTTGTAGATTACAAGCATGCTCACTGAACTCATTTAATTGTGTTTTTGGAGAAGTCATTTAAAACTCTTAAACTTTATAACAAATATATGACTGGCAACATTACCATTGAAAATGTTATTATATCCTGTGGCAAAAAGTGGAATATTGAGCTAATATAAACATTTCAAATGGATTTAATCTATCGACAATGATTGGCTTCTCTGAAGATGGCTTCCTTACATAACAATGTACCGATCCCTCGTACAAATCATTCCTGTGTCCTTTCTTTAATTTCTACATGTACTTTGAACTTACTCTTTGGGATAAACTCTGGTAACCCCACCATCCGTCACTACAAAGCGTGCTTTCACTCCCTTGCTGAAACAGAATACAGAAAGAAATTTTTGCTTGTTTTTTTAAATTAAACTTACGTTACATTACGTTAGGTGCTGGTGATATACCCTCCGTACCTCCCCCCCAAAAAATAAGTTTTTAGAATAATCAAGATAGAAATGCAAACTCATGTACTCAGAGTAAGTACTCAGAGGGAGTGTTCTAAAGGAATGTTATGTCATAGAAAATAAGGAGCTTCATTTTGAAAATCAAGTAGGAGTTAGCAGGAACCACAATGCAAACAAGACATCATTATCTATAGAGTAAAACATATTTATAGGGAGATTAGGGAAGAATACTGGTGTTAGGTGAAAGGAATACACAAGGCATAAGGGGAGAAAGAGGAGAATTTGCCAGGTGCTGGTGGCTCACGCCTATAATCCTAGCAACTCAGGAGGCTGAGATCTGAGGATCATGGGTCAAAGCCAGCCTGGGCAGAAAAGTCTGTGAGACTCTTATCTCCAGTTAACCAGCAGAAAAGCTTGAATTGGCAATGTGTTTCAAGTGGTAGAGTGCTCTCCTTGAGCTGAATAACTGAGGGACAGTGCCCAGGCCCAGAGCTCCACACTGGCCTCTCTTCCTCCCCCCCCCCCCAAAAAAAAGAGGAGAATTTCAAGTTTCAAATACAAGTTTCTAAAGAATGGCCCATTTATGATTGTTGACTTGGAAATCCACACTAGAGTCAGGGTCTAATTATGTAGTCTGCGCTGGCCTGAAATTCAGGATGCTCCTGACAGGGCTCCAAGTGCTAGTACCACACTTAGCTGAGGGTACCATCACTATCTTAAAATGAGTTATGCATTAGAAGATTGTGGCAGGTATGCTTCGCACAGAGAACAGACTGGAAGCAATAAAAACGTAATTACCCTTTTCTGTGATTTCTTAAAATGGGATTTTCAGGTGAAGATTATGAATAAGAAAACATTGTAAGGAGAAATAGCATTTAGTGACTGACTGGAAGAGGGATGGAGAAGAAGATGTCTTCTTAAGAATATGTATGCAAGATGCTACTATAAATCCAAGTAAATATTCAGAGTTTAATTTACTCCCTGTGATGTATAAAGTTGAGTAATGACAGATATTAGTACTGAAATATACTCTTAATTGAAAATGAAAATTGTCAACAATTGTGAAGTCATTTTCCTGAGAAATTATTATTAAAGGGAAATCACAAATTTTACATTTTGAAGCTTATTATCAAAAATTTCCCACAGAACAGCTAAAATGAAATGTACAGCACATATTTTTTAATTAATAGGAACACATACTCACATGTTTTTCTGCTTACTCCAATAATTCTGGACAAGTTCATTTGTAAAGCCTGCATCCAGCAAGACTCTATTAATCAGGTCTGTATTACCTAATACAGAAAGGGGGATATTTCCAGTTTATACTCACATATTTCAAAAATTCGAACAATAATGAAATAAATATCATTGCTGTTTTTAAAAATTAAGGTAGTAGATTACTTTAAACTTTAGTGAGAATTGTAATTTACCAATGGATTGAATACAATTTCTTTTGCAAACCAAAACAAACATGACTGTACTCCTTAAAGTATTTAGATCACAGATTTTATTCAACAATGCCTAGTTTCTACATAGTTTCAAATATTATTTGATTTTAAAAGATAAAAAATAATATGGCAAGAAATCTATAATATTTACCAGTGTCCAAAGCATATAAATGCCTTTTTTTTTTTTTACAGATGTGGGCTGTTTACTACAATTTCTAGTTCTTCACATGACTACATAGTCATCTCAACTGTTTCCTACTAAGTTTAAGGAGAAGCAAAGCACATGGTGAATGAAGGAACAAAACAGGTAAGTATGGATTTGACCTAAAGCACCTTGTTTAAACATATCTACACTTTTTTTAGGAACAAGAGACAGTGTGAAATTGATTGCAATTTCCAATATGTTCTGTAGTTTTATTTTATATGTCATGAGAAATAATTAGGATAAACTTATCTTGGAAAGGAGAATAAAGTTATTTCATAATTTTTATATCCAATTTAATGGAATAGCTAACAAATGGAATAGTTAAACAATTTTATTATTTCATTTGTAATGTTCTTACTTGATTTGCTTCTTTGATTGCAATTTTAAGATACAAAGTTCATTGTGATCAAAGTAGTTCAAACATAAAGATGATTGAATGATATTATGTTTGTTGTCTTTTGCATTACATCCATATAAAACTCATACAAATTGGAAGATATAAATACATTTATAAGATGTATCTGTTTTCTTCTATTTAACTGGAGCAATGTAATAAAAAAATCTTGAAAAGATCATTTAAAATTCAGTTTCCTAAATTTGAGAAGAGCTCTGGTGAGAATATTCTATTTGCATTTAACTTCATTCAAATATTGATTAATTCAAACTTTGAATCTCAATTAAGAATAAATGACATCTTTAAAACATAAAATCAAGGATCAGATGGTTTGAATATTAAAAATGATCAATTGGTTACATCTTACAATTATAATTCACAAAATAAACAAACCAACATACTAGTTTACTAATATGAAAATCATATAATATGAGAAGATCATATGAACAAAGACTTAATGGGTATGGATACAGCCATACAGAGGAAATTATTAAAAATTAACGCATACTTACATGATGGGTTGTTTGGTGTTTTTCTATCAATAAACTCATTGAAATTTAAAAGAAATTCAGTGTTATTGTCTGATAGTTTAAGATCACTGCAGTATTCTCTGGAAAAGAAAAACATATTTTATGAGGTTAGGATGTTTCCAGGGAATGTAGAATATAAGAAGCACTTTTTTTTTGGTTATACATGACCTTGCATGAACTTCTTGCTTATATGAATTTCTTTATCTCTATTAAAGCAGAATAACACTGGGTGCTGGTGGCTCATACCTGTAATCTTAGCTACTCAGGAAGCTGAGATCTGAGGATCACGGTTCAAAGCCAGCCTGGGCAGAAAAGTCTGTGAGACCCTTATCTCTAATTAACCACAAGAAAAACAGAGCTGGCGCTTCTCAAGTGGTAGAGTACTCTCCTTGAGCTGAAGAACTGAGGGACAGAGCCCAGGCCCAGAGTTCAAGCCCCACAACCAATCCCTGACTCCCTTCTCCCTCCCCCCACCCCCCCCCGCCAAAAAAAAAGCAGAATAACATGTCAGGAGTAGGTGAGGTAATTATAGGTAATCTATACTAAATGCCTAACAGCAGGACAGTTAGTGCTCAATACATATTAGGTTGTCTCATACACTTATCAATTATAAAGATTTCATAGTTTCATAAAGAAATTGAAATAAATGTAAAATATTCACTAGAATTTTTTACCCATTATATGTTAACATATTTTATTTTACTGAGATTTCTTTTTACTGGTACCTGGGAGGAGTCCTTTATGACACTGCCACACATGTATGTAATGCAGTCTATTAATCTCATCCCCATCTGTCTCCTTCATCCTCCTTCTCAGAACAGTTAAGCATGTCTCCACGTTCTACTTTCACCCAGACATATAAAGTATATACTCACATATTCTTCTTGAGAATTAGTATGTTTATAACTTGTGGGAGAATGTGGCATAGTTTTACATATTTGCAAAAAGTTTTCATTCCTGACTTGTACAAAATACAGATGAGTTATTCTCTGTATTCAGAGAACTATTTTGTTTTGGGACATTTAGAAAATATGAATCAGAATTCAGAAATTTGCTTATACAGAAATAAGAGTTACTCAGAATTTTATAAGTTCTCCTTAGGTTCTGAACAATGTGAAAAAAACACAAAAGCTTTCAGAAAATAATTTAGCTTAGATAAACAAGAATTACGTTCATTTTAAAACAGACTGACATGTGTTTGGGTCAAATGTTGATGAAATAAATAAAAATAAAGAACACTGAAGTTCTGAAGACTTTCAAATAATTTTAAGAACATGGAAATACGTTAAATACCTGGGCGCTCGTGGCTCACAGCTATAATCCTAGCTACTCAGTAGGCTGAGATTTGATAATCACAGTTCAAAACCAGCCCAGGCAAGACAGTCCCTGAGACTCCTATCTCCAATTAACCACCAGAAAACTGGACATGGCACTGTGGTTCAAATGGTAGAGAGCTTGCCTTGAGCTGAAGAGCTCAGGGATAATGCCCAGGCCCAGAGTTCAAGTACTACGACTAACAAAAAAAAAAAAAAAACAAAAAGGAAATAAGCTAAATATTATATTATCAGTGGAGAAAGGAGATTAAGTGGGAGAAGAATATAACCGAGTAAAAAGATGGTTAATATGTAAAATTTTATGAGACAACAAATTATATTACAATGCATTTTCCACCCAGTGCCACTGGCTCATGCCTGTCATCATAGCTACTCAGGAGTCTGAGCTTTGACAACTGTGGTACAAAGCCAGTCTGGGCAGGAAAGCCTGTGAGACTGTTTTCTTCAATAAACCAACAAAAAAGCTGGAAGTAGAGCTATGGATCAAATGGTGGCCTTAAGCAAAAAAATCTCAGGGAATGTCTCCAGGCCCTGAAATCCAGCCCCAGGACTGGCATAAAAATATCATAAAATAAAATCTATTTTTTCAGAAGGCTAATCTCATTATGAGATTAAACATCAAACATTAATTATGGGATTAAACATTATGAAACCAAATATTCCAGACATCTGTATAAATACACATATGCATACATATATATGATGATACATACTTATCTATGTATACCTGCTTGTACATAGAATATACATATATACATTATATAAGGTACATTTGAATGTGTGTTCACACACAATCAATTGTAAATATAAAAATGTCCTGTATATGTGTGTGCCACAGAAATCAAAGCCTACATCTGTCTTATTTATCATTGCAAAAATGACTTAGCATATTATCTGGAACACAGAGCTCAGCAAATATTAAGATGAATATACAGCCCACTTGTCCTGTTTTAAATTCATCTTCACTTCAATTTTATACTCTGACATAGAACTAGTCAAGGACAGCCTTATCTGAATTGAGAACTTTTTTTGAAAGCTTTACCCAGCAATTCAAGTTTCAACAAAGAACAACAAAATCAAACCAACCTTGGTGCTAAAAATGTGTAGCCAGATTCTTCAAAATTATCTGGCTTCAGGGTTTCTGAGTCTGTGAAGACAATGTTACAGTATTAGATAATCAATACAGAATATATCATCTAAGAGAGAGTCTATGACAATGTGAAAACATTAGAAAGAGTACCTAGTAAGAAAAATTAAAACTAGACTACTTACATCCTAAAGTTGAAACAAACAAACAAACAACAACAACAACAAAAGAACTGTAAAGGTCCTCAATGCTTCCCAATATAATAATAAAATTATACTAAAGATTAACTTCATTATTACAACAGATATAGCTGATAAAACATTTTCCATTTACTAGCCCTACAAATAATTGTTTAGAAAAAGAGATTAATATCTACAAAACATGAGGCATTACATCTAAAATATCCATAGAAAAGAGTATACTAGAATTATAAAGAACATGATTTTAATAAACTTTTGATTGCACTTAATGAATTAATAACATTCTTTATATTAGATTGATAGAATCTTCAATGTGAATTGAGTTGCATATGAAAATACAAGTATATTTTTCCCTCATTTTTGCTGCTTATGTTTGAGTGCTCATGGAGGAAAACCCAGCAAATGAGAAGCACAGAGGGTAAGATCCAATAGGAATGGAAATATCAGTGGAAATGTCAAATGTACTAAACAGAAAGAAATTGAGCAACAAGAAAATACTTGCCCTTCATTTTTCCCTTTTTTGCTGTAAATCCATCAGAAAGAGAAAGCAGGGAAACAAAAAAAAGAGGGTAAAGCGAAGGGGGGTCACAAACAATATTTTATTCAATGCCTTTCTTGAATAAAAATATTGTGCATAGATCAAAGGTTCATTTATGTACAGTTGTAGTCTGGAAAGAAAGACACATAGTTTTGAAGGCTGGGAGGTATGTCTGTCGATTTTACTAGAATACCCTCACTACTAAAGTTATTTCAAATGTCTGTTTGGCAAAGCAGCTAAGGCAGCTAAAATACTAAGGACGTCAACCTATGAACTAACAGAATAACGTACCAATCACCAGAGACTCACTACTCATCCCCTCCTTTACCAAGTAAAGTATTAGCTCATGCAAAATTGCAGCTTGTTAAAGGACCATCATATCTGTTATATGAAAGTACAAATTTAAGTGTATAGCTTATATTGTGATAGGTACAGTAGGTCTGCAAAACAACGACAACAAAAATCCTGACAGAAATGAAGGAAACTAAATTTACTTTGAAGTCGGATATAAAAAAATATCAGATATGGATTTTTAATTTAGTCCTAACAGAAAAATTTTAGACTGTTAATTTTAATATCCTTTTGTTCAAAGGATATGATGGTCATTTTACTTTACTAAATCTAGGTCCCCCAAAACAAAATAAGTATTAACAGCTTGAAATATGCACTAGTGTTTTAATAATTACTCCACATTCCACATGATGCTTAAAAAGAAACTAATCCATTTGAGTTACTGAGACATTAATTTGATTATGGAAAGAAGTTAATTGCCAAGCACAATATCATTCTGGCCAAATGCACAAAGGAAAAAAAAAGAAGAAAAGGAAAGATAAGAAAAGGAAAAGCTTTACTTGCACAGTGCCATGAATAGAAACCATGTTGATAATTAGCATTTAAAACATTTCACACCAGTTAGCACACCCTTAAGATGACAGTGACAGAGGACACAGCATTGCAATGATTCTACAAGCACATCGCAAGGCAGGGAAGGGTGATGGGGACTGCCAGTGAGACTGGAGTACCTGCTTATATTCTATCCATATAGAATATTTCTTGTTCCTTGCATGTTTGGAATGGGTTAGAATCATTGCTGTATATTTGTTAACAGCAGCACCTACTAAAATGTGTAAGCCTTGAGTATTCTAGAATGTAGACGTATTTAAACATCTGAGACTAAGAGATAACAAAGAGACCCTCAAGTTGCTTTCACAGTACTTACATCTGGCCTGAGTTATTGTCTCTTCTATTTTGGCTTTTATATAGTAAAAACTGTAGGTTGGTAATACCAAGGCCAAACTGCAATAGAAACAAGAGAAGCATAAACACAAACAAACAAAAATGAAACATAACTTAAAAAAAAAAAAGACACATCAAGATCATGGGAAAATCCAAAGGTCTTCCTCATAGGAAGGAAAGTAGATACTTCTTTGGCAAGAAAATGCATTCCGCAAATAGAGTACTTAATTAGGTTCTTGCCATGTAGTCATATAGCCCTCTAAAGGGTAGAGGATCAAGAAACATGGAAAATAAGCTACCTACTGCAGTCATAAGTTATCTAAGGAAAGCTTTTGATTCCCTACTATCCTCCTGAATGCTTTACACTATTAATATTGTCAAAAAAGAATACCATTAGCTATACATATATATTTAAGCAAACATGTCATACCACTTTGGATACTCTCTCATTAATATATGGTCTATATTTTTCAAAGAAAAATCATAAATGGAGAAGTATTATTGTTAGTATTTCACTGTTGCATACAGACATTGGGAATGTATTCTTTTGAGGGATTAAATGCCTACTATTTTAAAACTCTGATTCTTAGTCAAGTTCCCTCCTGTCTTCTGACAGGCAAATTCAGATATTTTATAGCATTAGTGTAGGGATTATCTCTGTGTTTCATTGCCTCTTACACAATTGCAAGAATAGTTGTACAAATGATTTAGTGTGCATATCCCATACGATTAAGTAGATTTATTATATACAACAGGAAATATATCTTCAGCTTCATAGTTTACAAAGCCCATGGGGTTAATCTATCTCCAGCTAGATGTCCTAAATAGAAGAGCATTTGAGTGCAAATCTTAGAACAAACTCAGAACAGGTTAGAAAACAAAGATTTCTAAGCATGCCTGTCATTATATCTAACACCTTAATAATTGGTTAAAATAAAAAGCTGCAAAGCAGATAACCTTACTTATTATGAAATGTCTAATTAATAAGACTTGTGATGTTTAGAACTGTTAAACAATCCAGTAGTCCCCTGATAATCCAACTCTATGCTAACCATATGTAATATGTAACATATAAAATGTAATCTTTCACAATGGCTAAAACTCAAAGGAGACACAACTAATGATCCTATATCCTCATTTGCAGTTGCAAATGACCTTTCCTACCCCAAAATTAGAAGAAAGCTACCGTGAAAAAAAAGCTACTGTGTGAAAAATATGACCATAGTTCTAAGATATCCAATGCAATTTCTTACAAAAAGATTCTTGACATTGCCAATTGTGTCACTGGACATTCACTTTCACGATTTCCCGCAAATAGTATTGGCTTGGGGGGAAAGATGTGCATTTGTAGGCATTTTGTTGTTCTAAGACATTTTGTAAATCATTTAGCTCATTCAAACCTCTGTATTCCAAGCTTCGAGGAGAGAAATCTAACATAGAGTCTTATTATATGCTATATAGACATGGACAATATAAACTAAGATAGATTATACATGTTCAGATTTTCCTTTTTAGGACTATAAATGGTAAATGAAAATATAATGATAAGAAAGGCAAGGTTTACTTGTTAAAATTTAATTATGCAGAAAAGATAGCAAAATGAGTCAAGGCTTGTTACCTCCAATTCCCAAAACTTTTACAATCATTAAGTAATTCATAGACTTTCCTTATGGGAAAAGGTCAGGGAAATAAAATGTTATGTAGAGTTAATGAAAATTTCTGCAATTTTTTATCGATAACTTCAAGTGGAAGCAGAAGGAAGAATTAAAATAAGCAATGCAATCAGTCTGAAAGCAAGATGACCTTTCACAATTCACTTGCCATTTATAAAATGGAGAGCAGAATTACTGAGCATTTGAAGACTGTCTCCTACAAATTTCTCTAGGGAAATTAGGGCATTTTTATTGCTCCATTGCCATTTATTGCTAAGAGAAACTTATAGTTAAAACTGATAACATTCTATTGTGTGAATGAGACACTGTCACTATGTGGGTTACATCTCATGGATCACACACACAAAGAAGTTTGGAAGCCCATGAGGAATACAATAGAAGCATTAAGACTGGGATATCAAAATCACATTGTACTGGCCTATATGACTGATGTTATTCATTGCCACAACCATTCAAAAGAAAAACGGCTATACTTATTTTTCAACGAAAGCCTACATTTGTTTCTTTCATATATTACCAAGTAGGACACAGTCTCAGCATATGAAATATTGTCTTTTCTTTCCATATAAAATTAATATATGAAGACTGATTTATTTCCTATTAGAGGCAAGTGTAATAAAGTGGATGGTTAGATGGTTGAGCCCATACAAGGTTTCTGTGACTCACGTAAGTATAGTCAATTAGGTTAAATGGACATAGTCTAATTTTCAACTCCATTATTTATTTCCATCAAAGTAAGCTCTTCATTAAAAGAGAGAAAATATTGAATCAAATGATTTGTTATGGTATTTAAAAATACAGTACCCAAGATTGATCAAGGTTTTAGATGACAGAAACCAGTTGTCTGAAATTTGATATCACCTTCAGTCCAAATGTATTTTTTCCTTGAGGTTAAATATTAAATTTTGTTCCAATTACTATTTGCGAATTTATTTGTGAAGATATTCAAGGAAATAATTATAATGGGACTAGAACTAGTTTAAGGATTTCAAAGCTAGAAACTTGGGAAGGGAAGGTGTGAGGAAAATATATGATGTGAGAAAGGTGAATCTCTTCAGAAAACAGTGAAATATGCATTGACAGAAATACCAGATCTGACAGGGCAGACAGGCGAGGCTAGGAATGTGTGATGTACATATCAGCTTTGGAAGTACTAATTTAATGTCTGCTAATAAGAAGCAATATTAAACTTGAAAAGCCACAACAATCTTGGCAACACTGTGGATATCATTTTGTGCATAAGGTAAAGAGTTTGATAATGTAAATTTTAAGACAATAAAAACACAATAAAATATAATGGAGTAGTTTAAACAGCTCCCAGACAGCCTTATGATGTCAAAAGAATCACCTCACACCTTCCTCATTTTCAAGGTCAAATAATGAAGTGTTTCTAATGCAGATTTTATTTATCTAAGCAACTAAGGCAAGTGCACATATCCACATTGTGCACACAATACTTTTTCTTTGAATTATCAAATCTTTAAAGGCCAAAGGTTTTCAGACTTTCTCTTTTTTCATATGTCATGACAGGTGTATCCAAAAACTGAAAGGTGACAATAATAAAAAAAATACATAAAGGAAGGAGAATAAGACATCCACAAAGATTGCAGAAATATATAGAAATACCTATGTAAAAGTTAGAGCTAGGAATTAATAGATGTTGAATATTTAAAATAGTCCTTCTGGCATTTCTAACTAAATTCTGGAGCTGAAGGAAGTGAAGAACTATCATGTAGAGTAGCATGATGTCAAGACTTTACCATCTCCTCTTGGAGACAAGTTCTGGCATTTCTAATTAAATCCTGGACCTGAAGGAAGTGAAGAACTATTATGTAGAATAGCATGATGTCAAGTCTTTACCATCTCCTCTTGGAGACAAGTCCTGTGGTAACAACAAAGTGCAGGTGTCCCCAACTTTCTAGTCTTCCCCTCTCCCACACCACTACTAAGTTATATGTGTCCAACAGAGTCAGGAGGAAGGAGCAAAAGAAAAAGAACCTATCCATTTCAATAATAGTCATCACATGTAAGCCTAAAACATCTCGGTTCATTGTTGCTGCCAAAGTTTTGGACATCATTGTATAATTTGACAAGATCAAGAAGATTAGAAACTCATTCAATATAAAAATTCTCAAATTCTTCAAATTAAACACTTTCAATTCTATATAGTTTTATATTGATCCTATTGTATGTTAGAAGTTAGTAATTCTTAGAAGCTGGTAATGAAGACATGAATGAAGTAGGGAACATCCCCTGCTCTATTAATAAAAAAAAAAAAGGTAAATAATAGAAATAAATCTCTAAATAGGTGAAGTGTGTTGTGGATAAGGTAAAATGACAAATCGTGGTAGGTGTTATAGAAAATACAAAGTAGAGGAGAGAGACAGGGAATATAGTGAGGTACTTACTATTTGAATGAAATGATTAGAAAAGGCCTTTATAAGGTGACAAAAAGAAGCCAAGCACCCATGGCTCATGCCTGTAATCCTAGATAGTCAGGAGGCTGAAAGCTGAGGATCATGGTTCAAAGCCAGCCCAGGCAGAAAAGTCTGTGAGACTCTTATCTCCAATAAACCACTCAGAAAACCGGAAGTGGCGCTGTGGCTCAAGTGGTAGAGTGGTAGCCTTAAGCTGAAGAGCTGAAGGACGGTGCCCAGGCTCAGAGTTCAAGTCCCACGACTGACCCTTCCCCACTACCCCCCCCCAAAAAAAAGAAAACAAAAAGCACATAAAAGCATGAAAAAGATGAGGATATGAGTATTGGAAATTCATTATAGAGAGAAATGACTTCAGGTTCAGAGATCCTGAGGCTGAGTAGTAGCAGTGTTTATAAAGACTGGAAAAGAGCATGATATAGTTAACCAGAAGGTATCCGTGAAAGATTTGAGGGGCAAAAGTATGAACAACATTGATCAATGTGAATGTAGGAGACTGCAGGGAGAGGGGGAAAAGAGGGAGGAAGAGAAGGAAGACGAGAAGGAAGGAGAGAGAGAGAGAGAGGAGACAGATACAGAGACCATACAAAGACAGCTTATATTCATATGAATCTCAGAGTTTTGAAAAGTCAGAACCACAGGGAAAGCAGTGAGCTTTCTTTATACTCAAGAAAGTAAAGGAGAAGCTCAACAAATTTGAAGAAACAATATTTTGAAGAAAGATTATTGAATATTAGGGCTGTCCAGTTTTCCAAGGCCCAGCCAACGAGAGGGATCAGGACGTCACTGAACAGCTATTTTGTGTGGGTAAATAAATGAGAGCAACTATACATTTTATGTCAAATACCATGTCAAGAAAATACACTTTAACTTTTTGTCAATTTGCAACTCAAATGTAATGTAAGGGAAATGAGTTAAAAGTGACTTAAGCTTAAAAATTTAGTCAGAGGAAGTAGTAAGTTCAAACTATTATAAAGATTTTACAAAATTTTATTACTTAGATAATCATTCAAAGTATGTGGATTTATGTCACATATATTTCTGTTTCTAAATTTTATATTGTTATCTTTTTTTCCCCATCTTTATGTCCTATAAATAACACTCCAGTAATTTTTGAACTCTTGGCCTGGATTGTGCCCCTGAGCTTCTTTGGTTCAAGGCTAGGGCTCTACATTTTGAGCCACAGCAACACTTCAGGTTTTTTGGTAACTAATTTGAGATAAGAGTTTCACAGTCTGTTCTATCCAGGCTGATTTTAACCTCGACCCCCAAGCTCAGCCCCTGAGTAGGATTACAGGCATGAGTCACCAGTACCCCACTAATGTTCTCTAATGAGCATTATATTGAAAACAGGTTATGAAAATACAAAGACAACATCTAACCGTTAAAAATTGTCTACTGAGGATAAGAAGCCAATAAGCTCGTTAATATCATTAATTACCTGTAGTCTGTGCCATTGACTGGTGTCCATGTGTATGTCCTGTTTCCTTTGTCAATATATCTCTAGAAAAAAATAGTTTGGCATAGTTATTAGCACCTTCACATGTATTCATATTTATCTGCATAATTTTCTATGAAGAGTAGAGCTATTTTATAACAGATTATTATTAACAATTTTGTTTCTGGTACAGGGATTTGAACTCAGGGCCCTACACCTTGGCATTTTTGCTCATGTTGGTGCTCTACCACTTAAGCCACACCTCTAGTCTGTAATAACATCTTATAAATCTTGTGATCCATCAGTACTTATACACTACTTATACACAAATAAATGATATATTCTATATACTTATTGTGTTACATATATATATGAAATAAAATTGTAGAACACACTAAGTACACAAATGATGACACTTTCACCCATATTTTCATTTTAATAGCATGACTTAGTTGTAAAGAGGAGTTTCATTTTGTTACATCCATATATGCATACAATGCTCCTTAAACAGACTTGTCCCTCCATCATTCTCCCTTTCCTCCCTTCTGTAAGCAGTTTCAACATGCTTCATCGTTCTATTTTCACAGGTGTGCCTAAAATATTTTGGCTACAATTATCTCCCTTCTCCTTCTCCATTTGTCTCCTCTTTCTACTAATATTCTGCACTCTGACAAGACCTGCTTTATATATGAATCATTCATTTTTTTTGTACACACTAATTGTTCAAAGAAATTTTGATAGTATTCACAAATACATATATAATGTTTGTGAAAGATACACAACTCATCAGGATAAAATCTTAATATTCATTCCAAAAGCTTGAAAGCAACATTTCCTGAAAACATTAATAATGAAATAAGACTATAAAATATGGGACAAGGCTCAAATATTTCCATATTTGCATATATGTAAAAGCAAATGATTATAGCAGCAAATGATTATGATTGGCATATTACTGTTAAACCACTATTGACATTCTGATGACAATTATAACAAGCTAGTTAGTGTCACTGATGGTTAGACAAACATTAGATCTCCTAGGAAAAAGAAGCCCAGAGTTAAAGAACTTCATGAATATAGAACCTTTCTTCTATTTGATAGCAAATAAGATTTTTTTTACATTATCCATATTATCACCCTCACCACTATAACATTACAGAAGTGTTACTCAGAATTAGTCACTTTGTTCAGTACCTTACTGTTATGTCTTATTTATTACAACAGCTAGAGTAGATATTATTTCCCATAACTTGCTGACAAAGAAATAAGCCTTAAAGTAGAGGTAAGGTACTTAAATTTGCAAGGTAAAGAAAAACATACCAAATACACAGAATTTGTTGTTGTTTTGCTTTGGCTTTATGATTTTTATTTGTTGTTGTTGTTTAGACAATGCTGAGGATCAAGTTTTGGGGTTCACAAACACTGGGCAATTACTCTGTTAATAATCCACAATCCAGTTCATTAAATCGATTTTTATGACATAATTTTGCTCCTGTACAACAAATACCTGTATGGCCATGTATGTGATTATGTGCATGCATTTGGGTAAGTGTGTGTTTCTGTGCTGAATTGAAAGGATATAGGCAAATTGATTAAGAGGTTTATGATCTAATAAACAATAAAATTTAAAAGACAATGTTTGTATATTTACTACTATTCATAATAAAACATGACAAACTAGTGTTGTCCAACAGGTTAAAAATACTAAATTTAGAAATAAAATATTAAATAATTTTCTCAATTTTTGTAACAGAAATCATAATCTTTTTTCTGTTTGAGTCATAAGAAAGCAAATAAATAAGTAATTTTAAACATATTTTATACTTAGTTTCTTAAATCCAGAAATTTATTTTTCCATTCTTAGTAAATTTGACAAGATGGCTTTCTGAGGAAATTTTAAATCACAAGCAATTACAGTGCTTTTGTTTTTGTTTTTGGTGCCAGTCTTGGGGCTTGAACTCAGGGCCTGGATGGGGTCTCTAAGTATTTTTGGTTCAAGGCTAGCACTCTATTGCTTAACCACAGATTCATTTCCATCTTTTTTTTTGCGGGGGTAGTTTATTGGAGACAAGAGTTTTGGGGCTGGGAAGGTGGCTCTGGGGCTGGGAAGGTGGCTCAGTGGTAGAGCGCTTGCCTTGAATGCATGAGGCCCTGGGTTTGACTCCTCAGCACCACATAAGCAGAAAAAAAAAAAAAGCCAGAAGTGGCACTGTGGCTCAAGTGGTAGAGTGCTAGCCTTGAGCTGAAGAGCTGAGGGACAGAGGCCAGGCCCAGAGTTCACGCCCCACGACAGGAAACCACCCCCCCCCCCGGAAAAAAAAAAAGTTTCATGGACTTTCCTGCTTGCATTGGCTTCAAACTGTGATTCTTAGATCTCAGCCTCCTCAGTTGTTAAGATTATTGTCATGAGCTAACATTGTGAGGTAGAGGCGATATTTTAATAAAATAATTATGTACATGTTTTTTGTTTTCTGGAAATAGCAGAGGTTATGTTTCCTAGGCCCATCTTAGAGAATGATCTTCTAAAGAGTTAGAGAGGAAAATATATGTCTAAAAAAGTAAAGGATGTTGCTGGGCATTTGTGTCTCACATCTATAATTCTAGCTGCTTAGGAGGCTGGTAATGGGAGGAATGAGTTTGAGGCCAGTCTAGGCCGTAAAGTTCATCAGACTCCTTCTCAATGTGTAGTTGGGCTCAGGGCAAGCACTTGTCTTCCCAGGATGCATGGAATGCTGAGACTGTGTGGATAAAGACTGCAGGCTAGCCCAGGCAGAAAGATCACAAAACTCCATCTCTGTGATCCCAATGATGAAGCAAAGCCTAAAAGTAGGCAGATCATGGCTCAAGTACATGCTGATGAAAAGCAATTCCTACCTCAAAATAATCAATTAACATACACACACACACACACACACACACACACACACACACACACATAGTGGCTCAAGTAGTACAGTTTCAGCTTAAGTAAACATAATACCCTGAGTTCAAATATTTTTACTGCTCTCCACCACAGAAAAAGATTTTAAGACAAAATATATGAATTATGTATAAAAACTTGAACTTCCAGGCACAAAAGTTTGTGAGTTTTCTAGAGTTTTGGACCATTTCAAATAAGCAAATATCTGTTTTGATTTTCTATATGACTGAAGATGGACAGGTATCTGCTCATTTATAAGTATCTCTGGAGTATTGAGCAATGGAAGTTTATTATAGACCTCAGTGGTTATTCAGAGTATGGTTTGGTTGTTCATGAATTTCAGATTTACTAGTAGAATAATACGGTACATTGCTGGATGCTGGTGGCTCATGGCTGTAATCCTAGCTACTTAGAAGGCTGAGATCTGAGGATTGTGATTCAAAGCCAGCCCAGCAGGAAAGTCCCTGAGACTCTAATCTCCAATTAGCCACCAGAAAACTGGAAGTGGTGCTGTGGTTCACGTAGTAGGGTGCTAGCCTTGAGCTGAAGAGTTGAGAGATAGCACCCAGGCCCAGAGTTCAAGAACCACAACCAACAAAAAGAAAAGAAAAGAAAAGAAAAGTAAGGCACATAAACAGTGAAAAGAGATAAATCAAGCCAGAAAAATTAAAACAAAAACCTAAAATGTGGACTATAATAATTAGAATATCTACACATGTGATTCAGCTTAATACAGGTATTAAATGTAACCTTAAATTTTTCATTATTTTGATTGTAATCCAGTCTCTTTTGCATGCTAGACAAGGCACATTTCACTAAGCCACATTCTCAACCCAATGTCTTAAATATGGTTTATAGTCATAAACCATCTAGCTAGGCATAAAACACAGCTTTCAGATATGGTTTTTAAAGAGCATATTGTTAATGCTATAGGAATACATTGAAATGCCTAAACAACTTTATTTCAAAAATGTAAATAGTTAAAAATATCTTGGCCACATATTGATGGCTTATGGGAATAATTCTAACTACTCAGGAGGCTGTGATGCAGAGGATCAAGGTTCAAAGCCAACCACAAAAGAAAAGTCCTTGAAACTTCATCTCCCAAATAAGAAGAAGCAGAGCTGGAAGGCATGGCTCAAATATTAAAAGGTCAGCCAAGGTAGCATCTGACCCAGAGTTAGAGCACAATACCAGAAAATAAAAATCCAAATGAAATCCTCCAGTTAAAGAAGTACCTTGAGAAATAAGGGAATTGTGTTATTAAAGACATCCCTATTTATAAGAAAAGGCTAGAGTAATAGAAAGTTAGATTACCAACATCAACCATTTTTTATACACAATTACAAGAATAAGCCTGAATTAATTCTTACCTCATCTTGAGATTTAACCAGAGTTCTGAAGGTTTTTTCTCCACTCTCCCCATCTATCATCTTATTTCGAATCTAAAGGAGAATGAGTAATTAGTTTAATTCACTAATTTGAAACATTACTATCAAAAGAGTAATCACTTGTCATTTGGCTGGCAATATTTAAGTGAAAGTAGCCACAAAATTGTAACCCCCCTTCTACAGCCAATCAAAATCCAGAAAAATACTCACTGAATTAGAAATAATATGTATTTACAAAACTAACAATATGGCATAGCTCATATGTCTATTTCACTCAAATAACCAAGTTCATGTGAGAAAGTATAATTATTTCTCATTATTTTTACTTATTATAACTAGTACCTCCTAAAAGTATAGGAGACAGAATTTTGAAGACCTATGAAGATTTAATTGATTACAATTCAATTTACTTAGGGCAGTCTCCCAAAACCTTAAAAATGATCAAGTCACATACATTCACAGAATATCCCAGTCCTACTGGGAAATTCTCAGAATTTCCTTTAACTTCTTTTTCATTTTGTATAACATTAATGTTTCATATTGGAGGTTTTGGAGTATACATAAGTGAAAAAATGGTGTGATGAAAGACATCATTTACATTTGAAGAATATTTGATGAATCTACCTTGGTTAAAATATTTCACATCTGAAAGTGAAGAGCAGATAATAAAAGTTCCTTGTGTAAGTTGAATGTCCATTCTGAGTTGCTCAAAAACAACAGAATTTTTTACAAACCAGGCCCTTTTCTAAATTCTTAATGTTATTTTATTCAGTCAATATGTTGCTTGACAGTTGAAAAATGAGACTAGAGGTGCTATTTGGATTATGATGATGACTCAATGGTAGTAAAAGGAAAGACACCAATCTCTTTACCATGGGACTTGATCTCACATCATTATGCCAAATATTTTACAACAAATATTCTTTAATCAACTAAAACACTCCAGTACTCTGCTGATAAAAAAATTAACTCATCTGGCTGTATGATGAAGTAAATGTATAAATCAAGTATAAATGTAAATATGCTGTAATGAGTTATAATAAAAGAAATATGAAGCTGAGTGCCTGTGGCTTATGTAAATAATCCTAGCAACTCAGGAGAATAAGATCTGAGGGCAGTAGCTAGAAGCCAGCCTGGGCAGTAAAGTGCCTGGGAGTCTTATCTTGAATAACCAACCAAAGTTGGAACTGTGGCTCCTAGGGTACTAGCCTTAAGCAACCTAAGGAACGGTACCTAGGCCCTAAGTTCAAGCCTAATAGTGGCACAGAAGAAGAGAAAGCAAAGAAATAGAAATAGGGTAATCTACAAAGGTAAAAGAAACAAATAATCCAGCAGAACAATACTAAAAGTCTGTGATCTAGAAAGTAAAGGCCTGGCTCTGCTGCTTACTCTCTGAGTAGGTATAGATTATTTATCTTCTTTGTGTTTCAAACATGGCCTTTGGACAACCAACATAATATTAATAATGATAATAACATTTCATAGGCCCTTGACATCCATTTAATAAGTTATCTTCATTATTAAAATAATTATTTTTATGATAACTAAAGGTCCTCAGAGGAGATGACATGTAACTATGTCTTCAAAATATAGTAGACATTTGCTTTCAAAGTGTCCTCAGGCATTACAGCTTCTTTCCCAGTTTACTCTCCTGTCACTTGATTGGATGGTTAGATCCCCTCAAACTCCTCTCAAATTCACAGCATCATTAAGCTCTACTTTTTTTTTTATTAAAATGTATTTTTTTGCATTGAAAGAGTTACGCTCTATCTAAAACAGTTAATTTTTATCTTTAAGTAGTTTTCTACAAAGGTTTCAATTCAACATTTCAGTCTGTGAGTAAAAACAAGCGTTACCACTTCCAGCATGTTCTTACATTTCTCCCAACCTAATTGCCCCTCAAGTGACCTTGTTCCATATTCACGTATGTACATGGAATATTATGACTGCATTTGCCTACCCTGCCTCTCTCCATTCATTTCTCTTTCCTCTTCACCTCATCTACCCTTGACAAAACATGTTAAATGAGAAGGAAAAAAAAAAAAAACTAAGGCCACACTCAAATATTCTTTTCTTCTCATGGGGATAATTTTGGGGATGAGGACAGTGGTGCAGGATTTCCATGCTATAGCTATGATCAGGAACTTGTAAAAGGAAGACTCCAGTGTCAGAGTTGAGGTCATATTTCATCCTGAATGCACTCACCTCAACTTTAATATCATTTTCTAACTCTGCATCAAGGAAATCCAGTGTGACTGGCTCCTGAGATTTGGGGTTCTACAGAGAAGACAATAATACTTAAGTAAATATAATATTATAAATTATGCTACCGACAGAGTAATTCAATGAATATTTAAATACAAAATTAATTCTGTTAAAATACTTACCTAAAAGACATTAATAATTATATGAACTTTTCTTCTTTCATATGTATATGTATATAAGTAGCCAAAGATAGAAGTTAGTTTTAAGTGCAGCAGACAAACTGCTAAACATTATCAACTGAAATCTGCTATTTCAACTGAAGCCCAACTAGAAATAAATTCTAGGCTCACTGAGCATATTTTCTACTTTAACATCTACCACCTTTTCCTGGTATATCAATGTTCACTGTGGAAAAAATCAGATTACACACTTGTATAATTGCATCAAATAATACTGCAACCTTGATTCATTTATCTAATATGATATTATCACTTTTAAAATACAAAAATGAGATTATTTGACTATTTAATATGCAAACTGTATGAATCCTCATTGCAATACTTGTTATATAACATGGTGTACTAGAATTTCCAAAGTACTCTAAATAACAAAACCTTAATAGATGCATACAAATTTTATAATTTCAAATTTTAGAAACTGTTACAATAACTATTTTCCATATAGTTAACAATAACTATTTTCCATATAGTTAACAGTTAACTATAAGCCAGCAACAAATGTAGACCTCAAATAGTGTAAAGATACCTGAAATTTTAAGTTTCAGATTTGAAATTTGCTTTAAACACAATTCTAGTATGATAGGCCTCCCAAACAATATCAATAGGTTAAAAATATACTTAAACAAAGGATATCCAATTTAGATATGGAATGACAGAGTACATGAGATAAGATTGTTTCTTCATGATGATAAAATAATTCCTTTAAGAAGTAATTCCAACCAATCAATGTTTGATCTTATGGTTTATGATATATAAAAATTTTGCAAAGTAAAAGTATAATCGTTGGTGTCTTTTGTAATATAAGAAATATTGACTGCTTAGACTAAATCTATTAATAATCAGTGGGTTGTGGAAGTCAAAAAATACATATTTGATTTTTTTTCCAAAGGTGAAAATAGTAAACATTGTTTGGATGGATTGTTTTTGTTTTAAAGCAAATATTCACTTGAAATGTAGCAGAAAACACTAATACTGAAAATACCTCAGTTTGTTTATAAAATTAAATCCTACAATCTTAAATCCTTTTTAACCTTTGGTTATAAAAGTAAATTTACAAAGTCCCTAACAATGGAGATTCTCAATCTAATGTTTTAGAGACACCTCTTTTGTGCCCTGTGAAGTAAACATATTCACACAAACACCATAGCTTTGGAATCAAAATTTCAATAAACTCAATGCAAAACAAAGTAAACATAATGCAAATGATGAAATGAAAACAGAATCTGAATGTTTATCTTACATGCAATGGATAATGCATAGCACAGGCAGACCCACACAGCATGCAGGAAGGAGGCATAATCAGGAGTTGACAATATGCAGGTCATGTCCCAGTCCAACATAGAAAGACACAGAGAGAAATCAAATCATGAAAAAAAAAGATCAAGGCATACTTGTGTTTGGACATGGCAATCTGGCAACCACTTACTTTTCTTAAGACTCATCATAGGCATTGGAAGTGGAAAATTCAAAAGGACTATCTTCTACTATGAAGACATCAAGACATTGAAGAAAGGACCCTTTTAGGTCCTTTGGTCCCTTTATGACCAATATGTTATGTATTTAAAATATGTAATATTTCTCATTTGTGAAATTGGAATAATGACTATACCACTTGTGGATATGAAATAAAAGGTAGGATGCAACAACAAAAATAGGAACTCGAAATAATTAGTAATCAATATTCCTAAATATTATAACACTTAACTATTTCTCTCATCAAGAATTATTATTCTTTTAATTTTTTTTTTTAATCTTTCAGGGGGCTTGAACTCAGGGCATGGGTGCTGTATCTGAGCTTTCTCACTCAAGGCTAGCACTCTAACACTTTGAGCCACAGCACTATTTCCAATTTTATGGTGGTTAATTGGAGATAAGTCTTACCCACTTTCCAGCCTGGACTGGCTTCAATCTGTATTTCTCAGATCTTACCATCCTGAGTAACCAGGCCTGAGCTACAGGTACCCTGCCAATGAGAACTCTTACATGGTTGCTAGTTTCCCATTAGGCTTTTCTTTGCATACAAAGAAAAATAATACAAACCATCATCCGGTTTGTTTATTTTTTAAATTTTACTATAATAGTTGCATGCAGAAGTTGCTACAGAAACAAAAAAAAACTGCTAAAATGTACATCACTGAAAAAAAGTATAACTTAGAATACTATATAAAAGGAAACATGCAAGGAGTATAAATAAACAGAACTTCAAGGACGGTGTACATATACTTTAATCTCTGTGAATAGTAAAACAATTTGAGGACTTTTGTATAGTATCAGTTGAGATTCAGCTAAAAGGGAACTAAATCTTTGATTAGCCCAACATTCCTGAACTTCAGAACAACTTGAGGGCTTTAAAACTACTTAGAGGCAAGTTAAGACAACTCCCTGGAGTTGGGACCTGCCATTAATGCACTTATTTAATTCTGTAGGTAGAATACAGAACAATTATTAGATCAATGCTCTCTTTTTTAGGTTAATGACACTCAAGTCCTCCAGATACTGTTGAAGGATACACAATACACATGACAAAAGTAGAACCAAATTAGGTATCACGTTCTACCTACTCAAATTCTCTTTAGGATATAGGGGCTCACATAGAACATCTACAAGATCAAACTTCTGTTGAAATTCTCTCATTACACTATAAAAATATTCTTTCAGATAATTACTTATATGTAGATATACAGATAGATATTATCCTTTAGTTGTACAAAGGAGTTGTCATTCAACACAGCAATTTATGAGTACAGCATCTCTTGCTCACTTTTAATCTGTCTACAGAAATATGCATACTTTTTTGTTGGTCATAGAGATAAGACTTTGCAATGAGTCTGTGAAGCAATAAAAACTCACACTATTTATTTGCCATTAGGAGTATTTTTAATTAGCTAAAGGGAAATTTCTCTGACTTCTATTGCAAATAATTTTAAGAAACATCTTAAAGTCATTACATAGGAGTTGCATTTTATTCACACTTAAAAATCAGTTTTACAAGCAAATTCTGAAGATCGCCTCAGATTAATATTAATCTCCCAATATCTGATAACAAAATTTCTTGGAAGCCATCCCATTATGATTGCTGATTATTATAATTAAACCATTTGCTTAGCAATTTTTAGTTAGCCAGTGCATCCCCTCTACCATAATAAAGAATAGTTATTGACAAATGCGGCCCATGTCCATCTCATGCTCTGGAAGCTTGATGTCAGGAAAGGCCACTTCCATCATAAGCTTGAAGAGCAGAAGCTCGATCTCAACTCTGATTTAGCAAATTGGAAAGCACCACTAAGACTACCTACAACACAGTTACCTGAACATTGGGTCTTCTCTTTCGTAAATTAATTGTTGGTTTGCCTACACCAATAGGCTGAAGCAACAGAAAAACGGTAATGCATCATCCTATATAGCAATATAAATAAGAGCTCTAACTTGAAATCAAGCTAAGCCAGATATTTCCCTAGTCAGAGACAGGACTATGAACATAATCTGAATTTAAAGTATGTGACATGTACCATGTGATGAGTCAATAAAAAAGGAGAAGGCTGAAAAAGTTTTTACTGATTAAAGATTGCTATTTTAGTAAAAATCAGTTTGAAGCTAATGGGCTTATTTTTAATATTTTCTTGGTTTAAGTAAAAGGGTATAATTTAAAATACACTAGATAGCCAAGTGCCGGTGGCTCATGCCTGTAATCCTAGCTACTCAGGAGGCTGAGATCTGAGGATCATGGTTCAATGCCAGCCTGAGCAAGGAAAGTCCAGGCGACTCTTATCTCCAATAAACCACTAGAAAACAGGAAGTGGCGCTGTGGCTCAAGCAGTACAGCGCTCGCTAAAGAGCTGAGGGATAGTGCCCAAGCCAGAGTTCAAGCCCCACGACCGACCAAAACAAAAAACAAAAAACAAAAAAACAAAAAAATCTACTAGATAGGCATCCCATAATGGTATTGCAAAAATCTCCAACTGCTTAAAGATTTAAAAACTAAAAATTTTAACAATCTCAAAACTTATAGGGATGAGTGTATTAAAAATGTTTTAACATAACATAAAAAGGAAGTATGATAGTTTAATAATATAAAGGAATCTATGATTCTTTCATAAATAATCAGCAGCTGCTTAATATTTGCATCATGATAGATTTTGCATGAAAACAGTTTCAAAATGAGAATTAAAATCATTATGATGTGTAATACTATTTAACAAGCCAAAATAATTTATTATATCTAATGTTTTTTTTACTTAATATCAATGACTATTATTGATTTAAAACATATCTAACAGCTTCATATATATGTGTATATGTAAACACTTGTGTTTCTAATATGTCACTAAAAATAAATATCTATACCTAGGTAAAAGGATATAGTTTCCATAAACCGTCACCATCTAAAGTATGTTCAGAGTTATGTTCAAAGTTAAACAGTATCTTAAAGATACAAAATTGCAATTGTGTAAGATTTTTCTCTAATTTTACTTGTAAATAAATATTTTGAATTTAACACCTCTTTTACGAATTACAAAAGTTGAATGGAGTTAAATGAGATATTTTTAAAATATAGTTTTTATCTTGGTTAAAAAGTTATCAAAGTTAAAAATAAAATAGTTGATTTAAAATATTTTATGATCTAAAAATATTTTCTGTTTCTGAAGGATTGTATCCATTTTCCTTTTTTTATTTACTATCTTTACAAACTTGCCCAAAAGTGAAAACGAATTGTCTGGGAAGTGGAGAGCAGAAGTAACTACCAGAAGAGAAGGCAATGGAAAACATGGCATGGACAGAAATGTAAATTACACTTGTCAAGATCACACCATGCCTGGAACAACCTTTCCTTATAGCCTGAATTAAAGTCATAATTGAGATGTATTAAAATAAGGGCTAAGCAATGACAATGGCTGACTTTGACAGAACGGTATCAGGTGCTTTTTAAATGCTCTTAAAAACATTAATTGTTAATTTTCTGAAACAGTAATCACTCTAAACAAAATACACACATACCTTTGGCTGAAGATTTGGATGTAGTAAAACATAACCATTAGGATCAATTGCAAAATAATAACCATTGGGGCACAGCTGAAAAATAGCAGGATAGGTTAGAAATGTCCGCATCTCAATCTAAACTCTAATTTATTTATTAAGTGCCCATTGTATAGTATACTAAAGAATCACACAATATCTCTACATCTTATTTTAAAGATGCTTTTTAACATTTAGTTCCTTTGTTAAGCTGGCTGTATATAATTTTTGAGAAGTATGTAAGTGCTTTATAGACAAACTAAATTAGTACATAGTTCTAAGATAGGAAAGGTTAAAAAAGAATAAATTTCATCTTACTGTGAAGCGTGGAGTAAGCCTTTTAATGTCTTCCAGAGACACATCAACTCCCATCACACCAAGAATCAGCTGGTTCTATAACAAGACGGAATAAAATGAGTGAGCTTTATACTAGATATTTATATATTTCTACACAAGCACTATACCTCCTTATCTACTTGCTGTGATAATTAATTTTATATTAGCTTAAAGGTACATAATTGTGTGTTTGTGTGTGTGTGCATGCACATGCGTGCACGTTTGTGTGTTTCAACTCAGCATATTGCACTTGCTAGGTGGACACCCTATTTCATTCTTCATAACCTAACTCTACTGGTTATGGAGAATGTAATAGAATAAATGCTCTAGGATGAATTACTTTGGGTTTCAAATTGCATGGGTTTTCATACTTTTTGAATGTTAACAAAATCCTATTACCTAACTTAAGTGAAATCTTGATTTTAGACTAAGTCTAAAATATGGAAGACATACAAAATTTTACTTGACTTCTGGCATTCTTTTTTCCTGATGTTTCCTTATATAGTCAGCAGAGGAAAACATTTGTGTGTGTCTATGTGTTTGTGTGTGTGTATGTATGGGTGTATGCTGACTTTGTTGTATATTACAGGTGTCACATCAATGTCCAGCTTAACGATGGGCCATATAGTAAAAGTAAATAATGGATTTTGAGGAAGGTATTACCTCTGTTTATCATTTTTCAAGTATTTGATGTTATTCTTAATAAAATCCTCAATACATATTTGCTAATTCCTGTTAATAGCTTGTAATCATATCTAAATAACAAGCATTATGGTTTTAGTTTCAAGCCGAGGATGCCATGTGGTGAATTATTATCATCATCACCCACAAGAAACAGAGATGGACAGTGTGCAGAAAATGTGTCTTAAAGGTAAGCGTTTTTACAAAATGCATAAAGTCATTTTCCTGTATCTGAGAAAAATGGAAGGAAGGTCTCTAAATCCAATCCTTAAGTTAGGACTGAAAAATAACTACTTTGAAATTGGAAGAATAAAGACTTAATACACGTATGTATACTTGATACAAACATAACCATGATTTGAGGTTAGATGTCTTATTCTGAAATGCACAAAAACTCAAACATATTTGTAAATGCTCAAATGCGCATAAACATTTTCCATTCCTCATATAATGACTCCCAGTGTACAGCTTCATGTTCTCATCAGGTCAGAGTTAGGTTGAATCTTGACTTTAGGCAACAGAGAGTTTGACCTGTACTTCCTTTTTCCCAGGTGGTTATCACACAGCTGCTGTAGTCACTGACCTCAGTATTCACAAGAGAATCTCACTGTACGTATTCCCTTATCCCAATATCTTATCCACACGGAGCTTTAACGTCACACTGTACCATTTATTATTAAGAACTTTATCAATTAACTTTTAACCTTTAAGTTTGTCTTATTTTCAAACTGGCCAGTTATGTTGAAGACCGGAAGAGTTCCAGTAATGACAAGTCCCAGTTCCTAAAAATAGATGGAGAGAAAAGGCAAATGAACGCAATGATTTAAACTTTGTCTTACTAAATTAGACTTTGATATCTGAGACTTTATTTTATAATTCCTTTACAAAGAGCCACTAAAGTAAGTAACTACTCTTGCAAAGTTAAAAAGCGGGGATATGGGGGTGGGGAGAGAAAGCTGTTCAGGCAACCACTGAAGCTTGTAACATCTAATCGTTGAGATGAGTACTGCAATAATGTTAGTCAAAAAATAAAAAAAAAATCAAGCAACTTAAATTAATGATCCACCTTAAAGGAATGATACTTCACAATTCTTCCCACTCCTATTGTTTTGAATAACTGAACATCAAGTATCAGGAGTCTCCATTAGAACATCAAGTGTCAGGAGTCTCCATTAAATCAAAAGATTATTTTGAATTATTTACTTAAAATAATTTCTGTAGCTTTCGTTAATTTTTTATGCCAAAGCCCTTATCCTATATAAGAAATAGTAGCTGAATGACATGATAGAGTAAACATTCTGCTGATATGGAACTTCCTACATATTCTATTCTAAATAATAACATGCTGACCAAAAGAAGTAATATTACTCCTAAACACCCTTCAAAATAAAACAATATGGAACGACAAAAAGCAAACAGTAAACCAGGAAACACAAAAATTCTATGTCAGGAAGCAATCATTTGGTTTGGCAAAAATAGTGCCATCCCATTAATCAATATGTAGAGAATTTAACATATTAATAAATCCATGAAGATCAGCTCCAGATTCTTTTTTTTTAATTACTGACATTTGAAGGTGTGTGTGTTTGAGTGTATGTGTGTGTGTGTGTGTGTGTGTGTGTGTGTGTCTGTGTGTGTTATGGATTATAAAGTATTCTCATGTGTTTGGGGGGGGGCCTAGATTCTGTTACTGTTTGGGGAGGTCTTGAAAACTTTGAGAAGTGGGGTCTATCTGAAAGAAAAGGTCAGAAAACATAAGTGACAAATACTTGAGAAAACAAAACAAGATTTCTGACTACTGGAATTTAGTTTTTTTTTCTGGAATTCAAAACTTTTTCATCTTTGTTTTGTTTATGTTTTTTGTTTCTCCTAAATTTTATTTTGTTTTTTCTAAATTTTATTATAAAGGTAATATACAGAGAGATTACACTTACAAAATTCCGGTAATAAGTACATTTCTGTTTGAATGTCACACTCTCCCTCATTTTTGCACCCAATTTTCCCCCTACTGACCCCCCACTCACCAAGGTGTATATTTCATTTCAACATAATGTCTAGTGAGTATCACTGCTGAATTGGTTCATCCTTTGTCCTACCATTTCTGTGATTCCCCTTCTCTCTCCAAATCAGATAGACTGATATTCAGATAGACAATATAAGACAATTCAGATAGACAATATAAGACAAAGGGTACAGAAAGGAAAAACAGTGACAATAGGAAATAAACCAAAGGAGTGGAGAGAACTGCAGACTGTACAATAAAACACCTCTTGTTTCCATTTCAAGTTCATTTCAATAAAGATTATTTTATATAATCATATGCATATAGCTTTTGAGTCCCTGTGATATTCTCATAAGAATATCCTCCTTTGTTCTCACTTTGTGAATGCTTAAGGTATTAATTAATCATGCCCAAGTGTAATTATTTCTCTTTTACTACCCATTGGGTTTACTTGTAGATTTATGGGTGCATTCTAATTATTACAAATGAGGGAAACCATGGAGCCTATGTTTCTTTGGTCATGTCTTTTTAAATATTGTTACCTTATGTCCCAAATAAAACAATCCTTCTATAATAGTGTATTACTCTCCTTGCTGTCCTTATTATGTCCAATAATCTCCAAAGTTGTCCATAGTATTGTCTATTTTTTGCTTTTTTTGTTTTTTTAATATAGCCAGTACTTCCAAACTTCATACCCTCTCGTTGTTGCGTGGTTTCATTCTTTTCTACCCATTAGCAAGACCTGACTTATACTCAGGCTCATCTAAAAGGTCACCAATTTTAAGTATGCTCCCTTGTAGCAGCAAATTTATGATTTCTTTCCTTTGAAATGTCAGAGGTCTCCTATATTACCATTATTACATTTGGTCTTGAGATTTTACATCTTTTCCTTCTTCATGAAACTGAGTATTTGACCAGTATATATTCTGAATCTTCAGCATTTAGTGTCTGTATTTGTTTATGTATAAACAAATGGCCAGAAATGCATGATGGATTACTTATTCTTAAGCCATTACAGAAAAAAAAAGTTCTCCACTGATGTCCCAGGGTTTCTTTTCTTTTACATTTACTTTCATCTTTCAAAACAGCATTTTAGAATCAACATTTATTCTAATGTCATGTTCACTATCAGTAAGAATATTACCAGCAATGCAGACTTTCTGGTTAATGAACTTCTGGTCATAGGAAATACAGCAGCATAATTATTGGCCCCTCCTATCACACACTGTCCTGTAATGGAGTTAGAAAAGCAAAATACTTTGGCTCTAACTTTAGATGACCATGTGACCTTCAGTAAATAAGCGATGTCAAGAAGGAACATTGGACAGTAATGTTAGCTAGAACTTGAAGTAAGCAAACTTCATTTTATCTTCCTTAACATGCAAAGCTGCTGCTAATCATGCGGATTTTTCTTCTGACTTCCTGTATTTGTTTATTCTGCAAGACGCAAATGATAACTAGTTTTAAATGGATAGTGTTCTGCCCTTTCGGTTCATCATTGCATTTAGGAAAGTAAGAACATACTATAATTGGATTCCAAGTAGGGAAAAGGGCATTCCTGAATCAGCATCTACTTTTCACAAGTCTCTCCAATATGTTATTTCAGTAAATTAGCAATGCCTGCAATATTAAGCTTTGAATAAACTGATGGTGTTATGATTATTTGTAACTATCATGTTAGCAAAGTAAAAATAACACAAAATTTTTCATTTTTAGTCCTACTGATAATTTAGGCTAGTTATTTTTGCTGTCTTGATGCACTACAGATAGTATTTGTCACTCACTTCCCCAAGATATAAGAAATCAAAAATGTCTGTAGACATTTCAAAGTGACTTATGAAGGCAAAACCATCCACAGTGAAGAACTAATGTTTCAACATAAGATGAAATACTTAGAACATAAGATGGAATACTTCTAAATGGTAACTATGCCATGGACACTTCAACACATGTATTTTATTTCCTAGAAAACTTGATCACCCCTGGGTGTTATTTGTTTTAAAGAAATGTCTCTACTTGAACTTTAAGAAAGAAATTGCATACAAAGAGGATAATAAGTTTGTGATGGTTTCAGTGTAGGATAAGAGTATGGTCTGTCTAAGTGAATGTAGTTCTGAGGTTTGGTGAGTTTGGCTACAATCTTGGAGATTTAATATCTTTCTACCAGCTGACATCTAATTTAAGGATATTTTTATTCAAAATCTGAAGAAATTAATTTTCCATTCATATGACATTCATCAATTTTTATACTAAACATTCAAAATCTTATGAAAATACCCATAACTCCAACATTCTAGGTTAGTAATTTTATATCCTTGGCAGATCAACTAGAACGTAATACTCTACATATGTGGTTCTCTATTACATCCAAATGTACAAATGTAGGATTTTATTTGTACTATCTAGAGCTTAGCCAAGGCATTTGGGATAAAAGGAGTTTTATAAGGGACTTAATGAAGAGGAAAGAAGAAATGTCACCTAGGAAGAACAAAAATCAGCTGAATGCTTTTATTATGATAATTTGGTTGAACATTCTACCCTCTTACCAGTGCATCTAAGTACACGTTTGTCCACTGGACTTGCTTAGCTTTGTCTCCTGCTAAGACCATTGGTCTTCCCAGAACGTCCAGATATTCCTGTTTATATAAAAAAAGTGTGGATGAAAATTAGGATTGTTATCTTTAGGAAAACTCAATCTATATAGGGTAAGGAGAATCTACAGCTGAAAGTACATATGGACTCCATTTCTTCAGACAGAGTGTATACATATTTAATGTCCATCAGTGACACTCCACATTGCCTATCTAACCTAATCTCTGTTATGTGTTTTGAATCAGCCATATTTACCTTATTTGTACAATATATTTCCCCAGTTTTTTTTCTAGTAACTCTCAGACGCTGTTTCTCAAGGTACAGCAAATGATAAGTGAAATACGTTCCTTGTGAATTGTTTCATGTTGATCTAAACTATTTAAGGCTCTATGATTCACTGAGTGGAATTGTACAAATTTGAAGTAATAGAGCAGTCACATACTTGCTTTCATATCATAGATTGTTTGGCTGACATTCAAAAATACATTTAAGCATATCAAAAAATAAATGATACTGTGGCAAATGTAGACATGAGACTCACATGCACTTGCTGTTTTGTTTCAACATTCAATGTGTTAAGTATTCACTTCTGCAAAGGCTAAATTTTTACTTAGTCTGTGTTGCAGATTTTCATTTATGTTTAAAATTGAGTAATTATTTTGAATAATAATGTCTGAACATTTAAAAAGAACATTTAAGGTGGGTGCTAGAGGCTCACACCAGTAATCCTAGCCACTAAGATACTTGATAATCAGGGTTGGAAGCCAACCAGGGCAGAAAAGTCCCCAGAAGACTCAAAATCCAGAAGTAGAGCTGTGGCTTAAAGTGGTAGAGCACTAGTCTTGAGCAAAGAGTTCAGGGACAGTGCTTGGGCCCTGAATTCAATCACTAGGACCAATAAATAAATAAATAGACAGAGAAGTAAAAATAAAATAAACCAAAAAACAAAGAATAAGAACATTTAACTTAGTTGCTTAATTTTACTAAAAGACAAGTTTTGGGGTTGGGGTAAAAGATTGCTCTCTATATCTTTATCTTGAACAGGAAAATAGATAGGCAGAAGTTTTTTGGGAAGTATGGAAGTTCTATCTAGTGCCTGTATATTTTTAAAACCCCAAATAATTGTTTAGTATTCTATGTGTCTCAGAAACTTACGTATATGCTTTGTAATAAGATTACTTCAAATTTAATGCAATACAACTATGAAAAAAATCTGATTTTATTCATTTGGGATGTTTTCAGTATAAAAGAATAACAGCATATTCCTATTTAGGTTAAATTTGATATGAGTTTTAAATGTTTGACAATAGTTGAAACTTTCATGCAATAAAGACCAAGATTTCTGTGACACTCAGTATTTTAATACAAATACCATACTATTGATATTTGTTACTTTTCTTTCTATCTATTTTCCCCATACTGAATATATATAAGCCAGAAAATATTCTTAAACTTCAAAGGAATAATTCATACAAGTTTTAAATAGCCATACCTGAGTATTAATCCTTATAGCTCCAATGGAGGGGATTTCATAATAATAACCTGAAACATACATATTTATACATGAATAAGTAAAGTAATAAAGTGCCACAAAATTAGTTGGTGTCTTTGTTAGACTAAAAAAAGATATTTTTTCTTTTAAAACTGAGAAAACACTTAAATACAAGTGATATATCAGAAAATGTTTAATGGATTTTCACAATAAATATATAGACTGTGAAACTTTTATTAAGTTTATTCGATATTTTGAAGCAATTTTTCTTGAAGCAGCAGGAAACTTGGAATTATTAAAATATATATTTCACTGGATAAATTATTGAAGATACAGATAAATATATGATTATTATTTGTATGAAAGTTAAATGCTAAATTTGATTTTCATAATATATTAAAATTCTATTTGTTGCTATGGTTTCACAGCTTGTTTTCCAAATAAAATCATTTTTCTTGAGCACCAAGGAAGTATCTATTCTCTATATGAACTCTGGATTAATCAGGAAGGTGCAAGACATTTTGCAAACAAATGATAATTTAGGTACTTAGAGGGGAAAAAAATCCACATATATATTGCATATAATTAAATGTCACTCACCATAATGTATCATTTTACTAATTGACGATAGTACATGAGCAGATATCTAAATATTTTAAAATGTAATATTAATGTCACAATGCATTGTGTGTTTTGTTCTGAAAAAAAAAGAAACTTATCCTTCCTTCAGGTTCTATCCAAGCTTGTTATATATAACTTATATGTAAGATAATGTAGATATGACAGCAATTACCAGAACACTTCTGTTTTTGTTGTTTTTTTTTTTAGTTAGACACAGATCTGTTACCTTTATTTGCACAAGCCATCCACTGAATAGGTCCTCTGTCATAATTATGTTGACCAACTGAAAAGGTGAATACACGTACCTGCATGGATCACAAAACAGGTTGTCTTTAGAGTAAGTATAATTGAATTGAATTCAAAATAAGATAGCTAAAGCAAAGACATTTCAGAAGTAGTGGGACAAGGATTGAATAAACGCAGCAGTGACGTTTACTAGACACTAGGTTGAAAATAAACTATAAAACTTGTTGGAGATGGGGGTCAGGAGGGGAAAAATAAAGACGAAAAACCTACAGATATTTTATTATGATAAGAAAAATTGAAGCCAGTAAAAATTTAGGAAGACATCATAGGGAAAACACATAGTCTACTCTCAACATAGACCCCACTGACAGCGGTTGCATGTAAATAGCAGTAGATTGCTCTACACCACAGTCTAGTTCTCAATCTAGAATATGACTGAGGTTTCATTTGTAAGAAGAAAAAATGCATGTTTCAGGCCAAATTCAATCTCACCTCTCCTGTCTTCTTAAAACATGTCACCTACATGTGCAGTTAAAGCAAAAAAAAAAAACAAAAAACCCAAAAACTTCTTTACATGATAGGTATGTTGTGAGGTGTTTTAAGCAAGTAAGCTTAGTAATGTTTTGCTATTTTCACACCATGGGAATACTTACAATACACACATTAGATTGCAATCCTAGTATGGCTGACATAAATATGTATTTTAGGCTACAAGATTTTTCCTTAGTTCACATGGGTTGAGTATTTAAAGAACCTTATCTAATTAGTTAATGTTTTATATTTTGCACATTACTCTAGGATACAAGGCTCAGAAGATTTCTCAATCTATTTATTTTAATGGTTGGGGACACACAAATCATATTGTTCCTAAAAAAATGCTAGAATTTGCTTATTCACTTGTAACACTTATCTAAGCCACTATTGAGTTATTCAGGTTTTACTTAGCTAGAAAAGTAAAAAGACATTTGGTTGATACACATGAATGTTTTGGGTTTATTTCCTGGTTTTTGTTTGTTTGTTTGTTGTGGTTTTTTTGTATTGGTAGTTAGAGAGATTTAGTATTTTTCCCCTCCCCTTCTCTCTGCTCCCTTTCCATCGCTTCTGTCCTCTCCCCTCTCTTTCTCTTCTTTTTCCTTTTCTGGTAGAACATTAATTACTATGTACCCCCAGACCAGTCTCAAACTTGACTGAGATGTGGTTACAATCCTATATCCCCATGGCAACCCTACCCTCTTCCTCTCATTCTGTCTCCGAATTCTCCCTCAAAATGGAATGGTTGCATTTTCTTGATTTTGGTAATTAGATTATTGGGGAACTGTCTGAATATTTCACAGTCACATAGTGACATAGTTGAACATACTTTGGAAGGGAAATATTTTTCTAAGCAGGTTAACCACCCTAACTGATAATTTAATTTAACTGCACTAATCACCGCAAGTGAACTATCAGATGATCCAGAAAGCACCAGTGCCTAGGACCTTCACAGCAAGTGTCAAAAGGCATGCCAGATAGGTTGATCCTAAAACAGAGCTGGCTCCAGTTTTTCCTGTTACTATATGAGTGTTGTAGTAAAGTATTTTCTATAAGATACTTTTCAATGTAAAGGAGCAAGTGAGCAAGACTAAGTGAATTATTGTCTCTATGTCTATACAAGGCAAGCATTCCTCATAATATAGACTACACACTATTGTGTGATTGTTTTGACTGATCTTATCATTTCAATAGTTCAAATAAGCTAACTTAAACTAAAATTTTAAAAAAGCACAGCAATGGTACAAAGGCTCATTGCCTTAATTGTTTTAATACAGAAACTGTACCTAGGTCTGGGAAGGTGGCTCAATGGTAGAGCGCTTGCCTTGCATGCCTGAGGCCCTGGGTTCGATTCCTCAGCACCACATAAGCAAAAAGAAACTGTACCTAACTTCCTTCTGGTTGCTTCCATGAAGCCTTTACTAATCATCAAAATTTAAGAATTTGGGATCAGAACTGAGGGTACAGTGTACATTGTGTCACATTTAATTAGTTTTTAAATCATGCTGTGATTTCCCTCTTGTTACTTTTCGAACATAGATGCTTGGCTATCAAAAATCAAGTTATGTTAACAATGAATTATTTGGATATTATAAATGTTGAATTTGTACCGCTTTTCCCAATTTTTATTTGCCTTGATGCAAATTTTCTTCCAAGTAGTTACAACAATCTTAATTACAAAAACCTTCTTTTCATTATGTTTATAAAATCGAATATACCTAAGATACGTTAAATATCTCAGGTTGTCACATAATCACATAAATGACAAGGACTACTTAGAACTTTCTAAAATTATTTTATGAATCTACACTTATTTGAGAAAAAGTTTAAGTCCCTCAAAACTGAGCTTCTAATGCCTACATTGTTTATATAACACTGAAAAATGAACACAAAAATATTTCATCCGGAGGTACCTAATTCATTTGTCTTTGTTTTATATCTTTGACCTAACTACATAACAATTTTAATTAGATGTAATAGACATTAGCACTATTCACTTTATAGTATTGTTGAAATTTAAGGGTCTGTATGCAGTAATGCAAATTTCATTCTCCTTTTCTTCACTGTATTACTGCCACCCTGTGGATGCCCAATGAACTCTGTCTAAAATGTCAGGTTCCCAAAGTCCACAGAAGTGATTGCTCTTCCCACTCTCTGATAGTTTCTATGTCTTTAAGTTCGTGATTCTTTAACTATGATTTCAGAGAAATGGAAATTCTTGAAATACATTTCTGGAAATACCATAATTTCCAACTCAGAGATGCATATTTTAGTACCATTTTTAGTAGTACATTATCAAATGAAAACAACATTTCAAAACAAGACTACTTAGAAATCATGCACCTGAGTTGAGGGACAATTGTTCTAAATAGTTATGTAACTGAAATTCTTGGTGTGAACTCCTAAGCTTATCACTTAATCCAGACAATGTCAATTTCATGGAATTTTAAATTCCGGTGAAGGAAAACATTTTACTTGTCATATACTCTGGCACCTTTTTAGCAATGTGGTTGATTTATGTAATGAATGCACACTGAAATTTTTCTGTTTGAAACATTCTAAGGACATTAATTATTAACAATTAAGTGAACCATTGTTCCTCAACTAATGTGTGTTTTTAAGTAGGGACTTATTTCAAAATGCTTTTATCTGTAAAAGTTCCATTATAAAGTCATAAGACACACAATCATTAATGGCAGTAACAAATCTTTTTCACAATGTTTGAGTGCAGGTTTTCAATACAAAGAACATGGGACAACAGTGTGAAATAAATATTGGATTTGGGTTTATTCTGTTACAAGATTTGAGAACAGAATGTGCTTAAGTAATTCTATATATTTGTTAAGTGAGTAAAAATGTCATTGTTCTCTGGTCTCCAGTTTTGCTGAATATAAATTGACCCATGAAAATACATGGAGAGAATGTAACCCAAAATAGGACTTGAAGTCACTTTGTACTTTACAATGTGACACCAATGCACTGTATTCATATCTGTATTCATAAACTGCTTCAGTGTATGGCAACTCCTTTGCATAACTACTTAAAGATAGTAAGATTATTTTTAAAATGAAGGATATTTCATAAATTTGTACCACTTATGGGTTGTATTACTCCTAGTGAATACAGAAAAGTTTGTGAAATTCTTGAGTAATGCTTACTTGTTTCAGCATATCCAATAGAATAATAGTGATTCAGAGAGCAGATTTAATAAAAATTAGGCACGAATTAAAACCATTCTATAATTAGCTGTAAAGTTACACAATTTGCCTTCAGTTGTTTTAATATCTATGTTTCTCTTACAAGGATAGTATTATAAACATAATAATTCAGAGTTATATAAGCCTGATCCACTTTTGATTCAAGAAAACGTATTTAACAGCAAATTTTGTTCTTTAAAATATATTTTGTTCTTTATACAATTCTGATTATAAATTGATCATACAGACTGACTTCTGGTAATTTTTGTTTTGTTTTGTCTTGTTTGTAGAATCAGCTTAGAGTCTTCCAAATCCACAGAGTCAACCTTTTAGAAACCATAGAAATGTGTTTCCCAGCAGAACACAGTTACTGGAAACTGTCACCTCTGCAATTATCAGTTATCCAGAGGTCAAGTTTAATTTACAATAGGCAAATCTCCAAAGAGTAATGGAAATGATTCAATGAAGAAAGGAAGCCAATAAAACTAAAAAAAGTAAAAATAAAAACAAACTTCAGCTATCGAAATATATTAAAACAACTGATGCCAGGGATGGGTTTTATTCATCTTCTCTGTGTACTAAGATTTTTGGTATTAAGCCTATCAAAATACAAGTGGACTGAATGTCTTAGGAGAAAATTTTACAGCGTTTTCCATTCATCACAAACATACTTGAATGCAGAATATTTGAACAAATAAAACTTTGTTTTATTTATAGCATTATACAATAGGTGGGTATTAATGGAAGGGAGAGAGTAAATAAGGAGAGTGAAGGAGGGTGAGTATGGTTAAAATACTTCATGTACATTTGTGAAAATGTATCAAAGAAGCTTGTTGAGATTGGTTGGGGAAGGGAAGAGAGGGATGGAGAGTGGTAGAATCATGGAACGTGACTCTGACGAGCCTATATTGAATGTACTTTTACACCGGAGTCCCACTGTACAGAAAAACAATATTTTTGAGTAATCTTTCAAATGAAGTAGAAGCTATTGATTTTATATCATTTATGAATGTCTTATAGTTAACGTTAAGCATATATTTATTACCGGTTTGTTGATATGCTTTACATATGAGCAAACACTTTAAATTTATAATATTTATGGCATCCTGACTCCAAGGAGCTTATGAGAAGAAGGTAGATCCTAGGTAAAATGTCAAGAAATAATCAAAAATGATCATCTGATGGGAGGAATGAGAGGATGGAAGATGTTCTGTGTTAACAGAGAATAAAAGAGGAGATATTTGGCAAAAAGAAAAACCTGAGAAAGGCTCAGCAGGACACACCCCTCTGAGGAACTCTATGCAGTCTTTAATCAGAGAAGGCAGCCACAGAAGCAGCAGGGAAGGCAGTGTTTTATCATAATCTGACAATGCTGAGTCTAAGTAGCACAACTCTGCTTAAATAGATGCTACAATTCTCCCCTAAAATGATTTCGAGTATGCTTTCTCTACTCTTAAAGTTTCTCATATAAAGCATATTGTACTTTCTCCATAATGCAGTCATTGTATTTTTCATGAGATTGTTTTTAGATTTTAGTACTCTGTAAATGCATTCATGAGATTGTTTTTAGAATTTAGTACTCTGTAAATGCATGCATGATGGTAATGTGTGTGTGTGTGTGTGTGTGTGTGTGTGTGTGTGTGTGTGTGTATTTAGAAGACTACTTAGAATAGAGAACATGGTTTCAACATTAATCTTATTCAATGAGAAGTAAATGCTTTCAGAAAGAAGGACCCATGCACGCGCGTGCACGCACACACACACACAGAATATACCTTATAAATTCATAATCTCTTTGTAAGGAAGGGCAGTAATGAATGGCTTGCAACTATCCAGTAGCGCCAGCAGAGACAAATGGTAGTTTTTAATGAATAAAGTGTTTTCTCTTATTCTAAAGCTGAAAATATTAGACACTGCTGAAAGGATAAAAATGTCTGAAAGGTCTTAGAAGCAATGTAATTGCTAAATAGTACTAAATATTTGATAAGTTAAAAGTCCCCCAATATCATGTGTTTAAGCATGCCCTGCAGAGGCAGAGAGATGGAAGGGCTGGCATTGATTCACTGCTGTTGTATTGTTTTTCTTGCTATCTGTTGATGTAAAAGACAATGTACACTTTACCTACAGAAAACACAAATGACAGTCATTTGTAACCTTGTTTACATTTTATAAACCATAGAATACTTCTCTCTACTTGAGATCTGACAGGACTCTAGAGAATACTTTGTGGTTGTGCAAGGCTAATTCTTTAAAATTAGATGGATTACCATAATCCATATTGCCAAATGCTTAAAACATTAGTTGTGCACTCTTTATTTAAAAATTATTCCACACTTATTAAATTCTTATGTCCTTTAGTTTTATGCTCTCAACACACTAGGCATTTTGAAACTTCCTTTTAGTACTTTTGATTGTTTCCCCAATTACTTCTGAAAATTAAGCAGCGTCAGTGACTTCTTAGCAGAGGTGGGAAACTTCAATGTATACTGCTAAGTAATCTGTTCACTATCCTATAGGAAATCAAATATAGTTAACTTTTCTAGTACTGGGAATTATCTTTCAACTGTGTGTCTGGTTTTACTTTCCTTTCTTCATTTGTTTGGACCTTTTGCCGGAGTTTATTTTCATTTTGGCACCAAGTTTGAGGAGGTCTCCTACACGTGGGTGAGCCCTGGGGGAATGGCCCTGGTACAGGTGAGGATGTGAAAGTAAATGTGCTTTAATTTGGAACAGCTGTGCCGGGAGATTAACCTGGATTTGGTTTTTAAGGCCCTACCTATCTACAATCAGGTAGATGAATTGCAGAGAGCAGTACTTTCCTGAAAATAGCCCCAAAGTTTTGTTCTAATGCTCTGCCTTTCAGGCTTCAGCACATCTACCCAGCTGAGGCTGACTCGATTTTCATTGATGTAGAGGAAGAATGCATGCCAGTGAGACACATGACAGACTAGAAGTTGGAAGGAAAAGCATCGTTCACAGAGGAGCTTGGAGATTATTATTTTTAAAGTTATCAAAACTTTGACATGGGAATCTTTTTATAAATTTAACTTTACTGTTATTATAGAGGTGATATACAGTGGGGTTACATTTACGTATGCCAGGCAATTCTTTGCCTTCAGTAGGGTATATTACATGCATATCTGTAGGAGGGTGGGGTGAGGGTGCAAAATCCGAGGAAAAACGGTGGAAAAGGCAGCAGCGGAGCACACTGGACATTGGTAAAAGTGAACCAGGCAACTCGTGGGTGGAGATGGGAGGGAAAGAATGATAGAGAATGAGGAACAGATGATAGTGTATGAAAGGAAATGTACCAATCAACACATAGATTTTTCAATCCTATTTTATGATGTTAAAAATACTTACCAGGAGATCTCCCCTCTTAATGTACTAAGTATACGATGATTATTTTTTACTGCAATTCCAGTAAAAATATACAGGTCTCTGAAGTTTACTCATTTGCTTAAGTGAGACTTTAGGCACACTGATTTGAAGATTCCCAGAACCCTCTCCTCTGACCCCAGCAACTACTACTTCACTCTGATCTAAGAATTGGACTATTTTAGATACCTCGTGAATGTGGTAATTTTTGTCTTTTTGTGAATAGAATAATTCACTTAGCAATAACAATGAGGTTTTTCTATGTGGCTACACATTGCAGAATTTAACACTTGGCTAGGGCTATTATTTCATTGTAAGTACCATATTTGTTGTTGTATATGTCTTTGATAGCAAATATATAAAATTACATATCTCTAATTATCTGTAGTATAGTAACTTTTCTGGAGTACTTAGAAAATTTAAATATTATTCTAAACTTCAACAATTAAATGACACAATAAAACTTTATCCAAGGAAAGCTTAAACTATTCTACATTTCCACTGGCTTCTGTGTTTGCTCTTTATGATCTCTTGTCACTCAGAATATATCCACAGAGTCTAATACTATCATGAGTCTAAACTATTTTATTAATGAAAAATATACTGTATGATATACATTTTATATATAGTATAGTGATATATAACATATGAGTTGCAAAATATTTGGGTAACTCACACAAATATTATATTTCATAATCCATAATTCATGACTTTTGAATTGAGACAAGTTTTTTATTTAAAAAATTCACACTCACTATGATTATGTCTTTAAATCACCTAGTCTTTAAAATTAAAGTATTATAAAATTATACTTACTTTTTTGTCTTTGTTGTACTTGGTAAATATCTCCTGGGCTCTCTCTTCTCCTCCATCAGTGAATAACATGATAATTTTATTGCAGTTGGCTCTGGAAACATTATACTGTTAAAAAAAAAAAAAACAGCTCACTGTATATCAGTCACAGCCAAAGACAAGGAAGAGAATCAAGGAAGAACGTGTGTGGCTTTCAAGTACTGAGTGAAAGAAATGTCTTCTTGGTAGTCTAAGAAGAGCTCCCCGATCAAGCCAGGCCCACCCCTCACTGCCCAGGCAGCCAACATCTGGCTATGTCACTTCTCTCAGACCTCTGATCACAAGCCTTTCTATCTGTGACACCTTCCCTTGACACTGTGCTGTACATTGTAATCTCCCTTCCACATTGCATTTTCCCTCATAGTATTTTTCACTACTCTGTTCCATAGTATCCTGGTAGAAGAGTGGCGAGCACAGAATAGTGTTTATTTACTCATCGGTAATTCATAAGTACAGATTAGTAAAGTCATTTTTGAATGACTAAATGGCTGCGTGGATTTCATGCCTCTCTGATTTTACAGCACAAATTTAAAAATATCATTTTAAAATGTGTATTCTTAGCCGGGCGCTGGTGGCTCACGCCTGTAATCCTAGCTACTCAGGAGGCTGAGATCTGAGGATCGCGGTTCAAAGCCAGCCCGGGCAGGAGAGACCGTGAGACTCCTATCTCCAATAAACCACCAGAAAACCGGAAGTGGCGCTGTAGCTCAAGTGGTAGAGCGCTCGCCTTGAGCTGAAGAGCTGAAGGACAGCGCCCAGGCCCAGAGTTCAAGCCCCACGACCGACAAAAAAAAAAAAAAAAATGTGTATTCTTCATGTAACTTTTCAATCCATTTCCAAATAACTCTGTCTTCCTTCTCTCCTAGGTCATTTTATTCTCTTTATCTTAGGTTTCTACAATGACAGACTCTGAAATGACAGTCCCCTGTACACCGCTCGGCACTTCTTTTGTAAGTGGCGCAATCCTCTGAATACTACAGTGGGAAAGTGTAAAGCAGAAATGAGAAAACATTTACACAGTATGGGAGGTGAGGATCATACTTTCAACTCTACTGCTTCTGGAGACGCACAAACCCAAGTATGGCTCCCATTCTAAGTGGTTCAAAATAAAATGGAAGATATGGGCATCTGAAGAGATGGGTGCACCGTGTGAGAAGTTCCATCACTTGAGGCCCTAGGTTAGCATGCATGCTCACTGAGGACTTCTGGGTGATTCAGGTGAATCCCCATGGAGAAGGCATGCCCACTCTGGGACTTGTCTTTACATTCACTATCATAACTACCCCCTGGAACATTTTTGAACATTTAGGAACAACAAATTTAAAGGACACTAAGTAGACATCTACAATTAAGACACTAAAAGTGACTATCAGCAGGAGAGGAAATGGTGAGTGTAGAGGGTGAGGGTGAATATGGTCAAAGTACTTGACATATCTGAAAAGAAAACAATGGAACCCGTTTGAAATTGTTTTGAGAATCAGGGAAAGGGTAAGGAAGAGTGATAGAAGGGAAGAGATTAATGGTGTACACTATACGCATATATGAAAATGTCATAATGATCCCTCTTATACAAATAATGTATGCTATAAGAATATTAGTAAGGGCTGGGAATGTGGCTCAGTGATAGAGTGCTTGCCTAGCATACACAAAGCCTGGGTTCAATTCCTCAGTACCACATAAACAGTAAAAGCTGGAAGTGGTGCTGTGGCTCAAGTGGTTAGAGCCCTAGCCTTGAGCAAAAAAAACTCAGAGAAAGTGCCCAGGCCCTGAGTTTAAGCCCAAAGACCAGCAAAAGAAAAGAAAAAAAAGAACATTAGTAAAATATTAAAACATTTCTAGTAACCATTTGATGATTGCAAACATATATTGATACAAAAAATTGATTTTCTACCTAGCCATGAATTTTTTCATGTATTATTTAAAATGAAAGCAAAAGCAGGCTTTAAATTATTTCTTCAAGGTATGATAGGAAGAAAATGGGGGAAGGTATCTTCCCTGTGTATTCTTTCTACGTTTGAATTTCAAAATACAAAGAAGTCACAGATTTCTACCAGCTAGACACATCTGTAGCATGAATATATCTGGAATACCGTGTGTGTATGTGTGTGTGTGTGTGTGTGTGTGTGTGTGTGTGTGTGTGTGTGTGTGTGTGTGTGTGTGTGTGTGTGTGTGTGTGTGTGTGTGTGTGTGTGTGTGTTGGTTCCAGGTCTTAAACTCAGGGCCTAGGCTAAGTTCCTAGCTTCTAATTTAAGGCTGGCTCTCACCACTTGAACCACAGCTGTACTTTTGGAAGGCTTTAAATCAAGATCCTCAGATCTCCTATGCAGCTAGGATTACAAGCCTAAATCACTGGCACCTGGTTTATATCTGCTTGCTAAATCAGCACTGAACCTAACCCAGAGAACAGTCACTCACAGAATACAGAAATTAAGACACAACAAATCAATGATAAAAGAAGAAAAGACATATAGCAATGATGCTCACATTAAGAAGTTGTTCAAAGGCAAAACTAAAGCCTTTCTTATAGTCAGTGATTCCCTTGGCTGTGATGTTGTTCACTGCATCCTTCAATACCTTCTTATTTCTCACATTTGCTTGGACGAGGTGTTGGAAGCAGCTCACGTCCTGAGCATTGCTGTTAAACTGCAAAAGAGAAAAGAAAGAAAGAAAAAAATGTAAATGAATATCAAAGCCAATTCTACAATTTCCACGAAACCTGTGTTTTATACATCACAATCCCTTTGCATTGCTTCTTCTTTTGAAAGGAAAAGTGAACATTTATGCTACACGCAAGCACTAAAGAGTCAGCAGCTGTCTCCCTCTAACCCTATCATCCATGCTGAAATCCAGGCCATTCTCCATCCTAGCTCCTGCTTTACTGCCTTGTAAATTGGGATTTGAGATTCACAAGGTCCCTTCTATTTCTCAAATTTGGTAAGTGTATATATATATATATATATATATATATATATATATATATAAGTGTATATATATATATATATAGAGAGAGAGAGAGAGAGAGAGAGAGAGAGAGAGAAACAAAAATGACTGAAAGTGAAATGTGTTCAGATTTCGAAAAGTATATGCCTGCACAGGAAGCAGAGGGGGAGCATTTAAAATGACATGCCATCGGGAAAGGCTAGAGAGCAAGGGCATTGGATGAAAACAACAAATGTTTAAATTTAATGGTGGAGTCTTCTTATGGAGATAAAACCAAAAAGTAATCTTATAAAATTAAGAACAACTTGTATCCTTTCAGAAATACCACCATATGGATTAGATGGAAGAACACAGGTGAATCTTGCAGGAAAGGTGAAGGGCGGGCAGGTGACTCCTGTACACACCATTGATGCGCTAAGCCCAAGTACAGTTGTGGATGTGAGCAATAAGGCTATGTAAGGATAAGAATATTAGCTCCAGGGATACCTGCTCAGAACTGAGTCCTCTGACTTGAAACTCCTTTGTACAATAAAGATAGTAAATTAATGAACAAATAATAAAGGTAAAACATAAAAGAACTGAGCACTCTGTAAAATGCATTCATGCATTTTATTTCCGAAAGGATCTGAGCAAGATAAATACTGTGAGATAGATCTGCCATTCATTAATAAGTTTTGTAAGTTGAGAAAACTCTTCAGACCACAGGGGCTCTAAGTATAACACACATATGAAACAGGAATAAAAACAAACAAATAAAAAACGTACTTACTAGCAGACAGTTGATTGGGGAGATAAAAATGTGAAGGATACTCTGATCAATAATGTATAATGCATCCATCTGCAGTGGCTCAAACCCATAATCCCAGCTATTTGGTAGGCAGTGATCAGGGGATTAAGGTTCAATGATAGAGTCTCCCATTGAAAAATTAGCCAATAACCAGAGAAAATATTCATTCCTCAATTACATTGCAAGCACTTGGCACATTCAGGGTATTTTATAAGTAGTAAGTGAAAAAAAAAAAACATTCTGAGGATGTGCTATTATGTTCTTTGTTCTTGTAAAATAAATATGGTACAAAATTGTGGGGTAAGGCCATTTTGATGCAAAAATGTAGATTTCTAAAATCAGACATTATTGAACTTATTTATAAAAGTTAACTATAATACACAACATGTAATAAACTCTTATTAGATAATTAGCTTAAATTAATGAACAAAAATAGTAAATTTATAAATCAAATTGTACTAACAGATGCTATGGCACATATCTACCACCAGATGGCAGTGCAGGAGAATAAAAGGAAAGTTTTAACTCGTAAAAATCTTGATTATATTTAAGTTGTTATACATGGATCTCTATTAAAACAAAATTTTAAATCTTTTTTTGAATTTTTATAATTTTGATAGGACACCTGACAGTAGACATTATATTAAAAACAAAATAAGTATCCTAAACCCCAGAGAAAGTAGCTGATAGTCTCTATCCATACAACTATGGCTATTTTCAAGAAACTAACATCACATCTGACCACCTTTACTAAAAACCATGAACTGCCTAGCAGTACTTTTAATTATATGTTTAGGACCTGTGTTAAAAAGGAAGAAAAAAAGTACATAAATATATGAATATCTGAGTCACATTTACAAGAAATGAGATGGGAAACGAATGAATAATTCTACCACGAATGAAAAACAAACAAGATGAACTCAAGCACTTCATTGGGGAATGCAGTTTTAACCTGATAGAGATCTAGTTGGTAGAACTCGAGTCTCCCATTCTGTTATTTCTGTTTTAAAAAAATCAAACTTATAAACCTATTCCTGTATTATTTGTTAATTTTTTTAACTTAGCAAAAATGCATCAATCAAATACTCATAACCTCTACTAATGTTTCACGCTGTTTGGATCTTGTTGCTGTGTTTTCAGGTTTGAAATTGAGCTTTGTGCTTACTAGACAATTCGTCTAGCCCTTGGGTCACATCCACTTGCTTAAGTTGGATGGCATATAGTTAATGTTTTTGTCTAGGCTGGGTCAGACAAACTGTGATCCTCCTAACTATGTCCTGTGTAGCTTGGATTAAACATACATACCACCGTGATTATCTTATTGGTTGAGAGTGGGTCTCCCAAATGTGTCTCCCAATCCCCATTTTCTCTGGGCTAGCTTCCAAACATTGTCCATGTGGTCTCTTATCTTTGAAGTAGCATGAATTATAGTATTGCACCATCACATGCCCTATTTTACATTTTGATCTTGGTGGAATTCATTTTCCTAAAAACTATGATATGACAAGCTGTTTTGTTCATATAGCAAATCTCAACTTTTATTAAATAGCTCATAACCTACGGTTCTTTGTAATAACTTGGGACTGTGTATATCTTTTATAACATTAAGTCCTTTATGCCTTCAAATGTCTCATGAACATTCAACTCTTTTAATATTAACAATAAACATTTTAGCTAACAAGATTGACAATCCCAGGAGAACCAGGCTACACACCAGACAAGCATCAGCTAGCTCACTAACCCTTGTCTAACTTTCTGTTATTTTTGAGATGGACCTTAAAAAATGGTTTGAGGAGAAAAATAACTGCTATCGAGCTACATAGAGCAGACCATACATCCCCCATGAGTCAGAACTCAATGATCAACACTCGTGCTGAGCATATCACCAGTGCTGAGCATGGTACCATTGCTGATATATATATTTTATTCATTCCAAAAGAACAAGCCACCCTGCCATGTCATGCTACTTTTCTACATCTGTGTTTCCACTGAAGTTTAGAAGTGTTTTGGCAGATTAAAACTGCATTGACAAGTGGATGCGACAGGCTGTCATTTCCAAAGAACTAACCAGGCATCCCATATTTCAACATTTCTACATATGTCTGATATATTCATGTATTCCTTCTTCTAGTTTCAAGACAGGTCATAAATTCAGCAAATATTGCTAGGCCAGTTAGGACTTTTAGGAATTTTACTGAGATGCGCCATTGTTAGTTTTGTTCCTAGTGTTTATAGAAAGAACACCAGAAGCTGTGGCTTGCGTCCAGTGAAGACACCCTGAGGATCTTCATTAATGTCACTTGCTGCCATCTTCGCTCTGATGTCAGGCCTGTTCCTAATGATAGCTTCCAGCCTGTGGTCTCCATGACCCATTGTGCAAAAGCAGAAACACAGTGATGTAGACTTTTCCACTCTTTAATTTGATTTTTAAAAAGGCAGATCCAGTCTACCCATGCCTTGAATAAGCATCCCAGATACAACTGACTCTCAATTATCTCCTTAGAGCTTTAATTTCCTCCTTTCTGAAATGCTGGACTGGACTAGATCACATGGATAGGCCTTCAATTTCCTACACCTGACAGTTTAACAATCAGAAGAAAATTACATACAGGAGCAATAATAAATCACATATCTATCGATAAACAAAACAGAATCAGCTTGTTATGATTAAAATGTATTTGTTAGATATTACGAATATAAGGACAAATTCATGATTGACTATAAATGCGATCATGCATCCAACATTTTGATATTTCTCTCTTAAAACAAATATTCCATTCAACTTGACTCAAACATACTCAACATTCAGTCTGCTCACCTTTGTTAAAATGTTGAATGGGTTTCTAATAGTTGCAAATATCATTCTTATGTACTGTATTTATATCTGGATATAGAAGTAATCCACAGTTGCTGAATTAATTTAGAAGGTTTTGGAGCAATTGAGATTGTGCTTTTCTTCTAGTTAAGGAACAATGTCTATTTCACTTTGTCACCCATCTCTCCAGGACATCTGAATCCCCACAGTGCACCTGCTGTTTCCCAAGGCCCTGTCCCCTCTGCTGCAGAACTCCAGAGCTACAATCACCTTAACATTACCTATACTACAAATAATGTTTTCCTCAGCGAATTTGAATGTCAGCTCTTGAAGACAAACCTTAATGAAATATGAAAATAACCATACATGCTTTGATCATCACATGGAGGAGCAGCCTTGGTCAATATATTCAGCATTCCTATGATTCCTAAGCTTATTACTTAGAAATTGTTCTCTAGTTGAAAATAACCAGCTAAGCTGGGAGCTGGTGAGTCATGTCTGCAGCTGCTCAGAAGGGCTGAGATGTGAAGACCTCAGTTTGCAACCAGCCCTGGCAAGAAAGTCTACAGGAATTTTATCTCCAATTAACCACTAAAAACTGCAAGTTGAGCTGCAGGTCAAGAGGTAAAGTGCCAACCTTGAGCAAAAAAGCTGAGGGACAGCAACAAGGCTCTGAGTTCAAGCACTACTCCTTACACACACACACACACACACACACACACACACACACACACACACACACACACACACACTATTTATACATGCATGCACACACACATAAACAAAAAAATGGCAAAAAGTTAGAGTGTTCCTGGCTGAGCTTCCACAGAGAATGATAAAAGCTCATGGAATGTGTTCACAAAGCAGAGAGGCAGCCATATTGATGATATGATTGAATGTGTGTGTATAAAGCTATATATATATATATATATATATATATATATATATATAACTATATATAGTTATATATATAGTTATATATATATAATTAATATCAGTAATGGGAATTTGCTAGAAAAGTTTGATATCTACATAGTACATTCTTTTCGGCACACTTATGATTGACAAGGTAATATTGAGAAGGTCATAGGCAAAAGTGAGTCTCAGTGTCAGTGACAGCCTTGTCAACCCCTGCCCTCCCTGCCTGGCTAGTGACAGACAAGATACTAAGAGGCAGACAATAAACTGGCAGCTTCCTTCTCTGTGTGTCTTTAGCATGTCTGTGACATGTGCTGTCACTCTTGGCTCTGTGAACCCCCTTCTTGGAGCTTTTGGGTCCATATCTGCAGAAATCTTGCACAAGTCTGAATAGAGGTCAAAGACCCCATTAACATGCGATTAACTCTGTGGCTTTCCCTATGTGTCACCTTGCAAATAGCAATCTAGTTTAAGATTAGACCTTCTTAGGTAGTCTCATCCCTTAGCCAACCACAGCCCAAGTCATTTTCCTTTCTAACACTCCAAAATAATTAAATGAGTAGAACCTAGAAAAAAAAACACAGGAAAAAAATTCATGGAGTTTTTAGTTTGCAAAGTCCCATGAAATAATCCACTAACTTTTATATTAAAAATAACAAATAATTTCAAGATAAAAGTATGCTTTCTGCCTCACCTTGACTATTAGATTGCTATGTACAACTAATTTCCAAGTACCAAAATCTTGTCCTGTCATATTATTAATAGGAAAATGTTAATGCCTTTCAACACATTTTTATAAACTTTCCTTATATTTATAAAGCAAGTATGCTAGCTTCTGTCATTTCCCTTTTTAAAAAGTATTAAATAACCTTTATTAGTTTATCTAGTTACAATAATCCCTAAATTTGTCCTTGTCTTCAGTTTATTTTTCACAGTGCATACTTTTTTCATATGTCTTTTAAATGAAGATAGTTCTTGAAAGAACCCACTTTTTGTCTTGAAAGCTAAGTATGTAAAAAGAAAGAACATTGACTTACTTTCTTCCTAGTTTTTAAATTTTCTACCCAATAGGCATAGCTGCAAAATAAAAGTGTCCATTATACTAAGGTTTTTTTTGTCTTGTTTGTTGTTTTTGCTTTGGTTTAACTTGTGCTGCTAGAGAACAAACCCAGAGCCCTTAACAAAAATGTAAGTCATGGTATTAGGAAATCCATGAGTTGTAAGATCTTAAAGTCTCAATCAGTGAAAATATGTGCTTCCTATCCCATCAGTCAATATCCCTCCTTAATTTACACAGATTTCCCTGTCCATAATGGACATGAAACTTTACTGAGGTTGCATTTCATTGAAACACTGCATGGGAATGACTCGGCAGGTATGTGTTTAGGGATTGGGAGTGGGTGCTACAGGCTGCTTTTGCTCCTTACATCTGGGATGGAGATTTCTAGCCATTTCTCAATTGAGCCACACCTTCACTTCTGGCTGATTAACTGGAGATTGGCATCTCACGGGCTTTTCTGACCAAGCTGGCTTCAAACTTTGACCATCAGATCTCAGCCTACTGAATAACTAGGATTTCCGGCATGGGTCACTAAGCCACACTTGTCTGTGTGGGCTTCTATTAAGGCTGTTATCAGTCCACTTATTTCCCATTGAAGACATTATTTAAATTAATCTTCCATGCAAATCTCTTATATTTCAGGTAATTTTTTTTTTTTGGCCAGTCCTCAGTCTTGAACTCAGGCCTTGAACCCAGGGCCTGGGCTCTATCCCTAAGCCTCTCTGTGTTCAAGGCTAGCGCTCTACCACTTGAGCCAAAGCAATCTCTTACATTCCAATATTCCAAATTTCAAGCAAACTGCTTTGAATGCTGACACATGAATAAATGTGACAGATTTATGAAGAAATGTCTCCAAGGTTGGTAGAGATTTGAACTGGCAGAACATGAAAGCAAGAATAATAATAATGATTAAAATGCACCTTACATGTGACATTTTCTTTGGTGTTCAGTATTATTCTACTGAGGTAAATATGATCTAGTCCATTTTAAGAGGAGAGAAGTGCAATTGATAACCACAAGTAACTTGTGAAGGTCATACAGTGGTAGTCTCAAAGGTTGTGCCTTACCCATCATCCCTATACAATTCTAACAATCAGGAGAGCAAAGGCCTGTGGTCCGCAGGGGCCATTTCCCCAGAGCCTTCCTAACAACGTTCGTGCAGGAATGACTCAAGGGGTCTGGCCATCGTTTTGCTCTTCACTCACTGAAGACTGACATATACTAGTTCTCTTTTTAAGAATGAAACTTATTGCTGATTTTAAGGTCTTCTATTCAGAGTTTCGGTTTTTGATTTGTTTACTTGGAAACAAAAGCATGGGTTCTTCTTGCTGCCTGGATCCTGGGATCGATGGCCACCTTCTCTTCCCCGTCTCTCGCTTGTCTGTGGCTGCTAACTCTCCTTTTGCACCTGCATTTTGCAGACTTTCATTGATTGGTCTAAGGGAGAGCCTAGCTCTAAAATAAACATCTCTTAGGACTAGAAATCTTGAGGCGATTGATAGGGCTGGGAGAAAAGAGGGAAAATGATGGAAGGGGTGACACTGACCAAAATGCATTGCACTCAGGTTGAATTGAAACTTTTTAGTACAACTACTTAAAGATAACAAAAAGACATAAACAGAAGCAGTGAAGTTTTTCTTAATTAAATAAAATATGTCTCCTACAAACAATATCACATATAAAAGGTATAATGTATAGATAATATTTTTCTGGAAAGAAATTAAATATATAGCATTTTATATAACGAGTACAAATGAGAATTGCTTCCAAGACTAAAACTGGCTCCAAGAACTTTAAGAGTTAGAATGCCTAACATTTACACGAAAGAGCTGAAAAGCTTCCATTGTTAACTTTGGACATGTTATAGTAAACCATCAGCCTAAGTTTGCCTTTTATCTTACATTGGCTTGTAGCATTTTCTCCCATACATTCATAAACAAGTTCCTCCTTGCTGTGTCAACGCTGGAAACTTGGGCCATAAATCAGACCATGCTGTGATTGAATTTCTGTTCCTATCCTCCACCAGTTCTTTTATCAGAGCTCATAACTAGATTAGTGGGAAAGCAGCTACACAGCACTTGCATTTACACTTTGCCTAACAGCCAGGTTCCTTTCTGCAACAAAGAACATCACTGGAGACAGTGGAAGCACTCCAAAACCACACAGCATTAGCCTTGATATCATATACCTGATTTAGGCATAAAAATGACTATTAGTTTTTTTAAAAAAAGAAACCAAGCCATGTAAAACTAAACTTAGAGGCTGCTTGCTTTTTTCCATCTGGTAGGAACTTCCCAGGAACCTTAGGAAAATGTAGGTATATATGGTATGTCTCAGGTCCTGACCACAAGGCTTTAGGAAAAACACCTGTTAAGGTCCCCTAGAGAAACCCTCTCCATGTTCCTACAAGTCTTCTTTATATGTACTGCTAAAGTCACATAAGCAGAAAGATCAATGAAATTTTTCTAGGTTTGCAAAAAATATATACTAGAGAGCAAACGAGGACATACAAATCCACGTACAAATGTGTGCACACACATAGATACCATATGACACTATAAGGGCATCTTGAAGTTTTCTCTTCCCTGAGAATGTCCATGGTATTAAATTATTAAAGTTATATTTGATGAGAAGAGCCATTCTGGTATAAACAAAAAATATAACTTTATTTTTTCTTAGCAAAATGTTACAGAGACAATATCTTTTTAAATTCATCTGTTTCACACAGTTTATACCCCCCCCCCCCAAAAAAAAAACATAAGGCAAATAAGAAGGAAGGATTTCTTAGAAATTGTGAATGCAGGTCATACCAAATATGGGATAAATACAAATATATATAGAGAGATACATATATATCATCCTACCTAGGCAAAACCTGCACTTTATAGTGCTTGCATAATTATCCTCAAGAATAACAATAATCCAACTCAATTATGATTGTTCTTTTGTTTTGGAACTGGGACATGAACTCAAGGTCAGGGCACTGTCCTTTTTTGCATTTTTGTTCAAGGTTGGCACTCTACTGTTAAGTCACAACTCTACTTCCAGATTTTTGAGTTAATTGAAGATAAGTGGGTTATGAAGTTTTCTACTCAAGTTGGCCAGAATCTTGATCCCACATCTCAGTCTCCCGAATAACCAGGATCTCTGTTGTGAGAACTGGTGCTCAATTTTTCAAATATACTTTTGGCTTTTGTTAACCAAAATAACAGAGTTCCTTAAACATTCCTACATAACTCAGAAATCACACTTTTTAATCTAAAATAAAATTATAGTTTTAAATTATTCATCTATTAATTATTTTATAATATTTTATATTATTTTAGAATTTATTGTATCAACTATAACTGTAAAATAAGCATATTTATTTTATATTTCCTTTATAACATTTTCTTTAATGTTAGATAAGTAGGTGAAGATAACTATTCTATAACACTGTTTTCTTCTTTGAAAGTTTCTAGAACTCTATTCCTTATTCATAAAATTAACTTTAGTACTATCATCTACCACACAGATTGTTGTAAAGACTAAGTTATGATGAAATAAAAATATTTTCTGCCAAAATATCAGTCATACACACACAGTATCCCTATTATATAGTTACATGTATTTATATTTGTATGAATAAACATACAGTATATATGCATGTATGTTTGTATGTGTATCTTAAGATATGTGTCTATATACATATTCCATATTTACAATCATCTATCATTTAATTGAAGACAATTACAGTATCTTAACAATAATAATGAAAGTAAAGCAATGACTATCTATGTCGTTCAGATCTCATTTGTACTAACTTTTAAAGGGCAAGTATATGTCTAGAATAATGAGATCACTTAAAATACTTTAGAAAGCTTTCAACCAAAAACACGTAATATTGATTATTCTTAAGTAGTAAAATAAAGGGCAGGGTTAAGAAAGGAATTAAGACTATGCTTGAAAAAATATCCTTCTACTTGTGGTAAGAATTATAAACAACAAAAAAAGCAAAAAATAAAAATAACCAGGACTAAGAAAGCCTGAGAAGAGGTAGGAGCTGAGATGCAAAGACAGGTAATAAATTTCTACAGAAGTAGAGCTAGAAATCACTATGATTTCATCTTTCAAATGTCAACCTGAAATATTTATCTCACAAATTTTATCTTAAAATGACTTGTGCACATTTCAATCACTTTTATTCCCTCTTTTTGAATATACACCTAAGAAATATTCATGATTTTTAACTTGGGGTGTTCAGATGCATTACTTCCTGATGAAATACATCCACAGTACTTTCCGGTGATAATTGGGCCTCATGCTTTCTACTCAGGCTCTTGGCCCCTTTAGCCATGTCAGTAGCTTATCCCCAATTTTTTTCTACAAGCATCACATTCCATTTTCTCATGTGCTTTGATGTCATATAATCAAGCCACACTAGATGAGGACACCCAAGTTAAGATTTACAAAGAGGTGTACATGTATCTGTAAAGTCTGTAGTAAGATGATTCAGAGAAACTGTATGAAACTCTTTAATAGTCATACTCCCTACTAATGATGCTTTTAAGAAGTTATTGAACAATTTTCTTTAAAGAAATACACAGTAAAATGGATTTTTTAGGAGAAGTAATAGCCTTTAAAATTAATCAAACAGTAAGAATCACATGTTCATAACATAAAAGTTCTGTAACTAGGAAGGAACCATTAGTTGCTCATCAAAGGATGAAAGTGCAAAATTTGTCCAAAGGCCACTTAATCAAAAATTCTCTTAAAACATATTTATGAATAGCCTTGCTGAGTTTCTAACTACAGCAAATACTAGCAGTCCTTATTTGCTTTCACTCCAGTGTAACTCATAACTCTCCAAGACTGAAGTCTTGGAGAGCAGCCTCTGTTCTTTCACACTACGTGCTGGGAAGACCCAGGAACTGATGTCTTTTGGCAGCATTCATTAATTTTATATATCCCAGCTCATATTCTCCTTGAAACTATGAGATGTTGTGCATTCCCATTAATGCACTCTAATCTGGTACTCAGATTGAAACTATGAGATGTTGTGCATTCCCATTCATGCACTTTAATCTGGTATTCAGAATCACCCCGGGATAAACTCTACTCACTAAGAACAGCAAATTGCTTAACTATTTATTCATTATTTTCCTCATTTCAAATCCAACATTCCTCTAACAGCATTTCTTACAGTTACTTTCCAAATAAACCATATGGACATAAATTATGCAAGCACTTCTATGTTTGGTGGTAAGTATGAAAGAAGAATTGTAGAGCTATTGTTTAAATAGACACACACACACACACACACACACACACACACACACACACACACACACACACACACACACACACACACACACACACAAATGGATTCTAGGCCTCTGGGCGGAATGGGGTTATTTTCACCAAGCAATCTACCAGTAAGAGTTGATCAAGAGTTGCAGGGGACCTATATTTCTTTCTAGGTCTCATGGTTTTCCTTATTTGCAATAACTAGTATATGTCTAGGACAAGCAGAGAAGGTCAAAAGCTGTGTACATATGCCCATATAAGATGATGCTAAGTGAAATGAACCCCACGATAGGGATACAAGTGGTTTTATCTTTCTTGTTTTTAATGTATTTATAATGTACTATGTGATGTTGTTGTTGTACGTTCTTCCCCCATGGTATATAACTCCTGTTTTCACTGTATTTGATTCCGGTGCCCTACATCTTGTGTGTGTGTGTGTGTGTGTGTGTGTGTGTGTGTGTGTGTGTGTGTGTGTGTGTGTACATATATATATATACACACACACACACTATATATATATATATGTTTTTTTATTTGGGGAGGGGAAGGGAAATAACAAAATGCTTGAATAAGGATACAGGTTGACCCATTGCAACAATGAGATGTACAAGATACTAAGTTGAAAATGAACTTTACAACCTGAGGGCAAGGAGGGAGGGAGGAGTTGGGGAAGTGGGAAGGGAAGGGATGGTAGGAGAAAAAAACAAAGGAGGAAGTATCAATGCTCAACAAGAAATGTACTTATTACCTTACTTATGTAACCTCTGTACAGTAGCTTTACAAAAAATATTAAAGAAAGAGTGAGAGGGGAATGTAGAAATAGTATAAGATAGAAAAGAAAAAAATAAATTATTTTGACTTTAAAAGATTATCCTGAATATGTTGTTTCCTTGTTTGTTAAAAAGTGTGTAATCTCCACTTTTTAAAAAGCTGATTGGATAGACACTCACCACTCCACAGCTAGCATCTACAATGGTTTGTTTCAGTATGCCCTCTTGTAACGAGAGGCTGGGCTGCCTATACCAAGGAAACGATGGCACCCAGTCACCCAGGGTCTTTGGTTTTGAGTAAGGATAATTCTGAAATGATTGTGCTATATTGCTTCCAGTATATCTCATCCATCTTGAGTCCCTTATATTAAATTAAGATTCATTACTTGGCTTTCTCTTTTCTTCTGCCTCGATCCTCTTAATTAGAAACATCTCTTGTGATCACCTCCAAAATTAACTACTTATTTCTGAACCCACAACTGAGGTTTATTTCTGAAGAAGCCACAGAAAGACAGTAGCCATATTTAGTATCTGCTGGCTTTAAATAGACCCTTATAAATCTGCCAAGTTTGTATTTATGTAAAGTGTTTGAGCTCTTCTTGTTCGCTATAACAAAATATTTTAACAGTGACTCCAATGTTCTTTAAGTTAATATAATTATGCACAAATCAAGCTAAATAAGTATCTTCTCTGATCATCATTGCATTTCACTTGTTTGGGTCTAAGTAAGCAGCAAACAAAAAATATAAAATGAGCCTATAAATTCAGACTGACCCAAACCAGAGTCTTTATACAATATCAAGTATTACTAAATAATGTGAAGATCACAGACAGATTAAAAAATGTCTATGGTTCACAGGAAGCAGGGTTCAGAATGAGGAAGAAGCAAAGCGCCCCAGTTCTTTTATTTTCATTTCATCACATTCCTCTGGCCTCTATGAAATCTCACAAAGAGTTCCACTTGACTGCTTGTAAATTTATTTAAATCTTGTGAAGGAAATTATATGGTGTGCAAAACATTATCTAGGGAATATTTTCTATAGGTACATTATGTCCAGGCACATTCTACTAACAGCATCTTAGGGATAAACTCTCTTTCTCTTAATAAATATCATGAATCTTTAGTTGATGTTGGATTGCTCCAGGTTTCCTGCCTCTTCTGCCATGGATAACATCTTTCCATGGGTGTTGCAGATTAACTACTTTGACTTTTTTCTTCCCCAAGTGGTTTGAGAGCCAGATCCAATATGATTCATTCATTTCAAAATGATCTCACCACCAATTCCTGTTTTCCTGCCCATGTCCCCGGAATATGAAATATTTTGTCCAAATTCTATAAATTCGAATGTCACATGGTAACAACCATTTGTGTTTTCTCATTTGCTTCAGATTTCAGTAGTTTTAAAGAATCCTTGAAATATGTATAAAAGACTTGATGGTTCCAAATTATCTGTTTCAATTATCTGTTGGCTGTTGTGTTGGTAAAAGAAATAAACTTGATAAAAATCATGCACTTTGGACATTTGTCCAAGGCAAAAGCAAGCATCACACAGAAGAGAAAATTGCCATCTATTTTTATGTCCAGTATGCTACCTCCTAAAGGGGCTCAAGTTACCATTTTACAATCCTCTGAGTGAAGGAGACTAGGAGGAATGCTATTCACTCAAATTCATTTTATCAGCTGCATCTCTCACAGGTAATTGCTTAGGAAACAAAAAGGGGGGCGAGCATGAAGTATAGGAGAACCAGTGTCTAAGCAAGAACAGATCAGTTAGGAAGCTGGTAGAGCGAGAGGCATACCTCACTTAGCTTAATAGGCAACTAAAGTCACAGCATACTAGGATTTGCAGATACAATTCAGGAAAATGGAGTCATCTCATACTTACGGAAGCCACATTCACAAAATCATCATCTGAGAGAGTTTCTAGCATTTCCGAGACAGATGTTCGTATCAGTTTAAGGGTCAGCCCACTAACACTTCCACTCCTGTGAACACACAAAGGGCTCCGTGTTACTCACCAGCTATGGAAGCAGCAGCACTGTAAGGAAATATACTCTATCTCCATCATGTACTTAATACTCAAGCAATGTGTTTCTTTATAAAATATCAGAAGGAAAACAGATGTTATAGAAATTATAAAGTCTTCCTTTTTTCCTACTAATGTTAGTAGGAATGTATTTTTCATAAAAACTACCCGAATTGCCTATTAAATGATGATTGGAAAAAAAAAAACAACCAAAACCATTTGTTCAGTGAGAGTACAATCACTCATCCAGGAAATATATATGAAACACCATTTCTGTAAGCTGAGTTAGAACTACAGTCCACAGGAGTAAAGAGGCACAGTCGCAGTCAAGGGGCTCTTTGGCTCCCTTAAACCCACCATCATTATTAAGCTTGTAACAGCAGCACTAGTAGATATGTGAACAAAACGTCTTGTTTTCTACCATAAAGCAGATTTTATCTATGATTTAGTCTTTGTAATTTTTCATCTCTACATAGTCTATGATCTTTTGATAACCTCTCTTGTTTGCTAGAGACTGATTCCCACTTGTACATCCCACAGGAAGAATCTGAGATATTTTGCTATGAAACAATGTAACAAGTAAAATGGATATTATATTAACACCTGCATATTTCTCTTGAATATTAATCACATTCCTTTTAAAAGTCTTAGAAATCATTGTACTTATTATAGTTAATATTCTCCTATTTTGTAGCTAAATCCTTAAAAGTTGATCACTTAATGACTAAATGGAAAAAACGATTCCATTTTTTCTGTTCTCATGTGTGCATTTTACTATTGTTCAAAATATTAAAATTAAATATCTAAGCATGAAAACATTTACTGAAAAAATTGTAAACAAATAACAAATTATCCTCCTCAGATTTCAGGACCATGCCATAATCATCCATTTTTAATACAGACATAGAAGATACCACTTTAATTTTTCAATTAAAAAATTAATGTTTGTCTACTGAGGGGCATCTGGGTTGGTTCCATATCTTAGCTATGGTAAATAATGCTGCAATAAACATAGTTGTGCTGGTAGCTTTAGTGTGGTCTTGTTTGTAAACATTTGGGTAAATGCCCAAAAGTGGGATTGCTGGGTCATAGGGGAGTTCTATGTGAAGTCTTTTGTTAGGAAATGGAAAAACTTGGAAAAAATTATATTAAGTGAAGTAAGCCAGGCCCAAAGAAACATAGGTCCCATGGTTTCCCTTATTTGTAATATCTAGTATATGTATGAGTCAAGCGGAAAAGGTCAGATAATGTGATGTCAGGAAAATGAACCCTTAGATGTGTATTTTAATGTTTTTTTCTTTCATGCATGTGTTTCTAACGCATTTATAAGATTATCTCTTTGTTGCTTTGTATGTCCCTCCCCCACAGTATAACCCCTGCTTTCACTATATTTGATGTCAGTATAACTTGTGGAGGAGATGGGGAAAAACCAGTTGTTTAAGGATACAGGTGGACCTGTTGCAACAATGAGAAGTACAAGTTGTCATGTCCAAAACGAGCTTTACAATGTCGGTGCGGGGGGGGGGGGGAAGGGGGGGGAAGGAGAAGGATTGGGATTGGGGGGGAGGGGGGAGGCTGGGAAGGGATGTGAAGGGTAAACAAAGGAGGAGGCTGCAATGCTTGGTAAGAAATGTACGCATTATCCTGCCCATGTAATTGTAACTCCTCTGTACAGTATGTTCACAAATAAAATTAAATTAAATTAAAAAAAAGTAACGTTTGTTATTTTGGTTGTTGCCTCCACATGGCTTCTCTGTGTGGCTATTGATTCTTTTATTTTTTTTTACCTTACTTTTAATTTCTTAAGCTTAGTATATTACTGTGAGCTTCAAACACTCCCACATTTCAGAATATAAGTCTGTAATACTTAATACTCACACATCAACCAGAATTAGCATGTCTTTAGGAGATGCAGCCCCTTGGATATACCTGAAACAAAGAAAACATGATTTTATTTTCCTCTTGTGGCACATCCAACATTGGTATTTGTTGTATGTAAATGGTGGATCTCAAATGTTTAATTTCTGAAAATCACCAAATGAATCAGTTCCAAATGACAATTCCCTAATTTAACCATATCCCTAGGGAACCAAAAACTCTGGGAAAGATTTGTTCAGGGGGCTCCAACATTCAAAAAGCTGAGATGGGCAGGGAGCAGCAAGCTTTCTTCCTCCAAATGGAGAGCTGAACCTGGACTCAACTTTAACTTATCACTGAGGCCCTTGCCCATTACTTTATCAACATTTACCTTCTCAGAACCCTGCCAGATAATGGATCAATTTGTTTTCAGACAACATGCTGCAAAGATGCTGTCTACCCAGGGCTGTGTTGAAAGAGCAGTTAAGAGTTTAGAACCTGTATCAGGATTATATCCTATACAAAGAACACATGGCAGCTTGGTTTGCCTGTAAAAGTAAATATTCCTATAATAAATAATAATATTTCACAGCTAGCATCTTAACACTATTGGCTCTATTGTATTTGTCAATGGGAACAAGAAAGAACACGATAGTATCTGCTTTTCATGATTGGCAGCCTAGCTTCTAAGATTTCTCCTGATACAACCCATTCCTAAACTCAAACTATGTGATAGAACAACCTATGCCTCCATTAAATAATTTGGGGCTCTACAGAGACAGACTGGGGTAATACTGTCAGTAATAATTTTGTGTCTGTTAGTATTAAACTGAGTTGGTGTTTATATAAATTGCTACTGAATACTTAACAGAATATAACAGCTTTAGCCCATAAAAGCTTCAGACATTTTTTGAGTTAACAATTATGCTGCTTTTAGGATTTGTGGGAACCATAGTAAAAGTTAGAAATAAACTAAATAGCCAATAATAGAGGATAACTTAATTACCAAATAGTCTTCTGAATTATCTTAAATTCCCCTATTCATGAATATGTATTCAAAGACATTAATGTGTAAAAGTAGGGAACATCATACAAATATATGTGAACTCATTTAAGAAAAATGTATCTCATCATGTATATTTTAAAAATTCAAATGAAACACAATTAGATTTTTAATTGTTAGTTACTTTCCAGTGAATCTAATGTTATCCGATTATTGATGGTTTTTCAGTTTTTTATTAGGAGAATGAGTTAGTTTTGAGGAACAAATACAGCTTTTCTCAGGAATATAACCTATGCTATGTGAATGTAGCTAGTGGCATTGCATACCTTGAGGCCAATGCTCATTAGTGAACTGCCAGAGGCAAACTATCCCTACACTATGTCATCTCTCTGTTAAAAAATTTCTACTCCAAGCAAATGGAGAAGGTTTCAGTAACAATCCTCACTACCTGAAACAGATCTGGAGTGGAAATTAAACATAAAACTTAAATCAGTCTATTTTAAATGAATTTAATTAATCATCTCAACACTATATTCACTCTCCAATTGAACTAATCACTTTTATTAACTTTTAATTATTTATTTTAAAAACCATCACACTACTTTAGACAAAGAGATACTGTTACTACTCATAATGGAAGACTCTTGTCTTCAATATTCATCTTTAATATATATAATATATATATAATATAATAAACATGTGTTTATATATATATATATGTATATTCTTTTTACTATGTCAATTTAAAGGCTTTTTAAAAATTCATACCATGGTCTTCTGCGAACATCATAAAGGTCAATCTTGTTTGGAGTTCTACTATTATCAACCCATGGTGATGCTTGAAAAAAAGGAAGTAGAAAAAAAAGAAATTAAGCCAAAATATTAGATATGTTCTACAAATATAATGTAAAATTTGAGGGGAAAATGCAATCATAAAATTCAATGCATATCTTACAAATAAGAAAATGAGGGAAAAGGTAGGGTTGAGAGTGATGGAGAGAATAATGTTGGGAAAAGTGACATAAATCAAGATACATTGTATTCATAAATTGTGTCATTGAGTGAGAAATCCTTTGAACAACTACTTAAAGATTTTTTTAAAAACTCACAAAATGCCATAGATACAACAGTCAGATTATTATTAAGACTGTACTTTCAGGAATCATTTCTATAGTTCTTTACAATAGTCTGATTATTGACAAAAATATTCAAATAGGAAGCATGATCTTCGTGCCCTTGATATTTTCCTTATTTAGAGTAGAAAACAACACAGAATATACAAAAGAATATCGGTGCAAGTCAATTCTCTTTCTTCACATTATTCCAGAGGTCTTCTGGTACCAACTTCCATGTATTCCCAATAGACCTTAATACATTTTCTTTCCACTCTTTAAACATAGAATCCACCTTAGTTAAAATTTTATTTGCCCTTAATGGAAATTCTGGTTTCAATTATTTGATCATGACATTTCCATTCAGTGCAATCCTATCTTGTTCTATATAAAACTGTTTCTCTTAGATTACCTTAAGATAGTATAGTTTTTAACTGGCATGTTCATGTTCCGGACAATGGTCAATCAATGTTATAATTATAATTAAAAGATTAAATTATAAGTAAAATAACTCTCCCAAATTTACTTAAATGTCCTAAAGAAATCCAAATAGAGTCAATAATCTTGAGTTAGTTTCACACTTTTTAAAACCATTTTTCAGTCATCAGAAAAAAACCCATCGAATTGTATTCATTTTCAAATGCAATTAATTTACAATTGTCTAATTAAATCTGAACTTACTTTAATTAAAATGTTCTTCAAAGCTCTACTTTGATGTACACCAGACCTCATGGAGGAAAAAAGTGCTGATGAATTGGATGATAATTTGGTAATGGAGAAGTCCTCTCCTTGAACATGTTCAGACATATGACTCTTGAAAAACATATCCTCACTCTACTCACTAAACATTATATTGAAAATGAACTATACAACTTGTGGGTTGGACCAGGAAGGAAAAACTGTGAGATAGTGGGAAGGGGTAACATTGTTCAAAAACTAATGTACTCTATCGGACTCACGTAACTCTAAACCCTGTGAACATAACCTTTACAAACAAGACCATACTAAAGCTACCAGCACAACTACATTTATTGCAGCATTATTTACCATAGCTAAAATATGGAACCAACCCAGATGCCCTTCAGTAGATGAATGGATCAAGAAAATGTGGTATATATACACAATGGAATTCTATGCCTCCATCAGAAAGAATGGCATTGTCCCATTTGTTAGGAAATGGAAAGACTTGGAAAAAATTATATTAAGTGAAGTAAGCCAGGCCCAAAGAAACATAGGTCCCATGGTTTCCCTTATTTGCAATAACTAGTATATGTATGAGTCAAGCAGAAAAGGTCAGATAAGATAGTGTTAAGTGAAATGATGCCCAAGATAAGGACACAAGTGGTTTTTTTTTTTCTTTCTTGCTATTGTTTCTAACATATTTATAAGATACCAGGTGATTTTTTCGTTGCTCTGTATGTACCTCCCGACAGGATAACCCCTGGTTTCACTGTATTTGTTGGTACAATTTGGGGAGCGGAAGGGAGAAACAAATTATTTAAATAGGGATACAGGCTGACCCATTAAAACAATGAGATATACAAGATGCTACGTAAAAAACAAACTTTACATTTAGGCAGGAAGGCAGAGAGTAGGGGAGAATGTAGTTGGGGAGATGGGAGGGAAGGGATGGTAGGGGGAAAACAAAGGAGGTGGCAAAATGCTTGATGAAAAATGTACCCATTACCTTGCTCATGTGATTGTAACCCCTCTGTACAGTATTTTCACAATAAAAAACTTATTTAAAAAACAATAAATAATTTTTAAAAATCCTCACTCATCTGATGTGTGTGTGTGCCATAATCTAATTTTCATTTTCTTTATTGAACAATGATGGAACTTATGGGGAAGTATATTAAGTCAGTTTTATTAGCCAACTAAAATAATTTTGCCCATTAGAATATGCCAAAAATACATAGAACTAAGTCTCTTCTTCACTTACAAATTTTTTTCATTATAAAATCATTTACTCATTTGTAAAGACTAATCATATTTACACAAAAGTGTGAATTCCAACATAGAACTCCCCAAGAACCACTTACTGACACAGTCACTGAAAATGATCTGTTAGACTTACTATTTGTTTAATTAATTAAATTTTCATTTGCAGAAACTGTGTCAGTGATACAAAATACCATTTTGGTAGCCCTAGCATTAACTAGCAGAAGTGCTGGTAGATATACCATTTCATTTTCAGATCTCTTTCTGTAATAGCTGACTCTCCAGGTTAGTGTCCTGGTAATAACGAAAAGTTTAGAGAGACTATCCTAATTTTTTGTGCCATGTTTTCTGAGTCTATATTTGTAGTGCTCCTAAACTCCAAATGCAACTTTTGGTTTGCTCAACAAAAATGGATCTGGGTCTTTTCAATACTTTTCTTTTAGCAGTTGACATGATATGATGCGTCATCAGCAGACAATGTGAAACAACGAATGAATCAAGGCCCTGGGCCTCCAGCTTTTGGTTTGCGATTTCACAGGCTCTAGTGAGAACTGCATGCAGCTTCTCTGGTGCTGATTGGCTCAAAACTGATACTGATTAATGTACAAGCTGCCACAGTGTATACCACAGCAATAGCCATGAATTGAAAGAAGTCAGCTCTGACTTTAAAATTATTTCAGGACATTGTAATATGAAAGTTTTTTTTTAAGTTAGAGCACTAATTTCTTTACAGAGCATATTCATTTAGGATTTGTTTCCACTACTAAGTGAAATTAACTGATATAAATTACTGCCTTCTGTAAAATTTATACATTCTTTAAAGACAGAAAAATTAAAAAGCTATGATTTACATTATGAGCTAGACCATTAAACTTTAATATCATTTATGATCTTAACTGGTTTCTATTTAAAAATATTAATAATCAGATATTAGATGTTTGCTTTTAAGTAATAGCTGTGATTAGACTAAATTAGGATATTTATATTATAGTGATATTGAACAATATAATTTCTTCTTGTGATATTATTAAGACATAAAATCCTATTGTGGTATGTGGTAGAACATTATTTATATAAGCTCAAAAGTATGGAAGATCAAATACTAAGAGAAATAGTGAGCATATATATATATATGTATATATATACATATATATATACATATATATGTATACGTAAAATTTCCCTGAAAAAAAATAGGTTTCATAGTCAATGAAAAAGAAGCTACAAGCCGGGTGCCTGTGGCTCACGCCTGTAATCCTAGCTACTCAGGAGGCTGAGATCTGAGGAACGCAGTTCAAAGCCAGCCCAGGCAGGAAAGTCCGTGAGACTCTTATCTCCAATAAACCACTAGAAAACCGGAAGTGGTGTTGTGTCTCAAGTGGCAGAGTGCTTGCCTTGAGCTGAAGAGTGCAGGGACAGCATCCAAGCCCAGAGTTCAAGCCCCCCGACCGACCAAAAACAAAGAAGCTACATGTCCTGTAAGGAAATCAGAGCAAAAAGAAACGGAAACATTGCTCATTTTATATTTCTTCTAAGGTATCTCATAAGATTTTAGAATGACAGGAGAGAGACAAAAACATCCCATAATGATCATTGATAAGAATAATTTTGACTTGAGGAAAACACTGAACCATGGACGTGCCTTTGGCTAAGTCTACTGGAACATTAACCTATTTCACATGATATAGAAGGTGGGCGAGCAAACCAGTGAGTTATGCAGATGTTTGCCTGTAACTGACTTCATTCTGAAATGTGTGGTAGACCACTATTTTTAAGAAATTGTTGGTTTCAAAGCCATCTTATAATTAATGTAGTTTCAAGATAATAGGAACATTTCTTTCTTTTTAGGTGCTAGGAAATGATAAAGCAAATAGCAATGCATTGAGGACTGATTCTCTTGATAGAAACCCCACTTTAAATGACAGCTAATTGCATTTCCATTTAATAAGTTCAAGTGCCCTTTTCTAACTCTAAGAAGAGGAGGAGGAGGGGGAAGGGGATGGGGGGCAGGGGGAGGAGGAGGAGGAGGGGAGGAGGGGGAGAGGGAAGGGGAGGAGAAGGGAGGGGGAGGAGGCAGTGGCAGTGGCAGTGGCGTCAGAGAAGATTTAATAAGAATGCCCTGAAATATTTCCCCTGGTCCACTTGCCTGGATCTAATTGGTGTATTATAACTCTAGGCATCTCTGAATGACAGGGCCAACAAACTCAATAGATTTTGCTTTCAAGTAAAAATCAATTCATTGATAAATACACTAGATAGCTCACCAAATTTCCAGTAATAGAAAGTGCTGCTACTCATAACTACCATTCCAGGACAGAGTCTCCACAGTTCCTAATAGCTTCCACACCAAGGTCCAGGGTGAATTAGGTTGCTTAAATGACTGTGAATTATGTACTCACATTCGAGGAAAACAAATAACTGACATCTTCAGAATGTATCTTGGACAAGATAAAGAAAGCTTTTTCTGTAGCCACTGGGGTGCCACAAAATGCCTTAAAGTTCAATCTCAGATATTCATGTTTTAGCAATAAAGTTAATTCTCACTCATGTGACTGCTTCGCCAAGCAATTACCAGATATGTAAAGCTGAGGATCGCTTTCACCTTCTTCAGCTTTCATACAAGCAGTGGAAATGGAAGATTCCATAGGAAGGCATGCCCAAATCCTCCCAGACTCGACCTTGAAGCAACACATACTAATTCACTCATCTTCTATTTGGAAAGTATTTCCTATGGTTCTACACAGACACAAAGGGGTCTGGCCAATAAATAGATTGCAAAGCAGTCATTTTCAAAAGAATGTTTACCATGAAATGGGAGGACTGAACTTAACAGTAGCTGACAACCTCCACTCTGTGTTATAGTTTGGATCTACAGTGTCCACTCAAAAGGCCTAGATGTGTGCATCGTTGAGATGTGACTGAGTCCCGAGGGATATGATCTAATCAATAGATTGATCCACTAATGAACTGATCATTAAATAGCATTATTGAGAGGTGGTAAAAATCTTCAGATTTTTGTCCCAGGTCTTCATGTCACAGGGCCATCTTCTTCACCGTGAATCAGATTCTCCATGCTTCTCACCGCAACGTTCTGCCTCTTCATACTTGGGCACTTTAGCAAAGGAATCAAGTGACCACGAGGCTAGACAAACTCTTCTTTCTTTAAGTTTTCTTCTTATGTGTTATATCAAAGTAACAAATTGGCAAGGTGCCCGTGGCTCAGACCTTCAACACTAGCTACTCATGCATGGCTGAGCTCTAAGGGGAATAGTTCAAAGACAGCCAGTGCAGGAAAGTTCATGAGATTTTTATCTCCAGTTAACCAGTTAAAAAAAAAAACAAACTGGAAGTGGAGCTTTGGTTCAAGTGGTCGAGTGCCAGCCTTAATCAAAAAAGCTCAAAGACAGTGTCCAGGCCCTAAGTTCAGGATCTAGGACCAGCCAACGCGCGCGCGCGCGCGCGCGCGCGCACACACACACACACACACACACACACACACACACACACACACACACACACACAGAGTAATAAAACTGGGTAAAATTCAAGAGGAGATGAAATCAAATATCTAGTAATGTCCACCATTGGTTAATTTTGATTAGTTTTCTTTTCTCAGCAGTATCTTCAAAGAAGCCACCTCTGACATGAGAAATGTGAATGGGCTAAATTCTAAGCCTAGTTAATACCTAGAAGATGTCAGACTTAACAATTACTTAAATAAAATTTAGAACTGAGATTACTGACAGAAGAAATTCACTGCAAGAAAATAATAGTAGGAGTTAACCTGGCCTTGATGTTATACTGTGTGTATTAGTAATGAATCCTTAGCTAAATCTGTAGAAGCAATATAACTGTTTGAACCCTAAATCAACTTCAAGCTTTTAGACCTGAACTAGAAACCAATAATCTAAGAAAGCTGCTTAGCCCCAAGCATGCCCCAGCACTTGTGCCCTGAAGGGATTCAGGGACTGTCACAGCGTGATCCCCACAGAACGTACAAGGAACAGTCAGATGGGGTGAAGAACCTGCTTTATGTAAATAAAGACATTTTTATATTTCTTCCCTGACAGAACAGAGGGATCTGTATTTGACATTCCTTACTCTTTCCAACTCTTTGAATTGAAGCTATTCAACAGATTCAGGCATATTTGGGCAGCAACTGGGATGAATATGGTAGAGAAAATATTCAGTATTCTGTCAAAGTAAAAAAATTCATAGTAGGTGCTGAGACTGTTACATATAATCAACAGAGCTTGGATACTGAGTTGTTCATTTTGTTGTGGGGACTTTGGACTATTTTAGGGAATACTTGAGTGTGGTTCACAGGGGGGAAAATATGTAAAGGCACTTGACATGCTAGAGAAAATGAATTATCTGAATTTTCACCATAACACTGAATTATACGTTTCCGGCCTACAATTTTACTTGGATGTTCGGCTTAATTTAATTAATGCCCGTCATGTTGTATATATAGGGCTCTATATCTAGTTACCTTGTAGCCCTCAAGATACAATAAATCACATCCCATACTTACATAAATTGTGATGATTTGAGAAAAAAAAGGTATACTCTAAACAACTTCTGAAAGAAGACAAAATTGGCCATCTGTTGTAACACACACAAAATCAAAGAACAAGAGAATAAGATTGCTCTTGGAAAGCTTCCCCGTAGAAGTAAGTCTAACTGGATAACACAAATAATTAAATACCACAAATAATTAAAGACCAGTGTGTCTTTTAGAACAGTTTTTTGCTACCTACTGGAAAAAAATAAAAACTGGTGATTTTAGGGTTAAGGTAGTTTGTTTTCATAGCGTCAGGGAGGAGAGTCTAGAAGGGCTTTCTGTGTCATCTCATTTCTCTGAAATGTTCTTAATTAGGCCTCTGCCTCACATCCCAGACACCATTATTTGTGGTCTTTCTCAAAAGACAAAGACATGTGCCCTCCTCTATTCCAGGAGAACTTCCCCACAGCCACACAGGACATTTCTTACCTGACATGGGGGAGAATTTACACACCGTGTGGTAACAGATTTTATTTTTAATATGGTCTGAAACCTGGCTGAAAACATATACTGTACTAGCTACAAAGGAGAGATGCTGGGGACAATAACCATCTCTCTGCTTCAGCTATCCAATGACAACTTGTATTTTATAATTTTTTTCTGCCTTCATGAAAATTTTAATCAAAGTATCAGAACTTATATATTGCTGGATCTCAGTTACAATACGGATGAGTAACTGATTAAGTCCACATACATTAGACAGACTGAAGTGATAGATTTCTGATAAAAATTGTGAAAAAGAAGTAGTCATGGACTACAGTCATGGAAGAAGTTTATAAACTATGGATTAAGAATGAAGTGACTGAAGCCAGGCTTACCCCTGTAATCTCAGGAGGCTGAGCTCTGAGGATCAGGAAAGTCTGTGAGACTCTTATCTTCAACTAACCACAAGAAAACTGGAAGTGGCATTGTGGCTCAAGTGGTAGAGCACTAGTCTTGAGGTGAAGAACTGAGGGACAGCGCCAAGGCCCAGAGTTCAAGCCCCATGACCACCACTAACAACAACAAAAACAAAAGAATGAAGTGACTGAAGAAAAAAAAAAGGGCAAAACCTTCCTATGGAAAAAGGAAGTCACAGAGCAAAAGACAAGGCATGAACAGTACTGCAGGAGGCGAGGGACCAGTAATCAGTAATAATGACTTCCAATAGCAAAAGAAATAAGTAAGGCCCACTCAAAAGATGACTTCCATTTTATTCATTTTTTGTTGTTGTTTTGTTTTCATTTTGGGATAAGTCTCTCCATGACCTCAAACTTGAGGCTCTCCTGCCTTAGCCTTTCAAATGTTGGGATTACAGATACAGTTCTACATATCTGGCTTCCAAAGGTTTATGAATGACAGATTATGTGGCTCTGAATAGGAGAATGGTTTGGGATTTATTATATGGATACATCAATACTAACATTGTAGACAATGAAATGCTAGGGTAAGGCAGTGTCTTTCTTATTGGAAGGAGAAAGAGAAACTTGACCACAAGGCATTACTTGGAAAATGGTCAGATATAGAGTTTTAAAACATGAATCAAGGAATAACTATGAATTAAAAAATAAATATTCCATGGAAAATATAAAGATATTAGAGGCTTTACAAAAGAAAAGGGAAAGTGAGTGAAGGAAGAGAAAGAAACCATACCTTTGAAAAAAATATATATTAGTGTTGGTCAGCTAGTTCCAACAGTGGAGAAGTTCATAATACCAACAGACATTTCACAGAAAGTCTTTTCAGTAGATTATGAGGGTGTACGACTTTTTCATGTTTCATTTTTCTTTTAGAAGTTATTCCTGATTTCATCTAAAAACCTTTTATAATAATAAAGAACACTGAGATTTTTAATTTTAATTTTTAGTTTAAAAAGCATAGTCATGTTCATTGAATATGTGTGATCACTGAGAAGCCCTTAGAATTCAACCTGACACAAACACAGAAAGCTATATTTTCCTTTCACTTTAAAATTGTACATGAAAATGGTTATCAGACTTTATGTAATTTCAAGGGATATCATGTCAGGTTTATTATGTGTGCGAAAAGGGTTGCTTTTATTTCATCTTACTTCTTGACATACTTATCTTAACAAATCCAAGTTTGCTCATTCACTGATAAAAGAGAAATAAATTCTTCCATTATAAATTTTTCACATACACCTGGATTCTGCAGAAAACTCTTTCGGGTCAGTTGTAAAGTCTTACCATCTAGTACACTTGAGGGCTTGCTCCATGTTCTTTAGGCAGACCGCATCGTAGCACTGCTCGGGTACCCGCATCAAAACCTTGCTCATGGTTCACCATAACATGGCTTTATCCAAGGAGCAGCCACTTACTACTAAGGTGTTTCAGTGTAATGTGACTTTGACCAAGTTAGCGTTATGGGATGAGGGATATATTGTCATTATAAAAACAGTGTGGCCCAATATCCAAATTGCAAAGTTGGTTAAAAAAAAGGAAGAAAAGAAAAACATAAAGCTTGTACTTCCAATTCCTGTTGATGATTACTGAGTCAGTAAGCACTCACCTGGATAGTAACGAGCCAGGCCGGTGGCACTGCCAAACACCTGCCAGAGCAATGTGGGGTCCTCATCGCGATTTTTTTTGAAAACGTCATCTAAGGCACTGGTCCAATTGAGCTCATTTAACACAATTGTTGCTGAAAAGAAAGGGAGAAAAAAAAGTCAATTCACTCATACTCATATTTTAAAAAATAAGTCTAAACTTACTTACAAAGTAATATACATTTTCATTGCTCTTCATGGTAGTGGCTCAATTAATTTTTCAGCAGACAAAATTCGTAGCTGTCTGATGCCTGTTGAATGTATCTCTAAACATCAAAAATTACATAGCATAGTACCTTTCCCCAGTGGTGCCAGGCAAAATTATATCATGTCTCAGCTTCAAACTACCAAGAGCTATCCAGAGACACAAAACTGAAGGAAGGTGGGGTAATAATCTCCCACTGATTTCTTTGGTCTTGCTGAAGAAACCCACAGATATGCTAGGGTGGAGTCTAAAAATCACTCTTCAACTCTTGAGAATTCGAAACATTTGTAATTGAGCACAGCTTACAAATGGCATATATATTTATGTATATGTGTGTATGAGTATGTGTGTATGTTTAGTCTGAATAAGAACAACCTCATTCAAAGGGTTGAAGATGGGGCTGGGAAGGTGGCTCAGTGGTAGAGCACTTGCCTTGCATGCCTGAGGCCCTGGGTTCGATCCCTCAGCACCACATAAGCAAAAAGAAAAAAGCCGGAAGTGGTGCTGTGGCTCAAGTGGTAGAGCGCTAGCCTTGAGCTGAAGAGCTGAGGGACAGTGCCCAAGCCCAGAGTTCAAGCCTCACGACCTGACTCCCCCCCCCCCGCAAAAAAAGGTTGAAGATAACACTGTTAGAAAAATAGGAACTAGTTAATACGTTAAATATCTCATCAATGAATAAGAGTCTTCATATCTGTTTGTGCTCCCTTGGTTACTTAATTAATATTTAAAATATAGTTCTAATTGGAACAAGGTGATTGATTTTGATATCTATTTGTAACTATTAACAGATTTGGATAAGTATTCTAGATACTTATCTAGAAGTTAAAAAATTGTGATATATTTCTGATATGAGAAAAGATTATATATACTTTATAATTATGAGCCTCCATTTAGCATCCTAACTCTAATGCATTATAAATCAACCTGTTACAGAATACAGTACCCTCTATATTCAATATATAGAGATAATTTCAGGGCATTTTTTTGCATGTAAAGTAATCATCAAGCTTCCAATAGCTGAAAAGATTATTACTAAACTCTGCTTTTGAGACTCTGCTCAAGCCTAATCACCAGAAATGTGCTTTGGATATTGATTGTAGAGACAGTCTTATTTCCCTCTTTTCTCTGACCATAGGGAACAAACCAAACATATCAACCATGATTAAATCACACACAAGCTTTTATAAAGGTAAACAGAAAAGAGTTTCAGTCTAGAAAGATACAAAGCATCTTTTTATTTTTTTCCCTTAGTTGGTATCATTTACAAAAAAATGAAAACAATAGGATTGTTAAAATTGTTCAGGGACAAGCAGCCTGATGCAGTTCTCATTATTGAAGACTAACAAGATTTTCATCTTTATGGATGTGATTACTTTCAGAAAGATCAGTTGTGTGTGCGCGCGCGTGTGTATCTGAATATTCATGAGCTGGGCTAGATCCATAGTGCATCTGAGATACTGGAGAATTCATATTCAAAAGCATGATCCAATGAACTCCAAGTGGTGAGATATATGAAAATTTATATTCAAATAGATAACCTGAACTGATACTCACCATTCATGAATATTTATATTATACATACAGAACATCACAGGAAAAGAGGGACATTGTATTTTTGTTAAACATTCATGGCCTTTATAGTAATACTCATAAATAATGATGTTTATTTATGATCTAGTTACATACAGTTCATTAATACACAATCTCTTCTATCTCTTCAATTTCCTTGACTCTTTAATTCACATCAAGCAACTACTGACATCTAATTATTTTTAATGAACTGTTATTACTTTTCAAGGCTGCTAATTTTTTCTTAATTTTATTTGATACCTTAACTATTACTAGTATAAACTGATAAACCATGAATTATATGATCTTGTACTGGGTTAAAAAAATGAGGTCTGAAGTATTTCTGTAATCAAAGCAGTATAGGTTTTAAATTCTTAGTTTATATGGTAGAAAATTCAAATTTAGATAAGCCATTACTTAGATAAAGTTTTAGAGTATTATTCTCAAAATGCTTTAATCTACAAATAAATAAATTATGAAAAGAAAAAAATAAAAGTACAACCTGGGTGATTGAATTGATTTTTAAGTTAACTCAGCATGCATGTGTGCATGCATCTTATATATATGTATATATTTCATATTAACAAGGCCTAAACATAATAGCAGCAGGTAGCAAAGGGCGAGGATCGAGGATATGGTCACTACATCTGTTATTTATAAGGACTTACTAATGTAATCATTATTTTAGTCTCACTCTTTATTTGAATGTCTAAACCCAGAAATGAAAATACAAGGGATCTGCCCTAGGAATACAGACCTGATACAGCCGCTTTACAAGACAGCTTGACTGAATGTATTAAAAGAGTTCACTGTATTTATCAATTGCTCACTTTGTAATCAGAGAATTTTCAGCACAAGAGCCATGCATTTGATTATGCCACTCAACTTTCCTTTAAAACATTAAAACTAGAGCAAGCCATATAAAATACTGCACTACAATTTTTTCTCAAATTATATTTAAAAGGAGATATATAAAGCCTCAAAGCAAGAAGGTAAGCAAACATGAATATTATTTTAGAATCTTTTCATTTACCTATATTTTATAAACCAAGTTATGAATTATTGTATGAATATATAAGTATATATCATTTTAACAACCTGAAATGAATAGTTTTTTCAATCACAGAAAAGTAAACACTCATTCAGAATTACTAATACCCAACATTTGTCATCTTTAGACTATTAGCATACTCAGGATAAATAAAACTGAAATAATTGGGTACTTTGCAGACAATGTAGTAATAAAATTAAAGCACAATACTAGCCATGCTAAAGGAAGATTGCCCTGGTGAGTTGTACTCCTATCTTTTTATTGTTTTAGCATTTTTATAAACTAAATTCTTGTCACTCTCATTACATTTATTCACATACAATCTTTCTCCCTTTCTCCCTACCTCTTTCTACACCTCATACACTTTTGTGGGTTGAAGTTACATATTTAGAATGATTGTTTGAAGGAATTATGTGGTTACACCAGGGTCAAACATCAAGTATACTAGAAAAGCTGAAAGTTGCTTCTTAGATCCTTAGTTTTATATTACAATAAGTTCAGATAGTTATGGCTTTGCTCTAACCTTAACAAGTATCATTTATTTTCATTTTTTTTGGTTATCTTTAAGTTGCATAAAGGGATTTCAATTCAACAAACCAATATACATGTACAATGCATCCTGATCAATGTCATGCCCCAAATAAGTATCTTTAATCACTCCTATTTTTCTGACATTCTAACCTGTAAAAACTGTGACACAAATTTCTTACATGAAAAAAAAACAAATTTAAAAACAATTCCCTAGAAAATTTCTTATATTCAAAGAATATTACTTTCAATTAAGAAACTACATTATTCACTCAAACAATGACTCTATACTGAAATAACCTGAAGAAACTTGACTTGTTAATGTTTCTTCATTTATAAAGATTTTAAGATGTAATTAATGTTATTCATTAAATCACAGTCTTCACTGGAATATCTAGTATATCAAAATCAAATAATTTTAGCTGAAGAAACATCAACACAAATTGATATTTAAATATTTCAATACCATGTAAGAAAGTAAAACTGTTTTTGTAAAAGAACTTCAAATATGTCAGTCAATAAGAACTTTTATCCCTAGTTGAACAAATATACTTTATTATTGTTAATTACATGTTATATATTTATATGTATCACCTAATATAAATTTAAGTATATATAAATACATAACATGTAATATTATTATATTTTGACCTGCTTTTCATAAATTGTTTAGTATTATTTAAAATTATATAAATATAGCGGGGTGCTGGTGGCTCACGCCTATAATCCTAGCTAGTTAGGAGCCTGAGATCTGAGGATCGCTGTTCAAAGCCAGCCCAGGCAGGAAAATCCATGAAACTCTTATCTCCAATTAACCTCCAGAAAAACTAGAAGTGACACTGTGGCTCAAGAGCCACTCGCCTTGAGCTGAAGAGCTGAGGGACAGCACTCAGGCCCAGAGTTCAAGCCCCACGACCAACCAAAAGAAATCAAAAATAAAAAAATATATATCTATATATACATATAATATATTATATTTACAGATGTCCTCCCCTTCCTCTCAACCCCAAAGAAATAATGTTTTACATACAGACAAATTTCCAATTTGTTGCTTGTATTGACATTAGAAGGATAGGATGTACATTGTCAAAATAAAGACTGACTAATCAATGTCAATCAAGCTTTAAATCCACTGGCAGTTACTACGTATATTAAGTATAGCTAAGTATCTCACTGCTATACTTTAAGAACATAACTAGTTCTCATTTTCTATCTACTTTTATACAACAAAGATCTGTATCTGTTAGAAAATTATATTTTGAAAAAATAGTAATTCTTTTATAGATGTCCAAGGTAAGCCTGCTAAAAGCAGTGAATATGCTGAGAGAAAACCTTGACTCCAGGGCTTTTATTCTGAATGTTATAACCGGATTCAGTGATAATTGATTCAAAATGCTAAGCATACATCTCTATTCTTTATGTACTTAGTTTTCAGAAACATGGCCTTGGTGTTCAGCAATTTTCTCTTTAAGAGTATGCTATTGTTCACTCTGGCTTCTCAAGGGAAGAGAAAAAAATCCAATTTTTAACAGTACAAAAGATGCACCTTACATTTGCTTTAATTCTTTTAAAAATGTGACTATTCTATCCACTTTGGGTTCAAGACATGGGGAATATGGGATCAGTGGCAAGCTCTGAATTCAATTTTTTTCTAAAAACTTCAACCAGAAAATGATGCTCTACTGTGCCCCATTTTAAGTTTTAATTAAGTTTGCATTAAAATCAAATTCTGTTGACTTATTCAGAGTCATGAATAGAGTAAAGGCACTATGTGAATATTTGAGAAACTTCAGCATAATACCAATTACAGCTTTCTAGTTTTGACAGCTTTATTGAGAAATCACAGATATATAAGAATTATATATTAAACTGCAAAATGTTGTTTTGATATATATATATATATATATATATATACAACAAGGTGAAATAATTGCTAGTGAAGTTAATTAATTTATCTATAAACTCTACACTGCTACCAATGTTGAATTGTGCATGTGTGTACGTATGAATATATAGAGACTAAAATTTTTTATTTAGATGTGACAAATATACAGAACAATATTGTTAACTATCCTTACCATGTAATACTTTGGATCTTGAGAAATAGTATTTTGTATAACAAACCCTGTTTTCCTTTAAGAGCCATAGCATTCAAATGAAGCAGATACACACTAGAGAAAGGAGAAGACATGCTTATGACTTACTTAATTTAAAAATACCGTATTAAGTTTTTTACTAGAAATGTACTATAAAAGTTATATAAGGGACTAGATTGCAAAAGTGATTTTTTTTTGCTTAACAGTATTAAATATCATGTGGTAAAATAAGTAAAACATGGGAACTGGCTTTAGTGCTCACTATACTACTTCCACTGTATACTATTTCCACTTAAATAAGAATACCATTCCATTATAATCTTCCACTGAGATTGAAATAGAAATATGTTAAATTATTGTCATTAATAACAAATAGTAATAATTAAGTGCTTACAGAATTCTTATAGTGAAAATTCTATTTTCTGTTCATTATCACATTTCATTTTCAGTGAACTTTTCAATATAATACTAATATTATCTTTCTTTCTAGAGGGCAAAATAAACCCAAAAATCCTATATAAAACCCACACGGTGAAAATTATAGAGTCCCTGATTAAACAAGTATAATTTAGATTAGGAAATTTGTATTCATTGTGGTCTGTTATTTCTAGACATGTATTTTACATGTAAGCTTAGATTACCCAGAAAATAAAATCTGAAACGCTATACTGCCTGTTCCTCTTAGACACCATGTTTCTCAATTGACAGCAATATTTACTCCCAGGGAAGATGTAGCAATGTCTAGAGACATTTTTCATGGCCATAACTAATAGGATACAATGGACACTTAGCTGAGAGGCCAGGCATGTACGAGATTAGACTCTCAAACAAAGTATTAATTATACAGCCTGAACTGTCAGGAGAGCTCAGACTATGAAGCTGCTCAAATACAACTACACATATGAGAAAATTAATTGACTTTGAAAACAAAGTATTATTGCCGAAGAACAGTGTGAATAAAACTTCTATAAAGTGGGACAAACTTCCTAAATAATTTATTTCATATGATTAAATTATCTATTTCAGACTACAAGCTGGCAACTTTTGGGTTGGACAAATTTAGATTTCAAAAGTACTGTGTTCAGCCTGGGTAAGAAAGTTTGTGAGACTCTCATCTACAATTAAGCATCTGAAAACTAGAGATGGACCTGTGGCTCCAATTTGTAGAGTGCTAGCCTTGAGCAAAAAGAAACTCAAAGTTAACAACCAGGCCCTGAATTCAGGCCCCATGACAGACAAAACAAAAAACAAAAAACAAAAAAAAAAAAACAAACACAAAAAACAGTACTACTTTATGCTAATAAAAATGTCATCCCATCCATCACTCTTATTTCTGGAAAACAACAGCGTATCAGAGGATTTTAGGGATTCTGTATTTTAGATCCATCACTAACTGTGTGTATTTTTAACGTGGTCTCATAATATTATCATGCAGAAAATGACCAGTGGATACTTTAGTAAATAAGATAGTCATTAAAAATGTTGCCTTTAAAAAGATGAGCCTAGGTAGAAGTCATTAATGTTATTCATCACCCTTAATCTCTAAAAAGAAAAAAAATGTTAATAAGGAGAATCTCACTGATCCAATTAAGTGCACCAGCAAAAAGAATCCATTTTAAGGACTAGACAGTATGCATAAATATTAAAATGAATGAATCTTTTCAGTGGATTTGGCTAATGGAATCTCATCTAATCCCAGTGTAAATGAAAGATTAATAAGGCACAGGGAGATGGGAATAACAAATCTAATCTCTCTAATCATGTCTTAGGCACGGGAATCCACCTCTCACTGCGGAGGGAAGAACAGAAGGCTCCTGGGCACAGAAGGACCATGATGAGGAGATAAAGCCTTATTCCTACAGTTAATTTGGTCCAAATATTAAAAGGCTCTTGTCCTTGTCAATTCTCTAACCCTTGCATCACTGGGATTTCTGGCTGTGCACTCTATTTCTTTAGCTTCCTGTAGATGGAGCATCTGGCCATAGCTCAGAACCCAGCTGTTCTGCTTTAATGAAATCTGCTAAATTGTGGAGCACAAAAGAGGAGCTCAGAAAGTATCCACTTCATGATTAAAAGCGAGAAGAATAAAGCAAGGGAAATGGAAGACTTTAGGGTCTAAGACCATGTCTATTAATTGAAGGATTTACTACCTATTTAAATAAAATAAAAATTCTCTGTAAGATTTGAGTGAGGAGTGGGGTTTTGTAGAGATTTGTGTACTAATTCCAAAGATTTGGAGACAACGTAAAGACACTGTTTTACCTGTAAGTCTAAAATTTTGTGTTCCTCATGTGAAAAGCAAATACATGATCACTCACCTAGGTTACAGACAGTATGAACCACTGGCATAAGCTGTCCATTAAAACAAATCACTTAAAGAAACTCAAAGAAACTCATTAACACACTAAGAATGCTAGATAGCATATGTGATTGTTATGGGGGTCAAATAAATTTCCGAGTGAAATTTAAACTATTGAACCAATTTTACTGAAGCCCTTCTTTCAGCTGGTTAAAAAACAAAAAGAAAATAAAACAACAACAACAATAAACTATTAAGGTGCATATCCTTTAAATCTCTTGCATTTATTAATGCTTTTTTATTTACCTTTCAGCTATTATTTTCCTGTTGTCAGTTTTATTTTCCTTGACCAAATATACAACTCTTTAATGTTGAGAGATTAGAAAGCAATGCTGTTCATTTTATATAAAATCTCCTTCTTTCCTTCTGTCCCTCTCTTTAAAGTTTTCATGCATGGCATATTCTTCATTAGAATCACATAACTGAAGTAGTTTCATCTCACATTTGGAATCATTAAATAATTAAATAATTTTCATATACATCATAAACTTCAGAGAAATTACCTAAATGACACACAGGACACTTTCTTCCATTGATATTAGTCCTTAAAATGTATTTCACTGGGAAGTTGAATACTGATTAAAAATATAAATTAATCTTCAATCTTTATTTCGGTATATTAGAACAATATTTCAGCAAACACAAGCCTGCCCAATTCTAGGTAAATGAAAATATCTTAAAAGTTCTAAAGATGTTTTATTCAAACTTAAAAAGGGAAATAAAAATATATGAGTTAAAAAGAAATCACCAACTCTGACAGCACAGAAATGAAGTTGGAAGCTAAAAAGGAATGAATATGCAATAGGTAGCAAATTAAAGGACTCCAAATGGAGGGTTTTTTATTTTTATTTTTTACATAGTTTTTTTTTTTTTTTTGCTATTGGTGGTGGTGGTGAAATATTTTTTTCTGTGAATATGTGGTGTTTTCAAAATGAGCATATCAATATATGCAGTGTGAGAAAAGACTATTCTCACTAACTGCTCATTCTCTCCCACACCGCACATACTTCTAGGCCTTTGGAAGCCCTTTGACCCTGGAAAACAGTGTCACCTTCTACAGTTCAGTTTTCTTCTCAGCAGGGTTAGGATAGGTAGAGAGAGAAGAAGAAGCAGTCTGCCTCACAAAGCTGTGTCCAAGATTACACATCATTATCCAATGTATATCCTACAAAATTAAGAAGAGTGAAGGAAGGGGTTGGGAGGGATGGGGGAGAGTATACAAAGGGGTGACACTGATCAAGATACATTGTATTCATAAACTGCCTTGTTAAATGCCAACTCTTTTGTACAACTATATGAAGATAATAAAAATGCTAAAAAAAGATTGCACATTCTTAAAATATAGTTAGACCCTTAGTAACTATGTTGATTTAGTGGTAGTTTCCTATCACTTTCATTCTTCTAAAATCCAATATGTATAAATATAGTAGTAATCTGGCGATAGGATTTGTTGTATATAACTTTTGGAGAGAGGTAATTTTTAATAAGATATTCCCAGAGCTCTGGAAACCTAGTACATTGGTATTCAATATAGCACTCACTAGCTAAATGCCTTGATTGTTATTATTTTCTCTAATTCTTTTCGGATTTATTTTCTGTGGTATTGGGATTTGTACTCAGAGCTGTATGTTTGTTACCCAGGCATTCCACTACTTGAGCCACAGCACCGGATCTTTCTGCTTAGGTGATTTTTCTGATAGAGTATCATGTTTGTGCTCTAATCAGCCTAGTCTTCAACTCTATTTATGTATCCCAGGCAGCTAAGAATGGCAGCTGACAACCAGTAAACCAAATTTTATTTACAGAGACTGAAATCGTGTACATTTTTCACAGGTATTGTCCTCAAAGTTAGATCCTGACTTCAGTCAGCCTTCTGTGTAGCTAGGATAATGTGCATAAACCACTGTGCTCAGCTTATTTTTTATCTCTTTTTTAATCATACATTTTTTATATATCTGTAAGTAGCTGTACAAAGGGGAGAAGATGGTAACAGTAGAGAATCATTGGTGAATGCTGCCATGATATATAGTGCCATATAAAGCTTTAGAGAAACTCTGGCTGAGAAATACTGACTAAATTAGAAATGGAAAATCTCCTGCCTTTGCTCAGAGTCGACCCAATGGCATGAAGAATCAAGTGATCCATATAACTCTAGACTGCTGTGTTCACAAAGAAAGATCAGAAAGAATTTAGAACATGCTAATGAGATAGTTTGAAGAAAGAATAAGAAGGCTCCTGGGGACAAGGGTTATGTTGTCAATGATGCACACATTGCTTCTACTTAAGGGTTTGTGTGAACCAGTTTCAGAAAAAAAGACCTGCCTAGTGATTCTAAGATGGAAAGATCATATGCACTGAAGCATGATTAATAGAAGTCAGCTCTAATCAAGACCAGTAATACTTTAGTTTAAACATGATGTTCAACTTCAGAGTAAGGGAGGGAAAAGTGAAGCACTTTATTTCATAAAATACACATTATTGCATACCTCAGCAAATATCTTAATAATATCAATATAGTGTTCTATCTATTCTAATAAATCTGTATTTAAGAAATTTCAACAATAGTAAATATATTACCAAACTGGAAGCTGAAGTTTTTCAAACATTAAACATAATTTTAAAATATACAAGAAAATTAACACCTAGTTAAAGCAAGTACTCATAACATTTTTTCAGATGCCTTGATGTTATGAAATATAATAAATGTTTCTTTTTTCAGAAAGGTTATGTAATTTCTTGCTTGTATCTGTGTCCGGTTGTCTGTGCATGTGTGTGCTTGTGTATGTGCACACGCGCGCCTCCTCTTTTCCTGCTCCACAAACATACTTGCATAGGTCTTCTGCTATAATCTGCCAGTAGTTTGATCTTCCATTTTCTTTTCTTCTTCCTATTGTTGACATCACATTCTACTTGGCAAACAAATTGCCCAGTTCCACAGCTTCAGCTGTTTTCTATGAAAGCAAGTATTTTATTTCTGGCTTCCCACCATCCTTCCAGCCTCCACTCCTGCCTCTTCCAAACACAGTATTCCCAATTCTTAAGGAAACAATTTTGTCATTCCTGGAGTCTACCATATCATTGCATATACCCTGCCCTTAGGATTGCTTTATCCTCAGATTTACTTCCTAAACTCTCTCACATCTTTGTTCAATAGCACTTTCTTGAGAATGTTTTCTGATTTTCCTCACTCTTCATTCTTTTTATATATAAAAGTAGAAATTCCATGTGCAATCTTCCTATATTTTATGTGCCTGCAAAAATACTTTCCAAGCTAGGTGCTGGTGGCTCAAGCCTGTAATCCTAGCTACTCAGGAGGCTGAGATCTGAACATCATGGTTCAAAGCCAGCCTGGGCAGGAAAGTCCATGAGACTCTTATCTTCAATAAGCCACTAGAAAATCAGAAGTGCTGCTGTGGCTGAAGCCGTAGAGTGCTCGCCTTGAGCTGAAGAGCAGAAGGACAGTGCCAAGGCCCTGAATTCAAGCCCCACAACCAACAACAACAACAACAAAAAAAAAAAAAAAAAAAAAAAAAAAAAACAGAAAAAAAAATGCTTTCCAAGAAGAATGGAGGTTCCTCAAAAGAATAAAAGAGCTCCCCTGTGACCCAGCAATCCCACTTCTGGGCATTTACATAAATGATCACAAACAAGACCACACTAAAGCTACCAGCACAACTATGTTTATCACTGCATTATTCATCATAGTTAAGATATGGAACCAACCCAGATGCCCCTCAGTAATCAATGGATCAAGAAAATGTGATACACACACACACACACACACACACACACACACACACACACACACACACACACACACGGGAATTCTATGCTTCGATCAGAAAAAAATGACACAGTTCCACTTGTTAAGAAATGGAAAGACTTGGAAAAAATTATATTAAGTGAAATAAGACCCAAATATAGGTTCCATGGTTTCCCTCATTTGCAATAATTAATATATGTCTAGGATAATTTTATCTGATGAGCAGAAAAGCTCAAAAGCCATGTACATATGACTATATAAGATGATGCTAAGTGAAATGAACCCCAAGACATGGACACAGAGGTTTTGTTGTTTTTGTTTTTAATGTACTATGTGATTTCATTTGGTTTCCTTTATATGTTTTTCCCCATATGGTATATCCCTTGTTGTCACTGTACTTGATTTTGGTACACTGCATCTTGTATTTGTCTAATTTGGGGAGGGGAAGAGGAATAACAAAATTCTGAAACAAGGACACAGGATGACCCATTGCAACAAGGAAATCCACAAGACTATATTGGAAATGAAGTTTACAACTTTGGGTGGGAGGATTGAGGGAGGTTGGGGAGACAAGAGGTAGTGGGAGAACAACAAGGGAGGGGGTAACAATGTGTGACAAAAAATGTACTCATTGCCTTAAACATGTAACTGTAACCTCTCTGTACAGCATCTTTACAATAAAAAATGATGCTTCCACATATTATATCTGTGTTCATTTGCACTCATTCCAGAATAGCTGAAGGAAAACACCACATGTTATTCTTCTCCATTGTTAAGATAAAAGACAAGGCAAAGTGAGGAATGTCACACACCTGTGTTGAACATATAATTGTACCTTAAGAATACACTTGGAGCCGGTGCAGGTGGCTCATGCCTGTAATCCTAGCTACTCAAGAGGCAGAGATCTGAGGATTGAGGTTCAAAGCCAGCCCAGACAGGAAAATCCGTGAGACTCTTATCTCCAATAAACCACCAGAAAACCAGAAGTGGCGATATGGTTTAAGTGGTAGAGCACTGTCTTGAGTTAAAAAGTTGAGAGCCAGTGCCCAGGCCCAGAGTTTGAGACCCACAACCACCACCACCAACAACAAAAAAATACACTTGGAAATACTTTGAGTTTTCATGGTACAGAAATGTAGAAAACATGATCTGCAAAATCTAATGTTGTTAATACCAAAACATATTATACACTTAAAGCATAAGAGGCATTAAGTGAATATCAATGATTAATGTCTTTAGGTACTCAACAGCTATTTGCTGATGAAGATAATAATATATAGATTGTGACTCATATGTTGTGTAATATTTTTGTAAAGTAGAAGTTAGTTTTAGAAAAGGGTATTCTAGCTTTTTATTCAGCTTTCACTGTGCACACTGTATCTGAGTGGGTATGGGGTTTCCTTCTCATCCTCTCAAACCACAGGGATTAAATAATAATGTAGTCTAAATTGTAAAGGTTTGATAATTCTTGCACAAACTTTAGTGTCCTTTCAAGTTCTGTGATAGATAAACGCCCTTTTAATGAAGCACAACATTTTGAAGAGCTTGGTATAAATACTGTAGCCCAATTTTTAGGATAAAAGCCCTAATCACTAAGTAAGTGTCAGTAGCATTCTATTTAGTGTCTTCCAAGTGTATCTTTCATTTCCTTATGATTGGTATTCTGTCCAACAAATACTTATTGAGTACCTGATAAATGTCAGGAATTCTTTTGAGTAGGAATAAGCAAACTTCTGAAAGTACAGATAATTTTGACACAACTGCTCACTTTGCAGTTGTAGTTAGAAGCACCCATGGGCAACTCAATAAGCACTGTTTGTGAGCTGGGCACTAGTGGTTGATGCCTGTAATCCTAACTACTCAGGATACTGAGACCTGAGAACTGAGATTCAAAGCTGGCCCAGGTGGAAAAGTCTGTGATACTGTTATCTACAATTAACCAGCAATACTCTGGAAGTGGAGGTATAGCTCAAGTAGTCAAGAACTAGCCTTCAGCAAAAAAAAGTAGCCAGAGAGTACAAGACCCTTAATTCAAGCCCCAGTACTGGTAAACACATATAGAATTACAATTTTGTTCCAGTAAATTTTCATTTATAAAATAGATGGTAGACCACAGTTTACAAATTTCTCCTTCAGAACAATGGGATCCCTTAAAACACAGGTCTTCTAATATTCTTGCTGAAGAGAAATACAATTTAGAAATGAACTCATTAGAACTTGTAAGAGCTTCAGAGAAGAGGCAACTTCATTACAGAAGCGCATCACTAAAGAGCTGGGCTACTACATTTATCAATTAGGTGGCTACTTTGTTATCTTAGGAATGCTCCTTAGGAATAGAAGCATGTTAAATTGATATTGGAAAGACAAAGAACTAGTTATTGGAAGATTTAATACACTGCGTTTTATAAACTAATAAACATTGATGATATTGTCAAGTAGAAAATGCCTAAATGTCAATATGGTCGGTATAGCTCTTAGGTGTGGTATTTCAAAGAGAAAATCTTAAACAGTTTTGCTACAATACCAAAGTATGTCCAGAACCAATGGACTCTGTCCCAAAAGTGAACATACAATATTCCAAGAACTGAATCATTCAAGATGGTGGAGTGGAAGAGGACTGTGTGGGCACAACATGGACAGGATGAAAGATATGCTACTATAATAATCTGGAAATGTAAACCACAACATAAGTTTATTTTGAGAATTACATAGAAACAACAAGGTTTGACACAATCACATTTTCTCTTGAAAATCTGTGGAGAAGTCAGCATGCAATAAGACATAATGTGGATTAGAAACCAGTACCTTATAAACAGGAAACGACAAAACAGAGCCCTAATACAATCACAATTATGAGCATACACAGTCAGAACTATAAGTTGGTAATGATTATGTTGAAAAGAAGATCCAAAGAATTTTGAGAAACAAACAGGTAGCGGTCAATAAGGATGAAAATAGGATGAACACCGGCATTTGTGAGTTGGGTGCAGTAAGCAATATATTACTTAATGTCAGAGTTGAATGTGGCAAGTGGTGATCTTGAGCGAAACAGTTTTTTAAAAATGCAATTAGAGTGATGACTTCAGCTGAACTGTTAAGCCTTTACGGATGCTCCAAGATGTGGGTCATTGTTTCAGGGACAGGAAAAAAACTAGCAATATGAATGGGGTTGTACTAAACTGTTTCCCAAGGGCCCATAGATCTGCAGTACTGAAGAACCTTACCTTTTAAAGGCAACCCTTTCTCCTCATTGCTAGCAGGAAACAACATGGGTCCAACTTTCCTCATAACAAGGAATCTGTGCGCCACACACTCAAAAATTTATTGTTTTCATTTAACAATAGGAAATGTGCGTCTCAAATCTGATTTTCACAGCTACTAGAAAATAAATGTACTGATTATAATTTCCACGTGTACGTGCATAACTCAGTCAACCAAGAAGGGATGATACTAAAAGATCTTGAAACCAATAAAACTTATTGTCTTCTAATTCATTTTTTTGAATTTTGTCTTTTCCATAATAGTTATTGACTTAAATCAAATACCCAGGGATATACCACAGAAAATCTTATAAGTGGAGCATTTTGATGAATGTCTGCTATGAACTTGGAAAATAAACCATTTCCCTCTGCCATTGTTAGAATGAGGCAATCCACACCCAGGCTTGATGATTATGCCAATGTAGAAGGCTATAAAATTCTACCACAAGAGTCATAATTATATATTGTATTATAAAACATTTCACATTGCTGGTCATCCTCTCTTCTACACCTTGATGTGGCTCTTGTCTGCAATTCGTGGAGCCTGAGATTTTCTAAAATAACTAAAGCTACATCAAAAACTCTGAACGCATGAATGCCAAATGTTTTCATTCATTAGATGGCAAGGATGGGATTTAATTACTCCAAAACCTGTTTGCATTTTATTCTGAAGAAGGAAATTGCCACTGATTTTGCAATAAAATTACTATCAGAAGAACATTTCATAAAATAGAAAATTAGGTGCACATGAAGTAATGAACTCAATTTAATTTTAAACAAACTGGCACCATCTTCGGTTATGAACATTAATCGCATATGGAGATGGATTTACCATTCCTCCCAGCAGGTATTTGTAATCATATTATCTTCCTTGTGTTCTTACAAGAAGCTTCATTTTCTTGTTTGTTTGGATTCCCTATCAAGCCTATGAAAGCTGGTCTCTTCTGCATCCTTTGGTTTTTCTAAATAAATCTCAGGTAGAAATGGAAAATCTTAAACTTGGTAGTATGAATGATGTGAGAAAGTATGGAGGAGGAGGATGGTAGGGACAATATTGATCAAGAGGCTTTGTTCTAATAAACTGACAGGTTGAATGGCAATCCTTTTGTACAATTGCTTAAAGATAATGAAAGCATAAATAAAAAGAAAGGCTTTTACACTCATTCCTCTGAAGTATCAGTCTCCCGTTTTTTACTCGATTTACTATTCTTATATGGGAAACCTCCATCAATATTTGATAAAACTTAAAAACTTCAATATTTTATTATTGTTCCTGTTATTATTTTTTACAATTTTTTGATCATGAAAGTCATTTAAACAAGTTACCAATAATGTCTTAGACAGGATGGTGTGTGTGTGTATCATTGTGAGTGTCATATCATATTATTTACCCTTTATTATTTACCACAAGCACATGCACTAACCAAATTTAAAGTACTTGATAATGACAGCCTTCTACATACTGCCAAAACTTTGTGTGTGAGAGAATAGAAATAGCTTTCTACACTTTTTCTGAGTGTAATTTATTCTTTAAATCTTTTTACTGTAAAGATGCTGTACAGAGTATTTACAGTTACATGAATAAGGTAATGAGTACATTTCCTATCGATCATTATTACCCCCTCCTTTGTTTTTCCCCTACCATCCCTTCCTTCCCCACTTCCCCAAACCTCACTCCTCCAACCCTCAAAAGTTGTAAGTTCGTTTTCAACAAAGTATCTTGTACATCTCATTATTACAATGGGTCAAATTGTATCATTATTTTAGCATTTTGTTATTTTCCTTCCCCTCTCCAAACTAGAAAAATGTATATACAAGATGCAGGGCATTAGAATCAAATACAGTGACAACAGGGGTTATACCATAGGGGGAAGAACATACAAAAGAAGCCAAAATCACATAGTACATTAAAAACAACAGCAACAGAGAAAAAAAAAAAAAACCTCTTGTGTCCCTATCTTGGGATTCATTTCACTTAGAATTATCTTATATGGTCATATGTACATAGCTTTTGACTTTATGTGCTTGTCTGGTAAAATTATCCTAGACCCTTACTAGTTATTGCAAATAAGGGAAACCATGGGATCTATGTTTCTTTGGGTCAGGCTTACTTCACTCAATATGAATTTTTTCCAAGTCTTTCCATTTCCTAACAAATGGAGTGGTGTCATTCTTTCTGGTGGAGGCACAGAATACACATAAACACACACACACACACACACACACACACACACACACACACACACACACACACACACACACACACACACACACACACACACACACACACACACACACACAAACATTTCTTGATCCAGTCACCTACTGAAGGGCATCTGAGTTGGTTCCATATCTTAGCTGTGGTAACTAATGCTGCAATAAACATGATTGTGCTGGTAGCTTTAGTATGGCCTTGTTTGTGATCCTTTGGGTAAATGCCCAAAAGTAGGATTGCTGGATCATTCTTTAAATGCCTAGAACAAGAATAGAACTCTTTAAATGGCTGTAATGTTGGCAGAGGCCTCTCTAGTAGGCATTCCCAAGATTCACTGCTGCTGATATGTTCTACCACAGGGAACTCATCAGAATAGTCACTTAACAGGAAGATTTCTATTTTAAATTAAATCTAAAAGGCAAGCCTTGTTATTCAGACTTTATGTAAGTTCAAATATAACAAATCTTTCACAAGTATTATTACTGTTTATGTAATAAGATATGCTCATTAGAATGTATATAAAAAGAACTCATTTTCACTATACTTTTACAGATATAGTCAAAAGTGTATATTTGCTGTCTTATGTGTGAAAATCACTAACACACACATACACAACAACATACAACCTTTGGTAAAAAAGTTTTTTTTATATAACCAAATTTCTTTCTGAGATTATCATGCTAATCTTTTTGTGTATCTTAAAAAAATCATTGTACAGGTGATTATGTAGGTGTTACAGTTGCATAAATAAGGTAATGAGTACATTTCTTTATGAACAGTGTTACCCCTAGATAAATTCTTAATGAATTTGACCATTAAACACATGAAATCAATGATGTCTGAAGTATACAATTAGTATACCAAGGAAGACTATTAATATTAACTTAATGGCCCTCAAATTACATGTGGTTTCCCATTTAAATCTTCAAATAATATATTCAAATCTACTTCAAAATCAACTCCTAAACTCATGTTCACAAGGTTCTTATCGTGGTGCAACTAATAGTGCCAAAGGCTCTAAGTAAAGAACCTAATGATGTATGTGTGTCAACCTCATGTCAAAAACTGCTGATGATTAAAAAAAGTTCTTATATATTTTTGGTGTTTATTTTATCTTTGGAATGGAGTGGATTCCATATGTTTCATTATTCTGAAATTTTATAAATGTAATTTCTTGGGTCAAAGGAGATCTGTACTTTAATATGGTAAAATTAAATAAAGAAGACACCTCAAGGATTAAGAATACCATCTTCCTGCAAAATTAATTATTTCAAATAGAAACTATCAGTGTGCCCCTTCTGCAGATTTTTAATTTACACACAGTACCTTATTCATTGCCAATGTATTTTAATATGCTTGCTAATGAATATATATACATATAAAGAACAGTATATATAAAGAACAATTTTGCTATATATGTTTTCTATATTTATGTATAATTGTGTTATATATTGTATAATATTCCATAATAATATATTATATTCAGCATATATTTTATATTATAAATATAGTTTATATAACATTTTATATATCTATATATCTATATCTATATCTATATATATATATATATATATCACAATCTTCATCCACCTGAAGATAGAGTACTGAAACGTTTCTTTAGACAACTCTGGTCTGAGTGAATATAAAAATAAAAAGTCCAGTGTCCCTGGGAGCCTGGGGAAACTTTCTCACAGCTTCTTCTATATAAAACTGAAGTATGATTATCAAAGTATGTGGTAGTACCTAATGGTACTCCATAACTAATGTATCGTTTTTCAAAACCTCATGTATTATTCACTAAATCATGCACATGCATGGATTGGCTCTAAGAGCAATAAACATTGGCTATTTCCCTCTAGCTTCTTGTATATCATATAACCCTACACTTTAAAAAATCTGATCTTAAGACAAAATAATCTTGAAATATTTAGTTTATTTATAGTCTGACTCTTTTTTTGTTCAGCAGGATTTTAGAAATATTTTTGAATGCCTTTTTATCCCTAGGGAGAATAAAGCAAAAATTTTATCCATGAGGTAAAATGCCAAATGATTAAAACATTCTCATCTCAAATACCAGACACACGTTTTCTTTCCAATTGTCAATCCCTTTTTAATTTGCTGTGAACAGTACTGTCAATCTATTTTGAAAGCCATTCTAATTTAAGATTTCATTATCTCTCTTCTTCAACATTTGAATGGCCTGTCACTTGTTATACCCATCATAAAGGGTAGCCAAGTACACTTCTGATTTTTAGCTCTCAATTTATAAAAGCACTGAACTTTGTACATCTCCTTTTTATCAGTTCTTTCCCATCATCCCTTTCAAATTCCTTTTATAGAAAGAAATACTGTGCATATTCACAACTGAATAGTAAGATAAATATAGCAATACCTAGGTATTTTACAAATTATTGAATATTCTGGTTTCAATAATTGTAAAAAATTCTTAATAACACTGAATCTAATAAAGCATGGAAAGCAAATGCAAATTGAGGAATTTTAGCAAATGGACAATATTCCATTCACCTCTTAAAAAGAGGCACTGAAAATATCACTTTTGAATAAATGCTCATGGAAAAATAGGCAATATTCCTCTCTGATTTACGTGTGTACCAGCGGGAGTTATGTGATTTAGTTGATATACCTATTAATGCTATCTTTCTTAAATGGGCAACACAGGCTCAATACAAAGACTAAACCTGTATATTGCCATAAATTCTTAAGCTTTTTACAGTACTATGCACTCACTGAAATTAATTTATTTTCTACAATGTTAGAGATTCTGAATCAATCTGAGCAAAGTATCACATGTGTAGTCTCAGGCACTTGGAAGACTGAGGTGGAAAATCACCCACATCCAAAATATTCCCTCCTTCTATCCTGGGAAACACAGCAAGACTATCAGAAAAATGTAAATAATAAGGCTGAACTAAAGTGCAAATGGCAGGGGAAGGATGGGAAGGGATGGGAAGGGTAAACAAAGGAGGAGGCTATATTGCTTGATAAGAAACGTACTCATTATCTTGCCCATGTAATTGTAACCCCTCTGTACAGTATTTTCACAATAAAAAAAAGAAAAAAAGAAAATTCAAATGTAATAGTGAAATATTTCTGTGCCATATATTGCAAAATAAAGCATGAAACACGCCAAGATAATTTTGTGATAGCTTGTTGTATATTTATTCCTTTAATACTGAGTTTAATCCTGAACCAATATTTCCATGAAAGTAAATCTGTATTTTAACCTTCCCATGTCACCATAATCAGCACTATAGAAGTGATGACTCAAAAACAGAAATTTGTTTTCTTACAACTGGGGACTAACAAGTATGAGAATAAAATGTTATCAACTATTCACAGCTTTTCACTGCTTTCTCCTCAAATATCTGTGTGTTTATGGTGTGTGTGTGTGTGTGTGTGTGTGTGTGTGTGTGAGAGAGAGAGAGAGAGAGAGAGAGAGAGACAGACAGACAGACAGACAGACAGACAGACAGACAGACAGACAGACAGAGAGACAGAGAGACAGAGAGACAGAAACAGAGAGAAGGGAGACAGGGAGACAGAAGAGGCAGACAGACAGACACATAGTCACAGCTGCATATGTAAGGTAATGAGTACAAATACAGAGAGAAAGAGACAGATTTCTTTTCTTAAGTCTCCATCTCCAATTATTGTGACTAGAGGTAAAATTCAGAATAATTTTAATGGGGTATTATCCAGTCCAAAACAATTTGCACAGTCTTTAAGACTTTTAATACTAATTGTTGCATTTTATAATCCAAAAATGAAAAGTTGCAGCTATGTGATTAGAATACTGCATCTTTATATAGCTAGCAAGATCAGTAGAATGCCCACTGATTGGGTAAAGATCTTCACTAGCCATATAAAGGACAAGGGTCTCATATCTAAAATATACCTGGAACTCAAAAAATTAAATCCCCCAACAACAAATCCTCAAAGAAACAACTGCCCAATAAATAAGTGGGCTAAAGACTTAAAGAGAAGCTTCTCTGAAGAAGAAAGAAGGATGGCCAATAAACACATGAAGAAATGCTCAACCTCCCAAGTCATAAAAGAAATGCAAATCAAAACAACATTGAGATACCACCTCACCCCAGTTAGAATGACAAAAATCAAGAACTCTAATAACAATAGATGCTGGAAGGGATGTGGACAGAAGGGAACCTTACTGCATTGTTGGTGGGAGTGTAAACTTGTTCAACCACTTTGGAAAGCAGTATGGAGGTTCCTCAAAAGACTCCACATAGGGCTCCCCTCTGACCCAGCAATCCCAATTTTGGGCATTTACCTAAATAACCACAAATAAGACCATACTAAAGCTATCAGCACAACTATGTTTATTGCAGCATTATTTACCACAGCTAAGATATGGAACCAACCCAGATGCCCCTCAGTAAATGAATGGATCAAGAAAATGTGGTATATATACACAATGGAATTCTATGCCTCCATCAGAAAGAATGACATTGCCCCATTTGTTAGGAAATGGAAAGGCTTGGAAAAAATTATATTAAGTGAAGTAAGCCAGGCCCAAAGAAACATTGGTTCCATGGTTTCCCTTATTTGCAATAACTAGGATATGTCTGAAACAAACAGAACCTGTCAGACAAGTTGATGTTAGACGAAATGAACCCCAAGATAAGGATTCAAATTTTTTTTCTTTCTTGTGATTGTTTCCCACATATTTATAAGATGATTTCTTTGTTGCTTTGTATGTACCTTCCTCAGGGTATAAGCCCTGCTTTCACTGTAGTTGATGTTGATATAATGTGTGGAGGGGAAGGGAAAAAAACTGTTTAAATAGGGTTACTGGTAGACCCATTACAACAATGAGATGTACAAGATGTTATGTTGAAAAATGAACTTTACAACCTTGGTGGGGTTGGGGGTGGGGGGAGTGGGGATGGTGATGGGGGGGGGGTGTTAGGGGGAATGGGGGTGTGGGGTGGAGAGGGGAAGGGATGGGAAGGTGAAACAAAGGAGGAGGCAACAATGCTTGATAAGAAATGTACTCACTATCTTGCCCATGTAATTGTAACCCTTCTGTATGGTATTTTCACACTAATAATAATTTTAAAAAAAGAATACGGTATCTGTGTCATTTGGTTGTGAGAAAATGAACACCACAGTACAATCTGTGACATGCTCCTATTACAAAAACATCAATAGAGAAATAAATGAAAACTTTATCTCAGTATTAGAATTGCTTCTCTTTATGCTAGACTTTTTAACTATGATCAAATTACTATGGATTAAAAAAAATCTATGTTTTGAACCTCAGGCTTCTCCTCAGCCTCTTTCTATGATACCCTTACTATTTTACAGCTCTGCTAATGAGGAGAAATACTAATTATTTAGCTAATCCCTTTATTATAATAGAAGGTCACTTAGTTACAGAAGAAAATGGACTTCTTGAATGCTCTTTCTCAATGCTTAATCAGATTTCTGGTTGCATGATTCAGAATCAAGTCGTTAAAATTTAAATAGCACTTTAAAAAGAAGAAAGAAAAGCTACTCTGCTAATATTAGAGCCACAAAAACCTTTTAATCAAGTTTTTTAATGGCATTCTTATTTTTAGTTATTTTTTAAAAAATTAAAAACCCTAGAGTATAGAATGATTCATCCTGCATATTTGAAACTTACTGATTTATAAAACCACTAGTTTAAAAAAATCATTCAAACAAAAGGTAAGACTGCTCCATGGCTATGATTCATATTCATATTTATGTCTGAATGAAATTGATAACTGAATAATGCCAGCAGGATAGTAGTGGGGGGAATTTTCAGGCTGCCTTCATCAAAACACAGGAGAGATCAAATCTTTCTAGGGATCCTCATTTGGGGGATTCTCAGAAATTCTCTTGAAAATTAGGCCATGTTGGACTAAAAGGTAACTTAAAGAGAAACAAATCACCATCTTGCAAAATTTAGACTAATTGTTCAAAAGCCTGGCATGGATGTCCAATATGCTAATAGTGAGGTGAAGCTATTAAACACTTGGGAATTATTTAATTCTGATAAAGCCTAAATGTGGTGTAGCTTACGTTTGAGTAGCACATTAGTATTTTGGATTGCTGAAGAAACTCCTCCTCCGTATTAGTCTCATAATGGTACTTGAGGATTTAAAAAGAAGAGGGTGGAAGCATTTCTTAGTTCACAGACTTGCTGTAATAGTGTCCCAAGAAAACCAGGTAAACCCAGGGAGGTGTGTTACCTATGTGCAGACATAGAAACTGAACCTAACTCAATGACAAATCCATAATTTGTATTCAGTTTTCTTAGGCTACATTTTTGTACATGGATGGTAGCTGAACTTTGATCAAAATTGATGTCTCTGCCTTGACCCCCCTCCTCCATTCCATATCTCCAACCCTTTGTAGGTTTTATAGGTTCGTTCGTAGTAGTAGTAGTAGTAGTAGTAGTAGTAGTAGTAGTAGTAGTTGTTGTTGTTGTTGTTGTTGTTTGTCTTGTGCTGTCCTGGGACTTGAACCCAGGGCTTGGAGGTTATACTACTTGAACCACAGCTGCTTTTCTGACATTTTGGTGGTAAAATACAGATAAAAATTTCCTGCCAAGGCTAGCTTTGAGCAATGATGCTCAGATCTCAGCCTCCTAAGTAGCAATGGTTACAGGCATGAGCCATCTGTGCCTAGCTAGGGTTATTTTTCAGAGAGAGTCTTGTCTTATATTTGGGCCATTCTGGACTGTAATACTCCTATTTGTGCTTCCCCTGGTTGCTGGTGTGAGAGGTACATGACATTATGCTCAGTCACTGGCTGAAAGAGTCTTGTGAACTTTAAAGCAGTCTTGTCAACTTTATATCAAGGTTGGTCTCCACCTCCCATCTCCACCGCCTAAGTATCAAGGATATCACCCTTGACCACCACACTTGTTATTTTTAACCACAAAATTGTACAACATTTTTGGAATTCTAGTATTATAGAAGTTCAGAGTATATAACATTAAAATAATTTAGATTATGATTAATTTTCAAAACTACAAATTTAGTAGTTTGGTATAGTTAGTATGCTATTTAAAAACTGATGGGCTTAGAATAGCTCAATAAAGTAAAATTAATAGAATTGTGCCTCTTTTTGGAAAGTGCTCCGAAGTATACACTTTATATGCTTTGTTTAGATTCTAAATAATTTACATTTTTTGTAGTTTCTGTAGTTATAGTGAGAGGGCTTTTCTGCTTTTGTTATTTATTTTGTAATTACAATTACAATTATCTTGTAATTACAATTATTTTTCAGGAAAGAAGTCAACTTACTCATATTAATCCTATCGTATTCTCACTAAAATATCTCAATTCCTCAAAAGTTATTCAGTTTTTAACATGAAATTTTATTTATAAAATAATGATTACCTTGAATATATTACAGGGTGTTAGGATAAAATTATCATATGCCTGAAAAATCTACAACACAGTTACATTTATTAAATTTCTTGTTAATGTATATTCTTTGAGAACTATAATTATGAAAAATACCAACATGAATCTCTATTGAAATCGATTATAGAATATTCAATGTGATGTGCTTAAGCTTGAGTCTAAAATGATTTTAAAAACTCATAAATTAAGATGATTAAAAAGTTAAGTCATAACCAGCCCTGGTGGCTTATGCCTGTAATCCTTGCTACTCAGGAGGTTGATATCTGAGGATCATAGTTTGAAGCCAAACTTGGCAAAAAAGTCCCTGTGAGACTTTTGTATCCAATTAACCATTAAAAACCAGAAGTGGTAAAGCATTATCCAATTAACCACTCAAAAACCAGAAGTGCTAGAGCATTAGCCTTGAGCACCAAGATGCTCAAGGGAAGCACCCAGTCCGAGTTCAAGCCCAAAAACAGAATAAAAAAACAATCACAACACTCTATCATTTCTCTTATTCAAATCTATGTTTAATTTCTATACCTACAAAAAATGGAATCTGAAAATTATGTACGGGTTGGATGACCATGAAATTAAAATTAGTAACCAGTGAAATTCTGAAAAATGGACCTTTCTTTATACTTTCATTATGGCTTATCATTACACTATATTGAAACTTTAAATATATAAATAAATATAACTGTTAAATTGAAGCTATTCCATCAAAAAAAATAAAATCACATTTCATTTCAAAAGATTTAAAGAGGAAATCACCTTTGGGAAATTTGAACATTAGATTTCTTCTGAGAATGTAAGAACACAGCTGTCTTTTACCAGACAAACTCATTTCCTGACTGTAAGCCTTCAATTAAAGCATACTTTAATATTCATTAAACCCCAAAACCTAGAACACTCATCTAAATCTAGGATGTTCCTCCAAACTGCCTGAAGAACATCAGCAATTATATAATTTTTCCAGATCTTGTTGACATTTCTGATTTCACTTCTGTCATTTACTCTTGTAGCTCCTAAAGCTGCATATGAATTTTAAAGGAGTACAGGCCACACGAGGTTACAATCTTCCTGATGATATTTCAGCAGAGGGAGATGCCAAGATTAAGAAAAATGAGACTAAATTAATAATTCAAGACAAAGCTTGTCTTTGAAAAAAATCATAACTTACCAAACAGAGCTTTATGATCTTAATACATATACTCAATTATTTCATTATTTATTTGAAACGATTTTTATTCTATTAAATTTATTCTCTGTGGATGCTTACAAACAGCTTATTTAAAATGGAGAGAAAAACACATGTACAGTCACTGTTCTTACAGTATAAAAAATGCATGTCCTATGTGAAAAATTAATATTCTTTAAAAATGTATATTCCAAATGATTTATGTGTTAGATTGCATGCCTGTTCTACGATAAAACATATCAATGCTTTAATTATTAGTATGATATAAAAAATTACAAGAACAAAAATAATATGAAATGAAAGTTCTCCCATGACGTAGCTTCCTACTGATGGAGAACTATCATTACTGAAAATGAAACCATGGGTGAATGACTACAGAAAAACAAATCTCTTGAATACCAATACTAGATGAACAGGGAGCTCTTGTACTGTCACCTTTGGTTCAGTCACAATAGCTTTCCTTTCATTTTAACTTTCTATACATATCTTCTAAATAAATACATATTTTAAGCAAAATATTCCATAGAATAAATCTATGTGAAGAGTAGTTACTGGCTTGGAAATTTTTGGGCATTTTTAGATTACTAGATTTCAGAAAATAAAAGGAGAAAATACTCTGAAACCTCAGACAACAAAATGAACATAATTATAAAAGGCATTTACCAAATTAATAACATTCTAATTGGCAGCAAGTTTCTTCCTTCCACTTACACTGGCCACAACAATCTCAGAAGACGCATGAAGTATTAATGGGAAAAGTTTTGACTTCATACTCTAACGTACAGACATTTCTTCAGTGTGAATGAATAGACAAATAAGAAATAATGAGATTATTATTGTGTTGGCACACCCAACATATAATAGAAAGTTGGAACTATGTAAGACAAAAGATAGTATTCTTTTAAAATCTGAGAAGTGCATCTATGCAACCTACTGTAATCAGAAAAATTGTTACAATAGTTAAAAATAATTTAAAATGCCAAAATAACAAATAACACAAAGATAACATTTAATGGTCAGTGTTAATATATATGCATAAAATATATCTGTATATGTTTATATATATCAGAGAGTGTATGTACTTACAGCCCTCATAGATATCAGTGGGAATGTGGACAGCTGCATGCTGATAGGATATCTGCCGGCCAAAATTCGCATCCTCAATGAAGACAGGTTTAATCCTCTGGCTGCCTGGCTCACTCTCATTTTTTTCAGGCTACAGAAAAAATGATAGATAATAAACAACTTTACAAGTTATGCGAACATAGAGTCACATCCATTAATAAATTTGCTAAAGATACATTCTCGAAAATAGATCTATAGCAATATCTTAAAATATATTTCCATGGTAAAATTGTAAGCACAAATTTTTTTCAGGTGCTAGCATTCACATTTTATCTTTATAATATCATTTGATTGTCAGCAATCTCCTGTTTTCTTCAGTGTTGGGGTTATTCTGCAATTATCCAGTTTTTTCACATAATACATACTAAAACCTTTACAGAACAGAAGAGTCTTTGAATAGGAGCAATCTAAAATTATCCACATTATCCACTTGAAATTAACTCCACAATTGATGTTGCCCCATTGATGTTGGGCAGTCGAGAATAACATGATCGCAAACGGTACCAATAAAAGGTGACTTTCCATCACGTTCTTCTACCTTGTTGTGTTTTCTATGTATGTCAACAACAACAAAAAATCAACAACAAAAAAAATGAAACTAAGCATAGTGCCAAAACCCCAAGTTCCAGCCCCAGTACCTGAAAAAAAGAAAATATATATATATATATATATATATATATATATATATATATATATATATATATTTCTTAATGTGTCTTATTGGTCATTCTTATTTCCTCCTTAGAGAAGTCTCTCTTTAAGTCTTTAGCCCACTTATTAATGGGGTCATTGGTTTTTTTTTGAGGATTTATGTTTTTTTGGTGGGGTTAATTTTTTGAGCTCTAAGTATATTTTAGATAAGAAGCCCTTGTCTGTTCTATTGTTAATGAAGATCTTCTCCCATTCTGTGGGCTTTCTATTTATTTTCTTATCTATGTCATTTGCCACAAAGAAGCTCTGAAGTTTAATCCAGTCCCATTTATCCAATGTTTCTTTGATTTGTTGTGTTTCTGGATCTTTATTGAGAAAGTTTCAACCTGTGACAGGAGCCCTAGTATTTCCACTATTTGTTCTTGTAATATTTTCAGTGTATCTGATTTTACATTGACAGTTTTGATCCATTTGGAGTTGATTCTGGTGCAGGTGATATATTAGGATCCAACTTTACTTTTCTACATGTGTGTAGCCAATTCTGCCAGCACCATTTGTTGAAGTGGCTGTCTTTCTTCCATCCTAACTTTTTGGCTCCCTTATCAAAGATTAGGTAGCTCTAGGTACGTGGGTTCCTTTCTGGGTCTTCAATTCTATTCCATAGGCCCTCAGGCATGTTTATGTGCCAGTACCAAGCTGTTTTTGTAACTATGGCTTTAATGTTCAACATCTTTGGCCATAAAAGGAACATAAATCAAAACAACATTGCGATTCTACCTCAGCACAGTTAAAAGGCCATTATCAAGAAAACAAATAACACATGCCAACAGTGATGTGGCCAAAAAGGGATACTACTACACTATTGGTGGGAATGTAAACTTGTTCAACCAAACTGGAAAGCAGTATGGAGGTTCTCCTCAAAAGGCTAAACACAGAGCTCCCCTATGACCCAGCAATTCCACTCTTGAACATTTACCCAAATGAACACAAACAAGGCTACACTAAAGCTACCAGCACAGACTTGCTCATTGCAGTGTTATTTACCTGGCCAAGACATGGAATCAATCCAGATGCCCCTGAGTGGATGAATGGATCAAGAAAATGTAGTATATATAGACAATGGAATTCTATGCTTCCATCAGAAAGAATGACATTGCCCTATTTGTAAGGAAATGGAAAGACTTGGAAAATATCATATTAAATGAAGCAAGCCAGACCCAAACAAACATAGGCTGCCTGGTTTCTCATTTGTAATAATTAGTACATTTCTAAGATAGTTCTAGCAGAGGATCATAATAGTTCAATAACTACATGTATATGACCTTATAAAATTATGCTAATTGAAATGAGCTACAAGATACAGGAATAAGAGTGTTTATTTTATTGTTTAGGGATTTTTCCCCCTTAGTGTACTGTATACAGTTATTTTTTCCATTTATTTCTTTTTTGTTGTTGTTGTTGTTGTTGTTGTTGGTCGTGGAGCTTGAACTCTGGGCCTGGGTGCTGCCCCTGAGCTCAAGGCTAGCGCTCTACCACTTGAGCCACAGTGCCACTTCCAGTTTTCTGAGTGGTTAACTCTAGATAAGAGTGTCACAGACATTTTGCCCAGGCTGGCTTTGAACCAAAATCATCAGATCTCAGCCTCCTGAGTAGCTAGGATTACAGGTGTGAGCCATGGGTACCAGGCTTTCCTTTCATTTTTTTTTTTCTTTTTTCCACTTTCATTTAACCTGTTGTCATTTTTTTAAAAAAAAAAAATTTGGTACCCTTTGTATTGGATGTAAGTTTATCTGATTTGGGGATGGGAAGGAGAATCACAGAAATGGTGAGACAAAGGACAAAGGGTGAACCAATGCAACAGTGACACTCACAAGACAATATGTTGAAAATGAACTTTACAACTTGGGGTCAGGTCCAGGGGGAGAGGAAAAGAGGGAGAAAATGAGGGAAAGGTAACACTGAAAAGAAATGTACTCATTGCCTTACTTATGTAGCTATAAATACTCTGAACATCACCTTTACAATTAACAAAACACAAAACAAGAAAATTTCCTAAAAGTCTAATTCATTCTGTTTAAAGTATACTTTATTACAGGCACAAGTACTACATGATCTCACTCAACACAGAATCCAAAAATACCTCATAGAAGCTTCGAGTGGATGGTAGAAGTTACTCTCCAGAGACTGGGAGAGTAATAGGGTAGGATGAAAAGGGATTGTCTAGTGGGTACAACATTGCCGGTAGAAAGAAGTATCTTGTTACTGCTCACTAGGGTGACTGAGGTTAACAATAAAGCACATTTCAAAAAGATGTTAAAGGTCTTACTATAAAGAAATGTTTGAAGAAAAAGGTAAGTTCAACCTGATTTAAACATTACATAAAATGAATGCATATTGATACATGACTTGTACCCCATTATTATGCACACATTGATCTTTTCTTTGAAGCAGTTAATGACCAATTAAAACTTTCCAAAAGGAAAATGTTTGTTCATTGAGAATGATCCTGTCCATGTCTTAGACTCTCACATCAGATGTGAGGAATTAACGGTGGTGACTTTGTTTATGTTCTATAATTCCATGTCATGTCGTGCAAAAGTCATTTTTATGCTGTTTAAAGTTACACACATGTTCAACTTCAGCTAAAAGTTTATTTTCAATTTTGAAAACAAAATTGAATTCATATCTATTCCTTCACAGGTTTGTCCTGCCTCTAGAGGGTGGAATTGCACAGTCAGGCCCTACAAGGACTCCTTGCTCCAAGTGGATCAGGACTGCATGGCATACTATTCCCTTCTCTTCTAAGTACCAAGTGTGTGACAGTGCACAAAGGTCCTACATGTACCTATTTATTTGGAAAGTATTAAAATAATAACAACAATATGTTCCACATAGGAGCATTGCAAACTTTAAATGACAGTTTATAAAGCATCTAAGATACAACAAACATATATGTGTTTGTGTTAGCTATTTATCTAGTTCATTATCTAGTATACAACAACATATATATGCATATATATATATATATATATATATATATAGCAGGTACACACACATATCTGCCAGCTATAAAAATTTAATTCAAATGCATTACAACCAACATAACTCAGTCATTTATTTATATGCATCTAAAAAACCCCTCTGTTAAATGTTATGCAGCAATAATTAACATTCTTTCTATCGTGTACTTGAGGATTTTGTATTGAGAGCATCAGAGCCCAGAAAATAAATGGTGCATACTCCAAGAAACCTTAGTTACAATGTAATTTGATTTCTTTGTTGCTTTGTATGTCCCTCCCCCACGGTACAACCCCTGTTTACACTGTATTTGATGTTGGTATAATTTGTGGAGGGGAAAGGAAAAAACAAATGATTTAAATAGGGATTCAAGTGGACCCATTGCAACAATGAGATGTACAAATCCTTATGTCAAAAAAACGAACTTTACAACTTTGGTGGGGGGGTAGGGGGGCAGGGGCAGGGAGATGGGAAGGGATGGTAAGGGGAAATAAAGGAGGAGGCAACAATGCTTGATAAGAAATGTACTCATTATCTTCCCCATGTAATTGTAACCCCTCTGTACAGTATTTTCACACAAAAAAAGTAAAAAAAGAAAACCAAAGTAAGAAAACAAAGACTAAATTCTTTCTTTAGATTTTGAATTTTTTGAAATAATTGTAATTGTTTTTTATCATTGTTTGATGCATGATCCCTTCAGCATATATAGAATGACGTTTATTTCCATAAAATAAAAATCATAAATGACTGGGTTTTTAGAAAGACATTTAGATAGGATGAAGCATTAGAATTAATTTTCAAGTAGACAACACTCGGCTAAGAAGAAAATAAATAGCAACATAAATATGCAAAAAAATTCAGCCAGAGAGCCAACTATCCCATACAGTTCAGATTTTTAGCATGATCAATAAAACTAAATGCAGCCAATAAATCAAGTCAATTTAATGATATGAGGAATTTGGATTGAACTTACTCCATTTGGATTTTAGTTAGAAACATAGATCTTAGAATTAGGTTAATAAGGGTTTGTAATGATCGGATTTCTTTTTGCTTACTTTGGGGAAATTGAGAAAACAGAGCAGCTGGCTGCCACAAGGCCAGCCTTCTGGGAAGTCTGTTTCCCTAACCTTCAGGGAACTGAAAATTTATCAAGCCAGATGTCTCAAAAAAAACCTAACTAAGAACCTAAATAAATTCCAAATCTAAGAAGTCCTTAAATGTGTATTTTCATAGATAATTATTTCATTAGTAACTGTTTTCTTTTTTTTTTTGTAAAATCTGAATACATAAAACCTAAACTAACATCAAGAAAACTGCTGTATGTTGTGTTCATACCCTTTTCAAGCATTCTTGGAAGACTCAACTACAAATTTTGTGCATTGCCTTAAGTTATGCAAATACAATGATATAGTTCATAACAATAAAATGTGAAATATATCAGCCTGTTCTCTTTCACTGTTGTTATGTAGACAAGAACACACCACATGATACAAGTATATCTCATTTCACGGCCAAGAATTGTTGATGTTTTATATGTGTCCATTAATTCAATCTTCACAGTAATTCCATGAGATTTGTGCTATTATCTCCTCCATTTTACAGAACAAATGAATGAAAAGCAGAGCTACTATAGCTGGGATTTATTGCAAACAACAGCAGTCCTTTGAATATTCTTTTATCTATCATGTACCACTGCCCAGTTTAGAACCACGTGAATAAAAACTGTGCACACTTGATTATTTAGAAGAAAACAAGGAACTTATTTAAAAATTTTATGCAAATTACAGATGAAGATGGAAACATTTTCTCTTTTGTGACTACAGTATTTTTCTAAGAAAATAAAAAAGAATGTTATATTGAAATAGCATCTTTGCACTTTTTTTTCCTTTTCCTTTTGGTTTAGTATTTGAACTCAATACTGGCTAGGCAATCACTTGAGCCACATCTACCAGATTTTTCTTGCTCTCATTGGTTTTCTAGTAGTGTCTTGCTTTTTTCCCAAAGCCAGAATGCATGTACTCATTCTATTCAAATTTACTGCTGTACTTAAGAATACAAAACTGAGTCATTATATTCCTCACCTGCTTACTTTAATGATGTAATCTGTTTGGAAAAGATACACCAATCACCCTTCATTTTAGTGATATACAGAACAAGAATTTAATTTTGATGGCATCATACAATATGCCTAGGTTCAAATTTTATCTACAAAGAATCATAAAAACTTAGCTTATGCACCTCAATTTGGAATTGAAAATTCTAATTCATACATTACTTGAAAGCTGCATGTGGAAGTGGAGCTGTGGCTCAAGTGATAGAGCGCTAGCCTTGAGATGAAGGGCTCAGGGACAGCATCCAGGCCCAGAGTTCAGGCCCATGACTGACAAAAAACAAAAAACAAAAAACAAGAAACAAAACAAACAAAAAAACTGCATATGTGTGTGTGTGTGTGTGTGTGTGTGTGTGTGTGTGTGTGTGTGTGTGTGTGTCCTAACTGAGCTATTTATTTCCATATACTACTAGTTAGGGGCATGGAGGAAACTACATTGCCTGTTTCATGGTTGCTGTCACAGATGCGAACAGGTAAGTAAACTCTGTATAAAGACACTCCTAGGCTGGGAGCCAGTCCGACTACATGAGCAAAACGAGACAAAATATTGTCTCAAAAAGCAAGTCATTTGGTAGGCGCTGGTGGTTTATGCCTATAATCCTAGTTACTCAAGAGACTGAGATCTGAGGCTCGAGATTCAAAGCCAGTCTGGGCAGGAAAGTCCTTGAGGCTCTGATCTCCAATGAAACCACCAGAAAACCGACAGTGGCACTTTGGCTCAAGTGGTAGAGCACTTGAAGAGCTCAGCACCAGTGCCCAGGCCCAGAGTTCAAGCTCCACAACCAAAAAACAAAAACAAAAACAAAATCAATTCATTGGGTCTGGCTTAATATGAAGTAACCAGAACCAAAGAAACATAGGTCCCATGATGTCCCTTATTTGCAATAATTAGTAAACATCCAGGATAATCTTGCAGATGAGCAGAATAGCTCAATAGCTATGTACATATGACCATATACGATGATGCTAAGCAAAATGAACTCCAAAACATGGACAGAAGAGGTTTTTCTTTACTGTTATTTTAATGTAATACATGATTTTTTTTTGTTTCTTTTGTATTCTCTTCTCCCTCTGGTATATCCTCTATTGTTACTTTATTTGATTTTGGTACTCTGGTATTGTATATATATTTATTTGAATTAGGGAAGGGAAGGGGAACAGAATGGTGGGACAAAGGACAAGGGAGTAAAATCCAACTGCAATATATACAAGACAATATGTTGGAAATGATCTGTACCACTTGGAGGGTTTGGGGTAAGGGAAAGTAGGAGAAAATTTAGGGAAGGGGTAATAAGAAATATACTCATTACCTTACTTATATAACTGAAACTCCTCTGTACATCACCTTGACATTAAAAAACAAAAACTCAATTCAAATATAGCCCATAGTAGAAGCTAGCAGGCCATTTCTTTACTTTGTTTCAATTGAAACTTTATGGTTTTCTGTATATTGTAAATATTGTAATTATTCACAAAGTAGCATTTTCACACTCATATACATAAAATATTAAAATAACCTTATTCAATTACAGACCCATGTCTGTAATTCTGTGAAGTGAGATAGGGAAGACTATGATTCCAGGCTAGCATAGGCAAAAAATAAAAGTGAGTTCCCAGTTCAACCAAAAAAAAAAGTATGGCCCAGTGGCACAAGCCTGCTACCTTTGCTACAGAAATAAGAGGATTGTGGTCCAGACTGGTCTGGACAATAAAAATAATAATAAAAAAATCTTTCTAGAAAATAATTAATTAAAATGATTAATAAAGGTTAGAACATCACTCAAGTCTAATAAGTGTGATGCCCTATGCACATTTAATGAAAATATAGCCTTAGAAGAATCCTATAAGAAATATTTTAATGAATATATCATATAATATGAACAATCCGTAATGAATAAGATGTCTTAGGTCAAGTTAATAAATTCATAGAGATAAACTACATTGTACAAAATACTGTGGTTATAGCATTACACTATTAAAGCCAAGATGTGTGGTAAGTTGCTTACAATATTAAGAAGTTGATTAGAAACGAAGAAAGCAGTGTTTTCACATTAACTTTTTGTTTTTGCAAGTCCTGGAGCTTGAACTCTGGGACTGGGCTTGTACCTGAGCTTCTTTTGCTCAAGGCTAGTGCACTATCTCTTGAGACATAGCACCATTCCAACTTTTCTGAGTACTTTATTGGAGATAAGAGTCTCATGGACTTTTGCTGCCTGGTTAGCTTTGAATCATGAACCTCAACTCTCAGCCTCCTGAGTAGTTAGGATTACAAGCAAGAGTGGCTGGTATCTGACTGGAACTAGCTTTTAAGGAATACTTAAAATATTAAAAATATTTGTCATTTGGTTAGAAAAATTACAGAATACCATAGTCAGTTAGGTACAGGAGTAAATATATGACCATTAAGTAGGACAGGTTAATAAAAAACAGTAAAGATTATCTTATTCCCAGGAAGGCCTTACATGCTTCCAGGAAAATGGTGGGTCAACAAAGATAAAATTTAGTTACATTTTCTCTCTCTTTAGTTTCAAGAGGAAACATTTAAATACCATACCAAATTATGTAATTGCATATTTTTTAACAAATTATAAAAAGTTCTATAGGGATATTAACTGTATCCCTCATTTTTACTAAATCCAGCTGTCAGTATTTATTTTTTAGCCACAGGTGACTACAAATAGCATTGATGTAAGTGATGTAAGTAGAGAAACACAGATATTACAAAATGCCCTTGAAGAATTATCTTAAGCCAAAGTCCTTGGAAAGCTTTCTGTTGGGCCCCCACCAAGATAACTCAAGTAGAATAAATGGTACTTGTTACATTCTAGGAATTTGGTTACATTTAAATACTTGTTTTCCCTATGCATCATCATACATATATGGGAAGTACTTGTTTTCACCACATATCATGGACAAAATGAATACTTAAAATAAATGGCTCTTTATACACATGTGAAGTTGGTAATACACAGCATAATACAGATAGAACAGTGAGAATCCCTAGATTATAAATTTAATGGTGATTCCCACATGGAATGAACTCATGGCCTTCTTTCTGTGACTTCCTTTTATGATAAAATCTATTTATTCAAACCAAGCTACTTATATTGTATACTCCACACACTTCTTTCTCAAAGATGCACACCTTTCTGTAAATGTGAGAGGTTGAGGAATTCCATCCTATACCATCTTACAGAAGTTTAATTATATTTGTTGTTGTTGTTGTTGTTACTGCTGTTATATAGACTTATGAAGCAAGCTAGGAGTAAAATAACAGGGAACATAGGCATCTTAGAAGCCAGAAAATGTGTCACAAGGAAGAAAGTCAAACTTAGTTTACTTTTTTTTTCAGTTTTTTTTTTGTTTGTTTGATTTGGTTTTTATTTCTTGGTTGTTTTTTGTTTTGTTTTGGGGTGTGTGTGTGTGTGTGTGTGTGTGTGTGTGTGTGTGTGTGTGTGTGTGTGTGTGTGTGTGTGTGTGTGTGTGTGTGTGTGTGTGTGTGTGTGTGTGTGTGTGTGTGTGTGTGTGTGTGTGTGTGGTTGAGACTCAGAGAAAAAGCTATAATTTCATTACTAAACATTCTTTTTTTTTTTTTTTGTCGGTCGTGGGGCTTGAACTCTGGGCTTGGGTGCTGTCCCTGTGCTCTTCAGCTCAAGGCCAGCGCTCTACCACTGGAGCCACAGCGCCACTCCCACATTACGAAACATTCTATCTTCTTCGGTAAATTTGTAGCAAAGTTTCTGTAGGGTTTAAGGACCAAAGTCAAAAACAAAAAAAAAAAAAATTTGACAATTATGCCAATGGAAAATACAGGCATATTATATATTATTGTTACAATCTTGGACCAAGAAAAGTGTCTAAAAATAGCTTTCTAAGCAATAAGCAAACATGACATTCAAATAAAAGTGTTCTATTTCACCTAAAATGTTCTTTATTACTTTACAGAAAAATATAAATTTGCTATACTGATATCATAGCTAGATAATATTTGGAGGACAAAATTTCATAAAAAGTCTTTGTTACAACTTTACAAATAATGCTCAATAAATGTAATTAATGTATCCAAAAGATTGATGATATTTTGGAATATGTTTTAAATGTAATATTTCAAAATACAATTATTCATTAAAAATAAATTTTAATGGTGAAAGTAAACACCTCTCCAAAATGCTATTTATTCTGACACCAATTAATACACTACCTTGTATTAGCTGATAGTTTTACCTTAATTAGTTTCCTACATCATAAAGTGACACAATATTCTTTCCAATGTGACAGATATCACCAACAAACCATCTATGTCTTTGACAAAATATAACAGTCTTAGCTCTTCATCTATGAAAAGAAAAAAATAAAACTTTTTACAGTGTCATTGCCAGCATTGACAATTATGTGAAATGGTGAACAATGTCCTGGAAATTTTAGTGTTCAATTAGATGTGGTATTCATAAATATGGCATAACATATAAGTTGGGGGATTTGAACAAAATATATTAGTTTTTAAAATTTGCTTTGAGTGGCACTATGTTTTGAATTCAGAGTCTCATACTTGCTAGAAAGGTGCTCAATCACTTTAAAAAACTATACCTTAGTACTTTTTTGTTTTTGCAGTGACAGTCTACACACTTGAACTCAGGGCCTCAGTGTTGTCTTTGAGCTATTGTGCTCAAGGTTAGCATTCTGCCACTTGAGCCAATTCTAGCTTTTTGGTAGCTAAGTGGAGATAAGACTCTCAAAAGACAAAGTCTACTGAAGCAGACTTTGAACAGAAATTCTTAGCTCTCAACCTACTGAATGGCTAGGATTATAGGCATGAGCCACTTGCACCCAGCACCCTTTTTTGATTTATTTATTTTTTAAAATAAGTTATTTATTGTAAAAATACTATAGAGGGGTTACAGTTACATGAGCAAGGTAATGAGTACATTTCTTATCAAACATTTTTAACTCCTCCTTTGTTTTTTAGATAGAGTTTTTCCCAGGGTAGGTCTCTTGACACGGATAATTTCACCTCTGCTTCCCTGTATCTGGGATTACAGACATGTACCATCAAAGCCAATCTTTTTTCTTGCAGTTTGAGTCCTCAAAGTGCAATTCTGCTTTTCTCCACCACCCCAATAGTTGGGACTACAGTACTGAGCTATCATGATTGGCTTATTTATCATTTTGGTTTGGTTTTGTAAATGGTGAAGACCAGCACTATTTGATTAATTTTTTAACTTTCCTCTTAAGTGTAATAAAATTCTGTACAATTCCATACAGGAATACTTTCATTAGATAAAAAAATTTCTGGATGATATTTTTTATCATATTCATTGGCCTACTGACCGATATATCACAAGATCCTATATAAATACTTGCAGAGCAGTAGTACTTCAACAAATATAATTTTGGGTAAACAATTGAATCAATATTTTTGTCTACTGAAAATAAAATATGATAAATGTTAAGCCTTAATGATAGCTTTTATCGTTATAATTTTGAAATGTTTACATTGTAAATAAATACCTTCTCAATGTCTAGCCAAAAGTAGAAATAGAATTAGTGACAATAATCCACATTCTTAAATAATTTGAAAATGTGTATTAGTAATATTCATTTTTTAAAAAGTCCTGTGTATGGGTTTGAGATATTGTTCATTGATAGAGCACTTGCTTACTATATACAGGTCTTTGGGTTCTTTCTGGTGTATGCATATTATTAACACTTTCTGAAGGTCTCATTCACACCATAGTTAAAATGAACAGTTGCACAGTTTAACTAAGCAGACATGTGGATGCATAGATTGTAAGAGGTGATCTGGAAAAGCAATTCAAACTTGTTTTTCTTCTATTCCTGGTGCTTGAAATCAGGGCCTGTGGTGCTGTTCCTGAACTTGTTATGCTCAAGGGTTCCATTCTGCCATTTGAACAGCTGTACTTCAGCTTTTTGGTGGTTAATTGATTATAAGAGTCTCAAGGACTTTCCTGACCAGGCTGTTTCTTAACAATGATCCTCAGATCTCAGCCTCCTGAGTACCTAAGACTACAGGTACAAGCCAAAGGCACCCAGCTAAGAAAATTTCTTAAATCACACAGGGACTAAAATCTATCATTATAGTGCTGTGTCTGCATCAAAATTTGTTTGTGCTATCAAATACTTTCTTTAAAACTACATCCACTATTTAATTTGCGCTGTAAAAATAATAAATTACTAAGATTATATTTATTTTAATACTCACATCAAGATCATCCTTAGCATTGTAGTAGACAACTTCATTACTCTAAAAGAAAAAAAAAGAACGCTTTATTGATTAGGGCATAAACTAGATAAAAAATAAAACATTATATATAAATATATATATATATATATACATACATACATAACACATACACACACAGTAGATATGTTTAACTAATAGACCCTTTATTTCATTCCCTTCACAGTATATCCCATGAAAATGTATAAGCATAGGCCCATATTAAGGGTTTATTCGTGGAATTAGAATAGCATATTTTGCATTGGGAAAAAGATCTCAATATGAAATTGAGAGACATTTATCAAGAAAAAAATTAAGTGCAGTGTTTACACGTTAAGTTCATCACTGACATATAGAAAGATCATGAATATATTAAATAATCCACATGATAACATTAAACAGACAAGAAACGGGTGAAATAATGATCTTCCTAACATTGTTAAAACTATATTTAAAAAAATATTATCTTCCCAGTATTGAAATTATTTAATAAAGATGCATCTATGCAAAATTGCCAGATATTTTCTCCTCAGTTTCAAATAAGGGACCAAAAACAATAAATTAAAATCGCAAAATGAATCAGGTTGTCTAACGCAAAAATTCTCATATTCTTGTAAAGTGCTGAATTAGTATTAACTATATAGAAAGAATAAATATAAATGAATATGTCCGGATATTAGTGTTGCTAAAATATACCATAAATATGAATTATGGCTACTATCTATGTTGTTGAAATGCAATAGAAAAACAGACAGCAAATAAAATAACTATGAAAAAAATAAATTACTATTCCTATGTCTCAAACCAAATTCATGACCTGCAAAAACAACCAACTTCTGCTTATTTCCATTTTCTCTCTTCTTGTGAGTTCACTGTAGAAATAACAATTCTTCCAAGTGTAAGTTGTCAACTGAACACTGTGCAAAGATGCATTTTTGTATGACTCTTAAAACATCTACAACATAGATGCTTTAAATTTCATTACAAGCAAACACAATGCACAACGTTTTAAAAAATTACAAGGGAAAATTTATTAAGATTTCTCAAATTATGGTAAAAATCACTAGCTCTGATTTTCAGATATCAATGAAGAAAAAAAACATTCCATAATCATCATGATGTTGAAAGACAAGATTACAATAGTCACTTTTTGGCAGGACAACATAGATTCAGTGAACTAATAAATCTCTAAGAGGGGAAAAATGGTAAGGCTCAAGTGATGGAGCACTGGCTTCAAGCCAAAAACACAAGTATGAACTCAAGGCCTTGATTACAAGCTGCTGCACAGGTACAAGTAACAGTGCTTAGCAGTAGTAGTAGTAGTAGCAGCAGCAGCAGCAGCAGCAGCAGCAGCAGCAGCAGCAGCAGCAGTAGTAGTAGTGATGGTGGTAGTAAATAAAGCTCTAAGAGAAAAATATATTTTGCTTTGTTTCCGAACTTATTCAGATAGAAATTAGTACCATACAGAGCAGTTACAATTACAAGAGCAAGGTAGCATTGTTGCCTCCTCCTTTGTCTCCCCATACCATCCCTGCCCTCCCATCCCCACCTCCCCCGGCAAAGTTGTAAAGTTCGTTTGTCGACATAACATCTTGTACATCTCATTGTTGCAATGAATCCACCTGTATCCCTATTTAAGCAATTTGTTTTTTCCCTTCCCCTCCACAAATTATACCAACATCAAATACAGTGAAAGCAGGGGTTATACTGTGGGGGAGGGACATACAAAGCAACGAAGATATCATCTTATAAATATGTTTAAAACATTTGAGTCCTTATCTTGGGGTTTATTTCGCCTAACCTCAACTTATCTGACCTTTTCTGCTTGTCTCAAACATATACTAGTTATTGCAAATAAGGGAAACCATGGGACCTATGGGGCCTGGCTTACTTCACTTAATATAATTTTTTCCAAGTCTTTCCATTTCCTAACAAATGGGGCAATGCCATTCTTCCTGATGGAAGCATAGAATTCCATTGTGTATATATACCACATTTTCCTGATCCATTCATCTACTGAGAAGCATCAGGGTTGTTCCATATCTTAGCTATGGAAAATAAAAATAATGTGCTGGTAGCTGTAGTATGGTCTTGTTTGTGATCATTCGGGTAAATGCCCAAAAGTGGGATTGCTGGGTCATAGGAGCTCTATGTGGAGTCTTTCTTAAGGCCTTGGTTTTGTAACTGAAATAAAAAACCAAATCAGAACTCAACACATACACAAAGCAATAGAATCTTCTAAACTCACTAGAGACTCGACCTAATTATTGGTTCATTGATCCTACTTGCAGCTCTGTAATTTATACTTAAAGTGAATTCCAGCAAATGCTAAAACGCTGAATAAGTTTACCTTTGTTTTATTCCCTGCCAAACATGAATTTACAGTAAGAAAGAATAAGAAACATAGAAAAATCACATTAAATTCCAAGCAGTTCTGTATCTATATGTGTACATATAGTATGTTGCAACAAGGGAAGCTCAAAATGAGTTAAACCTATCTACTCTGACCTTCAACATCATGGAAAATCATCAGGGCAATTATATAAAACAACCTGTATTTACAGCCTACAATTAGTTTATTGTAATAGAAATGATAAACCAAACTGATTCACATTTTTCGTTTTTATTCTATGGATGGTCATTAATAAAATATTTATTTCTTACATAGTCAAATATAAAATTAATGAAGAACAAATTTTGTTCTATTGAAAGAAAAACAAGGAAACAGTTAAACATATATATATATATCACAAGGAAACAGTTAAATATATATGTGAGCATATGTGAGTGTATATATACGTATATATGTATATGTATATGTATATACATATATACATATACATATACATATACATATGTATATGTATATGTATATGTATATACATATATACATATACATATACATATACATATATACGTATATATACATATATGTACACATATATACACACATATACATATGCTCAATCATTTAACCAGATAAGACAGACCTTATAGGAAGTGAAAAATGTTACAACAAATCGTTTAAGGGTACATTTTTTTAAACTGTATTTTTTTTTGTCTTTTCTTTTTTGGTACTGGGGATCGAACCCAGGATGTTGCACTTGCTAGGCAAGCGCTTTGCCACTGAGCTACATCCCAGCCCTTAAGGGTACATTTTTAAGGGTACATTGATAATAGTTTGGGGTTTGCAACATTGTGTGTGTGTGGGGGAGTACATTGATAATAGTTTGGGGTTTGCAACATTGTGTGTGTGTGTGTGTGTGTGTGTGTGTGTGTGTGTGTGTGTGTGTGTGTGTGTGTGTGTTTACTAGGGCTTGACCTCAGGGCCTACACTCTTGATTAGCTTTTTGTTCAAGGATGCTACTATTTCCACTCAAGCCACACTTTGTCTTCCTGGTTTTTGCTAGTTAACTAGAGTTCAGTCTCAGATTTTCCTCTACAAGCTGACTTCAAACCTCTATCTTCAGATGTCAGCTTCCTGAGAAGCAAGGATAGCAGGTCTGAGCCAGTGGTGCATGGATACATATCTTTATCTCACCTATCATAAATATTTCTTTTTCCATTTTTGGAAAAACCAACATTTCATTGGTTGCATGTACATCTCTTTGTTCCTTTATTATACTAAGTAGAACTGCTTTGTTCATTGTTTCTCAGTTTTTGTTTTGTTTTCTTTTGGAGTTACTAAGATTTGAACTGAGGACTTCATGCAAGAGTCATACCTCCAGTCTCAGTTGGTCAGTTTCATTAGGAGAAATTTGTAGTAAGAATCAGGAGCTGGAGAAACTATGTTTGGGTTGAATTCAGTCAATACAGTCTATCTCTATGGCAAAAATGCCCTAAATCAATGAAAATATTTAATGAGAATTTAATTTTGATCACATAAAATATTTTTGAAGTCCAAGTTCATTATATATTTTACTAAAAATTGCTGTAATTTGTTTGTTTTCTTTAGACAGTTTCAGAATTATTTGCCCCAGGAATGAATTTAAGTTGGAGGAAAATAGTAATTTGGCAAGGCAGTAATTTTCTTTCACATTACAGTCATTTACAGCTCTCTTTTCAGCTACATAAAATACACATATTAAAATTTGTGTAGCAATGTTAGGCTAACTCAATGTTCAGTGAATGATTCATGTCACTGAGTCACAAAAATATTTGCAGAACTGCTGTTAAAATGAATCAGCGAAAGCACCTTTCTCAGAAATAAAGAAAAGTGGTTGGCATGAGGTCAACCAAATTCAAGTTTTGGGTAAAATGCATTCTATTACCAATAACATTTAGGAAAAGAAATTTCCAAATTCAAAAATAAGGCCCAAGAGAGTAGAATTAAAGAAGTAAAAATCTCCCCAGACTTATTTCCCCCTTCCCTCTGTCCCTTACATCCAATTAACTTAGAAAATGAGTGAGATTTTGGGGTTTCAGGGTAAGCACAGAGACCTGTATCCTTTATGCTTAATAACTATTTTGGTAAATATGTCTATAGTAAGTGAGAGAATCAACTGTTAATAAAATTAACACTGTACAGTGGAAAAAAGGTCTCACCTTTCTACTTCTTCATGGTCAAAAATTTAGCATACTTCAGTCGATTATTCTGAGCTACCATACCTGGAAACTTCTTACTATGCTTGGAAGGCGCATACTCATATAAGTCAAAGCCTTCTACTCTAAAATATATATGAGAAGCAAACACTCCCTCTATAAATCAGTGTATGTATGAGAGAACAAAAAGAACAAAAGAAAGAAATTCTTAATCATTATCTATCCTCCCTTAAAATCCCTTCACACTTGTTGTTTTCCAGAGAGCAAAGAGTTATAACATCAATCACTTAAAATGCTCTTCTTGAAACCATGGCATATAAACTAACCACCATAGGCACAGATGGTAGAATTGACTCATCCAGTTTCTTTATTATCCATCTGCCTAAATATTTTAGTCAAAACTATTAAACATCCTCTCAAAAGTATTCCACATTCACATGCAGAGATCTGAGAGCATTCTGTACAATAAGATTGAATACAGTCAGAACTAGCCTCAAACTATATTCACGGATTAAATCCTTAGAGAAATATTTTTCATCATTTAACCACCACCAGATGACAAGAACAAATTATTTTGTTTCTGATTTTTAACCAAGTAGTTTTGTTATTTATTATCTCCTTGAAACAAATTTACCCAAATGGTCCAAGCTAATATAATCCTGTTGTTTACTGAAATGTAAAACATCCCTTAGGAAGTTGAAAGATAAATCACTGTAGACTCTTGATATCTACTGGGAGTCAAAAAATAAACCTGGGCAAAACAGACTGGTCCATCTTAAAAATGTGCATTGTGAGAGAAGGTTCCTTTATGCTGCTTTCTTAAAAAAGTTGGCCTCTGGTGAATAGTTTATGTGAAAGTCTGAAGTAACCATCTCCCATGTGGACCTAAGATGTTGCCAAGAATGACTTAAATATTGGAACTGAAAATCAGATTTGTTATAGTCAACATCTGAAATGTGTAACACAATCAAAATTCAAATAGAGAATAGCTTTCTGTCCAATTAACTAATTTTCTTCTCATAGTGATACCTTTGGCTCAACACATGATCCATGGCATGACACATGTTGGGCAGCTGTTTCTACTCATTACTTACAGAAAAAGGATGGCATCATCATTGTAATTTTTACCACTATGAATTCCAAATATGCACACCATTGGTGGGAAATTATGGATATTAATCATTAAAATGAGTTGCATTAATAGTTCCAAAAAGACATGGTCCATACCAGTTAGCTGAAATCATCTATAAGTCAAATTATTAATACATATTAATAGCACTTTGGCTTAGAACATAAACCACTGCCAATGACTGAGACCAAAACAACTCTAGCACAGGCTATGTGTCAACCATCAGAGCTGTCTGAAGAAAGTGACCTGGAATGTGTATGGCTGTGTGTGTGTGTGTGTGTGTGTGTGTGTGAGAGAGAGAGAGAGAGAGAGAGAGAGAGAGTGAGGGGGGGGAGAGGGAGAGGGAGAGGGAGAGGGAGAGAGAGGGGGGATTTGGCTTGTGCACCAACATGCAAAGGTATACTTCTAAAGTATTTTTCTAGTTATGTTGGTCTGAGGTGGCTCTTATAAGCACGCTGAGAAAGTAATTTAGAAGGAAGTAATTTAGAAGAAAGATGAGCAGAGCTGTATGTAGAGACCAGTATTACCAGATGGCTGTACTCAAGACACCTGCAATCTTACTTCATACCATGTGACAAGAGATTGTAAATGAGACCACTATTGAAAAGAGCTTGCTTTCGTGTATAGGACACACACATCTTGAGAGCTAATATGTCATGTATGTATAAGGTAAAATTGGCAATGAATATACATGCACAGACTCCAAAATCTCATTCACAAAAGTGAATTTTCCAAACATGATTGCTAATGAAAATCCAGAGTGGTAGGTATTATCAATATTAGCTTTGTGTAATGGAAAAGTAGGAATAGCAGTAATAGTCTCTAACATATTTATGTCCAACATCAAGTAATAAACCCTCTCATCGCTCTTGGAATGACCTATTTGTAGATGACTCTAACAAATCTAATTTTCAGTTCCAATATTTAAGTCATCCTTCACAGGATCTTAAGTCCACATGGAAAATTGCTTCTTCAGACTTTTAATTCCTATACTATAATTTAATAAGAAATTTAATAAGAATTTAATAAGAAATTTGCTTAACTTGGAGAAATATTCATTTGTTCTATGTTCCTTTTTTTAAAATCTGGGTTAAAATATAAATTTCATGCTAGTTTCTTTACTTAATAAGTAAACAACAAAATTGAAAAACCGCTTTGACCTATTGTAAGCATATTTCTTTTGTTTTCATTAAACATTAATTTATATATCTTCTTTGGGAATCTCCATTAGGCAACATTCGTTGGTGCTTATAAATTACAAATAGATTAGATTTAGCCAAAGCCATAAAAGAGAAATAGTCACAGCAAAAGACAACAGATCCATGTTTCTTGAACCTGTTTAATTATGTTACTGTCCAAAGGGATTTTAGCCGCAAGCTGTATTATAAAACTATTAACACAATTGGAAATGTCACCTTAGATGAGAAAACTATGTGGAGTATTCACCAAAAAGAAACATTGAGTAAAGAAATTCAAGGTCAGAGAGACAAAGAACATGTCTTCTCTCATATGTGACAGAATTAAGATATAATTCTATGAAAACATAGACAGGGTCATATACATACATACAGACTCTAACTATAGTTTGCACACTCAGGGATAGATTTCTATGGTGGGACTCCATCGATTAAGTAATAGATAGTTTAACAACATGATTACTAAGAAGCTGAAACATGTCTTGTTCGAGGGCAATGTGATTTAAGAGCAAGTGGCAAAGAATGGAGAGAGGAATGATGGGCAAATACAGTCAGAATCCTCAGTGAGTCTATGTGAATATGGAACTAGGAAACTTGAAGGGATAGGTGGGCTTAGGATAGATGATGTGGGGAATGATGAAAGGGGTGACACTGGTCAGGATGCATTGTATTTACAAATTGACATGTAGAATTAAAACTTATTTGCATAACAATTTAAAGATAATGCTATCCAAATGAGTGGAATGTTCTTTTAATTGCTATGGCCCAATAAATGAGGATCACAAGCTATAAGAGATTATTGGAAGCAATATGCCAGTGACTCATGTCTGTAATCCTTAGATACTCAGGAGACTGAGATCTGAGGTTATGGTTCAAAGACATACCAAGCAGGAAATTATGTACAACTCATATCTTCAATTAACCACCGAAAATCTAGAGCTGTAATTCAAATGGTAGAGCACTAACCTTGAGCAAAGAAAGCTCAGTGGCAGTGCCCATGTTCTGAGTTCAAGCCCCAGGACTGGCACAAGCACAATAAAAAGACCTATCACAAACTTATGAGAAATGAAGAAAACAAAATGAATGTGTATTACAATAGAGAAAATATATGCAGATTTTAAACTTCAAGACCATTAAAACAGAACACTTTCATTATTTTTAAGAACTTCCAAATCAACTAAAAACGAAAATTCCAACAATGTTCAACAAGAAATGTACTCACTACCTTACCTATGTAACTGTAACCCCTCTGTACACCAACTTGACAGTAAAATTAAGATAATTCCAAATAGAAATTCTAAATCAACTATAATTTTAGAGTTTTTTGGTTCTTGGACATAAAAAGGATTGATCTTGCAATGAAAATGTATTTCTTTACCTGATAAACGTTGATAGAAACTGACCTGTAAAGCTATTGTTAGAGTGTTGATGAAAATGTTATCATAATGAAATTAAACCATAGGAGAATAGTAAATGTAGAAGATGGGAAGATAAATACATTACTTTCCCCAGACACAAAATCTTCACGAACCTCAGCACAGAATTGAGCAAACACATCCATAAAATTGAGGACCTTGTTTTACTTGCTTTAATTTCCTCTCATCTGAAATTCTAATGAAGTGTTTGGTATCATCATCGAAAGCATTAATATTTAACCCACCAAAATATTTCACTTCTCATGCTCCTTCCTAATGACATAGAAAAACCACAGCTCTTCATGACTCATGATCAAAGTTACTAGCATGGGACTATAATATGTAAGAGCCTGGTAATGAACTCATGTTAATTTGTCCATTTGTATCATTACCAGCTCATTCCCAAAGTCATCATATCAACCTCAGAAAACTACCATACTAAAACAAAATAGAAAAACTTGTATTATGATCAATGAAATACTGAATGTAAAATAATCTCTCCAAATTTAGAACATCAAAGAACAGAAAATTAGTAATTATTAAATCAATTTAACTCATCCCTCACTGCTATAATGAGAGCATGGAAGACAGGAAAGATGAGAGAAGACAAGATACATTTATTATGCATTTATATGTGATAAGCATTTACATTTACTATATCAGTTAACCCTGACAAAATTTACTTTTATAAGTACTTTTTTTTTCCTTCGGTGGGGGAGAAGGAATTAAGCTTAGAAAATACTAACAGAAAAGTATAAAAATAAGACATGGGGATAAATGAATTTGAAGCATGGTTTCTCAAAGACTAGCTTGGGGCTCAATTCCCCTAACAGTCTCTGTCTGTGATAGTATTTAGGCTATCACAAAATCCACATATCCATAGTGAGGAGACTGAATGACATTCCAACAACACATGTTGTCATTTACTGACAGTTTGTCTCCTGTGTTTTATAAACATCTAAGGAAAACTCAAAGGCTAAGACTTACAGACACTTTCAGGAAGAAATTACAGGAGCAGTGGGCCCATGTGTGTTTGTGTGAGCTAAGATGTAGGCAGGGGAAAGAATGAATAATTGTAAGTACGGAGTCTATAACTAACTCAGCAGATGACTTTCAGTACCAGTCAGTGAGCACTGGGGCTGTCTCAGACTTAAATACCCTACTCCCATGAAGATGAATTGGCTAAGAAACATTATCCCTGAAATCCCTGTGTGTTTTGAAGCTTCCACTGAGTAACTGCTTAGCTTCAGATCATAGCAGAAAAAAACCTAGTATCTGGGTTTGTTTGTTTTTAGTGAGCCTTTGATTACTTTGCTTCTCTTCTCATGGGAATTATCCAACAGAACACACAGATCTCTTTGTATTTTGAAAAAACAGTAGCAAAACTTTGCTTTCTGCTATTTGAAATCTCTGACATTTGCTGTAGAAGCACATGACACATTGAGAAGAACCACCTCTTCATCATTAATTTTCTGTTGGTCTTGAAATGTCAAAGGAAAGTATATTCATTTATCCCTGAAAATAGTAACTGTGCATCTTAATTGAGATGTTTAGGATAACTTCCACCAACTAACATCATCAATTTCTTTACAGGCACCAGGAACAATCTTTACTCACTGACTATTCTATATCAACCACTGCTACTTTTCATTAATATAGTAAAATGTTACTAAAGTAGAACTGAGTATGTCTCGAAAAGGTATAGATAACAGTCTATATTTGTGCTACTTGTATATAAAAATAATCTCTAAAGGAATAAGTGCCTCCACAAAAGAAAATAATGGAATAATTCTAATTTTATTTGAATAATATATAATTGCTTTGAATACAAAAAATACTCTTAGTAACCTACATGTCATTAGGCTAGTTCTAATAACTATATTTAATTAAGGTACATTTCAAAGAACCTTTCAAATTCAAATTGTTCACTGATTCAGATATAAATTATCCCTAATTAAATCATGAATGTGTGACTCAAATGATAGAGACCAACCTTGAGCAAGAAAGCAAAGAGAGAATGTTAAACCCTGAGTTTGAGATCCCACCCTCCCTCTCCACCCCCCACCCCACACCATCCACACACATTCACACAGAGAGCATACTTGCAAAGTTAAGCACTTAAAGAAACAATCCAAAAGATCCTCAAGGAGTCTTAAATTCATAACATATTCAAACTTATTTTAAAAGGGGGGAGGGCAAGGAGATAAAAGGGAAAGAAAGTTCCTGCTTCATTTCAATAAATTTATCATTTTAATTTTCATGATGAATTTTTAGAATATATAACTTTATCAAACATTAAATAATATGCATACAACTATAAATGACAAAGAGATCAGCATTCCATTTCTTGAACCAGTTTCTAGCCTGTGGCAGTAAGCAACTGAATTAATCTATCTAATGTTTGCTTTGTCTACTCATCAAAAATTTAGCAAAAAGCTCCAACTTCAAAGGGTTTCCACAATAATTTACTTTAAAATTCTTCTGAAGGAGTTTTCCCAATGTTCAAGAGACCAATCAGTATAAATGTTATCTAAAATTCAAATTATTTTAAGATTTTTATACAGTTATAATCAAGGTTTTAAATACTCAAAATATATTTATTAAAATATATACAAATAGTATAACATAACAGAAGTTTTAAACATCAGATAACAATTCCTAAACTTAAAAAATAACGTGTATTTTAGGTGAGCATAAATAAGGAAATTTAGTTTGGGGAGGTTTATCCCTCCATTTCCCCCTTTTAAAATATTTAATTTATATATTATTATCATTAAGCAATTGCACAAAGAGGTTTCAATTCAGTTTCTGAGTGTTGCCTCTTCATGAGACTCCCCTGTCTCTCCTAAACCAATCCATCAACCCCTCAATTTACCAGTCCCAATTTTTACATATGTACATTGAATATTACAACTATCTTTTCTCACTCTTCCTCTCTCCATTCATTTGCGACCTTGCTGTTCACCTCACTCCCACCACACAGCATGCGGAGTATATGTTCCAGCTTTCTGGTCTTCATTTTGTTAAACTGTAAGTTCATAGCTTAAAAGAGATACAACACTGGAATTTTCCACTGCTTTTGCCATACTTTAATGTGTTTATGTGTGTATATATATATGTATATATGTATATATATACACATACATACATACATATGACTGTGTATACGCTTACCTATAGATAGTCTTTGAATGAAGAAGTTAAGGTCAATAAGGCAATCAGCTAAAGAATATTTCAAAGTTATTTCAAACTTAAGGTGGGTCACTTCAATACAGAAGAGAAATTTTGCTGCGACTCTAGCTAATTATAGAGGCATTTATGTTTTAAACTTTGATTCCAGATGTGTTATTGAACAAAGGAACACATCAACAAACTCAATGTTTGATCATATTGGCACATAAAAAACTCAATATAAAAAATATTTTAAAGAATCAAGCAATTTCAAAGTTGACATCCAGGTGAGCAAAATGAAGAGAATACATTAGCACCAATTAACCTTTATCAACACCATTTCCTCTACGAAATTAGAAGGCTCCATTTCCCCCCTCTAGTATGTTGTATACTTTTTGGCTACTTTAATGGATTATGTTTAGTAAAAATAGAACAGATCTAAAAACACTCAAAGTGATTAAAGGAGCTGACAATAGATCATATGACATTATCTAATTGTGCACCCAGAACCTACGTTTATCAAGTTATACATAGATATAGTGACACAATGATATAAAATATGCCTAATACTGATGAATCAAAGCTGATAAATATTTATGTATGTAATACACTTTGGTTTCACCATAAAGTAATTGAGTATTACTTAGCAACTGCTTAGAGACTACTTAAAAGATAAATCAAATAAATAGTATAGAAAGTTAAATAAAGCCAGTCTGACTTTTCTTTGCATATGAGAATCTTTGCTATTTAAATTGCTTTATTAAGTTGGCAGATAATGTTGTATAAATTTATCACCTACAACATGGGAAATACACACACACACACACACACACACACACACACAGAGTGAATGACAAATTCTAGCTATTGAACATATGACCATATTTTATATCATTTTTGTGGTAATGATATTTAATTTCATCCTTAGCATTTATGGAATTGATGACATTTAGACAAAGATAATAGTGATAATAAAGTTCTGTCAGATAAACACAAGTCAGTCAATTAAATTTGAATTTCAGATAATGAATTTGAGTTAGAAAAAATATCCCCCAAACTTATAAAAAGATAATGTTGTTTATTTGTATTTTAAACATAAAAGACTGGAAATACTTATAAATTAAGGTTATAATATGCAGCATATAAAAGACTATTAATCTTAATTTAAAAGATTATTATATTATTATTATAACACATAGCTATGTATGAGAATCATTAAATGTTAATGTTAGAAGACATTTTTAAGGAGAAGAACATTTTATCACTGATTGCTAGCTTTGAAATTGAAATTGGAACTGTGATTTCAAGAGTGATCTCAAAATTACTACCTTCTCTAGGCTTCAGAAAACTGACCTCTCTAGAAAGACCACTGTGTGTTTACTTGTTTTGCAATGTCAAAAGAACTCTTTACTCATTCAGATCTATTGTATGTTCAATATATGTCAGATATATTATGTTTGATAGGACTTAAAACGTTACATGTAGAACTAGCAGACATGATTCACTTAATTTATTCACACATTGAAATATACTGAACTATTATCAAAACATTTGCATTGATAATTTGGCAGAAGTTTGTAATTTTTGATAATATGAGTTAACACCTGAGAAAGAAAGAGCATTCTAAAATTTGCCATGTAGCAAGTCTCATAGCTGATTTCCATGGCCTAACTAATCAGTTAGTTTCTTGTTCCAACTGTACATTATGTCCTCTACCTAAACTCTCACACCAGGTCTAACAAATACCTTTCCTAGGAAGAGGTCATTCTTGAAATCATTTGGGGATGAAAGAGTGAGACTTGGCAGGTCCTGCATATTAAGAGCTTTCAGTTGCTCCTACACATTTTATTTTGTTTTTAAAGCTGTTTTGTTCAAATGACAAAAAGAATAAATTGCTCAAGGATTAACCAAAGCATTCATGCTATCAATAATAAAATTATCATAATTACCATTTGTAAATTTAAAACAGTAGGCTCATAAACAAAGCAAAACAAACTTCAAAGCCTATGTGATACAGTGTAGAAGATTAAGAAATATATATGGTTGTTTCTTTTCTGATGTTCAATAAACTAGTTATTATTTTACACATTCAAGAGGCAAATTTCAATAACAAGAAGGTAATCGTTCAATTGCACATTTGAGAATTGCTCTCATTTTCTCCAACTTTCATTGAACAATCCTTCTAGAGTGGGATCCAATACTGAAACATTACATGAAAGTTTATGACAGTCTATGTATATATAATATAAATTTGTATACATAAATATATATGTATAATATAAATTTATTGAAGACAAAGCATCATGTTTACAAATTCCAGTGCCAGTTGTGGAGATGAGAGGGAAGGGATGACAAAGGAGGAGGCAACAATGCTCAATAGGAAATGTACTCATTACCTTGCTCATGTAACTGTAACCTTCTGTACAGTATTTTTACAATTAGAAAACACACAAAAACATATTCAGTTGTGGCTTTTATTCTTGTTTGCAAGACTACTTCTTTTTATTTAGTCCACTTTTAACTGCATTTTTAATAGGGGCAGCAAAAAAATCAGTTTTTAAAATTCTGAGTAAAGTCTTTTTAAAATCATCTGTTCATCCTCCAATACTATGAAGCATTCAATACTCTAAAATGTATCATTCCACTCAGAGCAAATTGAAAAAAAAAATCTTTTGAAGAAGACACTTAAATATTTCAACAATAATAATTAAAATGAGAATCTTTAGAAAGAGGAAAAAGATAACTGTTGGGGATCCTATAATCCAGTAATTAAACATAAATTTACCCTTAAGCTTTTTGACAGTTGAGGGAAAAAAGGATATCCAGATCAGTAGCCACTGTCCTTTCTGATGAAAACGTTAAATGAGATTTTTGCCTTGAGCAATAAGCTCCTTCTAACAAAGACTGTAGAATAGTGAAAAGCATCGTGGATGTAGAGTCAAAGATATTTTTCTCATCCCACATAAAAACTCCTTCAAATAGTGCCTTCCTGTCCCTATCTGCCTCTGAGCAATTCCCTTTTACTTCTCAACCTTCTTTCCTTCATTCTTTCTCCTGCTGTATGCATGAGTACAAAATGTAAGTTCTAGCACAAAAATATAAGTGAAAGATGTAATAAGTGTGTAATATTTATTTATGTGTACATGTGTAAAAGACAACAGAGAATTCAAATAAAATAACACTTTTTCCGTAATAGGACAACCTCATAGTACATCCATATCTCTGTCTGTCTGTCTGTCTGTCTGTCTGTCTCTTTCTCTCTCTCTCTCTCTCTGTCTCTCTGTCTCTGTCTTTCTGCCTATTAGTGTATGCCTGTGTGTGCATATCACTATTAAGAAACATGCACATTTAGAAGTACAAAATGTGATCCAAGTAACTAATGCCAATTGACTTTTGTAATCTCTGGTAAACAAACATTTGCAAAGATTATTTATTCATCCAAATAACTAATGATATCAATGTGATTTCCATTTAATAATTACCTACTATGGAAATGTATAGCATTTCATGCAATCCTCATCATAAATATGGAAGACCTGTGAATTATTACAGCTTACAGAAGAAGAAACTGTGGTTCCCAAAGTTAGTAAGCAACCAAACAATAAATATGTTCCTATTCTAGCTGTCATCAAGGTGCAGATGCCTTCCTCTGATGGAAACTAACTTTCCTTTTCATTTACACTACTGTATATAATACATTTTTTAATGCTGGGTATAAACATATTGATAAGCATGATAAGCAACTTAGTAGGGAAATACTGAATCCTTAATGCCCAATTTCTGAATATAATTGTTGTCTCCTCATGAACTCCCCAGATATTCTTTGCCATTGGTAAAAGATGATTGGTACCACAGAGTTAGAATTGGCTCTAAAGTGTTCTTGGTGCTTTTTCAAATCTCCCTGACTGATTATCTTGTCATCCAAGCCAACTATAATGCCAAGGATATAAAAAAGGGAAAAATAAGTAAGAGTGAAAAAGAGATGGAAAAGATCTTGTCAGCATGAAGAAAGAGTATGACTAATTGCTGTCTTTCTTAGAACTATATCCCTGGATAGTGGACTAGAGAAGTTTAGTGGCATAGGTCAGCAGCATACAGCTGAGGTAGAAATGATTTAAGCATAGTGTATTGTGTATTCACTCTGATAGTCTCAATACATTAATACAGTTAGGTATTCCATTCCCCCACTCAACTGACTTATAACTGTTTACTAAAGGATAAAATGAAATTTAATCTGGGCAAATAACTACAAGAGAATTGTTCTATGATTAAACACTCAGAGCTAAATAAATAAATTCTAAAACCCTAATTGCATCCCCAAATGTAATCACAGAGTATCTAATGGGATAATTAAAAAATAATGATTCCTACATAACAACTTGTACATCTCATTGTTGCAATGGGTCTACCTGTATCCCTATTTAAACAATTTGTTTTTTCCCTTCCCCTCCCCAAATTATGCCAATATCAAATACAGTGAAAACAGGGGTTATACAGTGGGGGAGGGTCATACAAAGCAACAAAGAAATAATCTTATAAATATGTTAGAAACAATTACGAGAAAGAAAAAAAAACATTTGAGTCCTTATTTTGGGGTTCATTTCGCCTAACATCAACTTATCTGACCATTTCTGCTTGTCTCAGACATATACTAGTTATTGCAAATAAGGGAAACCATGGGACCTATGTTTCTTTGGGCCTGGCTTACTTCACTTAATATAATTTTTTCAAGTCTTTCCATTTCCTAACAACTTTGGTTGGGAGGGCGGGGCGAGGACGAGGGCGGGGGGTAGATGGGAAGTGATGGGAAGGGAAAATAAAGGAGGAGGCAACAATGCTTGATAAGAAATGTTCTCATTGCCTTGCTCACTTAATTGTAACCCCTCTGTACGGTATTTCCACAAAAATAAATAAATAAACAAAATAAACAAATAATGATTCCAAATATAGCACATTGGCTCACTATATGATCAACTTAATGTTCCACAATTTAGTCTCAATCCAGAAAACCTTAGTTTTAAAAACTTAGGTACAGGCAGTGCCAATAATGCCCACTTAATTACTTGTTTAGTTGATATTTCCTTACTCTGGGATTCTATTTACTTTTGGTACCAGTTTTCCCAGCAGGAAGTCTTTTGGAACCAAACTGCCTAGTCAAAAATAAAACCCCAGGGAAGCCTGAAAGCTGTTAAATTACAGGATGGCTATAGATCAATCAATCTTTTCAAGGAACCGGGTGGAAATCAATTTTTAAGTAAATCAGATCTCAGTTCTCTCTCATTCTCTATGGAGTCAACTTTCACTCTACATTCTCAAGTAATTTCCTTCTTCTCACATGGAAATTATACATCTTTCTAGGTGAATTAATTGCAGATTTTAACAAATATAGAAATAATTAAGAAAGCAAGATCTTTTTGTATAAGAGTACATAAACTAATTTTCCTCTCAAAAAAGATATTGGTAAGCCGGGTGCTGCTGGCTCATGCCTGTAATCCTAGCTACTCAGGAGGCTGAGATCTGAGGATCACGGTTCAAAGCCATCCCAGGCAGGAAAGTCCATGAAACTCTTATCTCCAATAAACCACCAGAAAACCGGAAGTGGCGCTGTAGCTCAAGTGGTAGAGGGCTAGCCTTGAGCTGAAGAGCTGAGGGACCACACTCAGGCCCAGAGTTCAAGGCCCATGACTGACCAAATTTAAAAAGAAAGGATATTGGTATGCATAATTTTAAATAACCACACTATGCATCTAATCACATATTGGTTTTAATAATTTACATATGAAGTAGGACGAGGAACAGATGAAAATGAAAAGCTGAGTCATTTTTTCTTCCCTGATACATTTGGACTTTTGCTCCAAGTATTTTGTTCATAAATGTGTTATCATTTGTTGTTAAAATTGCTTGAGTATTACTAACTTGAGTAGCACTATCATATTTAAGTAGAGCTCCTATCAAACCACACAATAAATGTTTGATATCTCTGAAATCAAATTACTTTGATGAACTTAATTTGCTCAATAATAGGCTTGGGCTACTTTCAGCAGTTGGAAGGCACAACTCTTTGGCAATCTCAGACATAGCTAGGTATTATAGTGCATTGGCTCATGCTCATTCTGAACACACAAAAGTTTCCAACACGGCCAAGGAGTGCTTTTGTACCTAGACTTTGGCTTCTGTTGACACAGATGCTTGTTTTGTGAGTCACAGTTTGACTAAGACAATTTATAATAATCCATAAAACATCCTTGACATTTTGAAAGTGCTGAGAAAGGACACTTCAACAAGCAAGCCATCCAAATGCTTGTCGGAGAGAATGCAGTGTTCAAAACTTCTACGATTCTTTATATACATTCAGATATGAAGATAAACAGTAAGATCAAAGTCAAATGCTATGTGTTGTCATTAATTTCTGAAGGAAAATTACCTATGTCTTCCATCATTGTTCCTTGCTGCCATAAAGAAGTAAACATCTACAGGAAAGAGAAACTTTTGGACCTATTATCTAAGTTATTAAATTAACAAGATACATATATGAATCAGAATTTCACTGAAAGTCTAAAATACAGAAAGTACGGGGATGCCTCAGAATTAATGTCTGTAATATGAAAAGAAGGAAAGCACTGATATTCTCTTTCAGGCTGTTTCATTTCCCCTCAAGCCAAAGAAAGAAGCTTATGTCATGATTTGGTCATTTTCACTCAGCACAAGGATTATAAAGAAAGAATTCAGTGACAGAACCAAACATATTTTTAAGATTTATTACAACTTAGATTCTGTGATCTAATCTCTCTAGAGAGTAACTAATGCTCTTTATTTCAAAACTTAAACCCTTAGAAAATAAGCACCTCAGATTTGTAATCATTGAAGTGTGGAAATGTAAAATGAATTAGAGTTCCCTGATTGTGAACAGTTAGGAAATGATATTCCAATGCACATACTAACATTAAGATGATCAAAAATATTTTCATGACACTTGAAGAGTGCAAACACTTGAACAGAAATACATGCAGACATAAGACAAAAATAGGAGTTAAATTGATAATTTGATCATATGTACATAATATCTTGCTGGCATTCATGCATTCATTTTGGAACTCTCTGAGAATATGTTTCAAGAAGAAAACACCATTTTGTAAGTACAACTGATTACAGCAGACACAAGATATTTGGAGATGAGGGCAGGTTGCTGCATACCTTGCAGGTCTCACTACAAAACATATAGAAGACACGCAAGTCTGGGGCTGGGGAGGTGGCTCAGTGGTAGAGTGCTTGCCTTGCATGCATGAGGCCCTGGGTTCGATTCCTCAGCACCACATAAGCAAAAAGAAAAAATCTAGAAGTGGTGCTGTGGCTCAAGTGGTAGAGTGCTAGCCTTGAGCTGAAGAGCTGAGGGACAGCGCCCAGGCCCAGAGTTCAGGCCCCACGACCGGACCCCCAAAAAAAAGAAACACAAGTCCAATTAAAAAGATAATGGGACCACTAATAAAACTTTACTTAATATTTATTTAGCCATTAGCTTTGGATTGTCATTAGTTTTTAAGGAAGGCAATAATCTTCATACATGACTTAAGCTGGAATCTATACTCAAAGAGCTTACCTGCCTAGCGACAGTAGAGATAGAAGTCTGTCGGTTAAGACAAATATTTCCATTTTATTGATAAGCTTAACTGAAGCATTAATGCTTCAGGAAGCAAAGCTTTCAGGCCACTTCTTCAATTGTTGAAAGAATATTTCTTTCCAGGAGCAATATTGATAATGCCATTAATATATCTCAAACTCTTCTAGACTAAAAGTACTTCAGTATCTGATGCTATTTCTCAATACAAAAGTTAATATATGGGAATAGCTATTGCCCTTGGGCTCAGTTCTGATAGATCTCCTATAAATGGAAATATTCATTAGTCTCTACACACCCCAACTTCTTGGGAGAAAAAATATTTAGCAGAATAGTGTCCCTGTGTTAAAAGAGAAAAACCTTCCAAAATTGAAAACCTTCCAAAATTCTAGGCATATTTATATAAATTACCTCACTTAATTTCAAGACTTTATGGAAATATGTAGCAAAACTCCTCCAATGATGAATCAGAAGTGTGACATATAGATTTTGAGAAAGTACAATATGTAGAACACTTTTTCATGAATACATTTGCTGTAGGTCAACTGATTGTTTCTGAAGATGAGAAGTACATGGAAAAGAGTTGAAAGGCCGCTGGCAAGATAAGGATAAGGTAAGAAAAAAAGCCTCTCAAGGAAAGGCATGTATGTTCCACCAGAAGGAAGAAGTAAACAAATAATTGTATCATTTTCTTCATTTCTTCTTGTGGCACAGGAAATAGGATCATTAAAAACTCTTAAGGTTTAGAATAGAGTCATCCTATGGTCTCACAGGCACACTGTGACTGGAGCTCAAGGAAGTCTCAGCTTGGGAACCCAGGCCAACAAACAGTAGATGGAACTGGCAGGTTCTCACTAGAACAGGACAGTGTCCAGCAAGGGACAAGGCAAAACTATTTGTGATCACCTGAGACAAACTTGAATTTTCTAGAAATATGTTTCCATGGAAGACAAACAGGGCTCACAAAAACTTGAAAAGGCAATTATTAAGCATCCTAGAAAGATAATTATTCTGGTAGAAACCACAGAGCCAACAGATTTTAGATAAAGAACTGGCATTCAGAGAAACAATTAGTTTGCCAAAACTGCATAGCAAGTTATTGACAGGCCCAAAATTTGAAGTAAATTCCCATAACTTGAAGCCCAGCTCTTTGTAACTATGCCACAGCTGTGGATAAATATATTCCAATACATACAAATACAGTTCAAACACATTTTTCATTATCTCTTCAGGAATACTGACAGCGATGTTTACAAGTAAAAGCCCATGTCCCTATCTTAAAAGTAATTTTTTTAAAAGGCTGTACAGGCTGTTCACTGTCATGCAGCACATAAGAATCTCGTTTTATTGGGAGTGCATTCAAACACATTTTCTCCCAGGAAGTTTACATTTATTGATGAAAAGGCAAGGGGAAATTCTTATGCACTGTTGCATATGCCCTTAGCGGAGCATACACATCAGCAAATCCAACTGGTAAGCTAAAGCCTTGAGGAAACAAGCAACGGAGGGAAAAGTTTGCTAGGCAGAAATTATCAAAATGCTTGAGAATGAATAAAAGGATATTGTTTCAGGCAAACAATATTGTTCTTTGTGCTGGATTTAAAGTTCAGGTAAGTGGCCAGGCACTGGTGGCTCATGGCTCATGCCTATAATCCTAGTTACTCAGGAGGCTGAGATCTGAGGACCAGTTCAAAGTCTGATAGGCCGTGAGACTCTTATCTCCAATTAACCACCAGAAAACTGGTAGAGGTTCTTTGTGGCTCAAAGTGGTAGAGAACTAACCTTGACCAAAATTGCTCAAAGACAGAACCCAGGCCCTGTATTCAAGCCCCACAACTGATGAAAAAAAAATTTTTTCAAGTCAGTGGTAGTAGATGCTTAGAAAAGGCTACATCATACTAGGCCTAGTATACCCTGAATTGATAATAAATGACCAACACTGATGACTTTTAAACAAGGAAGTCAAATACCTTATATATAAATTGCAATAATATCCAATGCTTATTTTTTGCTTTCATCTTTGAATTTGTCTTGTGGTCCAGAAATTAATATAAGAAACATTTCTGAGTTTAAAAACAAACAAAAACAAAAACAAAAACTATATTTTGACAATTGTAATTTGGCACCAACTGGCAGCAGTAATTGACTCTAGCTTGAACAGCAATGTAACTATTGGGTGCCCTATACAACTGCTCTTTCTTTTAACGCTGTCAATAATTCCAGAAATCTTCAAATAATTTATGCCTATGTTCATAATCTCAATCCCAGGATATCTGCACAACACATTTGTACTAAATAATACAGTTATCCTTCTTTCAACTTATTTATTTCTTCAGTCAGGAATGGTTGTCCTCGCTTTGAACTTCTTCCTCCCTTCCAAAGTGTGGAGAGAAGAAATGTTCCTACCCCTGTTTATAGCTACATTTTATTTACCACTGGACATGGTATCTATAGTGCCTCTGTGTAGGGGTTTCTATTATACTATCATGCAATGCCCTGTTATGGGCTGTACCTGAACTGATAGAAAAATCCAAAAAGACCAGGAAATATTAAAAGCTATGAAGGGTAAAACTAGTATTTTTGATAAGTGACACATTGTTAAAGATACTTATTCTTATTTCCAGAATGATAAATAAATGATACAGGACACCACTGCAAAAATAACTTAAAGCCCATAGTTGTTATCTTTCACTCTAGTGTGATATAGTCCTTTCTTATCCCATATATTTATATACGTTTACAAAAGCATACTAAACTAACCTGGCTCCTTTCCATTAAATGATTTTTTTAAGAACTTGAAGATAAATTAATTTTGTATTGTGGTTCCATTTAATGTGTCTTAATGATAAAGGCATATTCCTAAAACTGTTACATAGAACTAATAAAATATCCTCACAAGGCAAAAAACGTTACAAAAAATGTATCACTGAGGGGTATAAACTAAAAAAAAAAATCTAGACAAAGTCTAAATCATTTTGGTGGTCTATTATATTTTCTCATTTATTCAATCAGCCAAAATGTATTTACCCAGAAAAATTCCATTATTACATATTTTAAACCCAAACCAAGTTGAAAGGAATTGTTTCCCTTTATACATTATAACTATCATACATTATGATGTTTCTTGTCTCACATATTTGCAATTATTTATCTTCAAGTAACAAAAATAATGCAATTCCATGAAATGAATAAGGACAGATGAAAAAACCATGGAATATAAGCACCTTTTAATTTTACCCAAATACAACAGTTTCTTTCCAAACACAAAGTTTTATATGTGATAATACGAAATCAATGCCTATTTCCAAATATGAGTTGGAAAATTACTTTTTAAAATTATACAATATAGGGTAGGCGCCAGTGGCTCACACCTGTAATCTTAGCTATGCAGGAGGCTGAGATCTGAGGACTGCAGTTCAAAGCCAGCCCGGGCAGGAAAGTTCATGAGACTCATCTTTAATTACTCACCAGAAAACCAGAAGTGGCACTGTGGCTCAAAGTGGTAGAGTGCTTGCCTTGAGCTGAAGAGCTCAGGGACAGTGCCCAGCCACAGAGTTCAAGCCTCATGATCAACAACAACAAAAAAAATTAATCAATCAATCAAAAATAAAAGCTATATTGAAGAATTAAATAAATCTAACATTCAATTTCACTAGAAATGAATTTTACTTTCTAATTTGAATCTGAAGCTAACGAGGACTCTTCACATGTTTTATTTACTGACCAATTTCTACACATCTGTACTGAACCAGCAAAACAACAAGCTGGCACTAATAAACCATACATAAAGATTCAGGTTATTAAAATACAAATACAAATTAGACACCCCTTATGTTTATACATGTGTAAGTACAATTAATATTGCAGGCTTAGTTGAAAACAAAATTACTTTAGTTAACCAACCATTGCAATGCAATCAAATGAGATTTCAAATACAATTGGAAAAGATCTGCTTGGTAGAAATAATAGCAAGTATTTCATGCGGAACAATTAGTTTCCTGAGCTCTTTTTCCCCAATTTCCCCACTTGCCCATAATGAAATAACTTGTCCATCATACGTGACATGAAATGTCACTGTTTCCACCCATAAGTTGCATGGAGACTTGAAAGGCAGATGGTAGGCACCGCTTATTTACAAATATTAGTTTAAACTTGTAAATGCATGACCGCATAAATCTTAATCCACTTAGAGAGTACTCCCTTTGTTATTTCTGTTGTATTTTCCACTGGGAATTAAATGGACTGAGGGAGAGTATGAATTACATGCTTATCAGGGCTTTTCTTTTTGTTCTTGTTGTTTATGAGATTTCTCTACATTACACAGTGGGAAATGTTAATGAACATTTTGCCTAAGTAATATTAATGAAACTTGCCCACTTCTACTTGAAGAAAGAAGCAGAATATTATACTTTTTGAAATGTTAATGCACCTTTTAGGAAACTGTTTCTGACTTCTATATCATCTTAGTGTTGTTATAAAAGGATGGTATAAAAGAACCATTGCACTTGTACAGTTAAATATCTTAAAAGTTAAAAGGACTAGAAAGTTTAAATGGAGGACCTAACAGAATATGCTAATGTTAAACTTCAAATTAAACATTTCAAATGTTTGTTTTGAAATGCTGAAGCCATTTGCAAATGTATGTTCTCACAAAATAAGGGGAGGACTAATGTGGATTATTTATGTTTTCCAAACATTAACTTGAATAATATTCTTGCCTTGAGGGATTCATTTTAGCCTAGCTATATCTATGGACTAGAGCAATAAGGACTTTATCAGGAAAATCTTAAATGGATAATTTTGTCTTACTTTTGTTCTTTTAACTTATTCAAGTCTTAAGTTGGGACAATTTTTACTCAGGTCTGCTCTCCAAGCATCAATGTCACCAGCTCAATGTTCTATTACTTCATAGTATTTCAAAGTAGTGGTGGAGGATATTGTAAAGAGTATATGTATGGCTGGCATGTGAAACCGCAGTTCTCAGTGTACAAACTGCAAGGATATGTACTCTGCAGCAAATATATGAATTCCACGTGAACCACATTCATAGTCCTTCAAGAAAGTAGGCCAGAAAATTGAACTGACAAGGCTTTAAAGAATGCTGAAGCATTTCCCTGGAATGGTCGATTTGTTCAAAGTATTCTCCTTAAACTGTCTGATAAACCCAGGGGCACAGAAAAACAAAACTTGTTTAATGATTCTCTCACAGGGTGATGACTTTACTAAGAACACCTAACATTTACTGGGTAAAATATTTTCTTTTCTGTTTAACCATGTAAGATTGCTGTTGGCACTATGTCATCCTGGGCTTCGCTTAACAGTGATGCTACTTACTTGCACCCTTCTGAAGTAAGGGTTACATTTTAAGATAAATTGTTATCAGATTTTAATATCTCACAAATAAGAATATGCCCTAAAGTATCATAATCTCACTAGCTTCTTTTGGAAATAAGTGTGCAATAAAATGTTGAGGGCTTTAAAATTGATAAGGGTTTAGCATTAATAAAATATGTAATAACTACCATGCACTAACTGGTTGTCACCTAGCACTTCTGTAAAGACAGAAAAGCTCTTTCTAAAGGTATGATTTATGTGCTACTGAGTCCTGTATTTAAAAAATTACAGTATTATAGTTTCCTAAGTACAGGAAACTATACTTAGAAAGCAATATGTAACTATATAAAATATTAATTATATGAAAATCTAGAACTAATCTATTTCCAAGTTACTTTTTTCTTATGACTTTAAAATATTAAATGATATTTGTAAAAAGAAGGACTTTTAAAAAAAACAAAAAGTGTATACCTTATATACATACCACAGAGGCTGATCTTAATGTTACATAAGATGTTGCCTTTATGATTCTGTGAATTCTAGTAATGAATATAAGAAGATCCAAACTAAACTAGTAAAAGTTGCACTGTACCAATACTAGTAGCCAGCTGAGTAGATCTAGCTTTCTATTATATTTTATATTGCTTTTATCATGACATTTTCATATGAAAGGGAAGGAAAAACATATCCCAATCAATGAGTAAATCAAAGGATATTTATTTGGACATATTATTTTTGCTCCTTTTTGTCTGTTTGAGAAATAAAGTTACAAGTTTATTTTCCTTTTATCTATGCAATAGCAACCAATTCCCTTTCATTGAATGAATTAACAATTTGTCCTCAATATGCAAGGACTTTGTAATTTTTTTAACTAATTTTTATACAACATGGATGGCAATTTGGCACTAACAAACAATTTGGATAAAGCCAGAACCTTTCTGACACCAATAACTCATGTAATGTGACCAATTTACTGAGAAAATCAAACAAAATGGTAGTGGTCAAATAGAGTAGTTAGTAAACTAATACACATGCATCAAGCACAGAAAGTTAGTTAACTAGTGTAAAGGAATGTTAATTAAAGTTTTTATATTTTACTTTGGTATGAAATATAGTCTATCAATCACAAAGTGAAAGTGTTAATTCCTAAACCTCAGTTTAGTGTTCTATTGAACCCCATGATTTGGAATTGTAATTTAACACTGGGTTGTATAAGATACTGAAAAGTAGAATCAAGCTGTCACCCACTTTCTGATTGTTTTAATAATGAACTTTGGGCATGGCTGCATCTCCAAAATGTGTTGTCTGGAATGTTTTAGTGATTAGAAACTCATTTCCATCCTAATTAAATAATCCAATTATGTAACAAAACTATTTCAGCAATTAAGGATACACTTTTTCACTGTGCTTTTGGCTGCAAGGAGGCGGACAGAAAATTAAAAAAAAATTGTCCCAGATGAATTTATGTTGTGAATATATTTAAGCCAGTACCTCTTGGAACACATAGATTAGCAAAGGAAACTTGTGTAATGCTGCCATTGCTAAGTCTGCTGGCCAGAGCAGAATGTATACAGTCAAATGAAGCAAATTAAACCTTGAGAGGTTGGGTACATTCAATCCCACTTTCAATAAACTGCCCACCATCAAGGTGATTTTTGGTTTTATCCTGCTTTTCCAAACACAAGAAACTTAAATGTAACCTAGTGTTTTCATATTATCAAACTATTCCCATTGCAATCTGATGTTCTTTAAATGTATTTTATAAATATGTTTGCACATGAGACTGTCTTAAGGAGGACTTTTTTCTTGTGTACATAAAACATTTCAACTAATTTAATTGGCCCTGGTTTTATGAGGCATAAACAAAAACAAAAACAAAAAACAGAACATACAAAACACGGGCTATATTTTGGGTTCCGTAGCACCAACAAATTCCATCATTCAAAAGTTATGTTATTGTGATCATAACTTTCCAAACTTAGCTACCAATCAGCTTAAATCAAGTAGTAAAAGGTTCTTACTGCAAAATCTTCCCTCCATTGGTGAGCTGCTTGAACCTTCTCTGCCTCCAAAGCCAGGCGCTGAAAAATCAACAGTAAATCTCAGTTAGAACTGAATGATCCCAGGAATGTGAAATTTTCCATAAAACTCTTGGATTTTCTTATCAATTAATAGAAGATGAAAAACAAAGAGATTTCATTTTTATTATTCATAAATTAGAAATCATTTAGTAATCTACTTACTAATAAAATAGTAAACATGTTTTTACTGATTTTTTCTAATTTTTGGTGCCAGTAATTTTTGTGTAGCCTTTTCTGTACAAAGCTGATACTTGAGTCATACCTTCAATTCTAGATTTGTGTTTCTTGACTAGAATTAAGAGTCCCTTGGATTTGTCTGTCCAGAATAGCTTCAATCCTTCATCATCTCAGTGTCCGGAGTACCTACAATTACAGGCACGAACCACCTGAGCCCAGCTGCAAGTATTTACTAATTAGTAGCACATAACAGACTACTCTTAAATATCATTGAACTACTACCACTGCTGACATCTTCAGTAGTGTTCTCTCTGAACCCTATTACTGATGACAGTAATATTTTTGTTTTTTAGGGGGTGAAAGGTTAAGCAAGAAAATATATTAGTTTTGTTAGAATTTTCTTTTAGTAAATACCACTCACTCTAGTTTATATTTCTTAAGTAGAAAATAACTGTCATTTGGGATATTAATAAGCTCATTCTGAGAACAGTAGCCACCTTTGAAATTGTGCAAAAAATCCACAGAACACGATGACTTTCTGTTGGCTGAGGACATTGTGAGTGGCTTTTGCAGGGACTATGTGTGAGGAAAATGACTGCTTCAACTTAGCTTTAGCATTCTCAAGTAGTTACAAAATGAAAAGGGAGAATGGGGAAGTAAACAAGAACACACATTTTAACCAAATTCTGAATTCATTTTTCATATAGGATAGTGTAATAAGAATTAAACTCTAACGTGGTACAAATAACAAGCTTCACATAAATTTAAATGAGATACCAGATATGCTTCTTCTGTTCAAGTTGTTTAAAAATATTAGCACTCTGATGATTTTATATCCTGGAGAAGCATAGTAAATCCTTTCCTGAGAACACCCAGAAAGTGGATACTTCTGTGGCAAAGAAAACCCAATGTGGACATTACATTGTGCAGCTTTCAAATAGCCCCTGGTAACACTACCAAGTGCTTTACGACTCTAGGAAGAGTGCACACAACTATTGCATGTGCTGTTTAAATATAATCTATGCTGACCAAGCAGAGGAAAATCATCACCACAGTTAAGTTTTCTCATGGAAAGAGAACAATGGCCACAAACAATAATCTATTTCTCCAGAGGGAAGAGAGGTTAAATCAGCTTTTAATCAACCATGTGTGCATATGCATGTGTGTGGGATATAAACACATGATATGTATGAATGTTATAAAGTAAAAGATATGTATTGAACAACCCTAAGAAATTTTACCAACTTAAAAGACTAGGAGCTATGTATACAAGAAAAATATGGATTATGGAAAGGTTGGCTGAAAACAAAACTGTAGCTAAATTTTATACCTCTATCTTGGCTATCTAAAATAAAATAGTCATAAAATGCACTGATTATCATCTGTGTTCAAAAAGAGGTAAGCAATTTGTATTACTTAGAATTTTTACAGAAAGCCATAGTACTAAATTTTAGATACTCAGCCTATCCCAGGACTACTGCAGGCATTCAGGTGGTTCTTTCCTGTGGCAAAAGACCAGCTGGTTATTACTTAAAGAAAATTAGCATGTCTGCTAGACAAGTCGTACCGCTAATTAACTTCTATTCAAGTCTAGTGACATTTCTAAAGCCAATAATCTACCGGAAAGGCCAGAGGCATATTATGTTGAGACTAATAAAATCCTCTCACAAAATGCAGGTATTTTCTTGGTAAAGTGTACCTACTTCAATCTCTCTCTCTCTCACACACTGTCTCCTTGTCTCTGTCTCTCTCTGCCTCTCTGTCTCTCAGCCTCTCTGTCTCTCTCTATACATAGAGAGAGATAGAGATAGAGATACAGATACAGATTTATCTTGTAATAACAACTTACTTCAGAAGGAAGAAACTATTTTTTTAGTTTAGTCTGTAGCAAAGTACAAATCGATATCAATATTAAGGTGACACAGAACATGAGAACAGAAACAGAATCTAGCCTTGCATGAATACCTATGGGGAAATTTTTGAAAGCTAATTCTGCTCAGGTAGGATGAAAAGGTCATTAAATAGTTTAATTATAAATATAAAAATCTTATAGATATGAAATGAAAATTTGCCTGGATTGTGATAAGATTGCTAATAACCTACGCATCTCTGCGTATCTATTGATTTTCACATTTAAAATTAGGAGATCACATTTAAAGACTATTTTAAGGACTCAGTGATAACAAAACAGACTACAACCTAAATCTCTCACTCAAAAGCTTATTTTGGAAAGTTGAAGAGCTACTCTCTACTTTCTCTTGCATTCACAGTAAAAAGAGAAAACAAAACAACACAACACAAAAAACAAATCACCAACAGAAAATATCAGGAAGTATGTTGGCTTGAAAACTGTCTTTACAATGGTAATGTTTTCAAATCCACTGATTATCACTACTCAAAGTAAAAGCTTTTGTTATGCAATGGTCTGCAAGAAAAAGGAAAAAGAGGAAGACAGAGAGAGACAGAGAGACAGAGAGACAGAGAGAGACAGAGAGAGAGATGAACAGAAAGAATAGAAAGCTACTTATCAGATAAGGAAAGATCAGCTCCCTTGAAGGCCTATTCATTCACAGCCTTCACTTTCTGTCATATCTACATCTTTTGCACTAGCAGTGAATTCTGTCAAGTGACATGAACATATAATAAAAGCAATGAAATCACACAGTGTATACAAATACAATTCTAACATTCCAACAATTATACCCAAACTTTCTCTTAGAAAAAGTGTTTCTCTAAATAATATGCTACCAAGATTTTAAATTAGTCACAAATTAAGGATTTTTTTTAAATTTCTAAAACTCACAATTATAATTTTCTCTTCAGAGCTTTGAAAGAAAACCATCTGGATCACAAGATAGTTTACTGAGACTAATTTCTGCATCTAGCACTGATTTAGGGACACCATTTAAATAAATCCCAAAACAATTTCTTCTACTAATGTGCCTCAAGAATTTTCTCTTTCAATAAAAAGGGTAATAGGACCAACAGATTAATTCAAATGAAACATGCATGTGCTATGTGATTAATGTTCAAACAATTCACACCTAATAAGGATTAGCAAATAACTGTACTATGCCTATGATGACAATCCAATTATCACTCTAAATGAGTTTTACCAATCTTCATCAAAATGTCTTTAACATATCAAAAGGATCAGAATACTCAGTTGAATAGCCTAGTAATACTGACTGCAATAGCAGCTAAGGCTGAATCAATGGACATCCGTATTTTGAAGAAAAGTGCACACTAACAGCAATTACTTTACAGCTATGGTATATTAGCTATGCATTTTTTAAGCAGTCAGATCTGTTTCTAATTATTTCATTTATTTTCATTAACTACCGGACTTTGTACAATTATTTTCATTAACTACAGGACTTTGTACAATGATTTTAACTCTTCTCAGCAAAGCTTTTCCAATTTCAGTTTGGTAGGCTGACTATACTGGACATTATAAATTGTGGAAACTTTGGTTTCTATTTCAGTGTTACAAACTTCATAGAACAGGCTGTTGGAATTATAATCACTAATGACCACTCTTCAGTCATTGCTTAATTCAAATTCTATTCAAAGTATTCAAAATCTCGTATCTGCAGAACCAGATGGCAGGTTAAAACACATGCAATTTGGGGCTGATTTAATATAACAATCAACAAAACTCCTACTTTATTTTATTCTACTTTTACTTTAAAGAAAATCAAAAGGAGAGCAAATCATTGTGTACTGCTTTCTCATCTTGTTTCCTAGAGGTGGGCTGAGAGGTAAGATAGTGGAGTATGACATTTCCACAGCATTTCTGATGCTGACAAGAGCTCTTGAAGAAATCAATAGGCTGGACAACACAAAGGCTCTATGAATATTCAGTGGTATCTCACTATATCTCAAAGAAAATGTTCTTTTCAACCACCACACAAAATCAATTGGTTTAAATTAATATGTCTGTACACATGTGTATATACACATAAAGTGGAATTTTTTATAACCCGTTCATCAATTTATTATATTCTAATTAATAGGGCTTTAAAATTAAAACCTTGAATGTATAGCAAATTACTCTACATTTTTAAATCAGAATTGTTATGCTTGTTGTATATTACCTAAAATATTTCTGTTAAAAAATACTGGTACTTCACAAAACTTGGATTGGTTCAAGAAGCCAGATGGAAACTGGGACTAAAATAGTTATGAAATGAGCAGAGACTGACTAAATGGGCTACCTTAGGTACATTTCAATATTACAAGCTGGACTCAGTAATAGGTAAATAAATACATATCCTGACAGGGAGGAAAAGTTACTTAACAAGAAATAAAGTACCATCTGAAATACCACTTGAAGAGTGAGGCTTGAGAATTTGAAGTTTGAGATTAGCCTGAAAAGGATAGAGAAGTCCTGTCATCAAAAGAATGTGTGTGTGTGTGTGTGTGTGTGTGTGTGTGTGTATGTGTGTGTATACTGATATACAACTACTATATATGTATATATATGCATGCACATATCTATATATCTATCTATATATCTATGTATATATCTATACTTGTGTATTTATCTATACATACATCTATATATGCATATATATCCACACACAACTTTTTGTGCTTATATTCAATTAACACTTGCTAATGTGAATGTATTAAAGAGTAAATTATAGGGAATAGTTCCTTCTTATAAAGAAAATATATGCAATAGTATAATACACACACATACACACACACATCTGTGGTCAGTATTTGATACATTCTGAATAGTTACAAGATACATGCTTTTTGAGCATTGCTTTATTTCAGTGGCTCTCCACAGAAAATAAGTTTTTTGTTGTTGTTGTTTTTTTTTTGGTCCAGTTGTGGGGCCTGAACTCTGGGCCTGGGCACTGTCCCTCAGCTCTTCAGCTCAAGGCTAGCGCTCTACCACTTGAGCCACAGCGCCACTTCCAGCTTTTTCCTTTTTGCTTATGTTGTGCTGAGGAATCGAACCCAGGGCCTCATGCATGCAAGGCAAGCGCTCTACCACTGAGCCACTTTCCCAGCAATAAGTTTTTTGTTAAAGCACTGCTTTTATGAAGAGTGTAATAATTTCAAAATGAAAAAAACAGAAAGGATTCTAAAATTCTAATTGTACTGTACAATAACAAGGTTCAACACAGGTTTTCTTTGATTTAAAATCAGTTTTGGAAATCTGAAACCTACCACTCAGAATTTACCTTTATCCTTCCTCATTATTTGGTTTAGAACTCGTTATGACACAAGTAATTTATGATAAATAACTTCAAGTTCATCTGAGTTTTACTTACGAAGACCAGTTTGCCAATTGAGAGCAACCAGTGTAAGAGGGCAATGTGTATTCTTTGACATTGTTGGGAGGTTTTTTTTTCTAATATGTAAATGTTAGCCTATATTAATATGGTTGATTCATTTTCCTGGTGGGCTGTATGCAGAATGAATGTCAAAGAGTAATTCTGACAGCTTTGTGAGGGAAATGATTTATCAAAGGAGATTGAAGAAGCCAAACAGTTCAGGCTAGGATTTCAAGGAAAGGTAGGTAGGCCTAGGGTTTTGGAGAGTAAAGATAATGCCTGGCGGAGAACAGCACTCCTCAGGGAGGCTAACTCAGAGGAACCTTTAGCACTCAAGGTTTATGCCTCCATAGGTGTTGCTATCAACAAAGCTTAATTGCAAAGACAGACCATATATTCCCTTTCCTCATCACAAGACCATAATTCTCTGTGCAGACATAACTCATGCAGGTTAGGAATACCCAATGATCACTTAAACCAGGGAATTTCAACTGACAGATCAGCCCCTCTCTTGATGGTGTTAGCAGTATCACAGTCTTACCATTGTGAACACACCTAGACACTGTTACTACATCTATATTATGTTTTTGCAACCCCTAGTTTTGCTTAGAGGATGAAACATAAATACATAATTATAATTATTTTTAATTCCCCATTTTATCTGAGCAAAAAAAACCAAACTGAATCTGGGGCATAAAAAATGTTTTAATGTCATCTAATATTAATTAATAAAGCTATATTTCCATATTTGGAAACTTTTGCCACTTGATAAAATAGTTTAGCATCAACCTTCTTACTCAAGTTTATGGACAAAAGAAAACATGAAACTTGTCTTCTTGACTACTGTTTCTCAAGAAAAATTAAATCACCATATGCAGTCCAGTTATGTATGTCTGTCTACTTCTAAAAATAATTGAATATGACACAATATTATCAAAATTAATGATAAAATATTAATTTGTGATTACATTAAGCCAAAGCACAAATGTATTAAACTGTGTAAGATACAATATAAGGACACAGTTTATTTTTTCCTGATGGACTATCATTTCATGTCAAGGGAAATAAAAGTCTCATAGTGCAACCAATATTTTTCTGTCTACTGTAACCTCGTAGAAGCATAATATATGCAAAACATATAAATGAACTCTGCTGAAATCAAGCCAGTCATCATTTATTTTTCTATTTGTGAGCATGTGAAAAACAAAAACTTTTAGAACGTGAATTCTGGATTTTGTTGCATAGATTTCAGCCTGGATCAGTTATACTCAGTAGATGCTTTTGAAATTCACTGCAAAGCTTTAAGTCCAATATTCACAGTTGTAAAAAGCTTTAAAACAATTGACAGAGTCTTAGAGTACACATACAAGGGTAAAAGAGATATGTAATCAGAACATAAAACCACCTCTTAAGTATGCATGCAAGTAATAAACAACAGATTATTGTCATTACCTTTCCATCTACAGCACAAAACAAGAAAATATTGTTGAAGTGAATAAAATTTCCACCTAAACTCTATACTTGGCCACCTATGAAAAAGTCACATGAAGCAAGGTGTTGATGGCTCACATCTGTTATCTTAGCACTCAGGACGCTTAGATTTGAGAATTGAAGTTCAAAGTCAGTCCAGGCAAGAAAGTCCATCCAAGTAATCAGAAAAAAATGTACTATATATATATATATATATATTTTTTTTTTGTTTCCTTTGTATGTTCTTCCCTGATGGTATAACCCCTATTGTCACTGTATTTGATTCCGGTGCATGCATCTTGAAAATATAATTTTCTAATTTGGGAATGGGAAGGGAAAAAACAAAATGCTGAAGCTGAAACAAGGATACAGGTTGACCCTTTGTAACAATGACACATACAAGACTCTATGTTAAAAATGAACTTTACAACTGTGGGGGAGGAGTTGGGGAGGTAGAGAGGGAAGGGATAGTAGGGAAAAAACAAAGGAGGGGCTAACAATGCTCGATAGGAAATGTACTCATTACCTTACTTATATAACTGTAACCCCTCTGTACTATATCTTAACAATAAAAAACATTTTTTCAAAGCCAGAAATGGAGCTGTAGCTCAGGTGGCAGAGTGTTAGCCTTGAGCAAAAACAGCTCAGGAACCATCCATGTTCAGGCTCTGAGTTGAAAATCCAGGACAAACAAAAGAGGAAAAAGAAAATATCACGTGATACATTTGTTTAACACACCTGGGCCTCATAAAAGTCTTTTAAATCTACCACCATCCAAATATTTGAATTGTCCATAGTTGGGGTCATTCATACAGAATGCCTGTTCTCCTTGGACAATCCCAGTCTTCAAGAGAGCCATGTTTAGAGATATTAGGCATATGAACTTAGTGACATTGGTAAACATTGCCCCAGATACAATACAGTTTGACAGAGGCCAATGAATATAGCCTACTTCCTTAAGAGGTGACACAGTCTTAAACTAGCATGACACCCACCAGGCTGTATGTAATCACTTCCCTTTCTCCCTCTATATGAGAATTCTTTCAGTGCATGAACTTCTTCCTAGTCTGGACACCTTCAATATTTATCTGACAAAATGTATAGCAGGCTCACAATGAATTCAGAAATGATTTCCAGGGCCTCTTAAGGTTGCATTATGATTCATGACGAGGTTCACAAAATCATCATTATTCATTACCATAACACTACTCCTGCCACTGACAGGAGTAGTACCAATTCAGAAATTTGATCACAATTAAGATTCTTACATTTACTTTTATAATTTGATATATTTTTGTTTCTAAAACAATTTTAATTTGGAAACTAAAATAAAACAAGGAAAAAAATGTTTCCCAACATAGAGGACAACAACATCATGTTGCAATCAGGATCTATATTGGAAGCTTTTAAATCTTCAATATTCTGAAGCATAGAAACTGGTATTAATAACAGTACAAAAAACAAAAACCCTGCAAGAAACAAGCAACACTGATTTTTTTTCTTCCACATATGAATATATTTATGTTTATATTTGATAAAGAAACCTAAAAAAGTTGTAATCAGGAAAGATCATTTTAAAAGTTTATCAAATTTATTTTGGTATCTATGGTGAAACTAATTTCAATGTATTATTGTATTAGTAAAATACCATTTCTTTTCTCATATAACAACTTTCAGCACTTTATAATCAACAAAGTATTTCTAACTATATTACTGACACACTAATTCAACAGTTTTATTTTTTTAATTTTTTTATGTTTTGGGTCCAGTTGTGGGGCCTGAACTCTGGGCCTGGGCGCTGTCCCTCAGCTCTTCAGGTCAATGCTAGTGCTCTACCACTTGAGCCACAGTGCCACTTCCGGCTTTTTTCTTTTTGCTTTTGTGGTGCTGAGGAATCGAACCCAGAGCCTCATGCATGCAAAGCAAGCACTCTACCACTGAGCCACCTTCCCAGCCCTAATTCAACAGTTTTAAAGCATCTGAACTCAACTACCATATCTGCTTTTAAAGAGATATTTGAGGTGGCTAGCTATTAAACTGAATCATAAAATAGAATAATGCAATGGCCTTTCCATAGTAAAAGATGATTTTAAAATATCACTAATTTTCATTCAGCAATTCTGAATTTAATTCACAAGTTGGTTTTTAGTTTTCATTATAGTTTTACGTAGGGCTTGACCAATAAGGAACTCAGGAAATCAAAAAGTTTATAGAGATTTGGGAATATTATGGATAATAAAAAGCTGCTATTTCTTCATTTTCTTCTATAAAACAGAGAACCAATTGCTATGTCACCATTTTTAAAACAAAATTAATGATATTGTCCACAAAATGGGCAGAGCAGTGCCATCTGTATTCAGCAATGGGTACTGTGAAGAAGAAGAGGAAACTTTTTTTTTTTTTTTTTTTTTTTGTGAAAATACTGTAGAGAAGGGTTACTTACATGGGCAAGATAATGAGTACATTTCTTATCAAGTATTGTAGCCTCCTCCTTTGTTTCCCCTTCCCATCCCTTCCCAACCTCCCCCCCACAATCCTTCCCCCACCCCCCAACAAAGTTGTAAAGTTCATTTTTCACGATGTTGATCTTTCCAATCCAAGAGCATGGGAGTTTTTGCCACTTTCTATGTTCTGTTTTGATGTCCTTTTTCAAATTTTTAAGGTTTTCAACATAGAGGTCCTTCACTTCTTTGGTTAAGTTAATTCCTAGGTATTTTATTTTTTGTGGGGCTATTACAAATGGAGTTGCTTTCCTAATTTCAGCCACACTTTTCTCATTGTTGGCATACAAAAAAGCCCTCAAAAATCAATGGAAACTTCCTTTTTTATAATCTATCAGGAATAGGTAGACGTACATGAGAGTTCTCCTAAGACTGCCAGGGTTGAAAATTTTATAATGGTTTGTCATCTCCATACCTATTCCTTCCACAGTCCACCATCAGAACTCTCCTTATGTCAAAGGGGATTTGTTTCTATCACCTCAGGCTATTTGTTACTGACAGTAAGCCATTTATCATTCCTGCCTTGTTATCTTAATTCCTCTTTATTTTTAAATAATTTACCTTGAAATTTAATTAACTCATTCTGGTTGCCAGTGGCCTGTCTTTATAGAAGAAAGTCTGATCTTAGACAATAGGTAGATTTTCTGTTTTCTTTTTTTCCATGTTGCTATGGAAACTCGTTTTCTCTCTTTTTGTTAATAGATGAGCAATGAATCATATCTCCCTCTGTGGTATGAATCTGTCCTCCAAGGAGCTGAAAAATTATGATGTGTAAATCCGCCAAACTTGTAAAACATGGAATTTACTAGGTTTTTAAATATCAGAAACGTAACTTAATGAGTTAAAAAATGTCATTCTTGCTTTCCCTTTTATAGATATACAGTGTGTATGTGTGTGTGTGTGTGTGTGTGTGTGTGTGTGTGTGTGTGTGTGTGTGTGTGTGTGTGTGTGTGTGTGTGTGCATGTATGCTTGAACTCAAAGCCAGGGGCTATTTCTAAGCATTTCTGTTCAAGGCTACTGCTCTACCTCTTGAACCACAACTCCACTTCCAGCTTTTGATGTTTAATTGGAGATAAGTGTCTCAAGGACTTTCCTGACAGAGCTTACTTCAATCCTCAAACCTCAGATCTTTGCCTCCTGAGTAGCTAGGATTTCAGGCATAAGCTTCAGGTGCCCTCCTGATACACTTGTTTGTTTGTTTTTTAATGGAAAATATTCATCAGCTATTTAGCCTTTATTTTTACTTAAGTAATACTATTGTTTTTCCATTGTTTTCAATGAAACTTAAAAATCTCAGTATCTGGCATTATGAAAGGACTCTTAGTGATCCTCATACTATTATCATACAAATTTTTCTCACAGTTCTTAGATATAAAGAAACATTTCATGTTCTTGGTTCTCTAAATCAAAAGTCAGACTTTTTTTTTCATCTGCAGGAAAAATTCAAATTATATTTCCATTAAACAATATACCCAGATGTTAACATTAATGATGGTCAAAATAATTTGATGGTTAAAACTATAATGATGGTCTTCACAGTTTGTGGAATTTCTTTTACATGTGGTATTTCAGTTATACATGATAATGAGACAAAAAAAAAAAAGCGCTGAGCTCTTTTCAATATTAAGCTTTCACCAAGAGCTTCTCAGGAATCATCCCATCCACTTTCCTTGCAAGTTTTGAAGATACTATCATTTGTTCAGTGAGTAAACATGCTAGAATATAATATCCCCTAAATTACAGGCTGTGAATTGGTAGAAGTGTTCTTTGAGCAGTGATTATTAAAGCCCTTGTCCTTACTGTAGTTGATGAAACAGGTATACAATTCATTCTCAGTATCAATTTAGTAGAAGACCAACTATGAAGAGGAATTTTTTTAAGTATTTACCTATTTTTTATTGTAAAGGTGATGTACCAGAAGAGTTACAGTAACATAAGTCAGGTAATAAGTACATTTCCATTCCAACAGTGTCACCCTCCCCAATTTTCTCCCATCCCAACATTTCTACCCTCAAGGTTGTAAATTTCATTTCTAACATAGTGTCTAGTGAGTATCACTGATGAATTAGTTCAAGCTTTAACTCACCATATCTGTGCTTTCTCTACCCTCATTCCATTTATCTCTAGAGAGATATCAAATTACCAATAAGGTAATTGGGGGAAAAAATCCCTTCAACCTTTGTTCAATTTTGTCTTGGTTTCCTAAATCAGTATTCTTTTATTTTAAATTAGAGTTGGCCTTTTGCATCTGTGGTTACATATCTAAGACCATCCATGAATTTTTGGTCCATGAATTATTATCCATAAATACCAAGAAAAAAAAAGACTCTATTTTGAGCTCCTTTCCTCCACATTGTTCTCTATTACTTAGCTGCAGCATTCATTGTCTGGGACACTGGGCCAAAGAAGTAAAACTGTAGCCGAAAAGTTAGATACACGGAATTCGATGTAATAGCTTGATCTGATGACAGCCATCTTAAATTACCACTGCTACAATTTCCCCAAAAAAATCTAAGGTATTTTCTCTGAAGTTTTAGCATAATGAATTTAAAACAAAATCCTGAAACCATTCTGGATTAGAAAAATTCATTTTTGTCTTGAACATTAAAAAAACAGTCTCTTCCTCTTACCACTGACTCAAATTAGAAGGAATTCACTGGTTTTGTTACCACCTTGACCACATTTTTGTCAGATGTCCCCAATAATTTGCTGTATGTACAACAGTGGATCCTCTCATCTCTTTTGTCTCATCCAAATTTATTGGTTACTTTTTTTTTTTTCATTTTTCTTGTTTTGCCATTTGTGGGGCTTGAACTCTGGGGGGCCTGGGCATTCTTCCTCAGCGCTTCAGCTCAAGGGGAACACTCTACCACTTGAGCCATAGCACCACTTCCAGTTTACTGAGTGGTTTATTGGAGATAAGTGTCTCATGGACTTTCGTGCCTGGGCTGGCTCTGAACCACGATCCTCAGATCTCATCCCCCTGAGTAGCTAGGAATATAGGCACACGGTTGGTTAGGTATTTTATACCAGATTTTTCCAGAGGAAAATAATATACCTGTTGTAGAGTTTGCAATTGTTAGAAATTAGCATTGTTGAACTGTTTAGTGAAAGGTTTTGAACAATCAGTTAAAAAAAAAAATTGTAATTGAAAGTTAACAATCTAACTGGTTAAAAATGGCATAGTTATTGATCTCCTCAGAAAATTATCTCCAAGGAAAGACACAGTATTGCTTTTGTTCTATGCATGAAAAATTCAGTTTATCAATTTAGTTTTTCTTTCTCCTAAATATGAGCCATATTTAATTGCTTCATATCCATAATTATATTAACTATGAATAAATTGTTCTAGAAAAAAATCTTTTTGTTGGCTCAAAGGAGATTAATTACTAAAAGAAAAAACAAGCCTTTGCTATCAATCAAACACACAGAAAAGCATGGCCATTTAATGAGGATTCGGCTTCATTAACTTTCTTCAAATCTCATTTGTAGCACACCACCACAACATATTAAATTCCCAGAAAGATAAGTTTCATCAACCCCATGATCTAACTGTAATCTCATATTCTCTTCAAACCTTATTAATATCATAGTAAATATTCTCTTACAGAGATTCAGGTCATTCAATAAAAAAAATCAATATTCATTCAATAAAGTTAAATCCATCGCTATCCACTCGGTATTATGGGAAAAAATATATAGGATCTTACATGGCTAGAAATTGAAAGGGATTTTAGTGGTCATTAGTTCTCTCCCCCTCTTGTTTTACACAATGGCAGATACATTACATGAATTCCTGAAGTGAACAAAGCATATTTAGTAACTATATTGTTACTGGGACATGATTAAAACTGTGGTTATAAGGGAGAAAAAGTCATTATGTACAATTCTAATAAATCTATAACCTCTAACTATTTCCTCTTCTCTTTCCAATCTCCACATAATCCTTTATTATGCAATTCTTTACCAGAGATTTATAAAAAGAAATCTACAGTCAAACACTGATAAAAATTATTTTGCCTTAACAATTATTAGAAAATACTTTCCTATAATACAGTCATTGGGTTTGTTTTATATATTTTAGGGTATATGGTGGCACCTGTGCAATGTAAATAGTGCTGTGTGTATATTTATTTAAATAGTTATAATTTATTTCCAGGTGGAAAAACAAATTTTTTCAGAAGCTATTAGTATAAAAGACTTTTGCAGTATTAGCTTTCTGATAAAAGCTTTGAGAGCTTCCCGAAGAAATCTGGATTTATCAAGCTGCTTTTCAGCAAAAAGGTGTTTAATTAGGTTGTCTCACACTTCTTGAATCTGAAAACCTAATCACCACCTTCAAACTCAAAGAACACAGCCAGTTGCTTTGAATATTATCCTGTGCAAAACCTTTAGTTTTCCCTTCCATTCATTTCCATTTCCTATCAGGCAAAACTCTTAACTCTAAATGTGCTTTAATCAAAGAAAAATAAAGTCAAAGTCACATAAAGAAGAAACCCAACAAATTATTCTCCTTCTGTTGTTAGTGATACACACGTGGGCATGTGTGTGTCAGTGTGTGTGTGTGTGTGTGTGTGTGTGTGTGTGTGTGTGTGTGTGTGTGTGTATGGGTTACAAATTTCAAGCACAAATGGATGTTGAGGAGAAGATAAAAAATGAATAAAGAGCTATAGAGAAGGGAAAATTACAGCATTAATGGATACATTCCAAAGTTAATCAGATATACTTTCCTCTCAATTATGACTTAGGTTCATCTTAAAAATGCAAAGAATGAATATCATTATCTGCTGTGACTGCAATTAACCTGCCTTATACAAAATACAATGCACTTGCTACAAGGAAGTTGGTCATGTTTTCATAAATTGATATATTTAAGATAAATTTGAGACATCTCTATCCCTCTCCTTGGTGCTATCAGGAATGTAACTTTAGTTCCTGCAGAAATTTATAATGTAGTTTTGGGAAACAAGGGAAAAAGTTAAATTGAATGTGCTATAAAATTATTTAATAATCAATGAGATACCAAAGAAGAAAATAAGGGTAACAAGACATTTCATCACTTAAAACAGTCATATAATTCACAATCTTCCTAGTAGTACTAGTTGCAACACCATATTAAAGAAGTAGAAGTTTTCACAGCAAGCCCCAAATCACTTACCTAATGAAAAATAAAACCAATTTATGTACATAAATCTCAGAATAAATTCATCTCTAATGATGTCAAAAGTCTAAACACTAAAGTATGAGTGGTATATGCCTCAGGGAGAAGAAAGTCTGATACAGAGTCAGTTTCCATTTTTAATCTAAGCAGAAATTAGAGATTGAAAAGAGAAGAGACAGAATATGGAGAACAAGGACAAATTAAAATAATCCCTCCACTGTGACTTCATTCTAAGGAACGTGAATCCAGGTAAGCTCCCTTTGCAGAAAGGGAAATAAAAGTATAACTTATTCTCGTCCCTGCAATTATATTTTGTAATAATCTCTTCATAACCCACCTTGAACAAGGTGGCATGTAGAAGTAGAATCGATGAAATAAGGGACCAATGAAAATTTCTCAATTCATAGATAGTTGGTTTCATTTTTTTAAGAAAAAAATAAGTATGTTTGATTATTGTGGCAGAGATTAAAAAATTTCTTCTACTTTGCTCTAGAGCTTTGGTATTGATGCCCATGAGCATTTGGGAAAAAATGAATACACATATGTAGCTTATTTGATTAAAAAAGTAAGAATGAAAGCACTAATGTAGTCTACAATTTCTACACAAAAAATACTGTTATATAGATTTTAAAGCTATAAAATGTTGGGGAAGACATTAGGAGAGAAATAATGAATGCTGAGTTTGAGATTTCAGGCACATATTGAATCTGGCAATTTGATTAGAGATTTCAATATTTGGGAACAGAGAACTAGAGTTTGAAATGAAGATATTGATTTTATATTTATCTTTTTATAGGTGAAAATTTTAATGTGGCCAAGAAAAGAAAATATAGTGAAATAATAGAATTAAGGATTTTTTGAAGCATCTGTTTGTATGATAAATCAGTAGAACTGAGCTGGTCATGGTGGCTCTAATCTATAATCCTAGCAGTTCAGGACAATCTAGTCATAAAACAAAATAAACAATGCAAGAAAGGGCTAGTAGAATGGCTCAAGTGATAATAAGCGTGTTAACCTCATAAGCATGTGGCCATGAATTAAAAAGAAATCAACAGACACACAGGCACACACACACACACACACACACACACACACACACACACACACAAACACACACACACACACACACACACACACACACACACACCATACATTTGATCTCCACCTTTCAGTGTGGCAAGAAAGCATTGTTCAATGGGAGCTCCCCAGAAAAATTAGTTGGATAATTGTACTGCAGTCATTTTCTTTGAAACAAAAAGTAATCAGCTAAATCCAAACTCAATCTCCTTTGTTTTCATTCCTAATTCTTTTTATCTGACATATTTTGATTTGACTATATTGATGACAATCTCAAATAGATATATTCTTTTTTTTCATTTTTTTTAAATTTTATTTTATTTTATTTGAGAACATACTGTACAGAGAGGCTACAATTACATGGGCAGGATAATGCATACATTTCTTACCAAGCATTGCAGCCTCCTCCTTTGTTTACCCTTCACCTCCCTTCCCAGCCTCCCCCCTCCCCCCACCCAATTATACCCCCCTCCCCCCCCACACCAACATTGTAAAGCTGGTTTTGACATGACATTTTGTACTTCTTATTGTTGCAACAGGTCCACCTGAATCCTTAAACGACTTGTTTGTCCCCATCTCCTCCACATGTTATACTGACATCAAATATAGTGAAAGCGGGGGTTACACTGTGGGGGAGGGATATACAAAGCAACAAAGAAATAATCTTATAAATGCGTTAGAAACACATGCATGAAAGAAATGAAAACATTAAAATACATATTTAAGGGTTCATTTTCCTAACATCACATTATCTGACCTTTTCCGCTTGACTCATACCTATACTAGATATTGCAAATAAGGGAAACCATGGGACCTATGCTTCTTTGGGCCTGGCTTACTTCACTTAATATAATTTTTTCCAAACCTTTCCATTTCCTAACAAATGGGGAAATGTCATTCTTTCTGATGGAGGCATAGAATTCCATTGTGTATATATACCACATTTTCTTGATCCATTCATCTACTGAGGGGCATCTGGGTTGGTTCCATATCTTAGCTATGGTAAATAATGCTGCAATAAACATAGTTGTGCTGGTAGCTTTAGTGTGGTCTTGTTTGTAAACATTTGGGTAAATGCCCAAAAGTGGGATGGCTGGATCATAGGGGAGTTCTATGTGAAGTCTTTTGAGGAACCTCCATACTGCTTTCCAAAGTGGTTGAACAAGTTTACATTCCCACCAACAATGAAGTAAGGTTCCTTTCTGTCCACATCCTCTCCAGCATCTGTTGTTGTTAGAGTTCTTGATTTTTGCTGTTCTAACTGGAGTGAGGTGATATCTCAATGTTGTTTTGATTTGCATTTCTTTTATGTCTAGGGATGTTGAACATTTCTTCATGTGTCTATTAGCCATCCTTCTTTCTTCTTCAGAGAAGGTTCTCTTTAAGTCTTTCGCCCACTTATTTATTGGGCAGTTGTTTAAATCCTCAAATAGATATATTCATCTAGATTTAGAGTTGTGTTTGAACAGAGTTGTATTGGCTTTAAGTTTTAACCCCTCAAAATTCAAAATTGTAAAAAAAAAAAAAAAAAAAGAAAGAAAGAAAGAAATGCAAGAAATGCTGAACTGTTAATATTAGAAACCAATGAAAGTTTCTGAGGTAGCATCAACCAACACACATTTCTACATTAGCTACTTCTTTAACACAATATCCATATGACAACAGAAAATTAATCTCTTCAACCATGTGTCCAAAATAGTCCTGGGAAAACTGACAAATATCTGGGATATTTTAGCAGTTCTGGAAATTAACAATAATTGCTCTCATTGTATTTTGCCAAATCTTTTCAAATGTGTGGGTTCACAAGAATATTTTTGAGTCTAAAATGATTTACCACGAACTAAAATAAAATGTCTAATTAACATAGTAGGTATAAAAAGAGTCAACACACAACATTTATAACACTTCAATGCATCATTGTCTAAGGATACTCATGCTACAGTAATGATTCTAGTATAAAAAAACATGCAGGTGACCCATTGAAACAATGAGATGTACTAGACATTATGTTGAAATACGAACTTTACAATTTTGGTTGGGGGGGGCGGGGAAGATGGGAAGGGATGGGAAGGGGAAACGAAGGAGGAGGCAACAATGCTTGATAAGAAATGTACTCATTACTTTGCCCATGTAATTGTAACCCCTCTGTATGGTATTTTCACAATAAAGAAAAAATTATCCTACCTTAAAAAAAATGCGATTCTTCATAGCATTTTTCTGAATCATTTTCTAATGTTCTGGAAACCTTATAAACCAAAACTTAAACGTTCTTATCTTCCCCCCAACTCCACACAATTTTTCCCCACTTGGGAACACTATGCTTTACTCTGAATAACATGCTACCTGGTAATACTGAAAGTCTTTTTAACTTTTGTCTTTTACAGTTAGAACATAGGTTTGATCTCAGGGTCTCCTGTTTGCTTTTTGTATGTTATTTTTCAGATGTTTAGCTGAGGCCAGCCTCTGGCCTTAATTTTACACTTAGACTTTTTACATATCTGGCATTATAAGTAAGTGCCAACACATCTGGCTTTAATTTTACCCTTGATTAGCTACTTTACTTCTTATGTGTATTTTATCAATTCTATCTCATGAGATCATTTTTAGAAAATGATCCTGTTTTTGTAATGGCTTCCGTAGAATACGGAAACTTCACTATAATGATGGTATCAAAATTATAAGCTATTAATGTTATGTAACTTTTTCTTTTGTCAGTACAGTACTGGGATTTGGATTTATGGTCTTCTTGCTAGGTAGAAGCTCTATTACTGAGTCACATATCTCGCTCTTTTTTGTTGTTTTTGAGATAATGTTTTCTTTTTCCCCATACATGTTTCGGGACTACTATTCTCTTGTTTTTCTGTTCCATTGTATCTGAGATGACAGGTGTGTAACACCATGCCCTGCTTCCTGTTGAGATGGTTTCTCTTGGGCTTTTCTGCCTAGAACTTCTCTGCTCCTGGTCTCATCCACCCACATTGCTACTGAAATGAGACAGAGAGAAGCAAAGTTACTGTGCCCAGCTATTGAGAAGGAGTCTTCAAATGTTTTCTTTCCAGGCTAGCCTGGGAATCACATTCCACCTGATCTAAGCCTCCCAAGCAGCTAAGATTGCAGATGTGAGCCATGGGTACTTAGCTTACATCAAAATACAAACTTAAAGTAACAAATACAACTAAGTTGGATAGATTGTGTAGAATTAAATTTCTAAACTTATACAACTTTAACAGTTGCTAGAAGCCACATATATGTTCACATGAGTTGTAGGGGTCAGTGGAAGAGTCTGAATCTTTCTTCCATGAGCTGTTCCACAGAACTGAGCTCTAAGTGACTACCGCTGCAGAAGGGATTTTGATGGTCAAGTCATGGCACAGAAGGACAGTAGGTTCTCATTTCTGCCTTGAAAATAGCTAACTTCATCTGCACTTCATTTTGCACTAAAGTACAAAAAAATAAATGAATAAATGTCTATGAGTATATACAGGTTGGGAAAATAAGTCTTCACAAACTGAACAGCTTCCCTTAATGACTATTTTTTGGACTTTATTTTTATAAGTTTTTTTATTGTGAAAATACTGTATAGAGGAGTTACAGTTACATGAGCAAGGTAATGAGTATATTTCTTATCAAGCATCGTTGTCTCCTCCTTTGTTTTCCTCTATAATCCCTTCCCTCCCACTTCCACAACTACACTCCTCTCCCACCACCGCCTACCCCCCTACCTCTTCTCACCCCCACCTAAATTGTAAAGTTTGTTTTTCAACATAGTGTCTTGTAATTCTCATTGTTGCAATGAGTCAACCTGTATCCCTATTTAAACATTTTGTTTTTTCCCTTTCCCTCCCCAAATTATACCGACATCAAATACAGTGAAAACAGAGGTTATACTGTAGGGGAGGCATATAGAAAGCAACAACAACAACAAAAAATCACATGATATTACTATTTCTTTAGACTCACCTTCCTTTACTTTTTCAGACCTATATTTCTTTAAGTGAGCTTTTTCTTTTTTAAACGAATCCTAGCTAATAGGCTAAAATCTATGCAGAAACTCTTAAATTCTTAATAAATGAAAGGTAAATACTATTTAATCATAAGTCTAGTTTATGTGTGTGTGTGTGAATATATACATATGATCTTTTGAGGGTTGGGATGAGGGTCTGAACTTGGGGCTTCATATTTGCTAGAAGGGTGTTCTCCCTGAAGATTTCAATGAACTCTTTCTAAGAAGAAGGTCAAGAGTGACCTTCATAAGATAGAGATTTTTGAAGCATAGTCACTGAACTGTGACAGTAGGCAGACAATCCTAAACCAAACTTGTGGCATTACACATGGTTATGTGGGAAGAGGAATAAAGAATGAAAGAAGTGATATGATTTAGGCATAGAGATCATGCAGCATTCTTTCTTTTGTTTCATAGTTCATCCTTGTAGTTTTGTTGTTGGGTTTTTTTTTTTGCTTTTAAAGAGAGAAACAAAGGAAACCTGAATAGTTGATGGAGAAGAGGAAAGTCATTAAAAACAAGTCTGAAAAGAGATTGAACAAAGAGATTTCTAAACTTGAAAAAAATTATATCCAATTTACCTGAGTCTCAAACAAAGAGATGGAAAGGGACAGTTCAGGATGAGAGACAGTTAGGGAAAGAAATTGAGGCTGTTCTAACATAGTACTATGAATTGTGCATCTGAGTAAAGTTGTTTTAAAAAGAACATGTGGAACTGTAACCCCCTGTATAGCATCTTTACAAGAAAAAAAAAAAAAGAAAAGAACATGTGGAAGGGTGCAGGAAAACAATACAGGTTTGAAGTAATACATATTTGGAGAACTGAATGATATCATGCAGCATTAAATACATTTCACAAACCTTGATAATTTGGGAAGGAAAATATACTTGTATGAACTGTTTTAGATCAGATATTTTTCCATGCCAAATCAGTGAAAATATGTGTTTAGTATAATCACATAACTAATGAATGGTTTGACATTTTAAGGTGGAGAATAAAGTAAGCTATTTCTTGAGGAATAAAGAGGTTATGAAAAAGGTTCTTTATTCAGAATCATTTCATTCAAAGCATGGTGGCAGAATACTATCTAAGGCTTAAGGATAATTTGTTAGGTGATTAGGATAATTTTTTACCTCATCACTGCTTTCTGAATAATATTTCTGATGTTTTACTTTTTAAATGATTTATTTTTCTAATTCAAAACTTTACGAAAGGTTAACAATCGCGTAAGTTCTACAACTTTGTAAACAAGAAATCACAACATAAATCTTAGCATTATTTTTCAAATAACTGAATATCATTTTCTAATACAAGGATTAAAATAATGTGCCAAAGGTCAAATTTACTTTTAATCCTGGTAATGTGCTAGAACCTTTTAGGGAACTAAGATTTCGTTTAGCATGGTCATACTTCACAAATCTGCCCTGTGCAATTGCCAAAAGGAAAAACACAGAAAAATAAGAAACAATATTTCAGACAATTTCAACTATAATTATTTGTAATATGATATATGAAAATAGGAAAAAGTTAAAATTATGAAAAAAATCAAAAAGTATATATTTAATATCACTTTTAATTTGTGTTAACATATATAAAACTATAGTTGAACTTCCTTTGTTATCCTGTTACTGATTTTTTACAAATATACTTGATATTTTATATATGCATCCACATACCCATACATATACATGTGTCTGAAATAAAGAAATATGTATAGAAGTTTGGAAAAATATATTATGCACTTATGTGTGTATATATGCATGATACACATTTATGTGTATATGTGTGTACATATTATATATATGTGCATATATAGATATATTTACAGGTATATATACATATATACATATACATATATACATACATATATGCATGTACATGTTTTTAAATGGAATGAGCGATAAGGCTGTTTTTTCCCCAACATTAAAATACTGGAATTAAATGTTATGGTCTGTGCTTAACACGGGGCAAAGATAGAATAATTTCAGTCCCTGTTCCCCAATGAGGTGATGGCCCCTGTGTCAACTTATTAATTTCTGTATTTCCCGTCAACAATAACAAAACGGGTATGGTTTTCTGTAAACTATGCACTGTGATAAGCACCCCAAATTATAATCTTATTAGACTCGCAACATTGCATTTCCAGTAGGTATCACTATAGATCCCATTTTTTACTTCGTATTCCCATAAGTAGATGCACTCTATCCATTATGAAAATTTGGCTTTGCAAGGAATTTCATTTCATGCACCCAGTTGGGAGAGAGGGATATTCTGATTCCTCCCATTTATAATGAAGGAGTTAGATTCCTCATCCCTCTATTGTTAAAGGAGAGCCGGTATGCACACAGCTCCTCTCTAAGACTTGCAAATCTGGGTTATACTTGTGAAAACCACAAGCACTGTGTCCCATCTTCCTATCAGCTTGTCCAAAGGATGTGTCACTACTCATTTATTTTTGTCATTTTTTCATGAGCAAACAGTACTTTAGTTCATTTTCAGCCATCTTCAGATTACATTCCTAAGCATTTGGTATACACAAGACAAGAATGAGGAGCATGAAACAAAGGAAAGTATTGTATAGGTACTTTAAAATAACTTTTGGTGCCACAAATTACCTAAAAGCAGGAGAAACACCTGGCACCCGTGCTGGCACTTTATGTCTTTTATTGTTCTATGCCACCATGTCTCCCGTCACTCTACAATCACCATAGTGATTCATAGTGTCTCATAAAGGATTAAGACTACCCCTAAAAACAGCAGATCTTTGCAAGATAGAATCCTCATCCCCCAAATGAAGATAATTACAGGGCATGATCAGGATGCATTCTGGAGCCAGAATCATCTCATTGGAAGGAAATTGGTCCCCTCAGGTGATGACAACTTCTCTAAACCCAGGAGAACCAGAACTGAAGAGAGCTAGCCATGTCACCTATAACCAGGACTTCTATGCTGTGCATTCTTTGTTCTGTGTCCCTAATTCTTGTTCTGTGTAAACTAAATGCTTAGGACTGTTCTCTGAAGATGCCTTCTTCTGAGATTATGTGCCATGTAATTCCTTTCTCTGTCATAGTTCTTTCCTAATGAACTTGCATTTCTGTTTATTTATTTACAATCGGTTTATGTATTGCATGCTTTCTTCTCATGCTGGATTCAAGGATTAAAGCTGACTAGCTGCAATGAATTTCCAGTAACATTTCCAATGTCATTTTTCAGATCAAAATAGTTACAGACCAATTAGTTGGTCTTCTATGGTAGAAAAAGACAGTTCAATTTTTCTGGAGAGTATGCCACTCCAAGATATTTACCTTTGGCAATTACTTTAAGAGGATTCACCCACATAAAAATTCAACAGCTGGGCTCCAGTGGTTCATACCTATAATCCTAGCTACTCAGGAGGCTAAGATCTGAGGATCATGGTTCAAAACCAGCCCACGCAGGAAAGTCCGTGAGATTCATACGTCCAATTAATTGCCAGAAAACCAGAAGTGGCACTGTGGCTCAAGTGGTGGAGTGCTTGCTTTGAGTTGAAGAGTGTAGGGATAGTGTTCAGGCCCAAAGTTCAAGCCCAAGACCGAAAAAAAAAGAAAAGAAAAGAGAAGAGAAGAAAAGGCAAGGAAGGAAGGAAGGAAGGAAGGAAGGAAGGAAGGAAGGAAGGAAGGAAGGAAGGAAGGAAGGAAGGAAGGAAGGAAGGAAGGAAGGAAGGAAGGATGAAAATTGAAAAAGCATGCTGTATGAGCAATCATTGACTCAATAAGATACGGGAATTACATGAGAATTGCATTCTCATAAAAGACTAAAGCAAGTCAATTGATTTTCTCCACTAGTTTTCATTGTATTTTATCTATGTATGACTTTTTTAATATTTTCATTGGATATAAGTATCATCTTTAAATTCTTTATTAAAAAGTTCTAGGTACTAATGGTTTACACCTGTAATCAGAGCTATTAAGGAGGCTGAGATCTGAGAAGCACGGTTTGAAACTAGTCCAGTCAGGAAAATCTACCTGACTTTTATGTCCAGTAAACAAATAAACATTTAGAAGTGGGGCTGTGGCTCCCTGTGGCTGAAGAGGCAGAGCACTATCTTTGAGCAAGAAAAGCTTAGGGACAGTGCCCAGGCCCTGAGTTCAAGTTCCAACAGAGCACAGGGGATTTAGGTGGGGAAATTCTCAGCTAATTAAAATCTGAAGAAAAATCCCACAGAATGTGATTTTTTTTCCCTGAAATTTCTCTCTAATATCTAAAGATATACTTGTTTTTGAGGTTTATAGTACCTATCGTAATGTTTTTAAAACTCACACTTAATGAAATTAGACATCATTGGGAATTTTATATGTTTTGCCAAATGATTATATTAAATCCAGATCTTGTATTACCAAAATCATATTTACTAGTTTAATGTAAATACACTTACTGCACATAGAGTCCCTATGTATAATTTTTCAGATGAGAGAGTTGTGGATGTATGAAGACAGCGTGTATGTATATGGAGAGAGAGAAAGCTGTTTTTCTTACATGGGAAGACCATTAAAAATAACCAAATATGAAAATTCTCTTCCATAAATAAGGCAGGTAGAAGAGCTAAATTAGTGGGCAGTAACCCTGTGATCAAAGCTTTACTTTACCTTGATTTTTTGTTACCTTAATTATAGTAACCCTTAACCTGTAACTATGTGTAGTTCATTTTGTAATCTACAACAATACTACTAAAATGAATACATTAAATAAACCAAATTAGATATGTGGATATTTAGAAAATAAAGTGACTAGCTCAATTCAAATCAAATATTAAAAATATCCCATAAAAGATGCAAGCTTAATTGCAAAAAAAAAATTAAAAGAACAATTTCCAATATGATTCCTCAAGTAAAGCTCCCAGGCTTATTTTCTCTTTCTGAGTCTCAAGATAGCAGAAGGTAACCAATACAGTTGTCAATAAGATTTAATAACAATAGCACAAATTTTTAAAGGGTTAAATATCATTACAAATATGACATTGCTAACTTGGGAGAATAGATTACAGAGCTTATTAAAATATATAGAAACACTACTTAAAAACTATTAAATCTTTTTATTTTCTTTAAAAGCCAAGAGAAATGCAAGAAAATAAAACTAGAGCAAATTAATGCAGACTTAGGTTTCCTTGCACTTATTAATTTTAATCTCTTTGTTCTTAGTACTTCATGTTTTAGTCCTTGTGTTCTGATAATGCATATTCTTTCTAATATTGACAGGGAAAGATTCAAAGAGAACTTCATTACTATATATGTAGAGTCTAATATATCAGATGCATGATATCTGGTAGGAATATATGCAAGTAATATGGAAGAAATATACACTGAAAATGATCAAACTCAACCTGATGACAACATCCTGATTTCCAGAACTGATGTTAATTTGCTTATTTTTTTGTTTTTAAGACAGGTTCTGATCTCAAGCTATAGATACATTTTTATATGTATACTTAAAAAATAAATCATTATCCTTTATGTAATTGTCACTAGGTTTATTTGTAATATTCTTTAATATCTGTTTATATGACATCTATGTGTGTATAGTTATTGTTATTGCCCGAGTAATGGTACAAAGAAGCATCAATTCAACATATCAGTTTATGAGTATAATGCATCTTAATTGATATCATTATTCTTGCCCATCTCTCCCAATCACACTCTTGAGAGAATGCTTTCAATCATACATCCTTGGACTTGTTTATTTCAAAAACAAAAAGAATTAGATATACGGGATGAAATTTAAGTATTTATAAAATTCAAAAATCTTCTCATGCTGTGAGAGTGATTGGAAATGTTCTCATTAAAGGCAATGTTATATTTTTAGGCAGGAGGAATCCTGGTTGTTTGGGTTTATCCCTGGTCTCAAACACTACTGCCAGTAACTAGTCAGTCAATGCCCAGGGTGGGAATGGAGGGAGAGGAAGGCTGTTTTATCTGCTTTTGAGTCAGAAAAGGGTCAGTTGTAGAATTCTGTAGTCTGAGATCAGTCAACCCGGTGTGTTCTGTGATCTTAAGAAAATTATCATTCTCTCTGGGGCTCAGTTTATTATTTTTCTTTATTCTTTTTTGGTGTGTGTGTGTGCGTGTGTGTGTGTGTGTGTGTGTGTGTGTGTGTGTGTGTGTGTGTGTGTGTGTGTGTGTGTGTGTGTGTGTGTGTGTGTGTGTGTGTGTGTGTGTGTGTGTGTGTGTGTGTGTGTGTGTAGGGGGCTAAACTCTGGGCCTCAGTGCTGTGTCTCAGATTTTTTTCAGCTCAAGGCTAGCACCCTACTACTTGAGCCACAGTGCCACTTCCAGTTTTTTTTCTTCTGATTATGTGGTGTTGAGGAATCAAACTCAGGTCCTCATGCATGCGAGCGAGCGCTCTACCACTGAGCCAGCTTCCCAGCCCAGTTTATTCTTCTTTAATGTGTTTAGTCAAAAATTTCAGATGTCAAATGAGTCAATCAACAATGAAAAGATTTATAAAGTAACAAGTGCTATTTTGTGTTATTTAATAGCAATCCTACTTTGTAAGATTATTAATTTCAATAGTAAGAGATGCCAGATGCCAGTGGCTCATGCCTGTGATCCTAGCTACTGAGGAGTCTGAGATCTGAGGATCATGGTTCAAAGCCAGCCCGGGCAGGAAAGTTCATGAGATTGCTATCTCCAATAAACCACTAGAAAACCAGAAGTGGTGCTGTGGCTCAAAGTGGTAGAGCATTAGCCTTGAGCACCCAGACCCAGCGTTCTAGCCCGAAGACCAGGGGCGGGGGAAAAAAAGTAAGAAATGATTTGAGATTTTTTAACAAATTATATGTACTAGTATTTGATTTGGGCACTAGTTTACTAATTTGGAGATGCTGGGTTTTCATTGCTCAGGCCAGAAACAGTTTTAGACCATCACCTATCAATAGCTCTAGAGGTTAAGAAACGCATCTGGCACTTAGTAGGAATGCAATAACCTCTATAAGGTTTTTCTGAAGACTCTAGACTTCTATAATAATGGAAACATTATGCTCTTTTGGTTTACTTTGTTAGACCTAGGAAATCAAATTTTTCCAACCCTGAATGGTTTCTAGTATTTGCACTCTAAACAAACTCATGATACATGATACATGATACAAAACCCTACCCTTTTTTTCATTAATTAAGTCTGGAGATCATTCTGTACCCTCCTAAGAGGCTTATAAAGCCATCTAATTTCTAACAGCAACATGTCACACTCTGACTTGCTGTGAACTTGTGCCAGCATATACCTTAGGGGCTAGAAAAGGTGGCTGTCACTTTACACAAAGAACGGTGCTTCCGTATTAGAGTGACATAATTCGCAGTCCATGTATAATGATGTAAGAGTTCATAAAATTGTCTCAATATTAAATTTGATCCTTAAAATTATCTCTTAACCTTTAAATGTTTAATAAATATGCATTACATATGAACAAATAAATATATACATAAACATAGTATACACAAAGGTTATTTAGATCTATTTTTACATGTATGCTAATTGTATACCATTATGGCTAGACATCATTTAAAACCTTTGTAAACTATAGAATTTACATTAAATTAAAAAGGGCTAGTTATCCAGCTTACAACATTTATTTTTTGCTATTTCTGTCACATGCAAGTTATCACCAAAAAACTTAGATTCAACTATTAATTATAATTAGATTGACATCTATGCAGACAACTTTATGAAGTTTCTCAGTAAAAATTTTGAATAAAAATTAATTTTATACAAGTCACCTAGTCAGCTGAATTCACAAACTATTAGTTTGCTTCTGTAACTGTTATTTTAATAAAAGCTGCTGTACATAATTTTGAGACCTCTATATTTTATCAGCATTAGTACTACTCATTCTCATTATCTATTTTATCAGTCCCTCATTTATCCAATGCATACAAGTTCAATTAGGTAAGAAGAGTAAGTTCAAAATATCTGTTGTATAAAGTAGTGACTATAGTTAAAAATAATGTAGTATATTCAAAATTCCTAAGGGAGTAGATTCTGAGTGTTTTCACTACAAAAAAAATGATTAAGAATGTGTGGTAGCACACACTTTTTAAAGTTTCATTTAGCCATTCCATAATATGCACATGTTTTAAAAGAATATATGAAAACATAATTTATTTTGTCATTTAAAATGGATTGTTAAAAAAACCTTAATTTATTAAAAATAGATCCAATTATTCATATAAGACTTCATATTCATGTTGATATATAGATGTACATGAATGCACACTACATACATGAATATAGTCTCTCCTGTAGGTACACTCATGCTAGCCACACTCATGCTAGCCACACTCATGCATTCATGCATACATACATACATACATGCATGCATGCATGCATGCATACATGCATATATACATAGAAAGGAACTTTAAAGCAAAACCTGTAGAGTACATCTAAATCAAATATATCTGGGGACAGTGAAACTAGGAAGGGGAGGCCAGTCCTGGGTTCTCAGAACACTAGTAAAAGCTGTGTGCTGCTGCCACTTTTCATTCTTTGAAAGCTGTCATAAATCTTTGTCCACTGATCCACTTGCATTTGGCATCAGGGATGGTAGATTATTTATCGAAGTGATTTCTGTCAGACTGGGATTAAGATGTCCTAAAAACTCCCAAGTGGGCAATTTATCACAACACAATTTAGAGAGTGAAAAGAGAGCCACAATGGACCTTGGTAGCAAAGTGAAAGTGAGTGATAGGTGAACGAAAACCCCCAGCTCCATCTAAAGAAAGCAGACAACATATACCAAGACTGTCAATCAAACTGCCTCATAAGCAGCCTCATGAATATGAAATAGGGAACAGACAGATTGGTTTTTCTCTCCTCATTCTCAACCGTTATAAGAAGATGGATTTCAGCACTAATGAGCTTGTTTCTGTATATATGCGAGTAAGCTATATATGCCAGGGAAGTTCTGTCTCTACTTCTCTCTTATGGTCAAAGCAACAAAACAGCATTGTTTCTGAAATAACTGAGGGTGTGAAATGTTTTAACTGTTGCCAAATTGCTCTCTATATAGCACTGCTACGTTTACACACTGTGAATCAAGTAAGTCTTGCCTCTGTTTCTAAAAACTGACAAAGTATATTTTTGTACTTTCAGACCAGCATGTACAACATAACCTAAAACAATCCTTAGTGTAAGTGTGAATTTAAAAAAAAAGAATTAAGAAGAGCTGCTAACCATAAACAAATGGCATTATGCACCAGAATTCTTTTTGGACATTTGTAGTCCTTAAATTAACCAAAATTATGACTTTACCTTTTTTTAAAATATCAATTTTCTTCACAGATGTTACTGTAAATAAAACTATGTCCCCCCCCCCTCAGAATGGTGCTTAAAAATCAGTATGTCTTCATAAAGGTTTGTTGACTGAAAAGACCAAGAAAGTAAGTAATAGTAGATATATTCTTTGTTGTTCAAATAGTTCTCTTTCACACTAAGCAAAGGGCCTGGGGATATAGCTCAATAGTCTAGCTCTGGCCTTGTATACATAAAACCTTGAGTTCAGCCCCCAACATAGAAAATATACACATACTGCATGTTTAATAGTTTAGAACTGTAATCTAACAAACTTATTGCAAGTATTCCTCATATACCTCATTGTTGCTTGTATTATGTTACAGATATGTTGGAAGAATCATCATAGAAGGAATAAATAGGTTTGGAAATGGTGATATCACTCTGTTTTCATGTATCCTGAGCAGAACTTTTCCTATATGAATGTGAGTTGAGACACTTATCCCAGGCCAGAGTACACAAACAGCAAATTTTAACCCTGACCTGTGATTTCTGCATTAAGGCACGCTGAGAGTTAGGAGTTAGAATTTAGATTATAAAATGCAGCTCAGAAAGAAATTACTAAAAATACAGTGGCATCTGTGAATAGGAGACAGTTATCTAGCCAATGGTCTCCTATGGATTTCTGCATAACTATTAGAATGCTCAGCCTAAGTATAAAGGATTTCAAAGGACCACTCTCTCTGAGCTTGGAAATTCTGTATCTAGAAATTAATCCTATTGGATAAGGGGAAATTCATGCATCAAGATATTAACAATATTCCACTGTTTCTTTCCATTTTTCCTATTTAAAATTTAAATGGAAAAATCTGAAATAGAGGTGTGTTCAATGTTTAATTAATCGGGCATATACTTATGCATCAAAATTAGGAAAATGAAAGTAGTGCAAATAGAAGGAAAAATTACTGAGGTTTTCTCAGTAATTATCATAATTTCAGTAATTTCTCAGTGATTTCTCTGGGCTAAGAGCTTACAAAGCTCTTAATTTTAAAGACTTAAAAAGTATTTTTAACATATGATATAATCTTTATGGGAGGTCTTTTGGTAGATACTATTTATATAAGAGAATTTTTGTTTGCATGTTTGTTTGTATAGCATGTCTTCTCAGATAATATTAAAATAATTTTTGCTATAAGGACCCTTCTAGATGTCCTTTTCTCAATCATCAAGAAGAATCAGCAAATAAAATAGAAGGCTTCTGCCTTATTTAAATTCAGATATACAAGTCATTGTTAATATAAATACACTTTATGCAATGTTTAGATCCTACTTTAAAAAGATTGATTACTTATCTGAAAATCTGATGTGTAATGGGCACACTCAATTTGATCTGGAAATCCTACAGAGACCAATAAGATGACTCGATCTAGGACTGATATTGCAATGTTGAATGAGAAGTAATGTTATTTTCCCAGGCAACTTATACATTTGTAGAATATAAGCCAAGAACTGCTGAATTTCCTGTTTTGTTCAATAATGGAAATAAATACCTCACAGAAAATAGAAGCAACAAGATCCTAGTGGCTGGTGGAACTCCAGTAGCCAGTCATATCTGAAACTAGTGGACCTTCAAATTTTGTTTGAATAAGCACTACTCATTGTAATCATCCGAATATGCAACTTTTAATGAAACATAATTTTTGTGTGTGATCTTATACTGAAAGAGGCTAAGCTAACTAGTCATTATTAGTCTTATAAAGAAAGAAAAATGTATGAATTGGATAGATTTGAAGTTTCATAAAAAGCATGTAATAGATTCAGGATTTAAAACAAAAGTCTGGGAATCATATTTTAGTGTTTCAAATGTATTCTAGACTGCTTTCTAAAGACAAGCATGCGTCATCATATCTTCAAACAGCATAGAAGAATCTCAGCTCACGTTTCTCATGTGTTTGTACTTCTATAAAACCTCTTTTTCTTGCTCCAAATTATCTAGTAGATTTGAAATGCAAGCTCAACAAAACTCAGAGAACAGAACTTGTTTTCCCTAAACCAGCTTTCAGTTAAAATTACAGATAAGTAGTATCTGAAATGTGCATGTGGTCATGCTATTTTCCTATGGATAGGCAGGAATTGTTTTCTATGATGTGGTTTAAGAATTTTAATTTCCTGGCCATTGTATACTTTTATTTCTTCATCTTATATTCGTTCCTGCTTGTTTTTGTTGAGCTGTCTGCTAAAATTCTGAAAGCTGTGTACATGAGCCTGTATTGACTTGTGTTTGTTGCTCTCTTGCTTCCTCTGTCTCTCTTTCGCTCTCTGGGTCTCTGTCTGTATGTCTATCTTGCTCTGTCTTTTTCTCTGTCTCTGTCTCTCTCTGACTTAAAATAACCTATGTTTTTATATCCCAGAAATACTTGTTCATATTCAAGTTATGATAGTCTTCTCAGGCTACAATAACATATCATAAACTAGACATCTATTAAAGATAGAAATTTTTCTCTCATAGCTATGTGGTAGGAAGTCCATGATCAAGGCATGGCTAGGTTCAGTGCCTGGTGAGGAATTGCTTTTCTGGTGTCAGAGCGATGCTACTTTGGAGTCTTCCCATGTTAGAAAGGAATGGTTAGCTTTCTGGCATTTGCTTTTTCAGGGCCACTAATCCCAGTGATGTGAATTCTACCCTTATGACCTAATCCCTCTCCAACAGCCACCTACTAATACTGTCACCCTGAGGGCTAGCATATTGATATATTAATTTGCACAACACATAAACATTGAGTCACCTGCAACTCTGGAATACTTCTTACTCACTTGGAGATTTCTCTGAGAGTCTTGATCGGATCCCAACCACTCTATCTTTGTAAATAATGCTCTTTTGTTTTAAGAGAATTCAATCTATAAAAGGCCCTCCTTGTCACATTAGCTAGTCTTTGAAAAAGGTGGTCATAAAAAAGGGTCAAGACCTTTTACAAAGTGGTGTGTTTGTTTTGTTTTGTTTTGTTTTGGGTTTTGTTTTTTGTTTTTTTGTGGGTTTTTTTTTTGGCAAGAGGACCATTTATTACCAAGATTTAACAGCATGGAGAGAAGGCATCTAAGTCCTAAAAGAAATCCAGGGAGAAAAGATAGCATTCAGTGGCTAATCAGGAAGTTATGAGTCGGCAACGAAGCCATATCATCAGATAGCACACAAAATAATCTACAATCAGTAAGTGAGGATATTACAATAAAAGCTCTATATGTTTGTATCAAATGTTTGTTGCCACAAGATTCTGTTCTTACTGTGTCAGAATTATGCCTTGTATACCAAGAAAAATTTAATTATAATTTCAATTTCTTAATAACATTCTTTCGGACCTAAAGCATTTATACACATCCAAGGGTTTTGCTATTAGGAAACAGTCTAAAGAATATATTAAAAGTCTCAGCTTTATTAAGTCTGCATTACTACCCTTAAGTCAGCATTCCAAAGAACAATTAAAATGTTTAATAAAAGCTGTGTCCATATCAACAAGCATGACATGTGAGAATTTTACTCCAAATGTGTTAAGATTTTGACCTACATTTACATTTCTTTGTCCTTGAAAGAATAGACTACAATCCTAAGAAGATGCAACATGGTTTGCCATAAAATTATATAATACATGATATAATTAAATAACTTTGTAATTTATATGAGTACTTTTATAGCTATTTTTAAAATTTCCCCATTAAGGCTTTTCTTTTATTTATTAGGTCTTGATATGCTAGGTATTTAAAGTAATTCTCATGAATACTTCTTCACAGTCTAATACTACAGTCTTTGAAGTGCATGTATATTTTTGAGCACTTCAACTTTTGTGTCTAATTATCCTTAATGGTAATCACAATCTAAAAGTAAAATTTTCAGGATTGATTTGTCTATCTAAAAAAGAGTGAGTCTATATTTTTTTGTATTTTCTTCTTACAGTTAGATGCACTTGCTTTAATTGTGTCATACAAATGTTATGGAAGGTAAACAAAAAGGACTCACTCAGAAAATGTGAACAGTGACTTTTCAGAGTTAGAGTAATTTTCCTTAACCAAAACTTTCCCACAAATGGGAGTTTTTCTTCTGTGTAAAACTTTATTTTTTCTATTTGTTTACAAAAAGTTACATGTATCTTGGATCCATTGGATAGTATAGATGGCCCAGTCTAAAGTAACCTTTTGCAAATTGAGAAGAGAAAAATAATTTCATTTTCCTCTATGCTTTTAGAAGACTTAAGAAAATTCTTACCCTATGAGAGTTCAACAATTTACAATTTAGGGAAGTGTCCAAGAATTCTGAAATGAATCTAAATTTCTTTGATCTGAAAATGTAAAGAGACTGTCCATGAACTTTTTTTTTTAATTTGGAAAGATGAGTTGAGATAGATATCTTCACAGAACTATTTTGTTGTTAATCTTATTATTGCTTTTGTTTGTATTAGACTGTATTTTGATACTTTTAGCTTGTGGTTTGGATAGATTCCATGAAATAAGAAGACGTATGTATTTATTTTTATATCTTAGTGTTGAATCAAGCAGAGTATTTGGAACTTCAAAACCCAATTAGTGTTTAAACACCTTTGGAAATCTGAATTCATATTTTCACTGAGTGTAAATGGCTAACTCTCTCAAATCTACTTACCTACTGTTTTATTTGATAAATGTTAAAAGAATTTTTAAAAAATGATGATAGGAAAAAATGAGACCATGAACTTTAACTTCCATTTAGAAAATAATTCAGCTAGTCAAACTTCTAATTTACCTCAAATTGGTAGATTTCTGTTTGTCTACTTTTTCACTTTATGACAGATCCACTGCTATATTGTGTAATTACAAAAAATACTGTTTTTTCTTTACTATATGTTATTTTCACATGAAGAGAAACACTCAGCAGATCTTCAATAAGAAGACTTATTTATCTTAGAGTTATTCAAGCTCAATCCACTTTAATTATACAATATACAGTGACTAGGAAATAGGCATCTTTTTAAAAGTATATCAACCTCCCCCACGGTATAACCCCTGCTTTCACTGTATTTGATGTTGGTATAATTTGTGGAGGGGAAAGGAAAAAACAAATCATTTAAATAGGGAGACAGGTGGACCCATTGCAACAATGAGATGTACAATTCGTTATGTCGAAAACAAACTTTACAACTTTGGGGGGGGGAGGGGAGGAGTATTGAGTGGGGGGGGGGTGAGGAAGGATGGGAAGGGAAAACAAAGGAGGAGGCTACAATGCTTGATAAGAAATGTACTCATTATCTTGCCCATGTAATTGTAACCCCTCTGTACAGTATTTTCACAATAAAAATAAATAAAAAAACTACAAATATCTCAAATGAATTGTGTGGTTTAAAAAAAAGTTCATAACATTCAGGATACATTTGAGGGAAAATGTTCAAGCATACTACAATCCAAGAGAGGTCATAAGAAAACCATAATGAGAATTCACCAAAAAAAAACCAAAAAACTATTTTCTTGTCTTGAACAAACGTTCGTCTTAACCAAGCACTGCTTGTAGTTCTTCTTTCTGTCTTCTATCCTTTCACATTCCCTCCGCTTTATTTATTTTCAAACATTCCTTATATTTTTGAAATTTCTTACCCCACAAAACAAATCATTCAACAGTAATAACAAAGAATATAAAGCGATTTACCAAAATCAATTTGAATTGCTACATATTCATGAGATAATTCATTTTAAATACTCTAACCCTCTTCCTCCCACCCCATCAAACTGCTAATTTATTCTTTTCTCATATGAAACATCCCAGGCCGGGCTTAAAGTCTCAAATTTATGACAATGTCCTCCTAGCAATGGCTTATTTCTATTAAATAGTCAGCTATCTAAAGACCAGATTCCTAGAAAAATCAAGTAAGAATAACCTAATGAATCCAGAAGCAAAAGGGACAAAAGAGAGAACATTTTCAAGAGACCAGTGAAACTTGCAAAAATACACAAATTAAAAAACAGGCCTGATAAGCAAAGAATACAACTATAAGCTTAGTTCTTTCCACCTTTTTCTTTATTCCTCCTCTTTTACTTCTTATTCCTTCCCCTCTTCCTCCTTTCTTTTAAGCACCCCCTAAGCAATAGTCTCAACCTCTTAAGATCCAGTTTCAATAAGCTTAAATGAGATTAAAAGAATATTAAGAAAAGAAATAGATAAACATAACACTTCCAATTATTGTATTTTCTACAATGGTGATGATGATATTATTAAATAGAGCTTGTCATATTCACTACTTAATAATCTTCCATTCCCTCTCTTTTCATATTTTTATTTCCACAAACAGCAGCAGTTCAGGCAGGATCTTTTGTCATTTCATATGTCTGACTAACCTCGCTTGTGACTAGAATTTTTTTAATCTGTTTCTTTCAACCAAAAATAATAAATTTTGAATTAATGAGAAGTATTATACATACATACTGATATTTCCATATACCTGTAAACTACAAAATCTAACATACATAGGTAATGAGAATAAGTAGAAACCAAGAATTTTATTGAATGGCACACTAATACTTGTTTCATCTAGAGGTTGTATTGTGCCTCGTGGTGTTTTGTTTCATTTGCTGTGGTTGTTTTGTTTATTATTGTTTTCCAGTACTGAATATTGAACTTAGGGCCTTGAGCCCTCTGTGGTAGTGCTCACAGCTAGCTCTCTCTTTTACAAGCGCAGGAATAGCCAAGTTTTGCCCTAATGTTTCTCATGGGACCTTTCATTTCGGAACAGTGTCTCTATTTCTTAGATGCAATTAATAATTGTTTTTATTTATTTATTTTTTATTTTTTTGTCAGTCGTGGGGCCTGAACTCTGGACCTGGGCGCTGTCCCTCAGTTCTTCAGCTCAAGGCTCATGCTCTGCCACTTGAGCCACAGCACCACTTCTGGCTTTGTCTGCTTATGTGGTGCTGAGTAATCGAACCCAAAGCCTCATGCATGCAAGGCAAGCACTCTACCACTGAGCCACCTTCCCAGCCTGGCAAATAATAATTTTAAAGCATAAACATTTCTCAAAAAGATGTCACTCAAAAAGATTGTATTTGCTTGAAAAAAATGACAGTGAGATAGCATAAGGAATTTAAAATTGTCTTTGGAAGTTAGCTAGTAAATATTCATCTAATAAAATACTACAAGTGCTTTGGAATTCTGAAGTGGTAAACAAATATTGCCATTATTTATATGGATAAAACTAGTTCAAGGCCATGTTTTATGATTTAGTAAAAACTAATTTGTCACTTTATTATTGAAAAGTGTAAAAGACTAGTATAAGTTATTTTTCCTACAGTTATTTTAATTTGAAAATTAGCATAAATAATTTTATATTTAATTATTGGTTCAATTTCTATATCTCAAATATGGGTGTCAGTATTCTTTCCAACTATGCAATTATCTGATGCCAATATTAAGTGAGAATCATACATTTAAGCTGTTCAATGTTTTTGCAGCTTACATTATGACCTATAATATATAACAACTAAAAGATAATCCAGGAGGCATTGTATTTATTTTGAAACAAAGAGTGGTAGTTGTCAGTTTAGGTGACAATCACTTATTTTAAAACATTTTTCATAGGCAATATATACTTTCTTAAAGCCTGATTTCAGTTTTCCCATGGAAGAGTTTATAAGTGAGAAAATTTCCAAAAAGATAAATGAAATAAAAATATGTGTATATAATTAAATAGAAATTAAAAGTTTGAACTCTATAGTTCAACTACAAATTACACAATAGCTAGGTAATTTTCTCACTAATGATATTTGATTTAATTTTATCTTATTTTGATGATAACATGTAAGTATCAGAAATTAATAGAATCTCCAAAAATGCTCTTTTCATGTAAAAATGTTTTAAAAATAGAAAAATGTCTACAGTTTTTAATGGATTTTTATGTGTAGAATCTTCATGAAACTATTATTTCATGTAAAGGATAATTGAGCTTTCTTAATTGGTAGTTGTGTTTGATTTGTTTTGGGTTTTTTTCCCCCTTACACCTTTTGAGAGTAACAGAAGTCACAGTGACCAGTGGAAAGGTTGTAAAAGATAAGGAATAGCCATATGTTGTTTCCACTTACAAAATGACACACACAGCATATTATTAATTCTGTCAATATCTGTTGACACATGGAGAAGTTCCAGGCATCATTGTTGATCAATACCAAGAAAAGCCTGAAAGTAAAATACTTTTCAGAACTTCATTATCCAAGTCTGATGGAAATCAATAGAAGAGTCAGTCTTTTCTAAGGCCACTAGATGCAGATTTTGTAATTAACTGTTTGTGTTAATTTTATCTTAAAACATTGGCTGCCTGCTTGCAGATGAATGTTTATTGCTTTTGGTAGAAATCAGTGCACATCTTAATCTTAGAAACAATTCTGATACACCAACATATTTCAAATGGTCTGCTCTAATGATTTGCTTACCAGCTTAAAAGATTATAGGAAGTTCAGAGATCTTTGACTTACATATATTAATTATACTAGGCTTTTAATATTTGTATTATCTATAAGTAATTGCACAAAGGGCTTTCAATACCATATAATATAATGCATCACTCATCAATGTCACCCTTAACACTAAACTTCATACTGAGAAAAATTTTAATTAGTGTCCACTGATTTTTTAATAAAAAGAATTAAAGGATATGACTAATAAATAGATAGCCTTTGTAGATAATTGCGCATAATTTTGTGTGGGTTCTACCCTAAAACTCAACAAAAGGAAATCTCTAGTTTTCTAAAGTTTAGTATACTGTGGAATTAGAAACCCTAGTAAAGCACTGTCTTTGTTACTTTAAAACTCAATGGAGAACCTGGGTATGATGGTGTATGATAAATGATTCTGGCACTGAGAAGGTTGAAACAAAAGAATCCTGAGCTCAGGTACAAAGGAAGGTAAGATTTATGCTGTACAGATCCTTTGGGAAGGTTTGGGGACTCCCAGATGTCCCTGGACCACAACAATTTGTTACAAGTGCTATAGTTTCAATGTGTTAGTTTGTAAAACATTAAAAAATTTAAAAAAAAAAAGAATTAGAAAGTATTATATAACTTTTCCTTCATTCCCCTCAACCTGCCCTCCTTACAATTTTTCTCCCACATTATAGTACATGTCATTTTAAAAATGAAAAAAAAAAAAAAGAAAGAAATTTTCTTTTCTATTTTGCTTTTGGTAAATAAGAAGGGAAAAAGAAATAGAAACCAGAGAGAGCATGACTTGTACTTCTGGAGCTTATCCTTTGGCAAATAGCTCTAAAGAGTGATAACATGCTTTAGCCTGTTATGTGCATTATAAAAGATTCATGAGAAGTATCTGCTTTGTGGTTCAGAATAGCATCAGGCCTTTCATTTGGTATTGTTTTGTTTTTCACTTTTATCAGTCCTGGCTGGTCTAAGACCCCCTAATTTCCAAACCACTGCAATAGCTTCTAACAGATCTCCCTCTTTCCATATTGTTACCCCATGCTCCACCCAGTAGTAGTTGTTGTTGTTTGTATTGGGAATTGGGATTGAATGAAGAGCATGCTCCACCATGAGCCACACCCAGTTCTGATTGCTTTTGGTTTATTTCCAGATGGTATCTCACTAAGTTTGCCTGGGGTGGCCTCAGACTGTGAGCCTATTTCTTCCTCCCAAATAGCTGAGATTACAGAAGTGTATCACCATGCATAGCCCTCATTCTCAAAATGTATAAAGCTGTGCCAATGTACTTACAATTTATCCAATGGCTTGTTTGACTCCCCTTATGATAGGACCAGATATGTACATTTCCTACCACAAGTTCATCACCAGTTATCACCACTTGACTGGTCTGCTTGTGGCTCCCTGAACATGCCAACTGGGCTTTCCTCTGGGGCTGAGTGCAGCTGAAAACCTATTGTTAGAACACTCTTCCCCTCATTCCCTCTACTTTATTTGAAGTCACAGCACAAATACTCCCTTAACAGCCCATCCTAGCAATTACTCTGTCTTAACCTCTCACTCTTTCTCCTTCAGTGAGAATTTTCCCAAATCCAGAGCACTGCCTGTTGTTACATGGTATACCCTCAAAAATACATCTTGAGTGATGAAATAAACATCTTACTGATAAAAATCCCTACAAATCTCAGGAAACTGCCGAATTGTAAGATCAAAGGAAAAACAACATTCATTACTTCAAATGAAAAAAATAAGAACACCTAATATATGTTGTCTACATTCTGTACAATCAGTAAATGGTTCTTCAAAGCAAATATGTAATACAGGTGTAATCACTGTGCCTATCTGGCAGTTAGAAAGTTGAGATTCAGCAAAGTAACCTAAGTAATCCAAGGTAATATAACTAATGATCTATATTATTGCAGAATTCCAATGCTCCACTTCCAGGGTCTGTCTAAGACAACACACAACTTTCATAAAATAAGAACAAAAACAACAAACACTTCACAACTCAAACAACTCCCATCTCTTCACAACATTTGTTCTCATGTAGGGTCGTAGAATCCTTTTGATCTTCTGTTACCACGTGTCAAATGATTTGTTATGATTTGAAGAGCATTTCTCCCTGTCATGTTAGGAAGGATAAGAAATGAGACAGGAGCAATTTCTCAGTCAGCCCACATTTGATAGCTCATATAGGTCTGGGAATATGTAGCTCTGGTCTCCACAGAATCCATGAACTGTTCCTGTCCATCAATCAGAGTGACTGTATCCTCAACCCCAGGCCACATTTCTCTCCTCATAGCACTTCTGCCTTCCCCTTGGCAAAGCTAAACTGTAGCCTGACAGATAAAATTTCTGCTCCTATGTGGATGTGAAATACAAACCTAAGTTATAATGTAACACAATAAGTAAACAAGTTTAGATAGTTAATTCTACATAAGTTTCACATTTGGCTAGTTTAATCAATAATCTTGAAACACACCAACTCTTCATTGCTTAAAACATACAGGTAATAGTCAAAATTACACAAACAATTGGTTTCTTTCCACTTATTTATGTGTTAAGCTTTAGACTGGTGATCCTACTACTTTTTGAGCAAAGGGCTGAATGTAAAATTTAAAATAAACTAACAGCTATATCAGGAGAAACGCACATAACAATAAAACTTACGAATTCACACATGTAAGCTTTGCTAATAATGGAAGTATAAATTAACCAGATTCTGCATGCAAGTAAGCATATAAAACAGGAAAAGAAGGAATTAAAACCTAGTTTTCAAAGGACAAAGAGGGATCCAATGTAACAGTGATATTCACAAGACAATAGGTTGGAGATGATCTGTACAACTTGCGGGGGGGGGGGGGGATTGTGGAGAGGGAAAGTGAGAGAAAAATGAGGGAAGGGGAAACAAGTTCGACAAGAAATGTACACACTACCTTACTTATGTAACTGTAACCCCTACCTACATCACCTTGACAATAAAATGAAAATTTAAATTAAAAAAAACAAAACTTTAAAAATCATCTAGTTTTATTACCCAACAAAACTAGCTTGATGGCTTAACATTTTTGTATTTCAGAAGACTCATTATAAAAGTAATCTAACCACTTTTATTTGCCCTTCTAACTTGGTTTATTGCCCTGTGGTATTAAATCTAAAACTCTAAGCACACCTACCAGAATATGACTCAAGAATTCCACCAACTTCTAGGAGCTGCACATAAGAATTCTGTAGAAAATTAATATTAATGAATATTAATCCATTGGGGGAAAAGTCATTTTCTTATATAAAATTCTCAAATCAAGCCATGAAGAAAATGAAGAAAATCCCATTCAGTAGAAATACTGAATTTGTTACTTCTGTATTGTTTAACACAGAATTAAATGGAAGCAAGGTTTTAAAGACACAGGTCTAAATTGTTTCTTTTTGAGATGCAGTCATACTACTTCATAAAGTAATAGCTATTCATCTGTTTCCAAAAGGCAGTCTTAAAATTGTTAGCTTGGGACATATTTGGAATGGTGAGAGGTATTGTTTCTTATTTTCTTTTAAAATAAGGACACTTCTAAAATCATGTCAATGGTATATTTAATCGAGTATCAATGCTGATTGGTTTGTCTTTCAATGTGAATGTGGGCACAAGGTAAAGCAAAAACCCATAGCGAAACAAGAGGCTGTGATGTTTGTAGTAATCTATTAATTATCCAAAATAAACCCAATTCAAAAACTGTAGAGTCTATGTTAAAAAAAATAACAATGACATAACTCTAGTTAAAGGTTTTTGGTTTTTTTGCTTTTTGTTTTTCCATTGCTGGGGCTTGAACTCAAGACCTAGGTGCTGTCCCTGAGCCTCTTTGTACTCAAGCTAGCTCTCTACCATTTAAGCCACCAATGCCACTTTCAGTTTTTTCTCAGTAGTTTTTGGAGTTATGAGTCCCATGGACTTTCCTGTCCAGTCTGGATTAGAATCATGATCCTTAGATCTCAGCCTTCTGAGTTGCTAGGATTACAGGCCTGAGCCACTGTCACCCAGATAATAGAAATTATTTTTTTGAATATCAATGTATTTTCAAATTTATCTTCTATAAAGCATTGTATGATTTCCTATGAAATCTGTTTTAATTTTTCACAGGGATTTTTTTTCTTAGGTTTTGTTTTTTTTTCCCCCCTGAAGGTTGTCAGTGTTTCTTAGTGGTCTATTTGTGGCAAAGTAATTAAGCCAAAAACCCAGTGATTTCATTGACTCACAAAAATACTAGCAACTCACAAACTCCTACCACCACCACCCACAGCTGCCTCAATAGTTCCACACACACCCTCCCCCTATCTTTCAAGTGCTGACTTTATCTCTGCTGGACATTTCACACATACTGCTCATCTGTCCTTACCACAACCCTTCAAAAGAAAGATTGAATTGAAGCTGCATTTTAGATGAGAAGAGCAATTATTACCTAGGCCTCCTTTCTGAGATGAACACTTTTCCCATTACCCATCCTGTTCAGAGAGAGGACAGAACTGATTTAACTTCTCAGGCAGGTGTTCAGGCTTTGAGACATTCTGTTGTTCTGCTAGCATATTAGCTCTTCAGGGGATCGATTAAAAAGCAATTGAGCTATATGACCATCAGAAGGGGCTTCCTGAATATGAAAGATGAAGGAGCTTGTTCAGTCATCCATTATATTTAGAAATTAGAAAAGATGTATACATGAAATAAACATTGCAATCTAAATTTAAAAAATCAATTATATTATGGGATTTCGAAGAGACATTGTGCAGTGTTAGACCTAGAAAACATCTTAGTTAGCTGACAGCTAATTGTGAGGGGAACACCCTTAATTAGAAGCCAAATTATATATTTCCATGCTTTATTTTATGCGAGATATTTCCAACATTTCCTTTTAAAAGCAGTATTAGTTGAATCAGGTGCAACTTTGAGTTGCAACTATTTTGGGAGGCTTTCCTCTTGCATTATATAAAAATACACAAGATATTAGAAACCTCATTTGCACAAGAACAGTAAACAAATTTTTGCCACTTTGGTAGTTGTTACTTCTCCAAAGTCATGTTTATGATTTAAAGTCATGTTTATGATTTAAAATAATTTCTTTATAATATTGAGTCCAAATTACCAAACCAAACCTGGAAAGGGTCATAAGATGACAATACAGATGATAGAAAAGAAATAGTTGAAAAACACTGAAAGTGTTTTACTGTTCTCAGTATTTTTTAGATAGGATCTCCCATTTCTGACCAACTTTTCTCCCACTTGAGGACAACTTCACACCATGGGCCTCTCATATAACTGGGAGCAAAGGTATGTACTACTATTCCATATTTATATATATATGTGTGTGTGTATTTTTATATTTACATATATACAAAAAAATCCCTGATAGACTAGCTCAATAGGAAAAGACATAGATTAGTGTTGTTGATTGTTTCTTGTCATTTAAGTGCTCTTAAGAGAAGTGACAAATCATAGGGATAGCCCTGACTCCAAATACAAAAGACAAACCCTTAGATATAACCCACTATACCAACCCCATTTCCACCTCATTCCTACAGTGATGAGAATGGAGACACAAGTACACTACAAGCAGACCACAGCTAAGAGCAAGACTCATAGGTACATTCTCTGAAGCAACCAACCTGTGAAACTGGTACTAGGAATAATCACTTTCTAATGTGTTTCTCTTGGCAGTTCACAATTTTCTGCCAGAAATGAACTGCAGCATTATGTATGTGTGTGCAATGCATCTTGAAAGATACAAAAATGTCTATGTCATTAAAGAAAAAAACATGAGATCATGTATTGGTATTCAACTGAAAGTAAAGAAGAAATTTTGTGGCCAAATAGGCATAAACAAAATCTTGTATTTTCTGGTTTGTGAATTCTATTTTTAAAAATTTCATTAAAATTTTATTCTATAATAAAACCTACTTCAGATATTATGCCAGCCTTATTATTTCTAGAAACATAGAAACTAGTTCATGTAAAATGCAATTTACATCTACTGAAAATATATCTGCATGTATCTGAGAAAGCCAGTTTAATCAAATCAACTTAGACTTTCTCTTTACATAGTATAAAAAGAAAAAGAGGAATCTGGCATTTTAGGAAGGCTTAATCCAGGCAAGACAAGTTCCTCCCTTATATAAGCTGTAGAAAGCAGAAGTCAAGTCAAAATCAGTTATATATTCTTGCATCTATACCTTACATACAGGGCAGGCTCTGCCCAACTGGTTATAAAAGATTCTCAAAAAAACTTCTCAGCAAATGTTCCTGGAATGTTCTTTGCCAATGCTTAAACTCATGGACTGCTTTCTTGCTTGGCTTTTTTCACCACCTAAGCCACAATTCCACCTCTGGCTTTTTGTTGATTAACTGAAGATAACTTTCCTGTCTGGGCTAGTTTTAAACTTCAAATATCAGATCTCAGCCTCCTGAACAGCTAGAGTAACTGGTGCCTCGTTTTTAAATATTTTTTTACTGAGGTAGTAAGACTTTTGAAAAATTAATTTAGTCACGCATTCTAACACTTGTTTTGTTGAATAAGATTCTGGCTCTGAAATTCATCACTTTCTATTTTGGCCTTCCAGGCCAGAAAGAGTTAAACCAAAACTTCTGCTCTGGTATAAAGATCAATGAAGTTTTGCTTTGTATGTCCCTCACCCTTGGTATAACCCCTGTTTTCACTGTATTTGATGTTGGTATATTTTGGGGAGGGGAGGGGAAAAAACAAATTGTTTAAATAGGAATACAGGTAGACCCATTGCAACAATGAGATGTATAAGACCTTATGTCGAAAAAACAAACTTTACAACTTGGGGGGCTGGGGAAGAATGGGAAGAGATTAAAAAAAAATCAGTGAAGTGAAGTATAGGAAGAAACAACAAGAAACACAGGTAAGGCATCAAACCTGAAAGGCTCCAAAGATGTCAGTACACTTATATCTGCTGCTACATTGACTTTTCTTACCAAGTAACTCTAATTTCATTTATTTTTTCTTTTTATTCTCTTTCTCTTTCTCGTTCTCCTTCCTTACTTCTGGAATTGAAACAAAAAGGTAGAAGGAGGTGAACTCAAATTCTTGCTTAGCTTTATTTATTGTTCAGGTTTGGTGCTCTACCACTTGAGCCATGCCTCCATAGTTTTTTGCTGAATAACTGGAAATGGAATCTGCCAAGGTTGGCTCCAAATTTTGATTTACCATATCTGAATATTCTGAGTACCAAGAATATGTGTGTAAACCACTGGTACCTGGCTCTTTGTTTATTTTATAAAACAGACTACTTTCCTAAATAGTTTTGTCAGATTTATGAAATTTAATTCTTAGGATATTAAGATTTCAAATCAAATACTACCTAACATTAGATAGTTATTACCGTCATTTGGCCCATACCTAGATTATTGTGTGTGTGTGTGTGTGTGTGTGTGTGTGTGTGTGTGTGTGTGTGTGTGTGTGTGTGTGTGTGTGTGTGTGTGTGTGTGTTATGCACAAGATTAAAGCTGGGCATTGATAGCTCACACCTGTCATTAGCTATTTAGGAGGCCAGTCTGGAAAAGAAAGGTGATGAGACTTTATCTCTAATAAGTCACAGAGGGACCCGGAAGTGGCACTGTGGCTCAAGTGGTAGAGGGCCAGCCTTGAGCAAAAGGAGTTTGGTGACAGCACCCAAGCCCAGACAAGGGCAATGCTTCATGACAAGAAGGAACAATAAAATTTGTCCAAAATACATCATTTGCCATACCTGTATTTTCACTTTTCTCATGTCATGTGAGTTAATGCTACAAAGTACAGTAATTGTCCCTATTTCTATAAAGTAACAAAAAAGGTTGGGATTTACCCATGGTCACAAAATTCAGAGTAAAAGATAATCCATATCTGAACCTCATAAGATTTTAAGTACACACACACATACACACACACACACACACACACACACACACACACACACACACACATACACACACGCACACACACACACACACTAATCCGAATGAACTAATCATACAGATAATTCAGAGTTCATTTCCACATATTTAAAATCAGGCAGCTATTTTTTATGTTAGAATTAAATAATTGGTTATTTAAGAGACAAACACTTTCCAACACTCATTTTAGATGGAAGAATTAAGTATAAAGTGACTTCTAGATAGAATTTTAGATAAAACAAAAATTATATTTTTGACATATGAGCACTTCTATAATATCTGTTGCTGTTGACAAAATAAGTAGTAAAACAGTGCATGTATGTACAGAAGTGAATATCAATAATAATAATGAATTTTAGCAAGGCCAAAATATTCACATGATATTCTCACGTCAATAATGCTTTCATTACCAGTATCTGATAGCCCCGAGTGTCTTGTCTAACACCAGAGATTAGTTTTGAGTTCCCAGATATATAATTTTTATGTAGAAAATCTCTGATAAATTCTTTGTGACCTTTACTGAAGTATTCATTTAATTTCTTCTGGCTTTCCCCATATTTTCCTGAAGATAGAAGCTTATCCCTTGAGATCAACAGAAGTAGACCTGATGAAAATTGTAATATCAGGTTGGTGCTGGTCAAAACAGCTGCCAAATTCATATCATCAACACAGGCCCTACAAAAAGACTTTCTTCTTTTTCCCACTCTTGCAAATACAACCCAAACCAAAAATGTCCACTGAAATTCACAGATAGTAGTCATATTTGCATAACAGAATTTATTTCTGCATAGTTCACTACCATCTGTATTCATTTTTCAATTAGAATAATTTATACATTAAAAAACCTTACATAACTCTTCCCTGACTATAATGGAGAGTAACTAACCAAAATGACGACTGTCTAACTGAATTAAGGGTATTTCAGTGAGGTAAGATACGAACACTCAAATGCATTACTTTTTCCAGTGTAATTGATTTAGTATCTTATCATAGCTAATAACTGACAGAAATGATTACTGGTTCCATTTATACTAAATTTTACAATTTGTTTTTAAACTAAAGTTATTTTAGCTGGTATTTAAAATAAAAATTTTAAAAATCATATTTACTATGTGAAAATTATATTTAGTAAGAAATAGCTGAAGATATGTCTATCTAAACAACTAGATGACAATTTCAATGAAAATATTTAATATTTAACTGCCAGAAAACATACATAATTCATTACATTTCACATTTTCCTGAGGATTTTCAAAAAATAATTAGAATATAAATAATTCAACACTCTAAAACATATTTCTTTAGTATCTTACTAATTTTTCTGCCTTAAACTGTTACAGGTGGATGAGTGCTGATGTAATTATCTGGATTATTCACGTAGCCTGAACAGTTATTTACACAAACTATTATATGGTTGACTCCTATATTAATGAAATAAACAACTGACATCATTGCTACCTATCAGACTATTTTCTATTAAGGAAGCCATTCCCTCAGAATTTTCAGGAGTATGATTTCAGGAAGGGGGGGGGGGGGATGATAGCTTTTCGTTATTTGGCCACAAGAGGGCCATAACTATCTTTCATTTTATTTTTAGGAAAGCTTGGTCTCACAGAAAACAAAAAAATATAATCAGCTCTTGAAAATTAAGTGATTAACATAAGTTAGTAACATTTATGAGCAGAAAAACATTGATTTTTAAAACACAAAATAGATATCTATTTATTTATTGTGACAAGTTACACATTTAAAAATACATTTTTTTCCTGCTTCTGTCTAGTAAAAAGGCATATATGTTTTACTGTCAACAGAAGTAGTAACTAATAAGATGGCGAGGGAAAGGTACTATTAAACTATTATTTTCAAAGTTCTGCAACTTATCACTTGGCAAATAATAAAAGCGTCTCTATGCTGTTAGACTAATGGAGGGACCCAAGGTGAAGCTTGAGAACAAATGAAGTCACAAAACAGGTTCCCCAAACTAACCAAACAAATTATACCATGAAAACAATATCTAATTTAGGGGGCAGTTAAATTCTGTTCCTTTTTATAAATTAAAATTACAAACCAATAGAATGGTAATCTACATAAAGCAACTAAACATTCTGCACAAATATACACTGTGGTACAATCGGCAAAAGCAACCAAGTACTCCAGATAAAAGTTCTATAATGTAGTGGGGCGCTAGTGGCTCACACCTGTAATCCTAGCTACCCAGATGGCTAAGATCTGAGGATCATGGTTCTAAGCCACCTGGGGCAGGAAAATCCATGAGCCTCTAATCCCAATAAGCCACTAGAAAACCGGAAGTGGTGCTGTGGCTCAAGCAGTAGAGTGCTCACCTTTAGCTGAAGAGCTGAGGGACAGCACCCAAGCCCAAAGTGCAAGCCCCTAGACCGACCAAAAAAAAACAAAAAAAAACAAAAAAAACACATAAGGTTCTATAACATGCTAGATGCAAGAGGTTCTCCTCCAAAATCCTAGCCAGGAAGTAATCCAATTTAAGAGGTGGACATCTGAGGCTCTCGGTTTAACTCCAGCCCAAGGAGAAATGTCTGAGACTCTTATCTCCAATTAATTAACAGAAAAGCTGGAAGTAGAGCTGTATTTAAGACAGTAGAATACGAGCCTTGAATGAAAAAGCTAAAGGACAGCACTCAAGAATCATACATATAGACAAAAATGTGTTGTCTCCTGAGAGAAACATTCCGTAAAAGTGAAATAACTGTCCCAATTTTGGCTTCTTGTAATACTTTATTATGAAACTGCCCTTTAGTACACAAACCACAGGCTAGAAGACTCTCACTGATGGGAGTAACATGAATTCCCTGTCCCTAACGACCTACCTGTCAGGCCACATTATCAGTAATCCATTCTACACTTACATATCAATTGAAACTTTAACAAAGAAGTGAAGAGCAAACTAATGATATTAAAAAGCTAGAATGAGGGAAATAAATATCCATAAAAGTTACCAATTATTTTTATCTGGCAGTACCAGAGCACGAGCTCAGGGTCTTGTGCTTACTCAGCTTACTTGCTTGGGCTATTGCTCCACCACTTGAGCCATGCCTCCAGTTTAGTTTTTTGTTTTGTTTTTGTTTTGCTGAACATTTTGAAGATGGAGTCTCGGGGACATTTCTATCAGGACTGGCTTCAAACCCTGAACTTCTAGATCTTACTGTCCTAATAAGCTATAATTATAAACAAGAGCCAGTTGTACCTGATGATGACATTTAATTTATATTTTTCATATCAGATCTTTTGTGTTGACTTGCCTCAACTCATAAGGTCTACATTTTGCTTACTTGTGTTCCAGAGTTCACCTCAATGTCAAGCAGTACTATCTCACTACTTTGATGATTGGAACTGTCGGTTTCAAGAAAGTGTTTGAAAAATTCAGCAGACAGTCTGTAAAGGCTCAAGAATGGCCTAGGTGTGCCCCAGTAATGTTTGCGTACTGAGGAAGGGGGCATTTCTATGACTATTTCCTCTCATCTGTCACGGGAAACCGCACTCATCACCTGCCATATATACTGATGACCGAGCTAGGAACTGGAAGACCTTGGTGTGACTTAAACATCTTAAGAAATGAACAGAAATGAGACTAATATTCTCTGTCATCCTCTGTCACTCACCACCCGGCCAAGGATATTTGTGTGCAAAAAGAAATTGACATGAGAAGAAAAGAAAAAAGAAAAAGAAAAAAAGTACATGCACACAACATCAAGGAGAGAAAAGGCCTGTCTCAAAACTTGTTACAAGTTACCAAGATATAGCAAATTACATACAGAATGTGGGAAAAACAAGTTCCTTAGGCCAAAAAAAAAAAAAGAAAGAAAGCTGTTTTCTACATAGATTTTAAGATGCCTTGGATCCATTATCTCGTGAGAGTGGAAAGCTCAATGCTTCCAACAGAAAACAGAGATGAGGCAGTCCCAGGAGTCAGCCTGCCCTGAAAACCGGGAAAATCAATACAATACCATGGCTTCTCTCCTCCAGGCTGGGGGGTGCCCTGGTTTGCAACCTCTTTCCTACTTGTTTTTCAAAAGACCTTCTACAAGTTGCACTTGACATTCACAAAAGAGCACATTCTCTGTGATATGCTCTTTCTCTCTTTATTTTAAATTAAATGTGACATTCATAATTTAATCTCTTCAGTAACTAATTGTGTAACAAAAAAAAGAGTCTTAGAGTTAAGATTTTCTTCACTGAGTCAAATTGGAATCGGAATTCAATTAAAGCTGTAAAAAGCTTATTTTTTTTGCTGTTCTTTTTTCTTTCTTTCTTTTTGGTTTTAGCACTGTTATAATGTTGGGCTTTTTCTGAAAGTAACCACATGAGTGACATAACAACAATAGAAAAACCAATATTTTAAAAATATATTGGATGATATATTCTAAAAATGTATATTTTTCATGTCATAAAAATATTTTCTTCTGTACAGCATCATTACAATAAAATAAATTTTTAAAAAACACTAATTTACCATCTATTACAGACAAAGGCAATATTCCTAAACACTAATTTTCTACATTAAAGAGAAAAATAAAATAAAGTATCCAATTTGTACAAGCCTGTTAAAGAAATTGTTTCTCCTCAGTACTGGCTGAACAGTCGGCATTTTCTGAGATATCAATATAAATAGAAATGTTCATTAGTGACTCCTTCCACTTAAATCATACTATTTCTGGTTTAAAAAAATTAAAAAATATGGCAATAACTATATGATGTGCTTTGAAGAGCATATTTCAAAGTGTGTTTTGTAATATGTAGATACTTTACCCAGCACATGAAATTTCATGTAAAAGCACTGAACTAAGAAATTATGCGTTCTAAAATCTAAAACAGGTATAATCTAATGCATTTCTTACTTTTAAAAACAAGTTTAAAATACTAATACTCATGAAAATTCTTCCCTTCTAAATTTTTCAATTGTGGTCAGAAGATAAAGGGACACTCTCATAACAAACACTTTTGAATATAAATCAATGAATTTTTACCAACTACTAGATACCAATACTGCATTGTGCTATTGCCAAAATATGCTGATATACCAAATGTAGGTATGCACACCTCTCTCTTACCTAATCTCTGTTAGAGAAACAGTATTGTTTCATGAATAATATTGTGACAAGGAAAAAGAATACTGATGATGATATTGCTAGTAAAAAGCTAGATCTTACTGCTCTGAAATAACAATAACAATTTCACTTTAAAACTCTCAAATATGATAAATTTGTAGCACTGTCTAAATTCATAATATTTTAACTACTGCTATAAAAAAATGATCAAATCTGAAACAAGGCAGTGTAGGGAATTAGAGTTTCAGCTGAACATATTCAGTATTCCATCAACTAGTTCTCTTTAATACTCAGTAGCCCCAACTCCCCCACCTTCGCCGAAAAAAAATACGCCCTCAAAAAATCACATTCCTTATTTCCTCAGAGTTTCTCCTTATTAGTAATAATAGCAGTAGTTGCTAAAATTAATTATGTTATGTTATTGCAAATTTATTATTCTCTTTAAGGAATAATTATGCAGCCCCCAAAGCTTTTCATTAAGGATACAAAATGTAACAGTCCCAACATTCCCCATAAAAATATCAAAGCCCATATTATACAAGTTGATGGCAAAGCTTTCCATAGTAACAACAGAGGTAAGAACCCTAAATTACTATATAGTTTAAATGGTCTCTTTTTTCTTCATTATAATGTATTAGGAGCCAATTATATTTTTCTCACTAGTAAATTACTACCTAAAAGGCAGGGAGGCCCCACTGGAGGTAATTAGTTTATCTGCAGGATTTACTAGAACCTGCCTATGTGCATTTACTGTGTATACACACTCTATAATCACCCTACCACAGTAAGATTACTTTCCAGTACCTTTCCACATTTATAAGATCTTCTCCCCTCTACACATGCTCTTTCTATGGCCCATGTTAAGAAGGAAAGGCAGCAAGAAGAATGAAATTAATCACTAATGCAAGCATTATTTGATTAGCTACGAACTGATATATTAGAAATAAGCATTGTACTGAAAATGGTTGGGTGGAAAAATTCACATAATTTATTTCAAGGCCCTCAAGGACACTGATGACATAATTAAAAAGAAAAAGGAAAAAGAAAAGATCCTTAGAGTCTTACAGACTAGCATTTAAATCTCCTTTGTGGCATTCACTCACCAAGTGTACCACTCAGGCAAAATAAAGAATGCATATGAGCTGTAGTTTCCTCATCCATTAACCTATAATTCCATTGACCTCCTAAATTTGCTTAGATTATTAAAACAAATGGAATATCTAAAAGCAACAGTCCCTGTCAATCTGTTATATCTATTCCTCTTCTTTATTGTTCTTGTTTGCTATTTTAGGAGGACTTGAATTTCATCTGGAGGCAAATCTATATTTGAGTTTAGGAAAACCCACTCTTCTTTCTGAAGACCACAGAATATAGAATGAGTTTCAAAATAACGAAGTTTAGTTGAGGCAAGAGACAAGTTCACGTGGACTGGTAGAATAATTGTACTAAAGAATCTTTAAAATCCGTATCTTATTTTCTTTTTTTGCTAATGCCAGTTTTTCATCAATTTATTCTATTAAATTCTTAAAGCATTCTTCCATTATATTTTACTTTTAAAGGTAACAATATTTTACTTTAAAAGTGTTTTAAAGTACAATTATGAACTATTTTAATATCTAAATTGAAATGATAATACACCAATCAAATCATCTAAATTAGTGCTTAAAACATCTTTTAGTCAATCTTAACACTTAGTCAACAGTTACCAGTTGTGTATTAAAACAGTATTTAATTCACACATGGCAACTCTGAGTAGTTACGATACCAAAATTGATCAAAACATTTCAGGAGTGTTCATTCCTATTTCTTGCATAAAAAACAGGAAAATTTGACTTCCTGATTTTTATTTATTTATTTTCATTTCTAAGCAAAATCTTTGCTAAAACTTCAAAAAATATGCTGCCATGATATTTTGCTTTATAAAGAAATCAAGTCATTGAAGAGAATGTATGAGACGAAATGCTTAAATACATGCTTTAAAGCTTTCCGCTTCATCCTACCCAGCCCTCCAGTTTGTATTTATTTATTTTAATTTTATTTTATTGTAAAGATGCTGTACAGGAGTTATAGTTACATGAGTAAAGTAATGAGTACATTTCTTGTGAGCATTGTTATCCCCTCCTTTGATTTTTCTCCTACCATCCCTTCCCTCCTTCACTTTCCCCACTCCCTACCCCCAAGCTGTAAAGTTTATTTCCAGCATAGTGTCTTGTGAATCTCATTGTTGAAATGGGTCATCCTGTGTCCTTGTTTCAGCATTTTGTTATCCCCTTTCATCCCCAAATTAGATAAATGTATATACAAGATGCAAGGTACCAAAGACAAATACAGGGATATACTGTAGGCACAAGAACATAAAAAAGAAACAAAAAAAAATCACATAGTACATTATAAACAACAATAACAAAGAAAAATCTCTTGTGCCCATATTTTGGGGTTCATTTCAGTTAGCATCCTCTTACTTGGTCATATGTACATAGATCTTGAGCTTTTCTGCTTATCTGATAAGATTATCCTAGACATATACTAATTATTGCAAATAAGGAAAACCAAGAGACCTATGTTTCTTTGGGTCTGGCTTACTCCACTTAATACCATTTTTGCCAAGTCTTTCTATTTCCTACCAAATGGGGCATATCATTGTTTCTGATGGAAGCATAGAATTCTTGATCCATTCATCTACTGAGGAGCATCTGTTTTGGTTCCATATCTTAGCTATGGTGAATAATGCTACGATAAACATAGTTGTGTTGGTAGCTTTAGTATCATCTCTGTGGTTGATAGGACAGTCAAAATTCCCCCACCCCTGCCCCTGCCCTCTGTCATGGGGCTTGAACTCTGGGCTTTGTTGCTGTCAGTGTGCTCTTCAGCTCCAGGCTAGCACTCTACCACTTGAGCCACAGTGCCACTTCTGGTTTTCTGGTGCTAATTGGAGATAAGGGTCTCATGGACTTTCCTGCCTGGGCTGGGTTTGAACCACGATCCTTAGATCTCCGCCTCCTGAGTGGTTAGGATTACTGGTGTGAGCCACTGGTACCCAGATCCAGTCAGAATTTAGGACTGTTTCCATGATATAATTCATGCACTGGAGATATCTCCAAAGGTACTTTTTGTATGATTGAGCGATACTTTTTCTTAGAATAGGAAAACAACATCATTAGAAGAATGACTTTTTTATTGTCAGGGTACAGCTGATCTCGTACAGGGTCCCCAAATCTTACCCATTAATGTAGTAAGAAGCAAACCCACATATTTACTAAAACACCTATTCACCATATTCTTTCATATTGATTCAAATAGCACAATCACAGAATTGTTTACCTTAGCTCTAACTTTTGGATTTTAAGAAAATGTCTGGTGGTTCTAGTATTTAAAAGTCAAAATTTACATTTTCAAAGGTGACCAGAAGCCTCAAATTGGCTTTTATAAAGGAGACTGAATAAAAACTTTGAACAATTTTTTACACTGAGCTCATTGTCTCTTTATCGGACTGATTTAGAGGTAAAAGTACTTTGAAACTTCATTTTAACTGTATCTATATAAAAAGAGAAAGATTTAATTCATTAATTAATGTGCACATTAATGAGATCATTTGTGGGTTTTATTGTTTTCTTCAAAGGTACTGAGCTTCTCAAAGGAAAGGTTTTCAAAGAAAAGTGTGCAATTGCCATTTTTAACTTAATGGGTAAATACTACTTCAAATGCACATTCATTTATTAGAATTTTAATCAGATTTATGTTCGAATTTTTCATGACACTAAAATACAAAATAAATAAAAATATGCACAAATCTTTTTATCTGTCAGAGAGGTTTATATAATTCCATTTCACAAAAGGAAGAAAAGCAACCATGAGTAAAAGAAGAAAACTAAAGTACTAATCTCTTTTTTTCTTTTTCTTTTTTTTCGTTCGTGGGGCTTGAACTGTGGTCCTGGGTACTATCCCTCTGCTCTTCAGCTCAAGGCAAGTGCTTTACCACTTGAGACACCGTGCCACTTCTGGTGTTCTGAGAGATTATTGGAGATAAGAGTCTCATGGACTTTCCTGCCTGGGCTGGTTTTGAACTGCAATCCTCAGTTCTCAGCCTCCTGAGTAGCTAGGATTACAGGCATGAGCCACCGATGCCTGGCCTAAAGTATTAATCTTAATTGCATTTAAATTTTCTACTATATGCATGTATGAAAAACTCACAAAAATCAATTTAATTTAAGCAATTAAATTTAAATGGTAAAATATGAAAGAATGAAAAAGGAGTGATGGATAGAAGAAAGGAAAAGATATAGGGAAGACAAAATTTCTTTATAGGAATGTTGTTACTTATGTACTAATTCAGTGTTCAGTTTGATTTTTTACTTTTCTAGAGGAAAGCAAATAACTCTAACCTGTGTTAAATCAGGTAATACATTTTGTTTTGTTTTCTTTTTCTTTTCAAATGACACTGGATATTTAAAATCCAGGGCTCTGACCTTGCTAGGAAAGCGCCCTGTCACTTTACAACCTTTCTTGTTCATTTGCTTGCTTTACGGATACGTCTTATACTTTTGCTGTCCCCTGCTTTGGCAGGGATCATTCTACTCATGCCTCCCACCTAGCTGGAATTTCAAGTGTGTACCAAAACTACTGGAGACTATTTCTATGCATCACATATATAACTACATATACTGGCAAAAACATATGATGCAAAGTGCCTACAGGTCAGGAGGTCACCAGGAAGGATCAGTGTGACTCAATGGGTAGAGCATCTGCTTTGAGTTCAAGCCCCAGTACCAGCAGATCAGGTTACTACAGTCACTGAAAAATCTACTCCCAAAATCTTTTCCTGATACTCCCAACTTTCCCAATTATAGTATGCACATAAACATAAAGAATAATATTAATCTGAAATATAAATTTTTAACTTAAGTTCTCCTTCTGTGGATGGTTGTGATGTGCTGTCTATCAAAATCATATGAATTATACATGGAGGAAATCTTTGATCATTACTACCTCCCACACTTGGAGAAAGTGACAGAAAACAGAAAATGTAGCAGAGACTCTGAATTAATTTTTCAACACAGCATAAACTATCCTTCAATATGTCCATTAAAACATACAGCCTGGCACCAATTCCAAACCAGAATTATAGCATGTGGCCTTCCTAGCAGTTGAATGGTAAACCTTATACTAGCCATGGATATAAAGGTTTTCCAGTATCAATGATTACTGTCTTGCTCGAATCACAAGTCAGGCACAATTATCTGAGTCCCCTTGGGCTTCCAGCCTGCTCAGCTCTGACCTGATACATAATTTGTTTTTGTCTTGAATAAACCCCTGGATAATTCTGTACTCTTGTGGAAACCTCCACCACATATTTGAAATTCACCTTTAATGGCTTCCAAAGGGAGCAGAAACCTTTGGTGTGGTGTTTCCAAAGATACAAAACCTCTAGTAACAAAATAAATAAGCACTCATTTTAGGAATCAAAATGGAACTCCAAAATTTGGGAAACTACAAATATTCTTACATTTTCACTTATTCAAAATATTGCAAATATATGTGCAAAAAAATTCTTAGTTGTGTAAAACTCATTTTAAAGGTAAGGTGGTGAGGTTTCAGCTTTCACTGATAAACTGGTATTCACAATGGCAACTCCTTTGAACAGCTACTTTCAGATATTTTTGTTTGTTTGTTTGTGCTCTACCACTTGAGCCACAGTGCCACTTTCAGCTTTTTCTGCTTATGTGGTGCTGAGGAATCAAACCCAGGGCCTCAGGCATGCAAAGGCAAGCTACTACTGAGCCACCTTCCCAGCATCTTAAAAATAATTTTTTTAAAGAAAAAAAAAGAGTAAGATGCATGTGAGTTTAGAGTTATTTTCTTGGTTATCTGCAAGGTAGATGTCTTCCTTTACGCCCACACTGTATTGGACCCTGATCTTCCTAATTAAGGACCATGTTGCTGGGGACAGATGACAAGTGTGTGCTACTGTAGCCAGACATTGTGCTTTCTCTTTAGTTGGGATAACAGAAGAACAGTACCACATCCAGCCACTGGTTGAGATGAAGCCTAGGGACTTTATGTCTGGCCTGCTCTGGAACCATGAAAACCCAATTTCCACATCCCCAGTAGCTAGGATTATAGGCTTTAACCACTACACCTAGAGAAGAGTTTTTAATAAAAATCTTGATGGCTTATTTTCTGGAATGGCATAGTTTATTTATAGTTTAAAATATTCTCCATGGTAGTTTGAGGTTTATTCAAAGTGTTATTGTTTAAATGCAATATATACACTTATTGGTTCACCTTATTGAAGGTCAGGTATTATATTGTCTGTGTGTATCCAATCACTTGTATTCAATACCCCATCGCAGTTCAAACCTCTACATCCAAAAACCCTCTTGTGGTAGGTTTTAAAAACAGCATCAAAAAAAACATTCCTTTATTTCCTTAGTACTTCATGATCACTGTACAAAAACTAGAAAATACCAATAACCAAATCAGGCAACTGTTCTACATAACAAGTTCCTTCCATATTTTATGCATCTATTGATACAGAAACTAACAATTAATAATTATTTAATCACATTTGCAGTATTTTTTGACTTATGGAATTGTAATCCCTCTGTACAAGTACTAAATAATGACAATGAAATTTTATTTAAAGATATATACTTGTGTGGTTGAGAGCAATGATAAATTGCTTGTTTAACATATTCAAATCCATATACCACAGTATAAAAATATGGAAAACACTCATGTTACTGTAACCTTTTGTACAGCATCTTTACAATAAAAATAGATTATATCAATAAAAAATAAAGAAAAATTTGTGTCATTTGTCCTTTCTCACATGACAAATGTGTCTTTATGTAAATTAAAAATCTATATCATAAACATGCCTTTCATTTAATTGCCACTGTTATTATTTAATAACAAAATATCTAAGAAATAATGTTCATAGTACTGAATGAGAAGCATATCCTTACTAACTTATTTTATGAGGTAAGTGGGCCTGAAGGGGTGTGTGTGTGTGTGTGTGTGTGTGTGTGTGTGTGTGTGTGTGTGTGTGAGAGAGAGAGAGAGAGAGAGAGAGAGAGAGAGACAGAGACAGAGACAGAGAGAGACAGAGACAGAGAAAGACAGACAGACAGAGACAGAAAGAAAGACAGAAAGACAGAGACAGAGACAGAGGCAGAGAAGCAGAGAGACAGAGATATAAAAAGAAACGGACAGAGAGTGAGCTCAGATTACGAGTGGTAGATTTACTTGCAATAATCTGTAATGAGGTTTTAAGTTTCCTGAGGAAATGGTCAGATAAGGGTGCACTTTAATGAAAAGGACAAACCATCTTTGTTTGGTGATACAAAAAAACAGTGAATCTTTAAGTGAGGTAAACATGGGAGCCTTTTGGTTTAATTCTGTCAGTCTTACAATTCTATCAATTTTTTTCTATAGTCTATCAGTTATATATCTATATACTTTCACTCTTCACTATGACCTATCTAATTACAACCATCCCACCAATTCACACTCACACACATACACTTGGAGCAGCAGAAGCTTGGTGAAGGCTCACCATATCTGGTGGCCTCCACTTTTCACAGTCTGTTGCTCACCCACCCAGGCTGCCATCTTAAGAAGCAGAGCAAGTCAGCTACTCTAGACAGAGTATCAGGGCTGTTTGGCATATCAGCTTGTTTTCTCTTCTATTGAGGCCTGTAAGTTGCTGCAGGTCACAACTATGTAATATAATAATAATAATAATAATAATAATAATAATAATAATAATAATAATAATAATAATAATAGACAATGACAATTAACCAAGATGACAATGATAAACTACTTCAAACGCAAGAGTAATGATACCCACTCAGCAGCCAGGCATTCACTTGGATTGTTTTTCTAAACTGTTGGCAGATTTCCATGGGTCCTCCCACATGTCCCATGAGAACTATCTTCCCTATTGGCCCTCCTTTTGGAAGACTGATCTCCTTTTGGGAGAGGGTAGAGTAGAGGCACTTATGGTGACCTGAGAGGAAAGAGACATATACGGATCCATACAGTAATTAAACCTCTGCTGACCTTTCTTGAATTCTGCTGTTTATTTTCACATGACTTTGTCTCTCATAGTTATTTAAAATAAGATGCTAATAAATTTGAAAACATGCCAGGAAATATTAGTTTTCTTTTTGGTAGCTAACACTGTGAATAATGAAGTAATACTGAGAACCTAGATTAGTAATGCATTTTTTATACTTGATGCATTTGAAGTGTCTTTGTCAGTTTCTTACATGAGAAGCAATAGTAGATTATCACTACACCTAAAAAAAAGTTTTAAAGCAATAAAAATACAAAAATGAGCCGGGCATCATTGGCTCATGCATGTAATCCTAGATACTAAGGAGGCTGCAATCTAAGTATCGCAGTTCAAAGCCAGCCTGGGCAGGAATACCTATGAGATTCTTATTGTCAATAAACCACGAGAAAACCAGAAGTGGCACTGTGGCTTACGTGGTAGAGCGTAGCCTGGAGCTGAAGAGCTGAGGGACAGCACCCAGGCCCAGAATTCAAGCCCCACAACTGACAAGAAAACAAAAACAAAAATAAAATAAAATATAAACATTTAAAACAGTAGTATAAAAACCAAACATATAGGATGTGGTATATCAACTGCTATAGTAGTATTAGTTGATTCTTTGTACTCAGTAGAGAACAAATAACCTATCCCAAAGATGCTCGAGTGAGAGATAGCCCTCCAAAAATCTCGACTTAAAATTCAATATAGAAAGAGGCTTTCCCAAGCTGTCATGGGAAACAGAGGAGAGACACTGTAGAAGCAAGCGCCTTTGGGTCAAAGATACTAGGTAATACTTTAAAGAGACAGGTCACCCTAGAAGGGAATTAGAAATAAAAATGTATAAGATGGTCTTAGAAGTCTCCACAGAATTGTGTGGCCTTATTAAAGAGCAAATGCGGAGAATAGGCCAGAGATGACACAGAAAGGTAAGCAAAGGACAGATCATGCTTTAACTTTGCAAAGAGAAGTTGTTTCCATGCACGACCTCCCCCATCTGTTGACACATATTATTTTCATCCTTGCTAACTTCATAATTACAAAATTGATGGAAACAGAGCTGACTTTACCCTTGTTTGTCATCCAGTAGCAATGTCATATTCTCAAAACCATCACTATTCCTTAATCCCACCATTAGAACATCTTTAATGCAATCTCTATAACCAGGCACAATTCTTGTGCTGACAGGTTGAAATGGATTTTACCTGAATTATGAAACAAATGTGCTTAGAATAATGAGAACCCATCCCTGAATCTGAGCTAGCATCAGTCTTTAATCCACCTAAATCTCACTACTTTTACAATATGAGAGCTTTGAAATGGGCAAAAGTGGAAAAAATCAACTAAGAAAATACTTCTATCCTTATCCTGCAGTTGCTTTTCATCTCCCTATCTTTGTTGTGACTCTTGGTAGTAGTGGTAGTCGTTCTGGCAGTACTGAGATTTGAACTCAGAACATTGAGTTTTTGAGTTAATCACTCTATCATGATTCCAGATATAGTTTCTTTTCATTTTAGAGAAACCACATAACACTATGAACAGATAGAAATACAAAAGACAGAAGTGACCCTATAAAAATGAATTCTCCTTGTGGAACAATACTTTGTTTTCTGTATAAAATGTAAGAAAGAACATACACAAATCTGTACTTCCATATCCTGAAGATAACTCTCCTTTGTACTTCACCATGTAACTTGGTATACAAAAGCAGTCTCTAGGAATGCACAGTCAGTGGCATTAGTTATATCAGTAGGTACACCACTACACCATAAAGATGCTAAACATCGTGTTAATTCATAAGTAACAATTTTCTATTTTTGAAAACTAAGATTTGTAATTAACAACTTTTAACTCACTATTAAACAGTATGATACTTTATATATTTATTAAAATTTAATATTCTCTTTGTAGTATCCAGCACTTTTTCTAAGAAATTAAATATTGACATCAGTTGGGTTAGGTCCTTCCTTTGGCTTGCTGGTAATTTTACACAACTGTAATTAGAAATAATTTTTGTGTAACTCTCATTTCTTCCAAAGACTGTCAGAAAAAAAGAATCACTTATACCTTACCACAAGAACACATTAGGTTTGATTTGTATATTTTCAATAACATTTACCAAACTATTTTAAAAATTCAGGGATACAAGTATATAAGAAACATACTCATTACCCCATTCATGTAACTGTAACCCCTCTATAGTATCTTTACAATTACACATATGTAAAAAATTAAAATTTAAAAAATTTAAAAACATTAAACAAACTAGAAACCATGTCACTTGAATAATTTCCCCAATTTTTAAAAGGCTTGCATAATTACCAGCTCATTAGCACCTAAAATAGATTGCTACTGTACTATCACAAAAGAAAAGCATTTAAATCCTGCTCTAACACAAGGTAAAATGCTATCGGTTACCTTGTTGTATTTATCAGAATCTATAGACCTTACATATAAGATTTGTACCTTGTAGGGTATTGGGCAGTAAATTAAATCTATATATCTATCTGTCTGTCTGTCTGTCTGCCTCTCTATATATCATGCATTATAGTGCATTATCCTTGTGTTGCTGCAACTAGATCCTTATAAAGCAATCACTTCATGGTCCCAATAGGGGTTGAGCTGTAATGTGTTTTCCATTTTCCTTCTAGGTCATGTAATTTGTTCCTGCTATGCTCTCTATTTTTTAATTTTCAGAACTACACATTGAAAACATTTTCCATCTTTTTGTCATATATTAGATTGATTAAAAGAGTTCCCAATTAGAAAATGTAGGCCGTTATTGTTTATACCACTTAAAAGGAGAAAGAGATGGGATGCAAACATTGACTTGTCAGATGCCAAATATCCAGCTTCCTGACTGTGACCTTTAAGAATCATTTGTCAATAAACAGTTAATCATAGAACTACAGATATGGGAGATAAAAGCCTAGTGAATCATCACTGTACTCTTGTATGATTCATATACTTTCCATTACCTGATTCTGGGTATCCTCTATTCTTTATCTTTAATTTACTATATTTTACTTATTAAACGGTAGAGCAATGACTATTTTCCAAGTCCATCTTATCCTATGCTTATTAGTAGTAAAATGAAAATGTAAGGACTTTGAAAGCAGCAAAATAGATAAGAACTTCAATAAGTCTCCCCTTTACAAAAATAATATCAGGTAATGTTTATTTGATCAGCTATAGCAAACACTTTGGGAAATATTTTATATAGTTCTTACCACTGTAACTGAATTATTTTTGTGGCACTCATATTCTCCTATCAGAAAATGAAACAAAGAGAAGTTAAGTTACTAGCTATTGGTAGTGAACAGATATGTAATAGAGCCAAGATTTGAAAAAGCCTTCTCACAATGCCATGACCTGTTACTCCCTGTCTTCATTAAACATGTATTCACTGGTCATTCATTAGGCATGCAAACGTATACATGTCCACGGTACTAATCAGGAGAGATAGAGAGCTACTGATATCACAATTACAAAATGGTAGATGTTTCAGCTCTAGAACATGACATTGGGGTATGACAAGAACTAAACACAAAGAAGAACTGCTTAAACCAAATGCAAACTGTAATAGTTGTAGGAAGGCACAAGACCTTGAAGGGAAACTAAAATCTAGGAAGGTTGTATGAAGAAACCCTAATTTTAAAGAAGATAATTGTGCAAGAAAACTGTGTTCAAAGTCAGACACAGTGGGATCTACCGAGACAGAGCAGATGGCAGGTGAGGGATGGCTAGAGAAAGCAAATGCAGCAATGTAGACTCTGACTTGCAGAATTATTTGGATTTCAAAATAAATAAACAATAATGGAATTTGAGGTGGAGAAATGAATTGCTTTGAATGTAGAAAAGATGACTAGAAGTAGTGTGAATAATGAACTGAATCAAATGTCAGCGAGACTTCAGTTAGACACTTAGGTCAGAAATGAGAAGAGCATGAGCTGAGACAGGAATGAAAGCCACAGTGAGAGAAAGAAACCTGTCGTTGTTACATCACACAGAACTTGACACTCTACAATGTTGGTTGAGGGCAGACTGATACAAAATATTGGCTCTGGAGCATGGTGTCATATCAACAAGAAAATCTAAAAGCTGTATGTCTGTGTGTATGATTTATTTATGGTGGTATTGGTTTTGTGTTTGCTAGGCAAGAGCTCTACCAGTAGAGAAACATCTCTAGTCATTTTTTCTGTCCTTAATAGGATCTTGAACAGTTCCCGTGTCAACTTGGACCACAATTCTTCTACCCTATGCCTCCTACATAACTGATATATCTGGCATGCGACCATATGTCCACATTAAAAAAAAGGTCTCATTTAATGGTTTACCCAGACTGGTCAGTCTCCACCTCCTGAGTAGTGAGAATTACAGGCCAATACAACACTGCCCAGCCTCCAATAAATATCTTGATACACAAATCAGAGAAAACACAAAAGAATCTAAAAAGATACAAAATATGGGCATAAAAATGATGTACATTAAATTTATTTCTAAAGCTTCATATAAATGATAATGTATACCACTATTCATTTCACTAATTTCACAGTCTTAAATGATGTATTTTTACTACATGATTTTTTACTAGAAATAAAATAAGCTTGGTATTTATTACCCAGAAACTTACAAGGTTTTGGAGGAGATTCCCTAAAGAAATTGAACCTGGAATTTAGCTTGTTCCTATATGGCTAAGAAACATGAGGTCAAATATTTTGAAGTGGCAGATTTTTTTGGAAAGCAGTTTCCTTTTCCATAACAACTCATGCTGATGAGTAGATTAATTCGTCGCTTGAATGTGTTCTTAAGAAGTCTTTCTATTTTTATTTAAAATCAAAACATCAATACTTAATAGCGGCAACTGATTATTCACTTAAACTTTCTCCTAATTTATTAACAAGGACATTTAAAATATATTTTTATTTTACTACCAACTAGGGGGCCATTTTTCAGTGCATTATATCCATAAAGTTCAAAACTATCATATCTGGTCTTACTCTGAGTCTAATTTCACCTATGTGATTTAATTTTGTTGCTTCTTATTTACTGCCAGAAGTGACTATGAGACAAGTGAACAACACAACATTCAGTATAAATCCCTCAGATGTCATGTTTTTCACAGAAATATTCTTACAAAAATATTAATCATATTATTTGTAAGAAGAGTAAAAAATAGATATGAAAGTTTGCTTATTTTCATATACCTATTATTTTGCTTGCTTTATAGAGATATAGTTGAAAAATATAACTTACATATACTCAAGGTGCACGAATTTCAAACTTTAAAAAACTTGTCAGAAATATCTGCTGAGATTTGATTACAGAAGGTATCAATGAAGAAATTAGTACCAACGAAACTAATCTGACTTATTACAACATGGAAAGTCTTTGTTAGTCCTAATACTATTCAGATAATACTATATTATTGTTCCATTTGCATGTGTGTCAAGTTCTAATATTTTTTCTTTCTAAGGAAGACTACTGTTTTTGTGAGTTTCAATCAAGAAAATAATTCATTTTTCCCTCTCTTATGGCACTCAGGATAGTGGCTTACATAAGGCATTTCAGGGGAATTTCAGGGGAAATCAGTCTGCTCCTGGAAAGGAACTGGCACACAACAGGAGACAGGATCCTGGCCTCAAGCCCGTAGCAGTCTATATTTTCAACACCATCATATACATTACCTCTGTCTTGACACTAAAAACACATTCAGTGCCAGTCACCTATTTTTAGGGAAAACGCATATGCATCTTGATTTCCATTTACAACTAGCAATTCTATCTACTGAATTAAATCACACTCCTTGTTTTGATTCAAAGCCAATATGGTAATGCCCAAAATGTGAGTGCAGGCACACTAACTAGGGTGAGACAGTGACATCACAGTGTAAAAAAAAAAAGGATTCGATAAGAGTGAGAATTCAACACTCCAACCATAAAACAGGTTATCAGAGCAGGATAATGGAAATGTCTACCCTTCCTCCATTTATGGTTTTGAATCATCCTCTCTTAGATGATATTAAGTTGATGAGGTATAGTAACTTATTAATCTGGACTGGCTTCATATTTAAAAACAACATTCTGACCTACAAAATCAGTAAATCTGGGGATTTCTAATTTAAGTCTGACTTGAAGTGAGATGGCAAAACAAGAATATAGAATAAAAGGACATTTATTTTGTTTGTAACTTTGTCTTATGAAGATGGGAAAAATAGAACACTCACAAGCTCTTAAGCTTTAAGGCAGGAACTCACAAAATATGAGACTGAAAATAAAATAAAGCAATAAGGAGACACCACTGTTGAAAGAGAGGATGGGAAAAGCTTTTGAAAGCAGGTAAAGCCATTAGCTTCCAACAAAAGAAAGGATGCTTTTTCTGAGACTGAGGAAAAGAGGTATAAGCAGATACACAGATAAAGTCTGACAGTACTAGAGTTGAAAGAAAAGAGAATTCAGCACTCCATTCTTATGACTGAAATAAATCAAATACTCTTCATTCGAAGGCACAGATACTGCCAAAGTCCTTTCCTTCTCCAAAATTTCAGAGAGGACAGTCCTCTTTCACTCACTCCCTTCTATGAGTTTCAACCAAAGAAAGTTACTTACCAGCTTAAAAACATTTTTGTCCAGTTGATTTGTAAACTACACTGTTTAGACACACTGTTTTGTTTTTTAGGTATAATTTCTGGTTCCCCCATAGAACCTGCTGTAGGACAAGCGTGATTGGATCAGAAGAGCTTTTGGAATTAAAGCTTTCTCTTCAGTACTAATGCTCTGACAAAATAGGAATTTGTAGTTTAAACCCTGTAGTGTCACTAAATAGGCACAGATGCGCAGTGAAAGGGTTTTTCAAGGTAGAGAATTATTAACTACACCCCTGCCTTCCAAAGATAATGAATGTTCTTTCTTTCACTTGTCATTCAACTAACCTAAGAAAGAAATACATAAACTGAAACTTTTGAAATATTGCTGTTACTCATTAAGAGTTTTGTTTATACTTATAATGTTGAAAATAAAGTTCTTTCACTTGTCATTCAACTGAACTAAGAAAGAAATGCATAAACCAATACTTTTGAAAGTACTGTTTTTACTCATTGTTTTGTTTCTACTTAGAATATTAAAAATGTGTTACATGAATAAAAAGGAGCATAGACAGGGATAGACAGATGATACATAAAAGAGCTGATGAATGTATCAGGTAGGTAGGTGTATCGTTAAGTAGAAATACAGATGCACTGACGAAGAGAGAGACATAGTCAATTAAAGTTAGAGTAAAACAGCTGTTTTTGGTATTGTCATCTTCTAGTCTAGCAGGTACCATTAATATATGGCTTAATTAAAAGAGCTGTTTTTGATGAAAGGGTAAGATTTATTTTTTAATTCTTTTTACTTATAGCCATCTAGTAAAATTAATATGACACTCAATGCTTCAACTATTACTGAGCAACCAAAACCTATAGTTTTTCTATGAATACACATTTGAATTGTTACAGGTATAAATCTAATTTGGATATGAACTGCCCATGCCCTAAGTCTAGCTTAAGGCACCTTTTGTAACTCACTACAGATGTCTTCCAGTCCCCCAAGTTGGAGACCACTATGTCCTGTTCTTCATGAATCGGAATCATCAGGAGCTAAACCCACAACATTTTACAATTGAGAGTCCAAATTGCCTGTCAATCATCTAAATGAATAACATCTAAATAAACATTTAAAGTGTTTCCAGAACTTTTCACAGGATAAGATATAAAGCTAGCTCTTCTCCACAAAGGCCTGCTGAAAAACAACATCACTGGGAGCAGAACATCACTGAGAATCACTCATCCATTAACTGGTTCAAAACTATACAGTTTCTGAAGGCATGGTATTTGGGTTGTTAGTAATAAATACTGAAATGATTATCAGATACACTTATTAAGAATGCATTTAGTACATGGGAACTTCGATGTTAAGAGCTACCAGGGTTATAAAGTCAGTTGAAAGATAAAAATTGTCACCACACAGGAATGTGGATTTTGAAATGATAAAGAATTGAAACATCAGGCCTGGCTCTTGGTCACATGCTAACACAGGTGGGAAGGGAACAGACCTTTCCCCAAAACATCTTGTCACATACACTGCAATGGTTAAGGAACAGACCTACAGCCATCCTGCTTATGTTTAGTTTGATTCCTGATTGCACCACTTACTATGGGACCTTCAGTAATTGACTTAATATTTCTCTTCTTTTTTAATAATTTTATGTGCATAAAATTAAAATGATTGTAATAGGTATGCTATAGTGCTATGATCTCACAGCCAGCAAGTGCTCAGCAAATCCTCCAATGCTTACTGACATTCCCAGTAATACTTAACATTTTTCAATAAGTAATGTAAATAAACCTAGATGGAAGAACAAGTACTGGTTAGAGGGACCTAAAGAATTCCTGAGAAGGGGCTGGGAAGGTGGCTCAGTGGTAGAGCACTTGCCTTGCATGCATGAGGCCCTGGGTTCGATTCCTCAGCACCACATAAGCAGGAAAAAAAAAAAAGAATTCCTGAGGAAAAATGCTATACAATGAACTAAGAAGAAGATAATTCAAGTAAAATCCAACTGCAAATGGTAAGTCTTCAGCAAACTTAGGAAATACATTTTTACAACATTCACCTCTTAGTGTGGTATCCAATGATCATATGTTAAAGCTTTAACTAAGAGTTTTGTATGTAGACAGTGTTTTATCCTTAATACAAATAAATGGGTGCATAGTTTACCCAGACACTGGTGGCTCATGCCTGTAATCCTGGCTACTCAGGAGGCTGAGATCTGAGGATCACGATTCAAAGCCAGTCAGGGCAAGAAAGTCCGTGAAACACTTATCTCCAATAAACCACAGGAAAACCGGAAGTGGCACTGTGGCTCAAGTGGCTAGCCTTGAGCTGAAGAGCTAAGGGACAGCGCCCAGGCCCAGAGGTCAAGCCCCATGACCAACCAAAAAAAAACAAAAACAAAAACCTTTGCACAGTTTACAGCTCAAAAACTGTGCTTAGGAAAGTTAAAAAAACTTGCCTGCTGTTTTCAACAGAGCAGTGATGTATCCTGTTAAAATATATTTTGAAATATACAATGAAGGTATGGGCATATTTAACTTTTCTGTTTGTTTTAGTTTTGACAGTAGAACTATTACCAAAGACTCTTGGTCATTTTTCTCAGGGAGGAAAAATAACAAAGGCCAATAAGAATGGGATTTCTTTCTAAACGGCATGACTACATCTTACCTGGGTAAGGCAAGCAAAATAAAACATAAAAATAAAAAAAGCCTTAGTCTGTGCAAAATAAAGATGCACAGTATGCCAGCTCCCCGCCCCCACAACAGGATAAAACTATAAATAAACACATAAGCTAAGATTTTTTTCTTCTGAAAATGTGGAGAACAGTCTAGTTTTAACATTGTTATGGAGGCTCTCACTGTTCTCAAAAATTTTATTAAGCCTATCAACTCATTCTAATTGGCAGATTTAAACAATGGTGTTTATGTTTACAGAGTCTAATGCTTTTGAGAAAACAAACACCCATTTCTATTTCTTTTGCTTCCCAACACATCCTGGTGGTGGCAGATGTTTCTGTACTCTTTCAATGTCCCTCTCCAAATAAAAAATGCACACTTAATGATACCCATGTGTATATATTTATAGTCCTAGTCATACCAGTATATTGCAAAAAAGTGATTCCTCTTGGTAATTACATTTCTATTCAATATTAATGAATTATTGGCAGAAAACATCACATATATGTATATATGCGCTGCGCGCGAATGCGCGCGCACACGCGCGCACACACACACACACACACCTGCGTTCATTCATTATCATCATGATTATAGAGACATAGGGTGGCTTGCACACAAATGGTTATAATGTTTTATATAATTTCCTTTAAAATCTCTATTTCCACATATGTATTTTCAAGGCATATAGTCAAGGTATCGTTTATTGTGGGAGAGTAAAAGAATTGCAGATTAGTGTCAGCTCTGCTGTCTTTGACTAATCTGAAAGCCACCCACTGTAATGGCTCTTCATAAATAATTCACATTTTAATTATGCTGCCAGCCTCTGACCTGAAGTGAAATGAAGAAAAAAACATGAAAAGAATGGGCCATGGACAGTACATCAGTTAAATCAAATGATGCCTCCAGTGAATGACTTAGTGTTCAAAGCTCCACTTTCCTACTTAAGATACACCTGCTCCTTTATCTACAGTTTAAGAAAATTAGTGTCATCCAAATATATCACTGATAATGAAATGTTTACTGTAAAAAATAGACATTTTGCCTTTATGTTAAAGAGCCCAGTTTTTCATATTCATATTTAGACATATCACTTATAGATAAAAATATATACCTAGATTAAAGCAAAATCTCCCAAGTAAAACTGTGTGCATTGCATCTAATTTAAAACTCTATTTTCCTTGTGAAAAAGGTAGTGTTACCCCTCCTCCTATCAGGAATATTTGTATCATTACAATCACATATCAGATTTCTGTTATATTACAAGAAAACGGGCCTCTTTTTTTTTTTTTCTTCCAAATCCAGGTCTTATAAGTTATTGTTGGAGGAAATGTTGCCAAATTAATGACTGGCTGAATAGACTTAGGAAAAGCTAACAGCATCTGTCATGCAGAAAGCTGGCCAAGGTAGATCTGACAGGCAATACATGGCTGAACGATCTCCTCCCACCTAAAAACATCTTTTAATTGCATCAGGTCTCTCAATCAACAGTTGAGCATCTGCTCATTAGAACCAAAGCAGTATTTCTCAAATTGAAATGCTAAACCTCACTTTATGATTTTTTTTGTAAATATTGCCTTACAAGTTTCCTAAAATAACGTAAACTCATCATATTTGATTTAAGATCTCTAGGGCCAAACTTAACCCATGCATAATAATGATTTATCTCTATTTGTTGGTGATAGTAGTTTTTGTCTCTCTAATGAAGAATGCATCTGAATTTTATTCCAGAAATTTCCAAATTTCATTGACAATATGTTTCAAAAAAATCTATACACACATATACACACATATTGATATTCTTATGTTTGAGTATACACATATATATGAATATATATGTGTTTCTTTTTTACTTTTTTTAAACTGTAAACAATTATGTAAGATTTAGAGAATCTATTGGACTCTATGCAAAATATTCTGTATCCCTCTCAAAGATTAATTTATCTAAAAACTGTCTCTTATTTTAAAACCACCAGTCATGATTTGCAACTTATACTCCATTTTATTATAGTTTACCTTATTAATTAATTAATTTAGTTTTGTGCCAGTACCAAGACTTGAACTTAGGGCCTAAGCACTGCCCCTTAACTTTTTCATTCAAGAGTGAAACTATCACTTGAGCCACAGCTCTACTCTGGCTTTTTTGTGTTACTTGGAGATTAGTTTCATGGAATTTCCTGTCTAGGCTGATTTCAAACCATGATCACCAGATCTCAGGCTCCTGAGTTGCTAGGATTACGGGCAAAAGCCACTGGCACACAGCTTTCTTCAATTTTAAACTTCTTCAATTTTAAAATCATTCTCCTTTTAATTTTATTATTTTATTTTCCAGGGTTTGATTCTCAGTAGAGAAAGGGTTGCAGGATCTTAGAGCTATATATTTAGTAATTTATTTTAGTGTTGCTAACTTTGTCTAGATGATGCTAAAGCAGAAAAAAATATATTCAAGCTCATTAAATATTTGATCAACAATGACATATTTATTTGTATGTGGATATCTAATGCACCATTCCTTATAAAATTATATACTGAGACAGTCTTACAGGAGCCATTCAATTACCTTACAAAAAGCCACAAAAGCGTTTCTATTCAATAAACCAATTTGGAAAATGAAAGAGATATTGTCTGGCATTTAGATAACAATGACGCAATGTCCTTTGTTTATTTGAAATCTAGGGTATTATTTAAAATATACAATGAAGGGAGTTCACGTCAGTGAACAGATGTCTTCCCATAAGTCACAGCTGCTACATTACACCTGTATTTCTTCCTATTTTAATAAGTGCATGATTCTCCTCATACTTGTTAGGTTGGATTTTGTGGAAGTGTAGGAAGTTGTTGTGATTTACATGTAAAGTTAATCATAACAGGTGTATTTTGTTAGACCTGATAGCACTGGACAGTTATTTAAAAAATTATATCAAAAACCTACTAATAGAAAAATCTTCAAGTAATCCTTTACTAAAATAGGTTTGACTTGTTCATGTCTCAAATAAACTGTAAGAAGAACCATATTACTTGATCAAAGACTGGGTCTACAGAGTATTTTGTTTATATTACATGTACATTGAAATCATAAACTACTTCTGAACTATAATTTTATCAACAAATTTGTCTAGATGTCACCAACAAATACAGAATTTAGTCTCCTTAAAAATTGACAAACTGCTTTAAACACAAATATATTTGAGGCAAATAATCAATATGCTCAAAATAATATTTTATTTAAAAATTTTTTTATTTTAAGGACAAAAGTTACTTGTGAGAAGGGCTCCATCAAGGTTTTGACTTGAATTTTTCAAAAAGAGGGTAATGTGTTTTTGTTATCTTTTAGATCTAGAATCTTTCAAAGTCTCCCATGATTAAGGCTTGGTTCCAGTATTGGAAGCAATAATCAGAGGTGAGGCTTTGTGGAGGGGAGTCGATCATAAAGGCTCTCATATCCTCAGTAGAGTAATCCTTTGAAACAGTAATAATTTTATATCCTTGTAAGAGGTAAGGGAAACTTGAGTTAGGGCCTAGTTGAATGAAGTGGATCCTTAAGCTAGGATCTTGCCATCGGACCATCACCTGCTTCACCTCCCTCTCCCCTCCTTTTCCCTTCTGCCTCTTGTTCCTCTTTCCTTTTCTTCCACCTTCCTCCCTTCTTCCCTCTCTCCTCCTTTCTGTCTTACTTCTCCTTCCATCCCTCACTCTACAACTTGCCATCTTTCTCTACTGAGATGAGCAAGCTTTGGTTCACTTTAAGACCAAAGCAACCATGGACTGAAACATTTGAAAACTAATGTTTGGAAATGTTTACTGGCATTTGTGTTTAAATATTTATATTTAAACATTTCTGCAGTGTGTGTGCATGACTACTCAAAATGCCTCTTCTTGTACTTTGCCTATTCCTCTTCAGATGGTTAATCTTTTGATTATTGATCTGTACGTCTGACTTTTTAAGAGCTCTGAAACAGTGCTGATTATGACAGTTATTTATGTTTCTGCACCAAAAGAAATTAAATCCAAGTCAGGAATGCAACTAAAAATAATTTGTTTGCTAACAATTCATCTAAAGACATTGAATTATAGTACAGAAACATATAGTATAGTGTTACTATGCAAAGTAACTGGATACTTGTATTTTTCTCACATTAGCCCATAATTTCTTAGATTACAGGCTTAGGAAACAGTGATTTCTTGTATAAACATCATTTCACACTTTTTCTCATATGTAGTATCAATATATTATTGTTCTGTGTTATAAAAACTAAACTTTTATAGTTGATTTTGTCAATCCTATAGCCTCTACATGTTTCCCCTTTAGAGTAAAAAAAAAAAAACTAAAATAAAAGAATTAATTTATGACCTCAGATAGATTAAGAAACAGTTATTTTTATATAACCAGAGTCAAATTTACTTTTTGTCATGAAGTTTTGTTTCTTATGTTTTAAAATAATGCCTTTGTAGACAAGAGGCATTTGGGAAGATTAACACTGATCCAAGGAAATATAATGTTACAATTACTCCAAAGGAAAAAAAAATGACTTCTAAAAGAAAAACCATGCTATATAGTTAAGGTTTAATGTCTCAGAAAGTGGCTGCATAAATATTAACTAGTTTAACAGAAAATCTTAGAAGATATTAGATGTGACAGAAACTTCTATAAATTATTTTAAGTAAATAGATGAAAATACAAAGACTTGACACATGCCTTAAGTGGTAGCATTCCTACCCAGAAAGCACATATAAGAAGCCCTGAGTTCAAACCTCAGTAATGTAATTAATAATAATAATAATAATAATAATAATAATAATAACAGTAATACAGAAGGAACTAGAAATGTTATTTTGTAGTTATTTAATTACAACAGGTATTAGCATAACTAATTTATTCATTCTCCCTCCAACCTTTCCCTCTTTATTATTCAAGCAAAATCAGAAAATCCTCCCCAGAAGAGTTAATTACTAGAACTGTGTGGACAGGATGGAACCAAATGAATGAACCTGAAGCTGGTACCTTGTGTAATGATAGAAAGCCTGGAACTCTAAAACGCATGTTGTTACAGAAAAACAGAAGTGAAAAGACAACTCCAGAGACATAGCCGATATAAAGAAGAGGACATGATTAAGGATGGTGAATAGAAAGCAATCAGAGACATTCCAAGACCGTAAATATAAAAGGTATGCCTAAGACAGGAAAAAGACTAAAAAGAAAAGGGTGTTCAGGAAGCTCTAATCCAGAGCTGCTGATCTATAAGGAGACTGGTGAAAGGAAATTGGAAAGACAGGAGTCCTTTCAGCCAGAGGCAGAACACCAGACAAAATGGTATGGAAAACTGCCAGGGAACACAGCAGTTTGAAACAGAATGTGGGCGCCCTGTGGCTCACTCTTTCTTGGTAAAAAGGCCAGAGTCCACTGCATTACCCAAATCTGAACTTAAATAACTTCTCCTCTAGGCCCACAGGATCTTCCTGTGAGATTACAGTCCTCCTCTTTTTGTCCATGTGACACTTTCTAGCTAAGCTGCCTTGCCTTCCCCATACTTCTTCAAGTTTCCTCCTCAGTGTCTTCTTCCATCAAGTGTGGAAGCCCTGGGTCATGCAACCCATCTCAGAGCCGCCAATGTTTATTACAATACCAGCTGTTCAACTCTCTTTCAAACTAACAGCAGCTTCCTCATCACGCCAGGGTCACCTTCAGTAGAACAATGATCAGGATGGTTAGACAGACATTGCTTTCCCATTTTACAGACAAGTGCATAGACTCTCTGGCTGTTGTGTGGCTTTGTTTTTCTTTTTCTTTTTTAAATTTAATTTTATTGTCAAGGTAAGGTAGTGAGTAGATTTCTTTCTTGTTAAACTTGTTATCCCCTCCCTCATTTTTCTCCCACTTTCCCCTCCCATGCCCCAAGTTGTACAGTTCATTTCTAACATGCTATCTTGTGAGCATCACTGTTCCATTGGTTGGCCCTTTGTCCTGTCTCACAATTTAAGTCACGAAATTTAAATGCAGACAGAGAGGTAGCTCAGGGCACATGCTACGAAAAACCCTTAAATTACAGACTTTTTTAGACATTACCAGCCTCATAGTCCACCATTCCTTTCATACACTGCAGCTTGGTATATGCATCATGTGAAATTTCTTAGGCCTTCTCTTCATCTCAGGATATTGAGACCTTTTTCATATCTTACCTCAGTACTTTATCTACATGTAAGAATTGTACAATCTTCCCAAGTGGACAATAAAGACATCTTGTATCTAAAGTCGACATCCTTTGTACCTTGCTCATTGACTACATTAGCGTGTTTATGTGTGTATATACGTATTTATGTGTGTGTGTGTGTGTGTGTGTGTATATATATATGTTCACAGGATTTATTGTAGTACTTCTAAAAACTTAGAACTCTTCTAAATTAGACATAAATATGTTATCTACATGATATTACATTGAAAAACTATCTAGTGGATCACTAATATTTGGTAATATATTATTATATACTTATATATTAGGTAAGTTTTAATTTCATTTGATTTTCAGATTTATGACTAGAAAACATTCTCAATACAGTAAGTGCAAAATAATTGACTCTACATATGTGAAATTGAAATTATTTGCAACTTAAAAAGTTGTATCTCCATGCATACACAAGTAAACACATGTACTCAGGTCTACTTGTATATGCTCAAGAAAAAATGAGACTAGACAGAATTGCAAATAAAATATCACAATGGTAATAATACATATATCTGATTAAATTTCCACTCGCCAATATTATGACTTGAAAATGCAGTTTGCTAGTGAAGAAAATGATTATCATTAAACCATTGTGTTTCATGGCAGTTTTCCATATCATTTTGCCTGGTGCTATGTTTCTGGCTATAGGAACTACTTCTTTTCCACAATACCCACCCTACCTGGCAATTTCCCCTCCTATATTTCTAATCAGTTCTGTTATCCTAACTTTTGTGCAACAAAAAGTAAATGAGGTGAGGACATGATATATACTGAGAAGTAATGGACAAGAACCATACACATGCAATATATTACCACACAGAGACTACTAGAAGCCAAACTCCATGTGGGAGGCAAGTATTTGCTGTACGTTGCTGCAAGCCTGCAAATCGGTATCTTATATACATTAGGCACTCAATACATAAATAATTGCTGAATACATGTACTTAGGAATGATTGAGTGCCGAAATAGTCGATATATTTTGTTCATGCATCCATAAAAATGATATAGCTTAAGGGAATGGAAAAGAAAGATGTAATTCTGTGCAAGGCCACACACTGTGACCTAAAACATGTAGCAATAAAAATACATGGAATGAAAATCACTTGTTCATGAACCAATCTCACAAGCAAGCATTAAGTAAATTTGATGTGAAATATACACACAGCTGCACAATATGCAGTATTTTCCATCAAGCAGTCAACTCTGTGGTACTGCCAATTAAGCCGCAGTGTACATTTATGACTTCAATTAAGCATCAAAATTTACTTAGACTCTACAGCAAGATTCTAGACTGGGTCACGTAATTCTCAGAAAAGAACGGGAATAAATGTCACACTGAACTGTCTTCCCAAGTTATCAAAATCATCTTTTACAACATCTTTAAATTCAAATCCACGTCAGAGCATGTCACCAGCAGTCTCTGCAAATTATTTAACACTTTCATTTAACTTCTCTGGTCTTTTTGAATAGATAACACAGCTGCTTACCCAAGGTGACGCAGAAACCCCCATCAGGTTGCTCTTTGATTCCATCAGTCCTGAAAGCAGCTCTATCATTATCACTGGAAGGGGGTCTTTCTGCACAGAGCCCACAGTTTGTCTATGTACACTTTTCAAACACATTCCAATAGGACAAATACCATCTAGCTGGCTCTACACTGTCATTTCCATTGAAAACCAGTGATTATTTTCCACAAGCAACACTTTTTCCTGCCAAGCTGATTAAAGATGATACACACTGAAAGGCAGAGAGCTTCGATACTGGGATATCAACATTGTTTATCTGATAAGCAACAGAGCAATGTCATGCTCACAGTAAGCACTAAATACTTGCTGTAGATATTATGCTTGCTCTGACACATAATACTAACGATTTTAGTGTGAAGGATAATAGCTTTTCAAAGAGCAAGTGGAGCAAAGCAAGATGAATATCTACTACCATTTATTTAAAGTATTCTATCAGGAATGATGTAGCATTCCAGGGTCTCCACTCTCTCTTTCACTCTCGCATTTACATTAATATCAATAATGCAATTTCTGAACTGTTCACATTTTTTGACAGAAAAAAAATCAAACAGGTATAATCTATCTACTAAGTTGAATCTATTTACCCTTGTTAATCTGATTCTGGAAGAAGAGTATTGAGAGATAGCATCATCAAAAAGTACACTTTATAATGGACATCTGTGATAGCGTTAACTTATTTTTTGATGGACATTTAAACATCTAGGTTTACAGAGTTTCCCAAGGAATAGTTACATTGAGAAGCACTAATCATATGCCAGTATAGAAATCACAAGTTCATTTTGGTCTGCTTCCTTTGTACCTTCTTTAGCCAGTCACCTTGACTCAGCCTGTTTGACTCTGCCTGTTTGGGAGTTTGTGGAAGTCTTGCTATGTAGCATAAACTGTTCTCCAACTCGACATCTGACTTCCTCAGCCTCCTCCTTCCCCTGGAATGGCTGTGTGTCTGTGTGTGAAATATATGTGTGGACTTATGTGACTTATATATATAAGCAAGCACCAATTATATACAGTAATTATACGTACATATACATATATACAAATATATTGAGAGTATAATATTGAAGACAGTTTCAACAAAATGTATAATTGAAGTTTTGTAACTTTTAACTCACTAACAAATATATTTTAAGTTTAAAATAAGCATTCCTGGCAGCAAAACCAGCAAGATTAAGTTGTTGTTGTTAACAGTTTCAAAGGTCTCAAGAGACTAAGAAAAATTACCTAACTTCCAACTTTTGTCATCCTAAAAGTCTTAGTCACTAATCTCAGTCCCAAAATAGCCACACACACCCCGCCTCTTGTTGCACTGTATCTTATGAGTCAATCACATGATCAATATTTGGAGAAAATTCTCATCTTAAGATATGTCCCTTATAAATGACAGGCTTACCTAATTCGGGGAGTACATAAATTTTAGAAAAGGAACAAAAACTGAAATGAATGTATGAGTGAGTACCTGTATTTTCAGAGACGCGTAAAAACCAGAAATTAATATTTTCTGGAAAAATAGGTGAGCAGAGGATCTTTTCTCCTTCCTTTTTTCATTCATAGCTACAAAGTACCCATTTCTAGCAGTAACAATTCCCAGTGGGACAAATCACTTTGAAGCTTCCAATCTTAACTCTGGGAAAATACATAATCCACAGATTAGTAGGCCATATATGAAGCAACCAGGTTTGGTTTACAATCAAACAGGTTTGGTTTCTTAGAAACAAAATGACAGACCAATAATAATTTTAAGATGTTTTATTGTCATTAGTCACTATCATTCTAAATCTCAGGTTGCATAACTGCCCAGAGATACAACTTCTTCCCCAAGCCTATATTCTTCACTGAGACAGATCAATCTCCTTCAGGAAGGAGCATGCTACAGTAGTGCCTACAATCTTCGGTTTTCAATAGCTAGCTTTTAAAAATGGATTTTTTTAGACCTGGAAATACTGTGTTCTATGAATAAAAATTATATAAAGTACATTGTAGCTTTCAAATTAACTAGAATAAGTCTTGCTTAGTTAGATGTGCCTTTTGACAAAGCTAAATGTAGTCTATTCAATTTTAATACAATGGTCTCTGTTCACAGCTTCAGTAATCACAAGTAAATTTAGATACATGTAAAAACACAAGAATGTATAATGGTCACACCATTTTCTACATCTTCACTTCAAAACAAAATTTAAAAAGCCTTAGTGATTGAAGCACAAATAAAAGAGGAATATATAGAGCGTATTGCAATAGAACAAAAGAATTTATTTAAAAATTGATAAAATAAGCAATGCATCTTATTAGTTATTTAAGACTCTAAAAAGCATTTTAAGTTATTCTTCCTCACTTTCATAATGTTATAAATATCAAGAAAAGCAAACAAGTAAATGTCATATGACAAAAATGAATGTGAGGCAGACACAGGAGGATCACAATTTGAGGCAGCCCAGGTAAGTGTTGGTGAGACTTCATCTCAAAAAACAAGCCAGGCATGCTCGGCTGCACCTGTGGTTCTGGCCACTTAGGAGGTGAAAACAGTATGCTTCACCCAAGGCCTGTTCAGGAAAAAGCATAAGACTTTATCTGAAAAACAAGCTCAAAGCGAAGAGGTATGGGATATGGTTCAAGTGGTACAGTGCTTGCCTACTGAATGCAAGACCCTAAATTTAATCCCTACTACCTTAAAAAAAAAAAAAAAAAAAGGAAAAGTAATTGTAATTTGTCATCCTAATTTGGTTCAGGTCCACTAATGTTCTAGGAAAACTGGGAAATACCTGGACCAACATTTACCTGTCTTATATCTGTCCATCCATCTATATCAGGCTCCAGTAAGTGGTGAATGGAAAATTCCCTTGCATTAAAGAAAAGTGTTATAAATAAAATTGCACAATAGGAGAAAACGCACAGAGGGTTATCTGTGAGAATATCCGAATGATAAAAAATATTCTAAAGTAAGAACATATTATTCACATTTTATCTGACTTTTTAAAAACTTTTCATTCACAACTATTTTTATGTGTATGCATGGAGATACCACAGACTCAAAACTGTAAATCACCGACTATGAAAACTGTATCAGGCTGAGAGTGTCACTCAGGTTTAGAGCATGTATTTAATGCCAAGGGTTCAATTCCTCACATCAGGTGGGGGGAAAAAAAAGAATTCAGTCTAATTGTCACTGCCAAGCAGCATGATGATAACTGGGTATGCAGATTTTTTTTTGAGTGCCTCTAACTTTAAGAAAATCTTAATTTCGACATCTGAGAGATTTTCTCTCCCACACTCTTACAAAACATTGCAGAAAATGTGCTCCGACAATTGTATTTTAACAATATTAAACATTCCCTGAAGAGCTTGAATCTATTTTGTTAAAAAAAAAAAAAACTAAAGTTAGAAAATTTTCATTTCAGAAAACAAATGAATCGTTTTCCAATCTTTTCTATACTATGTTCCAGAATTCAACATGACCTTCTTCAAATTGTTTCATATTTTATAATACATTTTCAAAGTTCTCTTTCTTGAAGCATTCAATAGTAGAAGAGAATGATTCCTTTTTTTTAACACACAAAACTGGGCATAATGAACAAAGGAGGAGGCAACAATGCTTGATAAGAAATGTACTGATTACCTTAACCATGTAATTGTAACCCCTCTGTACAGTATTTTCACAATAAAAAAACTGGGCAGATTGAATAATTAAAAGATAATGTAGACTGGATCAAGGATTTATATAGTTTATTGAATTGAATATTATTCAACTGAATATGGGAATGAAATCATTAATGAGTCTTAAAAAGAATAATCTCTGAAAATGGAGAGCAAGCTAATAAGGAATTAAGAGTCTAAATGACATGCTTTGGGTTAATAGGATAACAGAAAGATTCTGACAAAACTTTAATAATTATTACCAAGAAAAAATAGTTATTGTTAAAATAAGGTTTCCCTTTCAGATATTAGATTTCACAAAAAGGAAAAATAACAAGGAATATTAATGATATAATAATGCACACCATAATAGAACAGAACTAAAAGCACAGACATGTAATAACTCTTACTCAATAGGAACAAGATTCTAGAATAGTTAACTACTTCAAAAAGAAAATCACAGCCAAAATAAAAACCATTTAAGGCCAAAAAATTGTATTCATAAACTACATAAATGGCAAAAAAGACTGATTATAGCAATGATGCAAGTTTATTTTCCACAAAAAAAGGAAAAAGCTAAATGAAAAGAAAAGATGTCCAATTAACTGTCTTTCTAAGCAAAACAACAAAGGCAGAAACTACAAATTGATTAAACTGTATGACTAAAACAGAAAGACACAGCCAAGAGTAGTAAATGCAAACACCATGCATGACAGTCTATAACACCCCAGGGGTAGGGACAAAGAGGCTTGTGTAGAGACTATTTTAGAGTGTTAACTGATAAATGTAAAGTTACTGGGATTTGTCTGTGTATTTGCCATTTCCTGTCTTTTTATGAATGGTAATACAATTGTTTTATCTTGTTCTGGCTGCTTTAATAAAATACCTCAGACTGGACAACAGAAACTTATTTCTTACGGATCTGGAGGCGGGAAGTATAAGATCAAGGAGGCAGGAGGCTCTGGCTAGTAGGCATCTGTCTGGCAGCAGGTGCTCTGGCTGTACATGGCAGAATGGGTTGACAATTGGAGAGAAGACAGTGAACACACTCCCGAGAGCCTTTTCATAAGGGCTCTAATTCTATGCACAAGGAAAAGTCCTCATGACCTAATTACCTGCCAAGGGCCATACCTCATAATATTATCACCTTGAAGAAAAATTCCAATACACAAATTTAAGAAAAACTTCAACATTTACTCTATAGCAGTAGTATGTAAAATGCTTATATTTATTTTTGTAACCCATCAGAACTAGACAGTTCCAACCTTCTATTAACTAAGTTTGATCTTGTATATATTATTTTTAAACATAGCCCCTCCCACCAGGCACTGCTGGCTCACTCCTATAACCTTCTAAGGAAGCTGAGATCTACAGATCACAGTTTGAAGCCACCTTGGGCAGAAAAACCTGTGAGCTTTTCATCTCTAATCAGCTACTAAAAAGCCAAAAGTGGAGCTATAGCTCAAGTTATGGCTCAAGAAAAGAGCTCAGGAAAAGTGGTCAGATCCTAAGTTTAAGCCCCAGAAATGGTGTACACAAACACACACACACACACACACACACACACACACACACACACACACACACACACACACACACACACACACACACACACACACACACACACACACACGGAAATAGGCCTTCTAACACACAATTTTTCTTTTAAGGAGCACATGAAGGTGTCTAATGTGCTAGAACACCAGTCTAACATGTTCCCCTGAATTAAAACTACAGCAAAATAGATTTATAGCCACTTAGGGCCTGCCTCTTTTGCACCCAAATCCATCTCACATCCCCATGTACAAGCAATGGATAAAAAGAGCTATGAGAACACAAGACCACAATGCCATCCAGAGTTCTTTGATTCAGAGACTCCCACCATGGCACAGGGCAGCACTCCCCTGGAGACCTCTTTCCTCCACCGTTCTGGAAGCCTTTCCCTTCTTTCTTCCTTTCTCCTTGGTATAAGAGATTCAAACTCTGATGCCCTCGCCAAATATAGCCCATCAAGGCATGACTGTGCAGCTTACTGAGTAACTGTCTCTGAGGTTCTATCTTTCTTCTTGATCAGGCCTTAAATCTCTTGAAATCCCTACAATGTTGAGTCATCTTGCACACTTTCCACACAGCAAAAAATGTCATAATCTTTTCTCCAGGAAGGTCATCCCTTTATGTAAAACATGAAATATTTATTATCCTATATAATCATTGCAAGCAAATTTAAATGTGTATAGGAAGATAAAGTACCAAAGACAGGACTATGGATATCAGTTTTGACTTGTATAATATTGACTGTATGGTATATGATTACTAAACCATATAATAAATTGCTTAAATACACCCCTTGCAAACTAAAACTGAGTGGCATGCAAATCCTAGATTTTCACTGGCAAAGTGAAACATAATGCAGAGTCATAGACTGGTCTACAGACCCCTCTCTGAAGAATATAGCATAGATAGACCCTTTCTCTCTTGCTGATGGAATGGATGACATACAGAGCACAGGCAAAGATGATGAACTACAATTAGAAGTATTTACTGCATTTATAGTAGAGTCTACATTTTTTTAAGATTTTAGAATAAAAAGCCATACATGAATTCCACTAAATTATTCCTTAGGAGATGATAAATATCTAAGACTATTCATTTTCCTGTTACCCCTCATCCTTTGTATTCCAACATCATTTCCACTTGCTTTGCTCTTTTCTGTTTCTCTGCTGTGTCTACTTATATAGTTTTCTTCTGTCTGTTAACAGTTTTCATGGATATTACTTGCCACACATAGGTAAGGTTACCCAAATAAGAACGGACTTTCAGCAACTTAAAAATAACCGCTTTGGGGATGTCACCATTTTTTCAGTCTTTCTCTGCCTCTGTTTTGGCTGTGTTTCTTCTCTTCATTATTATAATTTTTATCTTTTTTTTGTACTCTGAAAAGTTTTATAGCCCCTCACAAGAAACATTAATACTCAAACATATAATAACACACAAATACACATACACATTCTGTTTATCAAAAAAAAAACTAAATAATTCACAGAAATGGAAATCAACTCTTCTACCTAGGAAAAGTAGAGGGGGGAGGGGAAGGGAGGAAGGGAGAAGGGATGGAGAGAGAAAGATGCAAATATCTTGAAGTTCTTAGAATCCAAGCAAAATAAAAGGTTACAGAAACTTCCCCAAAGTAACTCTATCAAAGACTTCATTTTCTGGTTCTTTGTATGTTTTACTTTCTCCATTTTCATATTCTGAGTCATTGACTGTGAGTATTTATGTATGTAGTGTGGTCTGTTGGGGAAAAACAGATTAGATCATATCTCCATATTTTATTTGGCCTTAAAAGGCTCTCTTGATAAAAAAAATGAATGACAGCAAAAAGAAAAAAAAATTTTTTTAATTCCCAACTGCTTGACAGTTCCTCAGCAAGTTACTTTCCTTGCGTATTATCTATATAAGTGGGAAGGATCTGGCAGGAAAAAGAGTCAATCCAAAACAAAGAAACTGACTTCACAGGCTGCTTGGTACTATTTTAATTATTTATCCAGTACAAAATCACATGTCGCCAGCATGCAAAAGACGGGCAAGTACTCTCCTCTCTGTATCCTGTTTTTGTACCTTTATTTTGTTGTTGTTATTTTTCCAAAATTGATGTTTGAACTAGAGTCTCACTTCCTTGGATTGCTTGCTGGCTGGTCTCTATCCCTTGAGCCACTCTTTGAGTCTGGCTTGTGTGTGTGTGGTGTATGTGTTGTATGTGTGTGTGTGTGTGTGTGTGTGTGTGTGTGTGTGTGTGTGTGTGTGTGTGTGTGTGTGTGTGTGTGTGTGTGTGTGTACGCACACACACACTCATGTCATACCCATCCTGGGGATTGAACTCGTGTTCTTGCGCTCTTGCTTGATATTTTAACTCTCGGTGGTACTCTGCCACTGAGTCACACCTTTAGTTTCAGTTTTTGCTGGTTAACTGGAAATAATAATCTCTTGGATTATTCTGCCTGTGCTGGTTTTGAAAAGAGATACCGAGATCTCAGCATCTTTAGTAGTAGGGATTATGGTTGAAAGCCACTGGTGCCTCTCAGCCCAGTTTTCTCTGGTTATTTTGGAGATAGAGTCTCACAGACTGTTCTGCCTGGGCTGGCATCAAATGGAAATCCACCAGGTCTCAGCCTTCGGAGTAGCTAGGATTACAGACATGAGCCATGGGGTCATGGGTACTCAGTGAATCCTAAACCTTTTAACAAGCACACTGATTAAAAAAGTAAATTCCTCTTTTCCTAACCACCTACTGATCTAATTTACTGTTAATTTACTATTCATTATTACTGTTCTTTTAAACACTCTTTTTAACACATGTCTTCAACCTTGGGCAGTGACAATTAGCACCAATGTTTCTCTTTCTCTTTCTTCTTAGTAGATTTCCAGAAAACATTTTCAAGATTGATTACCCAGTCACTGACATACAAATCAATTAACATAGGGTAAATTCAGCCCGATTTGCTAGTGGAATTCTTGTGTATTTCCAAATAATTTTTATTAACTTAATTGTTCTGATATTTTGAGTCATTTAACATTCCCTCCTAGTTGCCTCCCATTGCATGGTTGCATTTGTGATCAATATGTTTTCTGTCCTATATGCAGTGTCTGTTCTATATGCTCGACTGCACTCTTTTCAGTAAAGAAAATGCAGCTGAGAAAAAAGATGAATCTCAAATTCAGAGCTCCCAGGAGAGCTGACCCAAATTCTCAAATGATAACATTAAAATGCATTTTATTCTCAGATCTAGGATAACATCACTTGATTTCCTTACTGATTCAAATATGTATTTTGGCCAGCTATCATTGACAGGCCTTTAAGAAGTGATGCAGACAATTAAAATAATGAGAAAACAAACTCTTGACTATCTAATGACAAACAGAAAAGGCAAAAAGTCTAAGAGTCAGAGGAGTGAAAATAGAATTTGTTTACATTCCCACTTTCACGCTGGTTATAAGCTTTCAAACTGTAATGCTTTCCTCAACATCCTGAGACTGTGAATTGTATAATAGGCACTCCCTGGTTGTTTCTATGAAATGTCAGGAGTGTGTTGAGCCCAGTTTTCCCAAGATTTTTCTAATAGGTCGTCAACTGCCAGAGTCAAGATTCCTGCAGTCGTCTCCTGACATTCATTCCAGTAGCAAAACTTGTTAATGTTTGTTATTCAATAAGAAATTGATTCCCCTTTGTTCAACCTTTAAAAAGATATCTTTGTTTTAAGATATTGACCCCTTCTGTCCAATTCTTATACTATAAAAGTTACTACTCTTTGTGATTTTAAAGAAATTGACGCAATCTTTGGGGGAATTGAGGGACCTGGGAAGAGGAGATTGAAAAACACACTAAAAACTAACAAATACCAACATTTACACACACACACACACACACACACACACACACACACACACACACACGTACAAACACATACTTGAATGTTTAGCTTTCTTATTAAGTTATTGAATTGATATATTGAGTAGTCTAGACAGATTAGACATTATTCCTGCTTAAATATTTGTGTCTCACAAATACACACTTGTCTTTCACAGACATCAAGTTAATATTCCATATCTGTAAGGAATCTGATGCTAATTGAGAAGATTTTCCTCCAGTATAAATTTTAATTATTTAGAGCAGCAGGAAGCTCTTCGTAATTTCCCACCTGACAACTGAGACCCAAAAGAACAGCTGCCTAAGGTTTCATGCTCTTATGAACACAGTGGATATCACAGAGTCAATAAGCTTAGGCATGAATCCTCTGTGTGCTCCATTGAGGTTATGGAAATAAACCCTTTTGGAGGAGTTCTGAGGGAAACTGCAACTGAGAATGATGTCCAAGCCACTGTGCAAAGTATTATGACAGTCGTAGATCTCAAAGGAGCTGCAGGAAGGGAGGCTCCCTGCTGCAATGAACACAGCCTACAGTTAAATAATAAATCACAGTCATGTAGTCTGCCTGCAAGAGCCATACCTATCAGAAAGTCACTATGACCACTGAGTGCAAATATTTAGTTCTACACAGTTGTGTATCGCAATGGGAGCCAACTGAAGTAGTATTCTACTTGTCCTTTCTATAGCAGAAGATGAATGCTATTTGTTTATGATGAATTGAAAGTCAAAATGATGTGATTTGAATTTATCAAATGCAAAAAAGGACAAGAAAACCTCATAATAATTCCTCCATATAAACATATCCCCTGGCATGACTGTAAGTATCAAGGACCCAACATATACATAATTTAACACAAACATCTTTGACTCTTCACATCTTCTTCTTGTTGTTGTTGTTCTTTTGCAAAAGAAAAAGAACAAAAGGCTTTTTGTATGAACATGAAATATCATATTTGCTCTCAGATATGCCAATTCAAGATACAATGAACTACATGAATTATTCATTTTGAAATTGCATTTGTTTGTGGATAAATTTTATAGAAGCTCAGAATAAAAAGGTAAGTAAAACTGGGACTAGAAATAGACAAAGAAATTAAAGCAAAATTGCAAACAAAGAAAAGGTGTAACCAATCATACAATTTTCTAACTTTGACGTACATCAAAGCTGATGTACGTTCATGAAATAAACTACATAGTAAACACACTAAATTGATGCAAAAAGGGAAAAAGAGTCACCATTTCGCCCAACACAGTTGTAATGCAGGTCATTTTATCAAAGAATAGTCTGCCAGCTCTAGCTGTAAACTTGAACCTATCTCTGTGAAAACTTTAATATTACTGGCTTTTTATTAATATGACTTTAAAAGGGAAATTTTATATCTTTGCAGTTAACAGAGTTGCTAGCACATATCAGTGGTCAGCAAACACACTAGGGAATGACCTTATCCATGGCAATAGGTTTAGAGATGTAATGATCCTTGTCCAAGAGAATTGTTCTCTACTGAACAGATTTTGCCTCAATTTGCTCTTACCTTTTCCTTCTTTGTCAAATAGGTAACTTATCTCATTGGTTTGATTTCTGAAATTAAACTGCAAGCAGTTCAGAATCAGTTAAAGCAGAGATGCTTGATGTTGAAGTACCATTTAGACTGGGCTCTAGCTACAGTCCTCCAGGCTCCTGAGTAGCTAGGATTACAGGCATGAACCATAAGCAGCCTGCTTACCTTTGTTTATATGAGATGATACATTTACTTTTTAAAATCTGAACAATGATAAAAGTTAAATCTTTCCAAAACACATTAACTATAGATTACTAGTACACAAAGACCTATAGTTTTATCTTGTTATTTTTTTATTAACAGACAGAAAAACAGAAAAGCAGAAACTTCCCATTAAATTATGAGTTGTACAGAATCTTTCAGAAAACTTGAGAGATTAGTTTGGGGAAAAACACCTATTTCTAACTGTTTATTTTGTCCATCTCCTCAGTAACTTTATAGAAGTAAAGGAAACTTAAACTTTTAATTTAACATAAAATGTCTCTTCTTGCAGTAAAGTAACAAATACAAGAGCATAAAGGATTTGTTTATTAAATCTCAGTTTCAATTATGGAGATGTTGGTCAGAATGAAGATTTCAGTCACACAGGAAGAATCAGTACAGAAGATCTATGGTACAATAGTAATAACATCTTATTGTAGTTATGAGAATTTATGAGAGTAGATTTTTAAGTGTCCACACCACAAATAAATGGTAAGCATGTAAGCTAATGAGTATGGTAGTTAGCTGGGGTTAACCCTGCCACAATGTGGACACATTTCAAAACAACACATTGTACCCCATAAATACATGCAATTTCTATTTATCAACTAAAAAACACAAATATGAGATGAATAAAAAGTGAAAGAAAAAATGCAAAGAGAGCATGGAACTCACTTGTTGCTTAATTATCTCCCAACTGTACTCTGCCTCAGATATGTTACTTGGGGAGGGAGCAGGAAAAAAAACGGAAGGTGGGAATAAGTTTCAAATTTTACAGGACAGATGGTTTAAGGATTTACTATGTATGAACATCTATGAGTCACTATTGCTATGTTCCATTGTGACAGCAAAGGGGACTTAAGGGTAGAATAAATGTGTGAAGGCTACATGATTAACATGTACATATTGAACAGGAAAAGCTGTGGGACTGAGTGACCCTTTGTAAATGGGGTTAACATCTCAGAGTGTTTCTGACATCTGAATCAGTTAGCTCAGTGTGTCAGGCTAAAATTTTACAGCCTTAAGCACCATCTCTGGTACAAGAAAGTGAAGCATTATGTTACCACAATTAATTAGCAGCAAGGCACATAATGAGAAACCTTCCTCAAGTAGCAGGGTGGATTTGGGTGCAGTTAGAGAAATTTAGAACTAACTGACTCTAATTGCACATTGTATTTTTACAAGCACGTATCTGTTTTAAGCTATCTGTCAAACTCCTGCTCAATTCACTACGGTATTCATTTACAATGTACCTACAGAGTTATGTGACCTGCCCCATCCCCCCACCCAGGAAGAATAAATCATTTTTCTCCTATGCACTACCAGGGTACCTTGTAAGTTCCTCATGATTTCACTTGTTATACATTATTCTAATCAGCCACGTGTGTGTGTATGTATATATATATATATATATGGATATATATATATATATATATATATATATATATATGAGTTCTTGCATTTCCAACATGTATGCAGCTTATAGCAACATGTACTGGCTTATAGTCAGTATTCAAGAAATGCATTGATTCTGTAATACTTGATTTTAAAGTGGTTTAAGAACAAGGTTGGTTGGTGACTGCATATGTATCTCCTGAAATTCTTTGTAATCTTTTTTTGTAAGATCTAAGGACCTAAGGTGATATGATTTTTCACTGGAAAAGAAAAAGGTCAGATGAAAATGAATTACCCCATTCAATATGAAAATGAGAACCCTGATAATTGATAAGTGGTATAAATGCCTTCTGACAGCTAATGTTAAATAAAATCATTCTCTCCTTGACTTATTTGAGGGAATGGGAAGTGTTGAGAGTGATGAAAGTCAATCTACCACTTGCTTTCTCTAATCCAATCTAAATCCAATCTAATTAGAAGTATACTTTTTCTACTCTCACTGTAAATTCTAGAGCACAATAGAAGGAATTAGAAAATTTTGTAGAATAATAAACTACAGGAAAGGTCAGAATCCCCTTTGAAAAGAAATTTGTTAAGGTTTCATTGTGATTATGGAACAAAGAAGGACTCTACGGAATGATTACACAAATAAATAAGCAAAGATTCCTAGGATACAGTAGCTAAGTTAACTTTCAAGAGTTTTAGTCTTTTTCTAATGGTATTGTTCAGCTTATTTACATAGTAATCATCTCTGGAATGTATTATAGTTAAGGGGTTAGAGACAAATACAACAAATAGTCTTCAAACAGCCTAGTATTTCATATTTTTGTGCTAGTACTGGGGCTGGGTGCTATCCCTTATCTTTATCACTCTAATACTTGAGCCACATCTCATACTTTCATGCCTTGTCTGGATTTGAACCTTTATCCTCAAAACTCAGCTAGGAGGACAGGCATGACCCACTAATATCTGATATTGTTTCAGATATTCATAAACTTGTTTCTATATATTTACAAAATACAAATAAAAATAACTGTGCATTCATCTTACTTCCTAAACAAACTTATTTACCAAATAAGAATAAACCATAGTTTTCCATAATTACTCTTGTGGATATGAATACATGAGAAGCATAGTTTATTGCCAACAAGTAGTTCTAATTAGAATCAAGTAAGGTTCCACAGAGGTTTTTTAAAATATGAAAAGGAAAAAAAAACTCCCCATTAAATATACAAAAACAAAAACACTATGAAATACATCACCAGTTAGGTCATAAGCTTTCCACAAACTGAAAGTCTATGGACACAGGTACCTGCTTCTAAACATTAAAATCTCCTCAAGTTTTGAATTTACTAACAGATGTTGAAAAAGATGGCTTCAATTTGCCCTAAGAACAGAGGGACATTATAATACAAAGTCTTTTTTTATTTCTAAACATACATTTTTCAGAAAGTGATAATACAGATTTTCTATTCTTTTCTGTAATACTGTTAACATAAATGACTGTATACATTCTCTTTGAAATTTCAAATTAAAGTTAATTTTTCAACATAGTATCTTGTGCATCTCATTGTTACAAGGGGTCAACCTATATCCCTATTTAAGCGTTTTTTTTTCTTTTCCCCTCCCCAAATTAGAGAAGTGTATATACAAGATGCATGGCACCAACATCAAATACAGTGAAAACAGAGGTTATACCATTGAGGAGGATCATACAAAGAAACAAAAAAATCACATGGTACATTATAAATACGGTAGAAACAATAGCAAGAAGGAAAAAAAACACTTGTGTCCCTTTCTTGGGGTTCATTTCACTTAACAGCATCTTATCTGGTCATATGTACATAGTTTTTGACCTTTTCTGCTTGTCCCAGACATACTTCGCCTGGGGGGCAGGGGAAGTATAGTTGTGGAGATGGGAGGAAAAGGATGGTAGGGGAAAAACAAAGGAGGAGGTAACAATGCTTGATAGACAGGAAATGTACTCATTACCTTGCTCATGTAACTGTAACCCCTCTGGTACAGTATTTTTACAATAAAAATTTATTTAATTTTTTTAAACAAAGATATCTACAGAGATAGACTGCAAGTGGTCTTTTCCTAAGGTTAGAGAACCCCACGTGGCAGATGGACAAATGTGAATTAATGCAAGGAGGGACTTTTATTAATTAATACAGGGAGGGGCTTCAAAAGCGGGTAAGAAATATACTAGGGAGAGGCTTTTCTGAAAACCTGACTGCCGTTCTGAGGAGACTTTCATTCTCTAAATAAGTGAAATGTACTATGTACAAGAAAAGAATTTGCTCTAAAAAATGCAAATTAAGCCAGGTGCTAGTGGCTCATGCCTGTAATCCTCGCTACTTAAGAGGCTGAGATCTGAGGATAGTATTTTGAAGCCAGCCCAAGCAGGAAATAACTTGAAACTCTTATCTCCAATTCGACAGTAAAAAGCGATAAGTGGAGCTGTGGCTCAAAGGGTTAGAGCACTAGCCTTGACCAAAAAACAGCTGTACCTAGGCTCTGAGTTCAAGCAAGCAAAGAAAAATAATAATAATAATAATGATAATAATAAATTAGAGATTAAACAGATTAAGTAGCTTTATTTTAAATTTCATTGAAGTAAAGTATCTTTTACAATATTAAAAGTTAAAGGACACGAAATTAAATTAATAAATACAAGTTTATTAATTAACTTTAACAAATCATTTTGTCTGACTTGAATTAGAAAAGACTAAACTTCCTCCAGTTGTTCTATAAACATGTTCATAGTACATAGATGCTACATGTTAAGTGTACCATTTTCAATGTGTTAGGTAGGGTTGACTGCAAAAGGGTAAGCTGGAGTGGGGGCATTCATTTCTCAATACTAATGTGTGTGTATGCATGTCTGCAAGTATTGTGCTCAAAGAAAATCCACAAAATGAGAAGACTGCTCCCCTCTAAAACATGAGTGAACAGCTATATAAATTTAAAGTGCCTTCACTATTATTTCAGTCAAGAAAATAAAAAGTAAAGAAAATAAAACACATGATAAAGATTCATAAGGAAATAAAACAATTTACAGGCCATTTATACCTGTTGATTTGAAAATGTCTGTTCAGTACCAATGCTTATCTATTGATTGACTTACTTTTTCTAAGTAATATTTTGAGTTTTTACATATTCCAGATAGTAATCTTCTATCAGATGTATATCTGGCAGTGATTTTCTGCCATTCAATATGTAGTCTCTTCACTCTAGAGGATCTAAAGGAATACTTAACAATTTAGGAAAACATCAGAGGTAGTGAGTGACATGGTACATAAATGCCTAATATAATTTTTACAGGCAAGGTATTATCAATTTCAAACCATCATGAAAAAACAATTTAATATTATGATAATCCGAAACAAGCTTAATATATCTGTTTTCCTAATAACTGCTATTTAAATTAACTGGGAAGTTAACAGTCAATGCATTTGAATTTAAGCAATGCATTTGTGACATATATCCATGTATATACATGTTTACACATAAGCTAGCAAGACTGACTTTTTAATATATGTATACAAATTGAATGATATACACCAAAAATGTAAAGGTAATAAAATTTAAAATATATTTCATATTGCCTATGTTGAATACTTTATAATTTTTAAAATATTATTTTAAATTAGAAATAAAATATAAATATAAATAGAGTATCAATTGTATCAGCTTCTATCTACTTGCTTATGTACATATACTTTAAAACAAACTATTTCTTTGGGATTGCATAAAGTTGCAGAGCTTCTGCAGGGCAAATGACATAGCTAGCAAGATCAATAGAAAACCCACGGATTGGGAGAAGATCTTTACTAGCCATACAACGGACAAGGGTCTCATATCTAAAATATACTTGGAACTCAAAAAATTAAACCCCCCAACAACAAATCCTCAAAGAAATAACTGCCCAATAAATAAGTGGGTGAAAGACTTAAAGAGAAACTTCTCTGAAGAAGAAAGAAGGATGGCCAATAGACACATGAAGAAATGTTCAACATCCCTAGCCATAAAAGAAATGCAAATCAAAACAACATTGAGATATCACCTCACTCCAGTTAGAATGGCAAAAATCAAGAACTCTAACAACAACAGATGCTGGAGGGGATGTGGACAGAAAGGAACTTTACTTCATTGTTGGTGGGAATGTAAACTTGTTCAACCACTTTGGAAAGCAGTATGGAGGTTCCTCAAAAGACTTCACATAGAACTCCCCTATGACCCAGCAATCCCACTTTTGGGCATTTACCCAAATGTTTACAAACAAGACCACACTAAAGCTACCAGCACAACTATGTTTATTGCAGCATTATTTACCATAGCTAATATATGGAACCAACCCAGATGCCCCTCAGTAGATGAATGGATCAAGAAAATGTGGTATATATACACAATGGAATTCTATGCCTCCATCAGAAAGAATGACATTGCCCCATTTGTTAAGAAATGGAAAAACTTGGAAAAAATTATATTAAGTGAAGTAAGCCAGGCCCAAAGAAACATAGGTCCCATGGTTTCCCTTATTTGTAATATCTAGTATATGTATGAGTCAAGCGGAAAAGGTCAGATAATGTGATGTCAGGAAAATGACCCCTTAGATGTGTATTTTAATGTTTTTTTCTTTCATGCATGTGTCTCTAACGCATTTATAAGATTATCTCTTTGTTGCTTTGTATGTCCCTCCCCCACAGTATAACCCCTGCTTTCACTATATTTGATGTCAGTATAACTAGTGGAGGAGATGGGGAAAAACCAGTTATATAAGGATACAGGTGAACCTGTAGCAACAATGAGAAGCACAAGTTGTCATGTCCAAAACGAGCTTTACAATGTCGGTGCGGTGGGGGGGTGGGGAAGGAATAGGATTGGGATGGGGGGTAGGGGGGAGGCTGGGAAGGGATGTGAAGGGTAAACAAAGGAGGAGGCTGCAATGCTTGGTAAGAAATGTACGCATTATCCTGCCCATGTAATTGTAACTCCTCTGTACAGTATGTTCACAAATAAAATTAAATTAAATTAAAAAAAAAAAAGAACAAGACACAATCTGTCATGATTTCAAAGATGGAAATAGAGAAGACAGAAAACTTGTAAGCAGTCTGAGCACTGCCTCTCTAGTTTGTTAAAAATAGGCATTTTTGATATGTAAAATATTAACATATTCTAGCTCCAGTGTGCAAAAATAGGCAGCTAATGAATTACAATGCAAAAATAATTCTGACATTAATAAACTAAAATGAAAACAAAAAAAAAACTATTTCTTTTGCTTATATCCTGATACTTCTATTAAAGAGCACATATATTTATAAACAAATAAAACCAAAATATAATGCCTAGTCCATTAACTTTTTTTTGGATTTCACAGTGTTCAGGTGTCTTCCGTATCTGAATCTCAAAAAATGAAGGATTACCTGAAAAGTTTGTTTGCCTGATTTTCTTTTCTCGGTTTGCTATACTTGACACCTTAGTTCAGTTGAAAATTGAAGAGAAAAAATTTATATTTGTCTTCATTAATTTTTTATAGACACTACAAGAACTATATTTGTGCTGAAAATGCTAAATGCATTCATTCAACCAGTCAGCTATATGTGCTGGTCATTAAAAAAATGTAAAAAGCCTGAGAAAATGATCTTTGTTCAGTTTTTACAAACACCAGGATAATGAGACTTCTGGATTGTTATTTTGCTACTGTATCCAGCATACCAATTAAATACAATGAATATCAATGATAGAACAAATAGCAAGAAAAAATAAACTAGTAGGTATGCGAATTTTATTTTAGCAACCTTACATCTCCTGAATTACTGTGCTCTAATTGTGCATGTTACTTTTCTTTTTGAGGAAATGGAGGGCCAAATGCTACTCACTAGATACTATGTTGAAAATAAAATTTCTGGGTGAGGATGGAAGGAAAAAACTGGGAGACAGTGAGAGGAGTAACATTGTCCAAAAAGAAATGTACTCTTTACCTGACTTATATAAATGTAATTCCTCCAAATAACACCTTTATAATAACAATAAGAATTAAATAAAAAGAATATTAGAAACTCATATAAGATTTTTTTCATATCTTGGTAAGAAATAGCAATTTTAATTTATGATCTTCAAATAGTGGCTCTTCTCTCTTGATTCAAAAAAGAATATCTAATCACTCTAACAACAAAGGTAACATTTTAATGTGTCAGAGAAATTAATGAGACAACCATACTCATCACAGTACCAATGAGAATGTGATGCTACAAAGAAAAGACAACAGATGTTAGCAATAGCTTCTGTAACTATTGTTTGGTCCAATCATAATTCCCCAAAAGGGTGGTCAAGTGGTAGGGTACCTTCTAGCATACTTGATACCTTAAATTCAAATCCTAATACAGTGCCATCAAAAATTACGTAAGTCAACACTAAAAAATAAATAATTTTATAAAGTTTACCTTTCTAAATTTAATGTATATTAATTTAACAAAGCAAAGAGGTTCACTATGGCCATTTCCATACATGTGTCTACTATATTTTGATCATATGCACCCTCTTACCCCTCTATTACCTTTGGTTATCTCCACATCCCTGAGAGTCTCCCTTTTAAAATTCACCTATTTGATTAAAAATAAAATATTATCTCATAAACAAAGGAGGAGGGAGGCTAAAATGCTTGATAAGAAATGTACTCATTATCTTGTCATGTAATTGTAACTACTCTGTACAGTATTTTCACAATAAAAAATAAAAAAAAATTATCTCATGAAGGAGAGGAAATTAAGATTCTAGAAAATTAAGTCCTGAAAAATCAGATAAGATATATATGCTAATTCCACAAATATTAGAATTAATCAAAACATAAAGTTATTTTCATGACATTGTAATTACTAGTTGTGTTTTGCAAATGCCAGGTAGAAATTTTGATTACTTCATTAGGTCAATGTCACAAAGTGAAAGACATATGTTTTAAGAATATATTGCTTAGTTGTATGGGAAACACGGGTTTCAAAATGTTGAACAAGAGTCAACTATTAGCCAGGCACTGGTGGCTCACACCTGTAATCCCAGCTACTCAAGAGGCTGAGATCTGAGGATTATGGTTCAAAGCCAACCCCGGCAGTAAAGTCCTTGAGACTCATCTCCAATTAACCACCAGAAAATCGGAAGTGGCGCTGTGGCTCAAGCAGCAGAGTGTTTGCCTTGAGCTGAAGAGCCCAGGGACAGTGCCCAAACCCAGAGTTCAAGCCCGAGGACCGGCCAAAAAAAAAAAAAAAAAAAGTCAACTATTGCCTTTGCCAATGAATTTACTTTGTTTTAAAAACTACAATATACATTTTGATTAGAAGCACTAAGAATTGCTTTGTAAATACACAATAAATATGATGGCATTAAATTATTTAATAACAATTATTTCATTTAAACTTGAAATAATTGTCAGCAATATTTAACATAATGTTCTAATCACTTGCAAGGCAGAATTGTCCCTTAACTAGTGTCTCTCACTAAGCATTATTTTAGGGAAGTACTTAGTAGTGTTTGGCTATATGGCTATTTTAACTCATTTACTCCTGTTCAATATTGATTACTGCCAGAAACACTAATCCTACTTTTCTCTGATTAAAATGTGAGCGGGGGGAGGGAGTGAGGAATCAAAGACTTTAACTATGGCTGGTTACAATTCCAATTTCCCTTCCTCTCACCCACTGCTAATCTCTCTCTCTCTCTCTCTCTCTCTCTCTCTCTCTCTCTCTCTCTCTCTCTCTCTCTCTCTCTCTCTCTCTCTCTCTCTCTCTCTCTCTCTCTCTCTGTCACATACACACACACACACACACACACACACACACACACACACACACACACATGATCCTTCTTTAAAAAAACATGTTGATGGAATTCCCAGTCTGATAAGGAGAACCAAATACAATGGAATGCATTCTATTGTAACAAAAAAGATGAACTACAGCAATACCTGTTAATACAACAAGCAAAAAGATCCAGAAATACTTACATTCTTAATCCTACAAATTGACTATCAATAGGATATTTCATTGTCATGAAGCACAGTGCCATCTCATTGGTTAATGCAAACTGAATATTGTCCAATTTTTAAAGAATAACTCTACCATATATGTAATTCTGTTTTTACACAAACCACCAAGAATACCCACAAGACTTTGGGGACTCAGTGCTTCAAATTGCGCACATTATTTTCCTTTTTAAAGGCTGTCGCTAAATAGAGAAGTGGAAAATTACTATTGTCACACAAACAACACAAAAGTGTTCACTGCCAGCTCCCTCTGTAATGGACGCCTACTTCTGTGGCAATAAAACACAAGCAGATCCTAGGGATAATTCCCTGCATGTGTGTAGCTGAGAAGAAAAGTATGGCCTGCCCTGACAGGAACTGCTTTTAAGTCTTTAAACTGTCCTCCTTCCAGTATTTATTCAGTGTGCCTTCTGTGCAGCTGAGAAATGTTGTTTCAAATCAGTGAGCCTGTCTAAAATACTTAAGGGAGAGCAGCTGAGAATCTGTGCAGTAACTAAAACACAGTAACTTTTTCAGGGCAGGCATTAGATGCCACTTGCTGCTTAATATGCTGATTTAGCTTCCAACAGTGATAGGGCAAAGGGTGTGAAATGTCAGCTAAGAACTTTGTGATGGCCAGTTAGAAGAGAAATTTGATCGTGGAAGCACAGTAACATTAAGCAGCCCTGATTTTCCTGGCCTGATGAGATGAAGGCATTCATCACTGGAATTAAAGAAAGAGCAATTGCCAAGAGAAAGCATCATTTGTAAAAGTATGGAGCTCCAGTGAACAATTATTTGGGGCAAAGAGAATGGCATTGAATACATTAAAAATCTATTACGGGAATCTTAGAACAAGCTTCCTGGTTCTTGGTGCTGCTTAGATAGCAGTCTCATGTTTCTCCTGCCCCACTCCTATGATGCCTCTCTCTTTACCCCTTAATGGAACAAGAGGTCTTCTCTTTTAACCACGTACTTGCCCTGCTTTCTCTTTATACTTAAAAGTTGGTTAATTGTACCTTATGCTTAGGACTGCAAATTACTTATTACATTTTCACATTTTTCCTTATAAGTGACAACTTAGAAGATAGTAAGATCTACTTCTTAAGATATCAACTAACCAAGAAGCATAATACAAGAAGAGTTGTTCATCTCATTGATTATAATAAGAGTAAATGTATACACAATATCCAAGCTCAAGTTTGGAATAAAAAACATTTCATTAATTTGTGTGTGTGTGTGTGTGTGTGTCTGTCTGTCTGTCTGTCTGTCTGTGTGTGTGTATTTGTGTTTATGGCAGGTCCTGGGGCTTGAACTCAGGGTCTGCACACTGTCTAATGCTAACACTCTACCACTTGAGGTACAGCTCAGCTTCTGGTCTTTTGGTGGTTAATTGAAGATAAGAATCTCAGAGTCTTACATTTGAACTGCAATCCTCAGATCTCTACTTCCTCAGATCTCTATTTGGTGAGCCACCAGCACTTGCCTCATTTAATTAATTTTTACTTTTATATAATAATTATATAAACTGTAATATCTTACCAGAGTTACACTAAAATGCTCCACTTACTAATGGGTTATAAGGGCTCCAGCAGTGGGTGGCATGTAGATATCTAAATAAAAGTGTTAAGTGTCCACAGATAAACCAAAGTTACTACTCAGAATTATGTACAAATCTGCAGGCTCTGCAATCTTTCTCCATGGTCAGATAAATCAATCAGGAATATTAATATACTTAATTCATTTAAGAAAGTCTATAGAACAGAAAGGCTACATCCTCTTTTCTTTGTTCTCTCCATCCCTTCTCTGTAAATTATTTCCAAATATACTTGCTTTTAATTAAATTGAAATTAAATATCATTACTACTGTTTTATGCAGTACATCTAATATAAAACAAACTGTCTTCTGATCTTAGTCTGAAACTAAAATAACAGCATAGAACCTCGTAGACCTTGGCTAATCTACCTAAAACTTTCTAATTCTCTACTTATTTCACACTATCTTTGGTTATACAATAAGAAAGAGGAAGGGGAAGAAGCAGAGGGATGAGAAAAACTAATTAATAAAGAGTTAAATACCATCAATAGGTCCAACATTCAACAGAATGCCTGACACATAATAAATGTAAGGTAGTATATAGCTAAGTGCTATCATAAACCTTGGGAAATAAATGAATCTGGATACAAGTCATTGGCCTAAATACTTCTACAAATAGAGACAATGGTAGATAAGTGGTAATAATTAAATAAGTAAATGCAAATAAAGTCCCAACACAATGTCTAGGATATAATTAAGCTATTTTTTTTTCTTTTTGTCAGTTGTGGGGCTTGAACTCTGTGCCTGGCACTGTCCTTGTGCTCTTCAGCTCAAGGCGAATGCTCTACCGCTGAGCCACAGCACCACTTCCGGTTTTCTAGTGGTTTTCATTGGAGATAAGAGTCTCTCAGACTTTTCTGCCCCGGTTGGCTTTGAACCGTGATCTTCAGATCTCAGCCTTCTGAGTATCTAGGATTACTGGCGTAAGCCACCGGTGCTCGGCTATAGTTAAGCATTTAATAATTCTAATTATCTTTTTATTTTAAGGATTATATGTTTAATATTTTAAAGTATTTGAAATTTAAACTAATAATGTCATCATTTTTCAAGAAAACATGAAGATTCATTTCATTCCAATGGATATGATTACTGAGACAGAACATAGGTGCTAAAAAAAAACACCAGAAATTACACACTGTACTAACATATTTTAATATCCTAACTTAAAAAAAATGCCCATTTGGAACATAAGAGCTAATGTAGGTTAAGAACTTTGATGGAAAAAATGAACATTTCTGTAGAAGTTACAGCTGTTAGGATGAACTTTAAGTAAAGAAATCTATTTAAACATGAACATTCCAATGAAATTATCTGAACACACTAATATCAGAGTACATAATTTATTTAATTATTTTCCTGTTTGAGAGGCCACTTTATGTTGATGTGGTTGAAAAAAATGGCATAGGCAGTAATATATACGACAATCAATTCTCTCTAAACTCTCCTGTATAAATGAGTCATTATTATTTATTACTGGACCTTTATATCAAGCCAACTTCAAATTTATCAGAAGAGGCAATGTCAACAGTCAGGGGTGATGGTTTCACAAAAGACCAACATTTATAGGAGCAGCAGTAATTGGGGAGTAATGAGTCCTGGGACTAAATGAATACATTAAGCTGAGAAGGAGTATAGAATCTTTCGTAACTAAACGCCTCTGCTGTCAAGACACAACTTGATTTTTGCTCTCAACTGGGTCTTGATGGTGTCATTTCCCCAAGAATATAAGGAGCGCAGACCATGGGGTCACCCTGGCATGGTGCAGCACGCTGGCCTGCTGCCCGTGGCTGGGATAAATGCCTGAGAGACAGGGCATAAGTGCTCCGATCTGTAATCAGCATCTGCAAGTCTGTGGCTGATTTTATTTTTTTAATGAATCTGGAAGACAGATGTTTGCCCCAACCAGGCTGTTAATTCTGAACTGATTATGCTGCCAACAACAAAGGCACTGATCTGCTGAGAAGAGTATGAGTTTTTGACATTATTATAATGCTTAAAAATATAGCGTTTAATATTAAGCCCTACTTATAGAACTGTATTTAACGTATATTGATCACCCTTGAGTAAGTCTATCAGGAATCTTGTATGGCAAAATGAGAAAAGAAAAGTGAGAGAAGAAATTTATGAAAGGATTAATGATTTGATTTCTATTTCATTAAATAATACCTCATCTGCTTTTGGACTCAATCATTTAACTTCCATGGGCTAAAGTCTAATGAAGCAATCAAAAGGTTTCCCACATATACGGGAACAGTACTATTATTACCAATATAAAATAAAAGCACACCAAATTTCTACTAATAGGAGAATATGCAGAACCAACATACTCATTTAATGGAATACCACAAAGTGATAAAGATTATTCAAATTAATAACAAAAAATCCTGAAAATTATCTATAAAATACCAGTAAGTCTGCGCTTCTCCCTCCTCCTTTTCTTCTATCCTCCCTCTTTCCATTTCTTTTTTTTCATCAAAATCAATATGATTTTCTTTTCTTTTTTTTTATTGTGAAAATACCGTACAGAGGGGTTACAATTACATGGGAAGATAATGAGTACATTTCTTATCAAGCATTGTTGTCTCCTCCTTTGTTTCCCCTTCCCATCCCTTCCCATCTCTTCCCCCCCTTTCCAATTCTTCATCTCTCTTCCCTTCTCTCTCTTTTGAACACTCCCCCTCCCTCTTCCCCCCTCTCTCTCACACACACTCACACACACACACACACACACACACACACACACACACACACACACACACACACAATAAGTTCCTAAAGGGTAGTCAATAAACTTTAAGGCAGTTTTTCTCTGAAAAAACACTTTCAAAAGTGTTTTTTTTATCTTACACTGTGAGTCTATGTGTGGTGTGTGTGTGCACACGCACATGCGTGCGCAAGCTGAGGATCAAACCCAGAGGCCTTGCATATGTCATTAAATCACACTATCACTGAGAGACACCTTGAATGCTCATTTTATTGTTTGAATTCTTGGTTATAATATATAGGTGTACAGGAAGCTAGGATTCTTTTTCATGTGGAATTCTCATGTATTTTAGAAAATGTAAACTCCCTGTAGGAGAGTTTGAAGCCGGGTGAACAGAATCAGAGCAGGAGCATTGTAAAGATTTAAATATGATCACTTAAACTGGCAGCATCTGGTGGGCATGCAATGTGTATTTATTGAACAATGAGTGGTGAAATTATTTTATATGTCATCTTGATGAGAAATATGGATTCAGGTGATATTGCATAGAGAATACCACTACCAATGGTTAAAGATTATGCTAAATTAGATTATCGCAAAGTATTTATCTAAACAAATTGAATGTACTGAATCAACAGAAAGAAGACAGTTCTTGGTGTAAACAATGTTGTATTCCTTATAGTAGTATCCCAGGGCAAAAGGACAATAAAAAAGATGAAAGGCTATAGATAGATAGATAGATAGATAGATAGATAGATAGATAGATAGATAGATAGATAAATAAATAGATAGATAGATATAGATAGAGATATATGATTTTATCCTTGTATATCTATAACGTAAATATAAAATACATCACAGCCACCTAATTTGCAACTCAGAAGAATAAATTACTTTTGTTGTCACTAAGTGAAATAATACTAACTTTTAATTTACTATGTGATACTTTCTCATAAAAGTATAATGATTTCTCCTTTGTTATATGCTGAAACAAGGATACAGGTTGATCTATTGTAACAATGACATGTACAAAACACTATGTTGAAAACGAACTTCACAACTTGAGGTTGGGGAGGTGTGGAGAGAGAAGGTGGGGAGGTGGGGATGGAAGGGATGGTAGGGAAAAAACAAAGGAGGAAGTAACAATGCTTGATAGGAAATGTACTCATTACCTTACTCATGTAACTGTAACCCCTCTGTATACTATTTTTACAATTAAAAAAAAGTACAATGATTGATCCTGGCCTCTACTGGACAAGAAAAATGGACAATAAATATTGGATAATTTCCAGAAAATAAGATGAAAACAAAATAAAATAGATCTATATAGGAAAACGTAACAAAATAACCAAGGTTCATGAGGTTATAGAAGTACTGCACATAGTTGAGAAGCATGAAAAGAAAGAGGTGATACCTGACTGTCCACCTCCACTGCCTGACACTTGTGATTTGGATATGCAACAGAAGATTAGATTGTAAGACAAGTGTAGGTGATCATCAGACACAGTAAAGTTGTGCTAAAGTCTAAATCTGATGATGTGTATAAAGCATGCAACAAAATGTCTGGCAATAATGATTGCTTAGCTGCTTAGATTATCATTACTTGCCAAGATCTCTAAGCTCTGATGAACTGTTGATCGCTCTTACCCTACTCAACACACACTCACATCATACACACAACCAAACACAAAATGAGATGATAATCAAAGAAGATGTAAATTTAAGTCAACATAAGATATAAATTATATAGGTGTAAATTAGTCAAAAATAATGCTAGGCAACAGTAGCTGGATTTTATAATTGTGAAAATTTAATCATTAATTTAGGATTTGGAAATGAGCAGCCGACCCCTCCTTATCCATGGTGATGTACAGATTTTCCAAACTCAAAGAAAGGGCTTCAAAATGAAATCCCAAAATTCATTGAAGATTTATGATTCCACCACACTTTAATTAACAGATCATTCCATCATGCTAATAGTAAATAGTGTCAAGTATGCAGAGGAAACTTATTTTTGCAAACACAGTTCTTGATTTCACAAGCTGTGAAAAAATGACAGAGTACAGGTAGGAAATAATTCCTATGGATACATGGAAGGCCAGGATGATATTTAGCGTCTCATAAAGGGTTTCCTCCTTCACAACACTCAGTAATAAATCACAGAGGAAGGTGTTAGCTTATGTAATACTTTGGAAATATAATAAAGGGTCAGGGGAAAAAGAGAAAAGTAAATACCACTGGATAAGAAAATAAAGTGAGCAACGTCTGGGCAGTGGAACAGCAGTTTAAGTTCAACTGTGTAAGTGCACAAATAATGCTTAATGTTAGCAAATATCACTTGATCCGATTATTTCTACATTTGTGGGATGCCATGGAGTTCAATTTATAGACTCCATTATGTGAACCAGAAAAAGTGGCCTTAAAGTATCAATTTATTCTTACACAACACACTATTGATTACCATATTTAGAGCAGAACTTTTTTGAGACAGTTTGTAGTTTTGTGAAAACGGAAGTAGAATGATACATAGGTTATTTTCTTTCACTTTGGGATTAGCTCTCAATTTGCATAGATTTCATAAAGTCACTAAAGTTTTCATATAAACTTTCATGGCTATCATCATATATTAAATAATAACAATGAATTTTAAACCTCAGCTTTACATTTATGTATGTGCACATGCATACACACGTGCATACATCAGTACTTAGGACATCTTACTCTTGCTCAGCCTACTTATTAGTCTTGCTTCTTGATGGCTGGTTTTCTACTACATGAGCATTCATTCCTCCATCCTTGCTTTTTGCTGGTTATTTTGAAATGCAGTCTTTTGGAAGATTCTATTTGAGCTGGCTTCAAATCATGGTCCTCTGATTACAGACTAAGTACCTAGGATTATATGTCAGCACATTTGTATTTTCTACTAATCCTTACAAATTTATGTAGTTCATTTTAATTTATTCCTGCCTCTTAGAGTCTTGGAAGCCATTTCACCTAATTTTTTTTTCTTCAATGTGATCAATAAATTCATTTTTCCTTTTCCCCTTAATTTTTGCAAGTGTAGTCATCAGAATACATACTATATCTGTCAATTTGTTGATGAGCTGATATTATTTTCTTATTCTAAAGCCATCTCAAGACAGTGAAAATATTTCCAAAAGAGATTTCTCTTAACAGAAACCCTACCTTTTCTGAGTTTTCTATTAAAGACTTTGTACTATACCATTAATTGTGATTTCTATCTTGATGGTAAGTTTTACAACCACCATTTCTTTAAAAACGCCTTTGTTTAAAGTCCTTTTAATATTGACACTATTTCATGGAAAGAGAAGGGAGAATGTCTTTCTTGCCGAGCCATTTACAACAGAAAGTGTTGTTTAAAAATACTTCACTGCTATCTTTTAAATAATATATTAATCAGTAGAAAATGTAAAAGTTGAAAAGCTAAGTATGGCAGAGACCAGGGAAGTCCAGTTCCAAGCACTGGGATTTGTTTGCTTTTACTGTAATTCATGATCCTAAACACAGCACTTAAGTGATTCAACATCTCCTCCGTTTGCCCCCAAATTCCCATCATTATAATCACTTTGGATTTTAAAATCTATAAAGATGCAGCTAAAGTGTGTATCTGAAGAGAGAAAAATGTGATGTGTCTGGAGCCTTCTTTCTGTTTCACACATTAATTAACAGTATCAAGAAATCTAGACAAGTTCTATTTAAGTGCAAAATCTACTTCAGACAAAGTTCTGAGCAGGATTTTAATAAGCCATTGAATATTACTTCAAATGAACATATGTATATGGCATACAAGTATAATATATATGTATATAATTTAAATAAATCCAACTCCCCAACTAACTCTATATTCTAAGTCAAATAGTAAAATATAAAGCTATCCAATGCCATTATGTACTAACAAATTTGATAAACGGGTTTCAGAGTGTGAAGTCTTACAGACATCATATTCTGATCTAAAAATGAATAGGACTATTTGCAAACAAGTATTTGTAGAACTTGCTTGGCCTTTCAATACTAGTAGAAAACATGCGCATCTCTAGCCTACAAAGTATTGTCTCCTAATTCTGATGTCTTAATAATTGTTTCCTTCACTCTGACAAAATACCCTTAAAAATTAGAGAAAAGAACCATGAGCTCATAGCTTAAAAGATTTCTGTCACATCTGATTGAATCCATTGTCTTTAGACTATGATGAAGTCCAGCATGATGGCCTAAGAGTACATGGTAGAACAAAGCTGCCCACTTTATGGAGTGTAGCAAGCAGAGAGAGTGAGGGGGAGGGGGGAGTCTCATATTTTTTTAATATCAAATTATATTCTTCAAAAGTAACTTTAGGGGAAAATTTGCTTCAACCAGACCCCACCTTCTAATAGTCCATTAAGATATAAATTCATCAATAGATTAATTTAGTTACTCTCAGGATCCAATCATCTCTCCAAAACTTATCAGTTAGCAATCAAGTTTTAAGACATGAGCCTTTGGGAGCCATTTCCAGTTTTAAACCATAACAATAATTGTATTTAAAATGTATTCAAAGATTTTGCACGTGTGACATATTGCTACAATACTGAGTTTGAATGTAAAACAGACCAAAGAATAAAAACATAATTGAGAGCTCTGTCTAGTCTCAGAAAACTTCCAGTCTTGCCCATTTAAGTAACTAGCTCATTCATTCATGCCTCTGTCTTATCCAGAACACTTAATGTCTCAAATTTATGTCCTTTACCATAACTTTTTATTTCTTTACTGTTCCCTATAAAACTTCTTTGTCCATACCTTAAAAAAAAAAAAAAAGTATATACTCTCTTGAGCTCTTCAATCAAGACTGATATCAGGTCCTACCTACCAGGGTTCTGAATTTTGGTATCCCTCATGTTACAAAAGTTACTCTCCCAGTCTTTTTTTTTTTTTAAAGGTCTGAGACCTGGACTTAAACTCATTCCCTCATTGTCTAGAGTTCTACCAAATGCCTTGAACCCATACTCTGCCACTCTTCAGTCCTAGAAGAATTCAACAGTCTTTTTTTCTATATAGTTAATATTTACCAAACCTTGGTAGAGAAAGTTGATTTGTCATAATTATAACAAAACTTAGGAACACACACACAGCAATGCTTTCTTTTTATCTTTCCTTAAAAATATCTTTTCTTTAGAATCTACTTCCCATAACTCACATTAAGAATGGGGAAAGTCTTCGTATAAGCACAAGTTGCTTTAATGTGTGCTTTGAATTTATACAGGATAGTAGTATTGGTCCAGCTAAATGCTACCCTTCCCTCTTTGCCTGCAGAGATGGAGACAGTACTGGAATAGGCCTTCTTTTCAAATACTTTAAGGCAATCTGATTTGTTTTAATCTATGGGAAAGTGAAGGAAGGGATTAAAATGGATTGGAAAACATTCTTCCTTGGCCCCTTTTCCTATTTCTTTAGACTTAATTTTTCTAGTATCTTCTCATATTTCTATATTAAAACCTCATAGGATGATTAGAAATCCACAGTTTCAGTTGCTTCTAATAGCACTGTGGTCACAAAATATTTAAGACTACTGGCCAAGTAACTGAAAAAAATAGGGAATTCTGTGTTTAAATAATAATAATCTAATCTTTTCTAAAAACAAAAAAAATCTACTTTAACAGTCCTTTGAAATCATTTGTCATTCTCCTCTTTTTATTATCTAATCATAACTTGAATCAAGGTTGAATTCAGAATTAGGGCACATTACAGTATTTAAAACTTCATAATAGAATGGAACAGTGTTAATTAAAGTTACTAGAACAACCAGAGGGAGATGGGATATGCTACAATGGGGAAATGTCACTAGAAAAAAATGTTTATCATAACTTTGATCCTATTTTTCTCTGAACAAAATGACTAGATTGAGGAGATCCCTTGGGGAGTCTAGATGGTAGACAATAAGATGACAGATTTTATTTAACTCAGTTTCTCAGGAGGCACCCCTGAAGGTTGGATTGTTTTGTTGAAAAGGTCTCTTCTGTGAAATATTCAGTCACACTTGCTGACAGTTCAACCTACTTTAGGATAAAGCAAATGCTAATAGCAATTTCAAATAACTGTTTCTTCTTTTGATTCTATACATTAAAATTTTTTAATGAATAATCCAACAACATTAGCAAGATCATCATCATACGGAGTAGTTTCTAAAATATAGATATAGCAAGCGTGAGAACATTGTTGTTTAATAGATATATAAGAAGACAGAAATCATTACTCTAGTGTGCATTTATAGAAGGTGGACGAGAACTGGATTTGTACGCTAAAGTCTTAAAATTGATGAAACCACTGCTTCCATGCTACCATATTTTGGGGCAAAAAGTGTGGTCCTCTGAACATAATCACTTAAAACAAAAGAATAAATAAATATACCAACTTGATAGGATTTCTGTAAGAACCAAATGCAAAACTAAAAAGACTTAAAACACAACATGATTTCATATCATGTTATATTTTACATCACTCCATACATAACAAGCACAGAAGTCTGTTTTACTATCAGGGCAAAAATAACAAATTATTTTGCAACTATTTCTCCTTTATCTCTTTCTAAGTCTTGTTGATGGAGCAGAACAAAAGACCATAACAGCATAAAAAGCCAAAATAAAATCTGAGAAGAAAATATTAAAGGAAAAAGTTTGATGTCAAACATTTCAAAAGTTCACAAGCTAAAGTATAAAGCAATGTGTTATAGGTAAGATTTCAATCAACAAGCTAAAATTAATGTTTAAATATAAAATTTGCATGAATAAACAATAATAAAACCACAAATTGTTTGAACCTCCAAAAACGGAAATTCTTTCAGCATTCAATATTTTAGTCACAGAATTACCTTACGGGAAATAATTAATCATTATATGATTCAGTGAAAATTCATAACATTTCAGAATATCTTATGAACTGGAAGATCACATTCTTTTTTGCTTTGCTTATTTTTTTGGAACCAGGTGGCAAGCTTCTTTTTCACAGTTTTCTATAAGCATAAATTAAATAGTGATAAAAGAGTGTTTCATTCTGATATGTCTATATATCTGTAGTGAAAGCACCTTAATCAAACTCAGCCATTCCGTTACTCTGTTATCTTCCTCCTCTTTCACAAACCATTCAAAATAAGCTTAATTGTTCTTTTCAGACACATGTCTCTAAAGTACGCTCCTTCCTCCTCTCCTCTCCCATTAACGATGAGACCTGTTTTATCATTTATCCTCAGTTATTTTTTTCTGTATGTAATGATTTAAAGGTTTTCACCATGTTATTTCATACACATATATACAGTATATTAATCATATTGGCCCCCTAAATTACTCTAACTTTTCCTATTCCCCCTACCCTCTATTATTCAATAGCTTTTAGTGAGTTCCATTTTGCCACTTTCATTCATGGATGTAAACGCATTTTGATATTGATAATATTCTAGCATTCTTTTGCTTTCCTTTCCAAGTGCCCTCAAACAGTCTCACGGCTACAAACACGTTCAGCTCTATGTGCACATCTGTACCTATTTATGATCCTCTGTGTGCTTAAATATGAACATATGATAAAAAATGTGATCACTGTCCTGAAATTAATTGATTTCACATCACATGACAAACTTCAGGAAATGTCCAATTCTTAATCACTTTGAAGAACACTTGGTTTCAGAATACCTGGTGATCATTGCTATTGCTCCTCTGTAATGATTATACCCTTATACTCATAAAAGGATATATTTGTATCTAATAATGAGATTTTGAATTTGAATCCTCTTACATTCTTGCTGCTCACTCTTGCTAATTTTTGCACAAAGTACATGTATGAACACCGCCTGGAGCTTACTAGATGCCTTCTCTGGCTCAATCCATTGAACAAACAGTCATTTTAACTAGAGCCACAAATGATCAATATGCATGTTAAAATCTCAGAAGCACTAGCATACATATTAGATAGATTTCTTTTGGCAAATTTCAAGAACCTTCAAAGACCCAGTTTCCTCATTGAAAAATAGGACCAATAATGCTTACTAAACCACAGTATTAGAAGGAATAACTAAATAATGTTACATAGTAATAAACACTCAATAAAGTCTACCTGGTATTAAGTTCTATCATCTACCTGTGATTTACCCATTCACGACTTTTGTCCCATATTTTGTATAAAATTACATTGGTACAATACTCAGATAAATCAAAGCTCCTTTAATCCAGGTTCCTTACTGAATACAAGCCTACAGCAAAAATAGACATGAATTAATAATACCATCTTGCTTGCATTCATTTACAACAAAATGTGGCACCTGTTTTACAATTAAACATATTTCTCTACTAAATAATGTGGTTTCTATTTTTTTGTAGAATCAAAGAAGTTCAATAAAGAATTTGGTATGAAAACAAACATAAGTGTGTCTTGTAGATATAAAATCTAAATAATGGGGCTGGGAAGGTGGCTCAGTGGTAGAGCTCTTGTCTTGCATGCATGAGGCCCTGGGTTCGATTCCTCAGCACCACATAAGCAGAAGAAAAAAAAAAAGCCAGAAGTGGCACTGTGGCTCAAGTGGTAGAGTGCTAGCCTTGAGCTGAAGAGCTGAGGGACAGCGCCCAGGCCCAGAGTTCAGGCCCCACGACCGGACTCCCCCCCCAAAAAAAAATCTAAATAATGCTATACTAATTAGCCCTATGCCTTCTATATTCTGGGAACATGTACTTAGATGGTCACCAATGCACACAGGACTCAAATAATATACCAAGTTCCAGATCTGAAACTATAAAGGAGTCATAGGAGTTTCAAAAGGCTTCTATTTTAACCTAATTCAGTTAATATACATAGTTTCCTTCTACCATCTTTGCCATGGCACTTTGATAGTTGGATTATCTGTTACTATATCTACAGAAATAAAAAACAGTTAAGAAAAGCCACTATATATAGAAACATTTTTCAGCTGCCACCAAATATTACTCACTTAAATATAAAGTACCTGAGTTTTACTAGGCAACTCTTTGTTGCAAACATTTACATGACTAAATCTTTCACAGCATATAATCCCTAAAATCAAAGATAATAATGTTTTGAATTCTTCATTCATGACACTTTATCTTATAATGGATTACTGCTATACATGATACATGTTTAAATTAAATACTTCAGCTGCTATCCACATGGAATACTATTTCCTAGACACTCTTGTCGTATATGCAATATCCTATAACCTTAAGAATCATGGCAAAATGAGTTATAAGTGCCTGATATGTGCCTAAGAAAGCATGAAAAATGTTGAGGATCAAAGTAATATAAAGCTAATGATCTGAACCATAAGGAATGAATAAACAGAAAATAATGAGTGATCTTGGGATAAGTATCTATTAGCAGTTAAGAAATCTATAGAAAGAAAAGACCTCAAGCTAATCTCTTATATTATTTCTAAGGAAACATCCATAAAAGTAGCAAAAATATAGTTTAAAATATAATTTAAAAATAGAAGGACAAAATCCGGGCGCTGGTGGCTCACGCCTATAATCCTAGCTACTCAGGAGGCTGAGATCTGAGGATCTCGGTTCAAAGCCAGCCTACGCAGGAAAATCCATTAGACTCTTGTGTCCAATAAACCACTCAGAAAACCATAAATGGCGCAGTGGCTCAAGTGGTAGAATGCTAGCCTTGAGCTGAAGAGCTGAGAGACAGCGTTCAGGCCCAGAGTTCAAGCCCCATGACCAAAAAAAAAAAAGAAGGACAAATCACACTAATTACTAATTGTTCCAATTTAGCTTTAGTCAGTAAATCCTCATCCTTTTGGAGATTTTCTTAGATAAATACACTAAATCTATAAATTAGGCTTAAAAACTAATGGTTCAAGAATACTCGAGATTCTTCAGACCAAAAGCATGATGTGACACTTTGCTTTTTATATACCCAGCTTGATAAAGATCAGTTTTTTACATAGTTTACTTTTCCCCAGTGATCTCTGGGGAGAAGATGGTCATGGCCGATCAGTAGAAAAAAGTTAATTTGAATTATAGCCTAAAATAACAAACTAGCATTACTTTCAAGTGTATTAAGTATTTAAATATGAAAAATGTAAGTACTTAAATTTTTTTTAATGTGTGCATATAACATTGAGGTAAGGAAAGACTTACTAAACAGTACACCCAAAATAGTAATAATTAAAGGAAAACCTGACATTGCCTGTATATAATTAAGACTTTATTAAAACACATGATAAAGATGACGGGCAAGCAACAAAACAGAAAATAAAGAATATTTACATAAACTAACACCATGTGTAAATTCAATTAATTACCTTTGCTTTTAGTACCATCAATATCAACAGAAAATTCAGAAAATAATAATCCATAAATTATCATTTGTATGGCATTCTGGATAACATGGTAAAATCTTGTTTCTGTGTAGGATTTGAATCATTTTTTGTCCACTATATCCACACTGTATGCTTCCTCCTTCCTGATAGCTATTTAGTGGAATAGCCATCCTGGTTATTAAATCAGCAGTCAAAGTACAGTAATGCTTATGTTTACATAAGCTTTATGAAGTAGCCTAATGTCACATCACAGTCCCTACAACATTCACTTTCCTTCATTCATCGGGTAATAATCATAGCACAGCATCTTACAACTTTCCAAAAAGAGACAGTACAGTAAAATAAAATATTTGGAGAAAAATAATGAATACATCTCTATAAGTTCTATTACAGTAGATAGTTATCAGTGTCTTATTATTAGCTATTATTGTTAATCATATTTTTTAATTTATAAACTAAGCTTTATTGTAGCTATGTGAAAACAGGAAAATATAGCAGTGTTGGAACTATTTTTCCCTCTAAGTTTTTCACTGAACAATGCAACCAACCACTGATCAAAACTAATAAAAAAAAAAAAAAGAAAGGAAGATTTCTTTATAATGAATATGTACCATATAGATTTGTTTCCTATTATTCCTTAACCTGTATAGTAAAAATAGTTACATGGCTTTTTTTATTGTATTAGCTATTACAAGTAATATAGAGATGATTTAAAGTATACAAGAGAATGTATTGGATTATCCAGAAATACTACATTAGTTAGTACAAGGAGCTTGTGCATCTGTACATAGGAGGTTCCAAATCTACAGTGAGACAATCCCCCATTGATACTAACAAACATTATATGGGTTCCAGTACTGTTCGGTTTCAGACACTCACTGCAATTTTGGAACATCCTCCCAGTGGATAAGTCAATATAAATAATAGAAACATAGTACTGGAGAAAAAAAGGGTCTTTGAAGACTATGCACAAAATACAATGTGAATAAAGCTCAAAATAGGCAAAATAAACAGTATCTTGTTCAGCAAAAGTTATATAATAACCTATTTAGATGTAAGCAAAAAAGTAATAATTTATTATTTAACATGGTACCCACCTTTTGTAGAAAGGTGGATTGATAAAATGAAAATACTATTGCTGAGCTACTTGAGTGGGAGATATCAAAAAGTCAAGGCCAATCTAGGCAAATGTTAGTGAGATTTCACCTCAACATACAAACTCTATATATGTTTTATATCTGTAATCCCAGTTGCATAGGAAGATGGGATAGGAGAATCTAGTCGGTAGCTGCACTTGAGCAAAAAGTGTAAGATTCTATCTGAACAATGACCTAAAGCAAAAAAATGTGGCTCAATTGGTAGAGTGATTATCTAGCAAGTACAGGGCCCAAGTTCAAATCCAAATACTACCAAGAAAGAAAAAAATAATGAGCAACACAGTTTAAAGGTGCTAGTAATATTCATGGGTTTTATGTGAATAGATTTAAGCATTCATTTACTATTATGTATAATGGGTTGCAAATATAACCATTAAATAGATTGCAAAAATGTAATAGTAATATAAAAGCAAAATAGCATTTTGTGAAAAGCTATCTGATTACTTGCGATACCTCAAGAATGGTATCTGATTCTATTATGAACAAAGTTATCAAGGTGAAGAAAAGGCATTAAACAAAGTATTCAAATAAAACAAATTTTAAAACATAAGTAATAAAGCAAAGACAAATGATAGAAAATAGGCCCACAAAACTCACCACGAGGGCTTTCGATCTGTTGCTGAGAAGTTTCTCTATGTCTCTAGCTGCAATTTCTACCAGCTGCCGTGCATTGTTTGGTTCCACAGTATACATATCTTGATATTTTTCATAAATCTGTTTAAGTGGAGAAGAAAATGAATAAGAACAATTATTTAAGACATAAATTCCTATTAGGATGTATTTAAAACAATGTAGAAATTTGATGTAACTATAACCCTACAGTACATCACCTTTACAATAAAATTTAAATTAAAAAAAAAAAGAAATTTGAAAGAGTCACCCTTTTCTTTCTACATTTTCAAATTTGAATGTACCACTAAGGGAATATAAGTTAGTATACATTTGCTGCAATACTATTAGCTTGCTAAAATAGTAGTAAAAGGGGCTGGGAAGGTGGCTAAATGGTAGGATGCTTGCCTTGCATGAATGAGTTTGATTCCTCAGCAGCACATAAGCAGAAAAAGTAGAAGTGGTGTTGTGGCTCAAGTGGTAGAGCCCTAGTCTTGAGGTGAAGACCTGAGGGACAGTGCCCGCACCCAGAGTTCAGGCCCCACAGCCTAGTGGTTTATTGGAGATAAAAGTCTCACGGACTTTCCTGCCCAGGCTGGCTTTGAACTGCGATCCTCAGATTCCAGCCTCTTGAGTAGCCAGTATTATAAGCGTGAACCACCAGCACCCAGCTTGTGATAGGGAAGGTTTTACTCTAGAGAGCCTTTCCATTGTTCTCCCTTTGTGAGAGAGGGATGGATGGATGGATGGATGGATGGATGGATGGATGGATGGATGGATGGATGGATGGATGGATGGATGGATGGGTGGATAATTTGATAGAGACAAATATAACGGAAAGATGATAGAAACATGAATATGAGATTTAAGTCCTGCCAAGTTTCATCAAGGCACCCCCAGAGAGCTCCCAACTCACTTCACACAAAGAGAAGTTAAAGATTATTGAATGTGATTGACGTCTACATTGAGTTTTGGTTAGAAGTATGATGGTGCATTTCTTTTTTTTTTATCAACTTACATGGTCACTGTATGTGTACATCTTATTTAGTCACTAAGTCATACCACATCAAAATTAAACTAGATGGTAAAATTAAATTCAGCTTCATTTCTGACTCACATTGGCATCTGACTATGCCTTCTCTAGTGGTGTCAGATGCGCCTGGTTTCCATGGTTAGTAAAATCCCATCAGGAACAGGAGAATTAAAGTGAGGATGAAGGCAGGGCGCAGTGGCAGTGTTTGTGACTGGAGGATTGAGCTGCAAAGGAAATCCCTTCTGCATGGAGCAGATGGGGTGCACATGCATGACCACACCATGTTTAAAAGCCAGTAACTGGCAGGTTTTGATAGTCTTTTGAGAAGTGAATCCAGGCACACATTTGAAACCTAATAAACCATGCATTTCTTTGGCACAACTCCAGCACTCTTCTCTACTACCAACAGGTTCCCCGCCTGGTCCCAGCTAAGCACTGGTTACTAGAGAACACATATGTTAACATTTACGTATCACAAAGTATTTTAGTTTTACAATTACTTGTAGCTTTTAAGAAAGTAATACATTAATGGATTTACATCCATTAAGAGTATTTCAGTCTTAAAATTGATCCATTCAAACTATTTAAACAGTGACTTGGTCTATTTTCATTTCAACTAACCAAGTCATATTAAGTGAAATAAAAACCCCAGATATCATTTCCTCCAGCATTTCTATATATCACTGGATGGCTAATGTTTTCATAGGGCAGATCATGGAGTCTGGTTTTAAACATAAAGTTATCTATGAAGAATTCTAATCAATACTAAGCGCTCTCATTTCAGCCTGAGATGGAATTCTGGAACATCAGTTCTGGAATAGATTAATTGATCTAGGTTACAAATAGATTAACCTCAACATCACATTAATTGATCCAGTATATGTAGCACTTTGCAGTAAAACTAATAGAGCTAATTGGTGGGACACATAGCTGTGCTTTGCACCATTACTGTTCTGTGCATTTGTCTGCAAAGTCTTAAGAGTCAACCTTCTGGGTTGGGAAGGTGGCTCAGTAGTAGAGTGCTTTCCTTTCATGTATGAGGCCCTGGGTTCAATTCCTCAGCACCACCTAAGCAGAAAAAGCTGGAAGTGACTCTGTGGCTCAAGTGGTAGAACGCTAGCCTTGAGCTGAAAAGCTGAGGGACAGTGCCCAGGCCCAGAGTTCAGGCCCACGACTGGCAAATTTTAAAAAAAGAAAAAGAAAAAGAGTCAACCCTCTTTTGTACAGTACAGGAAGTAAAAGATGAACATTGTTGATGGCAATTCATTCACTTATACAAGTGTACTTCACAGTATACTACATAGAATATGTCAATTTATTCAACCACACATCCAAACATATAACTACGTGTGTTAAAAGAACCAATGTATTATAAATCAATATACTTTGTAAGTACCTACCCTCTCAAATGTATGAAGAATATTATCGCATGTTTTCATTCTGTTATAACTTTTAAATGCTTAAGAAATAATAGGTTTGGGAGGCTGAATGTCTCCAAAGTTTGTGTGTTAAAAAGTTGGTCCTAGGGAGGTAGTGCAACTTTTGGGAGGCAAAGTCACTACGTCACTAGAGATAGTGCTTTGAGAGAGGCATCTCTTTCCTTTCTTCCTTCTGCTTCCTGGTCATGAGGAGAGCAGGTCTGCTCTTCCATTCACTGCTGTCATTAGGAGGTACCTCACCACACACACAAAACTAAGAACCAATTGATTATGGACTGGAACTTCCAAACTTTAGTACAAAGGAACTTATTTTATTTATGTGAATTATCTCAACTATTTCACTGCAACAGAAAAGAACTATAAATCCTATGGATACAAATAAGATGACTCACAGTATATGTGAAATAGATAAAGTCAAGGAAATATAAGTCCAGTATAGACCCCAATATAAATATCTAGTTACACTGTTTTATACAGAAATCAAAATTAGACTGTATTCTTTATTAATAAAAATGGAGTCAAGGGGCTGGGAAGGTGGCTCAGTGGTAGAGGGCTTGCCTTGCATGCATGAGACCCTGGGTTCGATTCCTCAGTACCACATAAGCAGACAAAGCTGGAAGTGGCTCTGTGGCTCAAGAGGTAGAGCGCTAGCCTTGAGCTGAAGAGCTGAGGGACAGTGCCCAGGCCCAGAGTTCAGGCCCCACAGCCAAAAAAAAAAAAAAATGGAGTCAACATTACATTAACCAGCCTACCTAAAGAATTAGCTTTTTCCCCCTAGTTCTACAAACACAATAGTCTTTGTTACTGTGAAAGTTTATTTTAGAACTCTCAAATATTTCCTGATATGTTTGATAAACAAATATGGGTGTATAGTTTCATGTATATGTTTAAGATTGCATGATACATCTTTATAACATTAAACCCACTTTTCTTACTATCACTAAAAAAATTATATCACAATATTTAATATATTGGTGTGTTAATATATAAAACACAGTCTAAACTATTTTTCTTCTTAATTTTGTTTCTTGTTTTAATGAATATCTGATTTGTCACTTTATCCAGTTCCTTTTCTGAAAGAAATAACAGCATGGTGGAAATAAAATATAAGTTTTTATTGTGAGAATACCATACAGAGGAGTTACTATTACATGGGCAAGATGAGTACTCTGTATGATATTTTCACAATAAAAAAAAATAATAATATTTATCAAAATGGAAAAAATGATTGGAAAATTCAGCAAATGTCATAGTCATTCTAAGAGAAAGGGATAAGTTGCAGGGCTCTTGAACACATTACATGGAAAATAAGATGCAAGTATTTCTCAGTTTTTTTTAAACAGTATCTACAAACTTATGACAGAAGCAGCTATAAGTGAACCTGTGATTCCGATGACAATAAAGACAACAAAGAACACACTCAAACCCACCTCAAAAAAAACATACATATATACACACACATACATACATACATACCTATATAAGTTTTTGGCACCAAATAGAGCTCCATTCAAATCCTGTCAATGTTCAACATGCTATGTGATATTGGGTTCATTTTTTTACTACTAGAAAGAATACAGTGTAGAGACAGAGTTGAAGACAGAATGTTCCCCCTCCTGACTAATTCTATGAACTTTTTCTTCTCCACAGTTCAACTCTTCCTACTGCCACCAATCACACAGCCTCAATAAGAAGAGTACTTGTCACCTGCACATCCATTCTTCTTAGAATCTTAGTTCCTGTTAATGTTTTTCACTGCTTCCATGACCAGTCCTCACTACGATAACATTCATTAGAACTTTCTTGCCTTGTTCATTGGAATTTTATTGCAAATCTCACTACATCAAGTTCACAGCTCCAAGATAATTTTCAAAATAATACATTTAAAATCACCACAAATGTAAAATGTCACAACTCATTGACTTAATTGTTTAAAAGTTCCTAAAAAGGTTCGTAAAGAAATATTTTGGTAATTATAATACTAGACATTATACTAGAAATTATTCCATGGAATGCAATAAGTACAGAAATATAAAGTATGTCTCCAAGTATTTGATGGCCCATAAAATTATTTGTAGTTGGTCTTAGGAAGCTTTCTTATATAATATATCCTATATCTTACATTATATATATATATATAACCATATACATGTATATATATATATATATGCACTATTTATTCACTGTAAGAAACCTCAAAATTACTCTTATAACCATGTATGAGGTTAGCTGAGGTTTTTGAATATCAGAGTGAGGGAAATTGAGTCCCATTTCATCGTAGGAGAGCAAATCACTATCCACAGCTTCAGTAGATGAAAGGCAACCTGATTAGTGAAATGAAGACTGCTTAGCCTCTCTGCACTTGACTTTGCCTTGGATTCAGCAGCATGGAAGAATCCAGAAAGTGAGAATGGAGCTGAGGGTTATAGATCATCACATCTGAGACACAGACAGTGCAGCAACAATGGTGAAAAGTTAAGAATGGAGAATATCTACATGAAAGCAACAAAAGAAAACAGAAATATGCCCATACATCTCATCCCTTACAACTATATGCTGAAAAGCAAATTTAAGAATATTAGTAAATAATGAGTTTAAGAGGGAATTTTGATATACTAAATGCTTTATTGATCACAGTAGATTGTTTTAACCTGAAATGCTCAAGTGGTCATATTAATTACTCCTTCACTTCCTTAAAGAGAAGTGTTCAAACAGCTAATAAGTAACTTAAGTTGGTTCATGAGAAACACAACTTTCTTCATAAACTTCATAAACTTTTAAAAGTTATTTTAGATATATAAACACTAATAAGGGCTGGGAAGGTGGCTCAGTGGTAGAGCGCTTGCCTTGCATGCCTGAGGCCCTGGGTTCGATTCCTCAGCACCATAAAAGCAAAAAGAAAAAGGCCGGAAGTGGCACTGTGCTTCAAGTGGTAGAGCGCTAGCCTTGAGCTGAAGAGCTGAGGGACAGCGCCTAGGCCCAGAGTTCAGGCCCCACAACTGGCCCCCCCCAAAAAAACAACACTAATAAGACTTTCTTCTAATAATGATACCTTCACATTCCACCCTTGGCGATTATCTTGGGCAAACAAACTTTCTCATAAGGTTAGTTTCCCCTTTGAGTGTTCTCATAAAATGTAAGTGTCTTTACAAATACATGGCAGTATTCTAACATTAAAAATTGTTGCAGAATACTGGGTGCTGGGGCTCACTCCTATAATCCTAGCTAACTCAGGAGGCTGAGATCTGAGAATAACAGTTCAAAGCCAGTCTGGGCAATCAATCACAGAAAAAGCTGGAAGTGGTGATGTAGCTCTAGTGGAAGAGTGTTAGCAAAAAGCAAAAAGGAGTTCAAGGGCAGCATCGTGTCCCAGAATTCAAGCCCCAGGCCCAGAAGGGGGAAAAACAAGGAAGGAAGGAAGGAAGGAAGGAAGGAAGGAAGGAAGGAAGGAAGGAAGGAAGGAAGGAAGGAAGGAAGGAAGGAAGGAAGGAAGGGGAGGGTGGGAGGGGAGGGTGGGAGGGTGGGAGGGAGGGGAAGAAAAGAGAAGAGAAGAGAAGAGAAGAGAAGAGAAGAGAAGAGAAGAGAAGAGAAGAGAAGAGAAGAGAAGAGAAGAGAAGAGAAGAGAAGAGGTGTATCAGAAGATGGCTGCTGAGTCAATAGCATGGTAGAAACAAAAAAAATCTCTATGAACATTGACACAGCACTGAGTCAATCAGATCATTTTTCTGAAGGCTGACAGCTATATATATAGTGTGTGGCCCAAGGATATAAGCCAGGGAAAAGGCTATTTGGAGGAAAACAGTATTCAGACATATTAATGGCTAAAAAGGATGGTTGTGATAGGCAGAATAACAGCTTCCCAAAGATAACCACAGCCTGGGCAGGGGACACTACCAGGCATCCTGGGGCCTAAGTGGTAGAGCACTTGCCTAGCATAGTAGGATCTAATCCAGACACACACACACACACACACACACACACACACACACACACACACACACACACACACACACACACACACACACATCATCATCATCATCATCATCATCATCATCATCATCATCATCATCATCATCACATCTTAATCTCCAGAACCTACAGTCTGTTCTTACATAGGAAAGGCACACCTAGATCCTTAAAAGTAGAATAGCAAGATGTAACTAAGGAAGAGAAAATCAGAAAGGGCAGCATAAGAGGAAATCAGATATACCTTGCTGGCTTTGAAGATAGAGGAAGAAGAAATGAACCAAGGAAAATATATCTGAGCTAAAGAACTATAATATTATGACTGCATTGTTTTAAGCCAATAAACTGATGATAATTATAGTTGTCATAATTTTTTAATGAGGTAGTAGTTGTTCTGAGCTCTTTGCTGAGAATCAACCATAATAACCTTAGTCTCTGGGACTCCGGATCATCCTTCCATTAGCCATACTATCTTCTAAGTGCCATAATGCTTAAATCAGCTCCTCAGAATTCCCTTAAATTTGTTACCTTTTGTTGAAGTAGCCCTACTATAAACTTCCTTAACGATTCGCTTTCCTAAATTCTAAGAAAAGCTCCATGTTTGTGATTCTTAATTATAGCTGCACATTCACATCTTTCCTTGCTAGGATCTGACGAAGATGAAAAGTTGAACTTTCCTGTCAGAAATGTCTGTTTTCCAGTAGCTTACAGGCAGTAATGAAATTAGTTCAAGGACACTATTTATTATCTTCACTAATGTGTGAATTTCTAAGAAAAAGACGAAAGAAAAATGTATACGGAAAAGCTAAAAACAGCCAAATGGACATACATGCATTGAAAGCACAGGTGAATTAGATAAACTATGGTCCCAGCGTATAAAAATGAAGATAGAATTGAGAGAAAACGTTTTGATCTCTCTCGCCATCATTCTTCCTTCAGTGTGTTTGCTAGCTAGCAGTGGCAAACACAGAAATCAGCAATACCAACAGGTAGAAAAATAAGTTTCATTGTCTCAACTCCTCTAGATACCACAAAATCAATTTAATTATTTTCAGTTGAATTTTATAACCTAGGATGCTTTGTATGTGGATTCTGATACGGTTGTACATATTTGTATCTTTCAGAATTGGACTTTTTGGACTATTGTTCCTTACCCACAGACAACATCTTGTTTCAAAGAGGTGCATTAAAAGCAACAACAAGAATAACACAATAATCTTCCTTGATCATTTTCAAAGATCAAAGTTCCCTTGACTAAATTTTAACATGGTCCACAAGTAGAAAAAAAATCTATTCATTTATCCTAGGTCTCATAACCTTCTACGACACCCAACATGGCAAAAGATGAAGTTCCCTTGGCTAAAATAAAGAATGACTTCAGATGTCAATTGATGTTTGAGTATACTTTACCCACAGTCACAAAATTAAAATGTGCTTTTCTCCCATGAATATTAGCTGAATTTTTTAAATATGCGCTATTTTCTAACTCTTAGTTCTCTTAAACCATGTTCCCTTTCAATTAACATAGTAAATGACACAACCTCTGAAACAACAGGTTTGACAGTCTTCCCATGTAGAATTCTTCAGCATAGCCTCACGAGTTCATCTCCACTGGGTTAAGGACAAAGACAAATGCACCCAGAAGAATATATTAACCCAGTGTAGTCTGTGTATAGGTACAAAGCTTTATGTACTTGTCTACAAGATACCTGACATGCTATGGAGGCCATTTCCAGAATCCTATTTCATTCACTAAATCTTCATTTCAAATATATTAGAGCCCTTTTATCTCTAGCCTACCTTGAAATTTTCTGTGAGTTAGGGTATCGATGTTGCAACCTTTAAACATATGCAAACATAGAAAAATGATGTAAGAATCAATTTCACTGAGTAATTTTTATTTCCCTTAACCAGAGTGTAAGTTTCAAGAAGGGAAAAGAATTCTGTGTTTTGATGACTATGGTGTGCCCAGCAAACAAGCAAAGTGCATGAACAGTAAACAATGACCTTGAATTAGGGAATGGATTCTGATGAAGGCATGTCAGGCTTTGGTGGGATTATAAGTGATGATTTATGACTAGTTTTTCTCTATGTGTTATTTTATTATTTGTACAACAGCATTCGCATTATTCACTAGAGCCAAAAGTGGCAAAAACTTCAAATATCTGTTGACAGATAATGACTGAATACACAAAATGTCATATCCATACATATGCCAGAAGATTATTCAGCCCTGAAAAAGAGTACATGGGTGAACCTTGAAATCATTGTCGTAACAAAAGAAGCCAGATTTTGCCTTATTTAAAAGTGAGAATGAATTTAGAAAAGAACAATTCTAAATAAGGTGCTATGCAGTTAATGCAGGAACAAAATGCATCAATCCAAGAATTTTAAATAATGGAGCAAATACAAAAAAAGTAATGACAAATATAAGAAAGAATATTAGTGTTGTAATAAAATGATAGAAATGTACACTCTCAGAATTCAGAGAAAAGCAAAAATTAAAGAAGAAATAAAAATTAAAGAAAAAAAGAGGGGTCCACAGTTATGCAGTATTTCACCAAGTGATAAGTATGTGTATACTAGAATTATTGGAAAATACAAAAGGAAAGGTAAATTAGAGTATAATGGTAGAAGGGCATAAAAATTAGTAAGCTGGTTTAAATCTTTTGTTAATTCCAAACTGCTTTAAATTAATAATATCCAGCTCAGAATTCTACTTGCTATCACAACAATTTGTACCTAGGGGAAAAGAATCAAAAATATAAATTTATTTACTATAAATTCCATGTGAATAAACAAAAATTATTCAGATGCAGATACGCAGATACCTAAGTATAAATATGTAATTTGGTTATATCCTCAAGTATATAGTGCATGCTTTGTGAATGGTGGCAACATCATATTGATACTTCCTAAGCCATTCTGTTTTTCAAGTTTGTTATGATGAACCTTCTTTTCTGGGACTATGCCACTACATTTCAAATGGGACATTATCTTCAGAAAAGATTTTTAGGAAGAATGAAGTCAGTGCTGGTGAACTTCCTACAGCACACACTCTTACTTGCCCCAGTTCCTATTAATAGGAATGTGATGGTAACACTGCTGAGCCTCAGATTAAAGACAGAAGGAAATGAAGAAATGACCATCATTAACACGACTTAAATTTTCTACCCACTCTATATTTGAATATATTTAACCAGAAATGCAGATTGCTCCCAGAATACAGAAAATAAACTATAATAGACTAAGATAAATGTAAAATGCATTCATAGCAACAATGTTTCAGTAAGATTTTTCAGTAATTTTTGTAAGATAGAGACATGTCACATTTACAGTAAATTATAGCTTCATCTCTAAGAACAAGAAGATTCAACACAAGAAAAACATGAAGATGAATGTTTCTTTCCTTTTCTATATCTGAATCTACATACCAGTTATGCAATGAGTATATATTTTACCCACAAAATTCACATGAAATTCAAAGTGGGAGAGATCATAGTAGATTCTATTAAAACTAAATTAAAATATAATTAACCATAAGCTGAGTGAGATGCCGATTTAATGTCTCTAACCTCAAATGACCTAAATTCATTCCTCTACCAATGAAAGAATTTTAATTTTTAATTTGCCCTCAACTGTCTATACTATTCACCTATGACTTTTCTAAAGCAAAACTGCTAATTACACATGTGGATACTCAGTTTTACAAACTTACATTAACTTTAAGAATTTCACATACTTTTCCTTCAGTCCTCCTAGAACAATTTTTCAATTTGAGCACTACTATCCTTTGTTAGCCAGATAATGCTTTGCTGTCAGCGAAAATGTCCTTCATATTGTAGGACATTCAATTATGCCTCACCGATGCCAATGGTGACAACCCCTACCCCCAAACTGGAATTAGGATCAGCACAAAACCTTCCCAGATGTCTTTTGTGAACTAAATCCTCCCTGGCCAGGAACCACTGGGACAGGTATATATTTGGAAAAACACTAAATAATAATTTACCTCTCAGCTACCAGCATAACTTAAGAAAATGTTATTCAGTGTCTGATGCTAGAACAGAATGGTAGAATGGCAAAGGCAAAAATATGACTCAAAATATGAAAGTGTAAGAGTCACTCTAATAGTGACTCCAAAAGTATAAATCCCCATAGAATATATTGTTTGTCTTTGCAGATTAAAGTAATTAACCACTGTTAAAAAAAAATAGCATCTGGGCTGAGATCTGAGGATCTGACTTGGAAGCTAGCCTGGGCAGCTAAGTCCATGAGACCTTCATATCCAAAAAGGTGAAAGTGGCTAAGCACAGATGGCTCATCCAGTAATCCTAGCTATTCAGCAGGTGAAGATCTGAGGATCATGGTTCAAAGCCAGCCCAGGCAGGAAAGTAGGTGAGGCTCTTATCTCCAATAAAATACAGAAGCTGGAAGTGGCACTGTGGCTCAAGTGGTACGTCACTTATTTTGAGCAAAAAAACAAAGAAGTTCAGGGACGGAGATCAAGCTTTAGAACTGGCAAAAACAAACAAAGAAAAAATAACCTGAAAGTGGCATTGTAACTACAGTGGAGAAGGAGGAGGAGGAAGAGGAGGAGGAGTTAGATAATCCTAAATTGCCCACAAATTAAAGCTAGTGACTCTTCACTGCTGAGAAAAGTAAACAAACAAACCCAAATATGAAATAATAATAAGCAGCTATAATTATTTATTAAAAGTAGAAATTCCACCAGGATACCATAAAGACACCTGCACATCCATATTTCTTGCTGTACTAGTCACAATAGCCAGGGTATGGAAACAGCCCAGATGTCCTACAATAGATGAGTGAATCCAAAAACTATGGTTTCTATACACAATGGAATTTTATGCAGCCACCAAAAGAAATACTATTATGTCATTTGCAGGGAAATGGATGGACCTAGAGCAAACCATGTTTAGTGAGATAAGCTTAGCTCAGACACACAAATAGCACATATTTTCTCTCATACGCAGAAGCTAGACATAAAATATACCAGAGCATGATAAATTATACAGGATGTTAGGCATTTACCTACAATAAGGAGGGTACTTATAGGAGAGGAACACAAAGGTGCAATGCCTGTGTGTATCTCATCATATAAAATAATATTTATCAAAATGGACTCCAGAAAATGGAGCTACTACTTTTGTTTTCTTATATTTTCATCTTGTTCATTTATCTTTCTTTGTGAGTAAGGGGGGGGTACACAGAAATGAAGTGATAAAGGGTGTACGAATGGTACTCAATTAGTGGTACTCACTGGTTGAAAAGAACTGTACAACTTATGGGTGAAAACAGGAGGGGAAATTGAGAGAGTACAAGAAAGGGTAACATTGTCCAAAAAGTAATGTATTGTTTACCTGAGTTATATAACTGAACCCTGCTGTATATCACCTTTATAATAACAATAAAATTTTCTTTAAGAAAGAGCAAAAACAGAAGAGGTAACAATGTTTGATAGGAAATGCACTCATTACCTTGCTCATGTAACTGTAACCCCTGTGTATACAATTTTTACAATAAAAAACATATTTAAAAAAAGAAAAACAAAAAGTAGTTCCTTTACTATTACCTTTAGTCCTTCCTTTTCTGTGAGGAAGGAGGGATTGTTATTACTCCCACTTGATCAGAGGTAGAATTCTAATACCACACAGCCACTTTGCAGGACTCACAGGACTAGGAAGTTCCCAATCCCTCTTGTTCCCTGAGCTCATTCTGGGGTCAGAAGCACCAATTATGATCTACTCTTAAGTAATTTTTTTTACATATTAATGTGCTGAGCTCTCTACAAGCAGAAAATGAACGTTGTTTTACATAAGATGACATGACCACAATGTCAAAGAAAAAGCCTCATTGAATTTGTAATGAAAACAAATTATTCACTCAGAACACTTACACAAATAATAATTAGAGAATACTGATGTTTAATATTTAGACACATCTCATACTAATACCTTTAAATAGCAGTAAATTAAACATAACAGTAAATTAAAAGGCAAGAAGTTCTAGTAGAGTGCCATTGCAGAATAATTCTACCTTTAAAAATAGCCTTTAGGATCCAGGACCAGTGACTCACACCTCTAATCCTAGCAACTCAGGAGACGGAGACCTGAGGATCACAGTTCACAGCCAGCCAGGGCAGAAAAGCCTCTTATCTCCAATAAACTACTCAGAAAAAAAACAGAACCATACCTACTCAACTCAAGAGGCAGAGTTCTGAGGACCATAGTTCATGTTGACGTAGGCAGGAAAAAAAAAAAAACTACCTGAGACTTTTACCTTCTATTAACCACCAAAAAATCTGGAAGTGGAGTTGTGAGTAGAAAAAGCTAAATGACAGCACGTAGGCCCAGAGATCAAGCCACCTTACTGTCTTTAAAAAAATGAAAATAAGATGAGATGAGATAAATTAAGATGAAAAATAATATATTAACATTAGAAGAATATGCATGCCATAGCAATGTAAATATTCTTGATGTTTTACAAGCCATGAGGAAAAGCAAGAAAGGAGAGTAGCTGAAAATTGAATAGAAACAGCAGAGAAGGAAAACGTAGAGGCCTGGGATTGGTGTGAAGAAGGATAATTGCAAATCTCCATGCCTCCCGCCTTCCCGCAATGAAGCTTACAGGGTTGCCTACACTGTCTAGACCCCAGAGCTAGGGCCATGATGAGCAAGGGAGGTGCAACAGGCACACAATCCCTTCAAATATGCAAAAAGCCTGATCCCACCCATTCTTTGACCTAATTTTTTTCCATTTTATTTATTGTGAAAATACTATACAGAGGGGTTACAATTACATAGGCAAGATAATGAGTACATTTCTTATCAAGCATTGTTGCCTCCTCCTTTATTTCCCCTTCCCATCCCTTTCCATTACCCCTTGCCCCCCCCACTAGCTCCTCCCCCTCCCCCACCAAATTTGTAATGTTCATTTTCGACATAACGACTTGTACATCTCATTGTTGCAATGGGTCCACCTGTATCGCTATTTTAATTATTTGTTTTTTCCCTTCCCCTCCACAAACTATACCAACATCAAATACAGTGAAAGCAGGGGTTATACCGTGGGGGAGGGACATACAAAGCAACAAAGAAATCATCTTATAAATGTGTTAGAAACAATCGCATGAAAGAAAACAAACATTTGAATTCTTATCTTGGGGATAATTTCCCTAACATCAACTTATCTGACCTTTTCTGCTTGACTCAGATATACACTGGTTATTGCAAATAAGGGAAAACATGGGACCTATGTTTCTTTGGGCCTGGCTTACTTCACTTAATATAATTTTTTCCAAGTCTTTCCCTTTCCTAACAAATGGGTCAATGTCATTCTTTCTGATGGAGGCATAGAATTCCATTGTGTATATATACCACATTTTCTTGATACATTCATCTACTGAGGTGCATCTGGGTTGGTTCCATATCTTAGCTATGGTAAATAATGCTGCAATAAATATAGTAGCTGGTAGCTTTAGTGTGGTCTTGTTTGTGATCATTTGGGTAAATGCCCAAAAGTGGGATTGCTGGGTCATAGGGCTCTATGTGGAGTCTTTTGAGGAACCTCCATACTGCTTTTCAAAGTGGTTGAACAAGTTTACACTCCCACCAACAATGTAGTAAGGTTCCCTTCTGTCCACATCTCCTCAAGCATCTGTTGTATTGAGCCTCTTCAGTAAATGGTGCTGGCAAAATTGGTTAATTACTTGTAGAAAACTAAAGCTAGATCCTTATATATCACCCTGCACCAGAATCAACTCCAAATGGATCCAAAGACCTCAGAGTCAAAGCAGACACTCTGAAAACATTACAGGATGGAATAGGAGAAATCCTAGGTCTCCTTGGCACAGGCCCAGATTTTCTTAATAGAGACCCAGAAACACAAAAAGTCAAAGAAAGGTTGGACAAATGGGATTGCATAAAATTGCAGAGCTTCTGCACGGCAAAGGACATAGCTAGCAAGATCAATAGAAAGCCCACGGATTGGGAGAAGGTCTTTACTAGCCATACAACAGACAAGGGTCTCATATCTAAAATACACCTGGAACTCAAAAATTAAATCCCCCAACAACAAATCTTCAAAGAAACAACTGCCCAGTAAATAAATGGGCTAAAGACTTAAAGAGAAACTTCTCTGAAGAGGAAAGAAGGATGGCCAATAGACACATGAAGAAATGCTCAACCTCTCTAGCCATAAAAGAAATGCAAATCAAAACAACCTTGAGATACCACCTCATCCCAGTTAGAATGGCTATAATCTTTGACCTAATTGAAAGTTGTAAAGTTGTAAAGTTTGTTTTTTGACATAAATTTAAAGCATGGTTATTGAACTTAAAAACATTTGCCTAGTTATGCAGAAAGCTGAGACCCAGAGGGTCGTGGTTCAAAGCCAACTTAAGTAGCGAAAGTCTATGAGACTCCATCTCCAGATATTCACCTGAAAGGTTGTCTGGAGGCATGACTCAAAAACATCAGCAGAAAGCTGAGCTTGAAGCCTTGAGTTCAAACAGTGATACAGAAATAAACAACAACAAAAAAACATGATTTCAATAATATTCCATATACATCAATTTTTAAAATTCTGTTTATGAATATGACATCAGATCCTCATTGTGACTATTGTGCATGGAAAGATGTGTGTGTGTGTGTGTGTGTGTGTGTGCATGCGCACGTGCAGAACTGATAACATATACTAAAAAATTCTGTAATTCATATTGATCCAAATGTATGTTTTTCATAATCTTGGGATTCTTTTCAAATTACTTCAAGAAGAAATCCTCTTAAGTAGGTAATTGGTGGTGGTATAGCTTTGGCTTCTTATTATATCTTCTTTTAAAAGAGCTATAGTATATTCAGATATGCTAACCTTGTGCTAAATTGGGAATGTGCTGGAAACATAGGAAATATTAAACTATAAAATATTAACAACTACTTTAAAACACATAGAATTCTTTTCACTTCAAAGTTGTATCCAACTTAATAGCTACATGGTACTGAACAAAATTTTAACCTCAGAAACAATTGCTTCATGCATAGTGAAGGTGATGTTCACTGGACAATGTTGACCTGAGGTGCAACGAAGTAATGTACTCACTTAGGGTACTTAGGAGAGACCCTACATGCATGTGGAGAAAAACCCTTTCCATTGAATATTAAAAAGTTCTAATGGATTAAAAGTTCACTGTGAAATATTAAAAGTACAATTTATTTCCTATATTTTTATTTCTTTGAATTATTTGATATGCTTTGTGTGGTGTGTGCACATATGGATTTATGTACCTGTAAGTGATTAAGTAATGGAATAATTCAAGGATAATGATAGTATACCTGAGCTCTTCCACTCTTGATCTTTAACAAAAGATTGGCAAGTAACCTGGACCAAATGGCTCATCTGTAAAGAGGTGAATTTTCAACTGTCCCAAGATGATGTTTAATGGTCCCTTTAAGAAATCTTCATAAAATTGCCAATTTAAATTAGCTTAGTAATATGGCTGTTTTATTTAGTTTTGGGGGCCTTGTTAAGGTAGATGTATTTTTGAACTAGTAAAAATAGTATGAGAAGAATTATCATTTCTACGATGTTGACTTTCAATGTAAGAAAACACACCACTCCATTTTGTTTTCAACTTCTGGTCCACACTATAATTCAATATACCAATCTATATGGCTCAGTGGTAGCGAGTAGCCTACATGAGGCCCTGAGTTGGAGCCACAGCACTGCACAAAATCCAACAATAAACAAACAAAAAATCCCTCCACAGCAATGCTCCAATCCTAGCTAAAATTTAGCTCTCAACTCTCATATCCTACAGCCAATGTTAGCTTAAGTAAGTCACATCGTGGACCTTCTCTGTAGGAAAGAAATAGGCCTACAAAGGTATTTATCTTGTACAAAGACACCGTCAAACATGAATTATTCCCAATACTGAATTCTGCACTATCTCTACAAATACACACATGTGCATGTGTGTGTGCGCGTACACACACACACACATACACACACACACACACACACAGAAATTACATAACAAATAATTCTTATAATTTTTCCGTCATAGAGTTGAGGTATGTAGCCCATAAACAACAAAATTAGTATACCTTTAGTGAAGTACATTATCTTTTTCATTCTATTTTGTTATCTTAATTCAGACAGGGTAATTTGTTCACCAATATTTACAGCAGTAATCTATACTTCACAAAGCAGAATGGAAACTAGGTGAGATTTTTTTTTTGTTTAATTTATTGCAAAAAGCAAATCCAACAAGCGAAATTTCCCATTTTCACACCAAAAACATGGAGATCAGCCAAGCAAGTAGTTTTCAAAGCTAGAGAATCTTTGAAGGAGTTGGAAAATAAAATGAAATAAAATAAAAAGATCCATATAATTTAAAACCAGAATCTGTCAGCTGTCACTGTTTTTTCATTGTGGTTCACCCTCAGTCACTGTAAATGCTATTTAAATAAGAATTAACAAATAAATTTTACTGACATCTCCACAAATTCCATCACTTTTTACAGAGGTTCCCTGACTGCCCAACAGACTTGCATATTCCACCAACTTTCCTAAGAAAGTCAATGCAGATCTGAAGTATCACCTTAGGGGTTAGGGCTTAGACATCTCTACTCTGGCAATGGAGGGTTTTGTTTTTGTTTTCCTTTTTCAGTTAGCATAGATTGATTGTACACGGGATGGGGATTAATTGTGGTGTTTTTACACATGCATCCAGGGTCACCTGCATAAATTTCTCCTTCATCTCGTTCTCCTATCATAAAACAATTTCAACAGGCAACATTCTTCTCTTTTCATGCATACGCATAAAGTATTCTGATATTGTTCACCCTCCTGCACACCCTCCCCCTTCCATGGGTATCCAACCCCCAATAGTGCCTCTTAATTTGTACAAGGAGTTTGGTCGATGGAGATTTTTTATTAGTCCAGTGTCAGTTGTGTGAGGAGAGAAGCTGTGTCACTTTGTCTACCCTTGATAGACTACAGGGTGCCTGGGATACATTATGTCCTTTGTAAATGCTGACCAGAATTAAATCAGACCATTGGTATTCACAAGAAATGCCTTTCATGTGCCTTGCTTTGCAGATACTGGTTGAGTATCCATTCTCTAACCACCTTGGGAATGAAAGTGCTTCACAGGTCAGGTGTCTTGAGATGTTGATAGATTTGCATAGAAATAATGAGATATGTTGAGGAGGAACACTAAGTCTAAACATGAAATTCCTTTTTATTTCTTATACACCTATATACATCATCAGAAGGTAAGTCCTAACCGTATATTTAGTGCAACACTTTGGATTGAAACCCATCAGACTTAAGGCATCAGATCATCACTAAAAAAATTCTGAACTTGGGCTGGGAAGATGGCTCAGTGGTAGAGTGCTTGCCTTGCATGCATGAGGCCCTGGGTTCGATTCATCAGCACCACAGAAGCAGAAAAAAAGCCAGAAGTGGCGCTGTGGCTCAAGTGGTAGAGCACTAGCCTTGAGCTGAAGAGCTGAGGGACAGCGCCCAGGCCCTGAGTTCAGGCCCATGACTGGACCCCCCAAAAAAAATTTCTGAACTACTAAGCATTTTAGATAATTTAGGATTTTCAGAAAAATATATTGCTAAGCTAAATTAAAATTTGGTAAGGGTCATTCTTAATAGCTATAATTGCCTTCTAATAAAATTCAGAAAGCATGTGCGTATGTGTGTGTGCAAGCACTGTGACTTGAATCCAGGGGCGCTGTGCTCCTGCTTGGTTTTTTTTTTGTTGTTGTTGTTGTTGTTCAATGCTGGTGTTCTACCACTTGAGCCACAGCTCTATTTCTGGCTTTTTGCTGGTTAATTGGAGATGAGGCTCCATTCACGCTAGCTTCAAATTTAAGTCCTTCGATGTCAGCCTCCTGAACAGCTAGAATTACAAGCACAAGTGACCAGCGCCCAACTCACATTAACTTTTAAGTATTTGATTAACATGATTTTTTACAAACTTGTATTAATATATAAATTAACTATGTATTCCAGGTTTTCCCAGAGAGAAATATTCATATGTAAGTTGACCATCTATAATGTGAAATCCCAAATCCTTCAAAATCTGAAACATTTTTGAGCACCCAACATGATAGTTAAAGGTAGAAAATTCCAAACTTCAAATGATGGGTCAAGGTTAAAACACAAATGTTTCTCATATTGTCTAAAATCTTGTTCAAGTTTGGTATATAAGGTATATATAAAACACCAATAAAATCTGGATTTAGATTTCAGTCCCCATTCTAAGTTTTTATGCACATACAAATATTCCAAAATTCAAAAACAGCCAAAATCCAAAGTACTTCTTATCGAAAGTGATTATTCATAGCTCATAACTGCAACTCTTTTTACACTATCTCACTGAATAAAGCCACAGTATTTTTTGATATAGTAGATATAATATTGATATAGTAGATATAATATTGCATAATTAAAATACAGAATGAGAGTACTTTCTAATTATTGCATTATTTGCACTGTTACAAAACTAAGGAGGCCTAAACAAATGAAATTTAATTTTTAGCAATTCTAATAAAGTAGATACAGAAATGTTCTTACAAAAAGAATCTAATCAGTTTAAGATGCCACACAAGATATATTAGTTGATCCCTGTCATTTTCAAAAATTATTGGAGTGACTGTGACAGTCAGTTTAGAAATCATTAAAAAAAAAAAAAACAACACTTTCCTAGTGTCTCCATTTCTTATATCAAAAGCTTCATCTCTGGGTGTATATTAACACCTCACAACTTATTTTTACAAATAAAATCTTTAGCCAGAAGTAGAACTATTACTTAAGTGGTAGAGAGCTAACCGTACACAAACAAAAATCAGGGACAGTGCCCAGGCCTTGAGTTCAATACCCAGGACTGGTACAATAATAAAAATAAAGATGTGTTCCCACGAAGATGCTCAGAAAATTCATCATTGGACTTGAAGACAGTATCACAAAACAAATTCTCAAGTATATACTGCAAAATGAAAATGCTGTGGTAATATGTGCATGCCAGCTAAATTTGAAAAGGATAGGGACACACACATCTAAAGAACAGAGCTATGTGGAAGCCATTAGGTGTGAGGGCAGGTGTCATTGAGGACTCAGAACCAGTGACATCCTTGCTCATAGTGACCAGGGGTACCCAGGCCCTCTTTCAGTACTTCACTGCCAGCTCCAACCTGGGAAGTCTGTCCCCACTTGCAATAGAGACACACAGTTTCCTGGCAGATAGGACTTCACTGTAATAGGCACTAGATTAAGAGGAATCTGTGAAGGGTCTTACTCACATCAACAAGCTGATTGACTCCACTTGCCGTCTTTGCCAGTGTTACAAGGTCCTCCTGCATCTTGTCCACCCATGACTTGATCCTGCAGAGATCAGACAGAAAAATGCTCTCTCAGAGGCTGCCAAACACATTCAGATCCTGGCATGTGCATCCATGCTTCCCATAACTCCTTAAAATTGCCTTTGAATATTCCTTCTTCTGGCTGGTTCTCAGGGTGTGCACCCTCTCATTCCACCTTCAAATAGAAAGTCACCAAACCTTCATGCAGAACCTCTTAAGATGCCAAAATAAATCAAGAACTCTAACAACAACAGATGCTGGAGGGGATGTGGACAGAAAGGAACCTTACTTCATTGTTGGTGGGAATGGAAACTTGTTCAACCACTTTGGAAAGCAGTATGAAGGTTCCTCAAAAGACTTCACATAGAACTCCCCTATGACCCAGCAATCCCACTTTTGGGCATTTACCCAAATGTTTACAAACAAGACCACACTAAAGCTACTAGCACAACTATGTTTATTGCAGCATTATTTACCATAGCTAAGATATGGAACCAACCCAGATGCCCCTCAGTAGATGAATGGATCAAGAAAATGTGATATATATACACAATGGAATTCTATGCCTCCATCAGAAAGAATGACATTGCCCCATTTGTTAGGAAAAGGAAAAACTTGGAAAAAATTGTATTAAGTGAAGTAAGCCAGGCCCAAAGAAACATAGGTCCCATGGTTTCCCTTATTTGAATATCTAGGATATGTGAGTCAAGCGGAAAAGGTCAGATAATGTGATGTCAGGAAAATGAACCCTTAGATGTGTATTTTAATGTTTTTTTCTTTCATGCATGTGTTTCTAATGCATTTATAAGATTATCTCTTTGTTGCTTTGTATGTCCCTCCCCCACAGTATAACCCCTGCTTTCACTATATTTGATGTCAGTATAACTTGTGGAGGAGATGGGGAAAAACCAGTTGTTTAAGGATACAGGTGGACCTGTTGCAACAATGAGAAGTACAAGTTGTCATGTCCAAAAGGAGCTTTACAAATTCGGTGCGGGGGGGGGGGGGGGAAGGGGGGGAAGGAGAAGGATTGGGATTGGGGGGAGGGGGGAGGCTGGGAAGGGAGGTGAAGGGTAAACACAGGAGGAGGCTGCAATGCTTGGTAAGAAATGTACGCATTATCCTGCCCATGTAATTGTAACTCCTCTGTACAGTATGTTCACAAATAAAATTAAATTAAATTAAAAAAAAAAGATGCCAAAATACTCCCAAAGCAAAGAAAGGAAAGTTCCATGAGTATCTTAGAAAATGGGAAGATAAATCTTGCTTTTTAAAACATAATTCCATAAAATAGTTACTAAACACAGCAACAAACTGTGTATTTTTGCTTATACATATGCCAACTGAAAATAACTTCAGACTATTTGAAAAGCCAACAATCACACTATTCTGACGTAACCTCTATCTATTTAATGTTATGTTCCATAATCGCGTAGTAAAAATGCTCCATGAAGTTGAAACCATCATTTATCTACTAAAAACAACTTATTTTCTTATGCCATGATACTTTCACATGTCATTACAAATGCCTTGAAATATTTCTTTTTTATCGCCACTTAATATTCCCTTAGTTCTAGATTATATAATATACTTGGTGGTTCTTATTTTTCTTGACAGAATCTCATCAGCTTTAACCAACAAACATTACATTGCAGCAAATATAATACATAAGTAAATAAAACATTATGTCCAAATATCTCAGGACATCAGCTTTAAAAGCATTTTGTTTCACCACTTGAATTCTTAGATTTGGAATTAATGGATCAAAGCTTTAATTTTAAAGCTAACACATGTTTGCATAATTGATTATTAAAATTTTACCTTTTCAGGTATAATCTTTAGAACAGTGCATGTACACCTAAAATTACATTCTGTAGATATCAGGACATTTTTACAAAAACCTCAAACCCATATAATATCTTCATTTTGTCTTAGCATTAGGAAAATTGCCAAATATCATCCATTCAAAACTATTTAACTGAATTTTCAACTCCTTCATATATTTTATTTATTCATTCTTTTCTTGCACATCATGTTTTTGTTTTCTCTAAAATTAATATAAGAAAACATTAATAAACCCAGAAGAATTTAAGTTTATATCTGAATTTGAACTCTTCTCCATGTCTATTATTTAAATAGTGGAAACCTAACTGTGTCTTCTGTTCCCTAGAGGAAAATTTATAGTTTATCAGTCACTAAAGATTTTTTTAGATAAGACTCCACATAGAGCTATGCTATGACCCAATAATCCCACTTTTGGACATTTACCCAAATGATCACAAACAAGACCACACTAAAGCTACCAGCACAACTATGTTTATTGCAGCATTATTTACCATAGCTAAGATATGGAACCAACCCAGATGCTCCTCAGTAGATGAATGGATCAAGAAAATGTGGTATATATACACAATGGAATTCTATGCCTCCATCAGAAAGAATGACATTGGCCCATTTGTTAGGAAATGGAAAGACTTGGAAAAAATTATATTAAGTGAAGTAAGCCAGGCCCAAAGAAACATAGGTCCCATGGTTTCCCTTATTTGCAATTACTAGTATATGTCTGAGACAAGGAGAAACGGTCAGATAAGTTGATGTTAGGGAAATGAACCCCAAGATAAGGATTCAAATTTTTTTCTTGCGATTGTTTTAACATATTTATAAGATGATTTCTTTGTTGCTTTGTATGTCCCTCCCCCACGGTATAACTCCTGCTTTCACGGTATTTGATGCTGGTATAATCTGTGGAGGAGAAGGGAAAAAGCAAATTGTTTAAATAGGGATACATGTGGACCCACTGCAACAATGAGATGTACAAGTCGTTATGTCAAAAAATGAACTTTACGGGGCAGGGGGTGGGTGAGAGGATGGGAAGAGATGGGAAGGGGAAACAAAGAAGGAGGCAACGAGAAATGTACTCATTACCTTGCCCATATAATTGTAACCCCTCTGTATGGTATTTTCACAAGCAAAAAAAAAAGATTTTTTAGATAAATTGAAAGGTAATAGAATAAAGAAATTCATGTGGAATAAAACCTTACATTCAAGGGGATTTGAATGAGGCTTAGGAAAACAAGCAAAAAAAGCAATGAGCTGACAAACTAAAGAGAAAGAAGGAAAACTGAGTCATTAAAAAAGAAGATGTATTACCTTAGCGAAAATCACAGAGGTATGACTTAAATGTGACACAAACAGTAAACAAAATGTATTAAAACTTTAGCAGAAATAAAAACAGAATGTTTACTTAGACATTCTATGTAAATAGACAGAAAAGGGTAAATGAATATCAAAAATAAAATAGATAAAATTATAGAACCATAAAAATGAGTGGTGCATGTGTTACAATAATATTACAGTTTGTACTACTTATATGCAAGTACATAGCTCTGAAAAATACATAAGTACTAATCAGTATTCTTAGCATTGCTCTTAGATACCATCATGACCCATTTTTAAAAGAAGAAAAGAAAACAGGCTCCTGTTAAGAACCTAATACCATCAAGTAGTAAGGTAAGTTACACAACCCTTCAACTGAGAATGGACCTATGCATTCACCATACATAGACATGGAAAGAAAGGAACTTAGTTCATGCCTGAATTCTGATTTATACTAAGCTTATCCCAAACATCCATCCTCCTTGACACCTTGACGTACTGTCACTACTAATGTTCACAGAGGTGAGCCACTGGGGGGCTAAAAAGTAATTCAAGATCTGTCCAGTCTTATCAGCTCCTCTGACAAGCTGTCAGGTACACTGTATAGGAGCAAGGATTATTCTTCTTTTCATATATAGATATAGATATAGATATAGATATAGATATAGATATAGATATAGATATAGATATAGATATACGTATGTTACATGATTTTCCTAAAATATTCAATAAGCATTATGCCTTTTAAAATTGAAGGGCTGCAGTGGCTAGGAAATAAAGGACACAAAAGTGAAAAATGATGTTTAAATAAACATGCAAATCTTTATCATTCTCTCTTAGTAAACTGTCAACACACATATCAAATCACTAATCAGTATTTTGTTATATGTATCCAGAGGTATTATAAAATTGGGGGGAAATTATGAAGGGTACAGGATTTTCATGTAGTACAAAAGCGACAAAGCAGTCTCCTAGGACCAGTGTGTTACTTGTTCTTTGTTAACCCATTCAGCAAGTACTAGAATCTGCCAGGGAAGGGAAGGCACTGAAAGATGGAAAAGCAAGTTGGGGTTAACAAAAAACACCAAGAATATAGTGAGATATGTTTCAGGAACTTAGCCTATTAAGTGGGGAGACTGATAGAAGAGGACAAGAGATACCATCTCCCAACCATTTTGTAAAGGTGATGTACAGAGTGGTTCAGTTACATAAGTTGGGTAATTTGTACATTTCTTTTTGAACAGTGTTACTCTCCTTCATTTTCTCCCACTTTTTCCCTTCCTGACCTCCCTTTCCCCAAGTTTGTAAAGTTCATTTCCAATGTAATGTATAATATTAGAGTATCATTACTGAATGGCAGTAATTTCTCTTTTTTTATTTTAGTTTTGTACCCGTTGACTTGTATATATGTTGGTCTATTTTCAGGAGGAGAAGGGGAATCGCAGAAGTGGTAGGACAAAGGGTGAAATAATTCAATAGTGATCTCCTCCAATTAATATGAGAACTGACTAATAACAGAATATTACTAATATTTAATTAATGTTACATGTACCTGGAAATATTGACAAAAAAGTGAAATCCAAAGAACTTAGCAAAGAATGATGTTTATATATTTTTCAGACAAAACACAGTTACGGTGTGAAGGGCTAAGACAAATGAGTATCTTGACGTTGGTAGTAAATTCTAGGAGTATTACCAAGAGACATATAGAGTAAAAACTCATGGAAGACTAGGATTACTTAAGAATGTATTCAGCTTCATTGCAGCCCAGTTGCTTATTTCTGGTACACTAAGGCTTTATTCTTGGTTTTGGTATCTAAAAGACTCCCTTCCAGAAGAATCTGCACAGATTGTTGCATATATGAAAATGCAGAACACATTGCCCTTGCTGTAGTTCCAGTACCTCAAGGGAATAAAAACCATGGTAAATTTTGCAATTTCAAGACATTTGTATGGCTAGAGTCCAAGCTTGGTTCAGTAAACACTATGACAAGAATGTTGGTAAAATTTTTAGTCAGAACAAGAATAATAGTATTCTGAAGCATGTAGCGTGTGTTTTCCAAATAATGAAGAGATCTTTGACAATGAGAGGACAAAGAATTATAAGATCGCGTAAGTGGATATGAGTGCTATGAAATAAGTTTCCCTAGTATCATGCAGGTTGTGATTGGAAGGGAGAAACAAAAGTGAGAAAATAGAGGTAGCAGAGAAGTGAAAAAGGAGGCAGCCCGAGAACTCTCAGCAGTAGTTAAAGAGAAAAAGGAAAGGGGAAGGAAGGAAGGGGAAGCAACTAGCTCAAGAGAAATCCTCATGTGCACATGATTTCACATACCGACGGGAATAGCAACTGAATGGCAGAGAGACTTGACAGGTGAGTCTGAGAGGTTCTCAGTTTGGCAAGACTAGAAGACAGGATATATAGAAAGGACACTGGAAGAACAGGATGGAGAGACATTGATGACTTGTGGTTTCAGTTTAGCTTTTATTTTTGATTCCTAGCTAGAGGTTAAAACCAGGGCCTCACACATGATGGACAAGAGCATGACCACTCAACAGCAGCCCAACCCAAATCAATTTTTTAAATTGATTCAATTAGAAACATTTTGAGAGATTCAAGTATAGGAATACAATAGACAATCAAACTGACACATGTGCATAGCCATCACAAGCAAGGACTGCATAACATTCAAAGATTGGTTGCCAAAGTACATAGCAAAGGCAGAAGCAAATCAAGGTACATCTCTAAATGACAGTTCATAGAGGGAAGGAAGATGAGGAGGGGGAGCAGGGGAACCGGCATTTCGGGCTCTAGAAAATAATATTTAAATAATGTTAGAATCAGAACAGTAGAAAGAGAAGGGAATCTAAGTACTGTGGTCAGGCAGAAGGCATAGGAGGGATCATTCTCATAGTGGAGCTAAGGCCATCAGAAATGTAAGTCCACTTGAACTGTGAGGCGAAAGACAGAAAGAGAGGCAACAGAAAATAGATAATGGAGAAGTTGAGGCTCCGTATTTATTTATTTGCCCATCCTGAGGTTGAACTCGGAGCCTGGGCACTGTCCCTGAACTTTACCAGCTCCAGGCTCGTGTTTACTCCCTGAGCCACAGCTCTGCTCCCAGCTTTTTGGTAGTGATTTATTGAAGGTAAGTCTCATGGACTTTACTGCAGGAGGTGACTTTGAACTGTGATCCTCACATCTCCCCCTCCTGAGTCACTATGATTATCAGCATTAGCTACCAGTGTGTAGACATTTTATTTTTTAACATGATAGATAGGGTAACATTTCAATGCAAAAGGAGAAAAACAAGTAGGGAAGTAGTTATCAAAGATGCAAGAAGGGCTGAGTATGGTGGCACATACCTATAATTATAGCAATCAGAAGCCAAAGGCAGAAGTTTCAGGAATTCCAGGCCAACCTGGGCTACATAGTGAGATTTTATCTCAAAACATATTTAAAAATGAAAATCAAATTCAAGAGAGAATATATAATTTATTGATAGGGCTCGGGAGTAGAAAACGTTGCTTCAAAACAGGGTACTTCATCATTTCATAAAACAGCAGGCAAAAAAATGACCTTTTGTCAGATAATGTGATGTCAGGAAAATGAACCCTTAGATGTGTATTTTAATGTTTTTTTCTTTCATGCATGTGTTTCTAACTCATTTATAAGATTATCTCTTTGTTGCTTTGTATGTCCCTCCCCCACAGTATAACCCCTGCTTTCACTATATTTGATGTCAGTATAACTTGTGGAGGAGATGGGGAAAAACCAGTTGTTTAAGGATACAGGTGGACCTGTTGCAACAATGAGAAGTACAAGTTGTCATGTCCAAAACGAGCTTTACAACGTCGGTGGGGGGGGGGGGGCGGAGGGGTGGGAAGGAGAAGGATTGGGATGGGGGGAGGGGGGAGGCTGGGAAGGGATGTGAAGGGTAAACAAAGGAGGAGGCTGCAATGCTTGGTAAGAAATGTACGCATTATCCTGCCCATGTAATTGTAACTCCTCTGTACAGTATGTTCACAAATAAAAAATTAAATTAAATTTTAAAAAATGACCTTTTCCCTCTCTTCTCCAAAGATTCTCATATGACAGCTATCCCATCATTTCCATAGGGTAGAAATGTCACAGAGAAACACCAGGAGGAATCTGAACAAACAGCCCTGCTAGGGTCCCTAGGTTGTTACCATTAGGGCATATAAGACTGTCCCGCAATCATACTGCCTGAAATCCAGCTGCTCCACCTAAGTCATGGAGCTCTCCTTTCCTTATAAATTTTATTATGGTCAATAAATGTATATGTTCTTCTTCTGCTAATCTATACACTTCAACAGGAGTCTCAGCCATGAATATTTGAGCAATATGTGAGCAAAGAAATTCTTTTCTCCCCTACAATACAGCAAGGTATGTTTTTTATGCACTTAAATCTCTAAGAACATGCTTTAAAAACCCAAATCATTTAAGTGTTACATTGTATGATATAGAAAGTAATTTAAGCTCTATTACTCCCCAAGTCTATGTGATAACTCATTACAGATTCAACCAGTATGTTTACAACTACTTGATGCTGTGCATAAATTCTTTGTAATCTGAAGCATTCACTAAACTAACTAGAATAAAAGAGCCAAATGTTATTGAATAATTGAAATAATCTTGTATGCTCTAAATTTCACTTTAGTGCATGGATACAGTGAAGATTCTAAATGCAAACATAAAAATGTTCACATTTTCATGAAGTTTAAAAAGAAAAAACTACTTGTCATTCAATTAGCATTGTTCCCTTTAAAGCTGGATTTGTCTGTAATGTGGTTTTCTAAAGAGTTAATGCATAGATCAGACAACTCTTTTTTTAAAAAAGGGAAAACGGTAATCCATTTCATTTTGTATGCAGTTGAGGAACATGAAATTCTACAAAGCACAAATTATGCCCTGCTTACTTAATCTATTCTAATGTGTAACCGTTGAGTATGAAGTGTCAAATCTTTGCAGTTACCATTTAATTGTTTTTTGTTTTGGTTTGTTTGGGGTTTTGTTTTGTTTTTTGTTTTTTGTTTTTTTGCCAGTCATGGGTCTTTAACTCTGGGCCTGGGTGCTGACCCTCAGTTCTTCTGCTCAAGGCTAGTGCTCTATCACTTATGCCTCAGTGCCATTTCCAATTTTCCAATTAACTGGAGTTAAGAGTCTCATGGATGTTCCTGCCCATGCTAGCTTTGAACTGAAATCTTTGGATCTCAGCCTCTTAAGCTTGGGACAATGGGAAAAGAGAGATAGCCAGACATGGGTGGCTCATACCTGTAAGCCTCGCTACTCAGGAAGTTGAGATCTGTGGATTGTGGTTCAAAGCCAGCCTAAGCAGGAAAAGTCCATGAAACTCTCCAATAAACCACCAGAAAACCAGAAATGGCGCTGTGGCTCAAGTGGTAGATCGCTTGCCTTGAGCTGAAGAGCTAGGGACAGCAACCAGGCCCAGAGTTCAAACCCCATGACCGACCAAAAAAGAAAAAAGAGTGATAGGTAAGCATTATTATACTTGTTCCTACCTAAGACTAAGGTGACCTTTCCTATACTCGATGTGGGCTAAATCCTGGGGGGAGGGGAAAAAGGAGGTTAATGTGTGTACAACTAGTGCTATCCATAAGGAAGGAACACTAAAACAGACATCTTTCTACCCATCCATACCCCACTAGAAATTATCATAGAGACAATGGAAGAATGGGAAATTCACTATGGAGAAAAGGAAAGAGGAGGATTCTTACAGTAAGGGATTACAGGAAGTTACTGAAAATGAGAAATCTGTAACACTTGGGGCCTGTGCTAAAGCAGTTCTCTGCCTCTGTCACTATTTTTAGCCAGTAATTGTATTTTTAACTCAAGGAGCCTGGTAGAGCCAGGGGGAAAAATTTAAATATCAAAAGATCTAGAAAACTGACCCTTGCAATTGTGCTATTATATAAATAGCTTATTCATAAACTTGAAGGCATAAGATCATACATTTCAACAGTCAAGTGTTCCATTTGCTATAAATATCCTACCAATGTGAAACTGCTTCTAGTTTTGTTATATAATAAACCACCCACAGTGTCCCCGTGGTTGAGTAAAAATAACATAAGTAAGCCAGAGATTTGGATAACATGAACATGTAAATTTGTTAAATATTCATTTCATAGCCAAGCACCAGTGGCTCAAGCCTGTAATCCAAGTTATTCAGGAGGTTGAGATCTCAGGATCACAGTTTGAAATCAGCCAAAGCTGGCTCCAATTAAGCACCAAAAACAAAAGGTTGGAAGTGAAGCTATAGCTAGGGTGTTAGAGCACTAGTCTTGGGCAAAAGCCCTCAGGGACAGTACCCAGGCTCTGAGTTCAAGCCCCAGGATGCACACACACACACACACACACACACACACACACACACACACTTTTATAAGCTCTCTCTCTCTCTCTCTCTATATATATATATATACACAATATATATATATAATATATATGTATGTGTTTTTCTTATAATATGGATAAATATATATTGCAATACTGTTTCAGGTAAAGCAGTTGCCTGATGTCTACATTAAATCCGAGGATTATTTGGGACCTGAATGTTGTACTAGGAGTCTGAGCTCCTAAACTCATTCTCAGTTTAGACCATTTTCAAGAATACCGCTATTCTGTATTTAGAAAACTATTTCAACATGTCAAGGGCTTTTGCATTCTTCTTATTTTGGTCTAGAGTAATGTGGGGAAATGCAGGAGATGGAATCAGGCTAATCAATTTGGAAAGGTAAAGAATTTGAGAGCAAAAAGAAAATGTTGAAACATTAAAAACTGTTACTCAGCTCATGTTTCTCTGCTTTCATTTTCTGCTGGCCTCTGTGTGTGTGTGTGTGTGTGTGTGTGTGTGTGTGTGTGTGTGTGTTGTGCTCCTAACCCAATATACCAATAACAATATTCATAATTATTCACAGTTCTTAAAGGAAAGGCCAAGAATCTTCATATGATATCCTTTTCCCCACCATTCTGAAGTGATTTTTGTTTTATTTAACCTCCCACTTTTTGTTAAATGCTTTGTTAATATTTTCTGCTTGGCTAATATTTTCTGCCTCAGCTGCAGCATTTTGCTTCTAGCTTCCAAACAGATAAGAAGCAGAGTTTAGGGCTGATATTAAAGTGGCTTCACAGATTGGCTGGGGGGTGGGGTGTCTCATATGTGCTATTTGTTCCCCTAGGCCTCAAGACCTTTGCTTTTATCCTTTCACATCACTGTTAGTTACAACCTCCAGCACGGTCCCTGTGCAGCTCCGTGCCAACTGGGGTGTCCCACATGGCCACACAATCTGCTGCTGGTGTTTCTATGAACTAAATGAGCTGAATTTCTAATTACTCATTACAAAATCTCCATTCATCTTACTGAAAACCTTCCCTTCCATTGTTCATCTGTGCTTCCTCCCCCCCACTCTTGCAGATTATTCACAAAGTTTATTTTAGCCTAATTCAAGCATGTAAACATTATTTAAGTAATGTCGTGATTTTTTTTAATCTTTAGTTCTTTTTTTCTCAATTATGTGAGCAATCATAATAGTTCCCAAACTACAATATCCTCCAATGATGACTACACTGGGATTCTGATCTAATAAAGTCCAATCCAGTACCCTACATGGATTAATATCTCCAGTCAAGCTAGTGTAGACATTTCCCAAACATGTCAGTTTTCTCTGATAGCTTTAAGTCATATGTCTTAAGCTTCTTTAACTTCCCAAAATCACCCTTCAAGTTTAAACTTCAGGTCCTTCTTCTGTTCAATAAAGTGGGCAAAATCTCATTAATCTTTCTTTTATCTAATTTTCTAAGATATGTATCGCCTGTCCTACAAAGTGTAACATATTGATATAATGTCTTATGTTAGTGTCATTTTCCCAACAGCATTCAATTTGTTAAATAGATGAACCACAATTAAGGATTTTGTGTTGGCAGCACTTGCAAATTTTAAATATACAAACGAGGCTTAAAAAACAACAGATAATAACTTTTGACCATATGTATGCCAAAAGCTGTTCTGAACAAGTTCCATATAAAAACCCCTTAATTCTTGAGAAAATAGAGAGAGAGATTCTATTATAAGGCTACTTTACATATGAGGAAACTGAGGCATAACTTAAATGCCTAAAATCACACTAGATAACAAAGCAGTTTTGACTTGAATAAATATAAATAAAACTAAAATATAAAAATATAAAAAATAAAATAAAATATAACTCCTTAATGAATATTAAATAGTGCAGTATAATTAACATTCCACACTCTTCTCATAACTTTGAAACAATTCCTGTTTTCTACTTTATTCAATTTGATAGCCCTGGGCTCAAAGCCTGTTTCCTAGATGTAAAGAGACAAAAAATGGCATGTACAGAAGTCTTATATTTTCATGGCAAGGGAAAAGTCTATAGTAGTTAGAAAACAAATATTTCAATATTGAGAAAAACCAGGTATTTAAAGAATCTGTCTCTGTGGAGCTTGGAACAAGGTTCTAAATGTGACAATTTTTCATCAGAGTAAAATTCAAGATTTCCTCAGGGCTACCAAATAAAGCAAGCACTACTTATTTACAAGCAGAAAATGTAATGCTTTCATCAACGTAATGTGACATTTTGCAGATAGCTAATGACTCCCATATTATTCCCAGCATGCCCACAGATTTGACAGGAAATAGCAGGTTAAATGTAGAGTCAGATTCTAAGAAGAGCATTAAATGCTTCAACATGAAGGGATATGCATGACTACTTCTGCCGGACTTCACTGTTTTCATGATTCAGGTTCAAATATACAAACAAATGTATGAGTATAAAAAAATCAGGATCCAGATTGACACTTGAGCTCTTTTTTTAAATACAGCCCATTTTGTAATTTGTCTACCAGCTGTTCCAAGACAGACTTTACTTAACAATCAAAAGCTGTCAAACCAAACATATTAACTTGCAAATCCGAAAGACAATAACTGTCCCTCTGAAGACCATCAAAAAGAAAATGTGCCAGGTTAGCTTCCCTTCAATATTTTAATCTTATTTTATTTTTCATTAAATACAGGGGTCTTCAGAAATAAACATGAAGGGTATTTCAGACAAGATCGGGCGCGTTCAGGGTGGTATGGCCGTAGTCTATATGAAGGGTATTTCAAACATGAGATGAAAAATATCTTTCCAGTTCAGAAAATATATTGCAATGTGATTGCTTTCAACCTTTTGCCCCCTGAGAACATGGTTGTCTTTGACCCTTTTACCTGAACTGTATACACCCCCTGCTACTGAGTTCCCTCTGGTAGTCTGCACGTGGTGAACATTCTAAGTAGAGTCTCTTGGATAGAAGAAATAGAACCAGGTTCCATTTCTCACCTCCTCAGTATAAACACAACCTAACTATATTTTTCCATCCTGTTTCCCAACTAACACAACAAAATAAAAAAAACAAGAGTTGTGTTTTAAAATCAAATTATATTTTTTTACAAAAAGATTAAACACAGAAACAACAGAACATCTATTACATGGTGGGGAGGAGGAAATGTGAAGATAGAGGTCAAAGTCTCCAAAATGACAGATGTTTAAGATGAACAAGTTTAGAGATCTAAATTTGAGGACTAAAGTTAAGAAGAACATTATATTTCACTAGAAATTTTGTTAAATAAATAGATTTCAGCTGCTCTTGTCACAACCAAATCAGTAACAATGTGCAATCATAGATATAAATCTGCTTTGATGCAGTATTCATTGTACTATATCTATACTTACACGTACCTTATTATATTATATTTAAGCTCCATATATATATATATGTAATAATATTCACTTTCAAATTGATCAAGTGGCAGAAAAACTTTACCTTAGCACTATTAAATAATCCCTTTCAAAAAGTATAAATCAGGGGCTGGGAAGTTGGCTCAGTGGTAGAGCGCTTGCCTTGCATGCCTGAGGCCCTGGGTTCGATTCCTCAGCACCACATAAGCAAAAAGAAAAAAGCCGGAAGTGGCGCTGTGGCTCAAGTGGTAGAGCACTGGCCTTGAGCTGAAGAGCTGAGGGACAGTGCTCAGGCCCAGAGTTCAGGCCCCACAACCGGACCAAAAAAAAAAAAAAAAAAAAAAAAAGTATAAATCATTGGTGATAGATTATATATGTATACATATATGTATATACATATATATGTATACATACATTTATACATATATCATTTGCAATGTCTTGTTCACAATTTCTTTGTTGACAGTGTTTAATTTGCAAATTATAGAATATTTGCTAATGTTTAAATGATATGTTACTATAAACTTTTATGCATTATATGTTGAAAAGAAGGTTAAAACAGGTCATAAATATATATATATTATAAATATGCTTTTCATATACATATGATAAAGCATTTTATATAGCTAAACCCAAATAAAGCTTCTCCATTATTTTCTATATTATCAATATGTTATAAGACATAACATGTATGTAAAGTTACTAAGGTCTTAGCACATCTAAGCTAAAATGTTGTTTTTCAAGTTAGACCTCAAGTATCATCTGATAATTCACTATTACAGAAAAAAATTATATAGAAGAAATTGGTATGTAAGAAATGTACTCATTATCTTGCCCATGTAATTGTAACCCCTCTGTACAGTATGTTCACAAAAAATAAAAATTAAAAATTAAAATTTAAAAAAAAGAAATTGATATGGTGTATAGTTCCTGCAATTAGAAGTAAATGAGAACATACAAACTAAATTTTAATCAAAAATATAAAATGAACCATTTAAAATTTAGTCACTTGTCTTCTCAAAGCTCTCATTTATGTGGCAGCATTGAATAATTATTCAGTGATTAGGAACAAAGACCTAGAAACAGTGTAGCACTGAATCATCACAGAAACAGGTTGAAATCATTTAACAGGCCTTGGTTCAGACAGGTCCCTGCTATAAGATGGCACACTCATGAAATTCATCTTTATGAAATATGAATCATGAAGCAGCCATGAATTAAACATCAACATGCCGACTGAATTGTCGCAGTCTTCTAATTGTGTGTATGTGTGTCTGTGTCTGTGTCTGTGTGTATGTGTGATTAGTCAGTCTATCACTGTTTGTAAGGTTTCAGTTAGAGCACATTGCAATGAGGATTTCAACAAGCAATTTTAAAATGGATCACCCTGTATTGTAATATTAAAGTCTCCAGATTTCTGAAGCTAGATCTGTGAGTCATATATGACTCAGCAGCCTCACACAAGCCTGACAAGCCTTCTCTTCTCTTTCAGAATGCTTCTGCTGTAGAATAGTGGCTCAATGGACTGCTTATCAGTAGCTGCAGGATGCAAATGGACTTGAGCATATGTAGTAATAAGAGATAAAGAACCATCAACTATCACATTTCTTGCTTTGCTACCTGCAGAATTGTCAGGGACATGGTAAACTCATAAGCATTTACATGACCCTAGCTCATTTGAAGATTGAATCCTCTAACTAAAGTAACTTTCTCCAAATAATGCAAGTAATAAACATTATCTTCAGATCTAGAAATTACACAAGAAAGTATCTTATCTTTATGTTCTAATACAATTTGTATTAAAGAAAGCATTCTTTACAGTGTTTATGAAACCTATCATATCCACTTTTCTTCTAGAGTACTCTTTGTGATAGGCATTCATGTAAACACAAATAGCCTTTTCTTTGGGAACAAAGTTATACAAAATCTCTGCCAGACACAATAGAAATTTTGGCATATTTATTTTATGAATTATTACACAACAAAAAGTAAATATTTTTTTTTACAAACTGTTCTTTTTTCCTGATTTTTATAGTGGTTATTACCACTTGGAATTCCCATGTAAAGTTATAAAAACCTCAGAAGAAACCTAAAATGCCTTTGCACACCCAAATCCTAATGGCAACTAAAATCTCACATAAAGTATATATGTTATAATGTATTCATGTGAGTATTTCACATGTCAAGAGAAAACTTTATCCTGCCAGTAAAAGGAAAACAACATCAGAAACGGGAAAATTCTTAGTAATGATTAATAAACATCACCTGAATGTTCCAGAGAAATATTTTCTAATCAAATGACGGTCAAGTAGCTTGACACACCTAGTAAATTATAGGGGTTAGGATTGGACTTTGGAGGTGGAATAGGTATGGCTCCTCCAGCCTGGTTGTTGAGACTATGGATCGAAAAATGAACAAGAGGCCGTATCCACAAAATGTGAAAGCCAGAAACCAGAAATGCTGTTCACAGAAATTATGTTCAAACACAGCATAGTGAAACACATGAAAACTACTTAAAATGGGGGAAGGGAAGGGGGGAGAAATAATAACAGAAAGGATAGATTTGAGGCAAATATACTGTATGCCTGCATGAATATGTCACAGTGAAACTCCTTCTTAAAAATAATTTATGTTATTTTCTTTTAAAGTGAAGCTAGGTGCTGGTGATTCACACTTGTAATTCCAGCTACTCAATAGACTGAGATCTAAGAACTGGGGTCCAATCAAGCCTGGGTCCATCACAATGTCTGTCCTGTTCATTGAAGACATCTTGGGACCACATGGAGCTGGGAGACCCAGGGGAAATAACATGTTCCTGATTAACCAGCTCTCCCTGAACTTGTAACACAGCCACCTGCTAATAAATTTGACTAAAAGGAAGAAAATAAAATTGAAATAACTGAAAGAGATTCAGAGAACCCAAAGGAAATGAATTCAAGAGAATACGTGAGGAAAGGGATAGAAAAAATTGGGAGAAGCAAAAGGAAACTAAAACCAGAAAAATGTGGAGTTTGCTATACAAGTTAAAAAAACAGCCTAGTATGTTAGCACACTCCTGTAATCCTAGCTCAAAACAAGCTTTAGCTATGTAAAAATACTTTGTCTCAAAAAGGTGGAGGTGGGCTGGGAAGGTGGCTCAGTGGTAGAGCACTTGCCTTGCATGCATGAGGCCCTGGGTTCGATTCCTCAGCACCACATAAGCAAAAAGGAAAAAAGCCGGAAGTGGTGCTGTGGCTCAAGTGGTAAAGCGCTAACCTTGAACTGAAGAGCTGAGGGACAGCGCCCAGGCCCAGAGTTCAGGCCCCATGACCGGACCCAAAACAAAAAAAAAGGTGGGGGGTGGGGCACTTGAAGTCTTACATTTGAACATTTTAAAGAAATGAGCTTTTTTCACCCAAAACTGTAAATAATATACAATTTAATGAACCACTATTTAATGAATTTAAGTATCTATTGGAACTTCTATTGGATTCAAGTTATAGTCCTAAATATGATGACCCATGTTTACTTTCGAGTTTTACTTGCTAGCTTGTGGGTTTGTTGTTATTGTTGTACACTGGCAAGAAATCAGGGTCTCGGTCATGCCAGGCAACTGTTCCACCAATGAGCCATACTACCAACATTATTTGGGTTTATTTTTCATGAAATTGTACCACAATTCTCTAAAATAATTTGTATTTATTATTTTAAAACCTACATTGTTTATATTCAATTTAATGTTATAAAGTTAATGTCCATTAATCTTTATCACTCAATATTATATCCTTAGACAGACCTATAATCCTAACTACTCAGGAGGCTGAAACCTGAGGATTATGGTTCAAAGTCAGCCTGGAAAAGAAAGTTAATGACTCCTATTTCCAATTAACCACCAGAAAGCTGGAAAGGGAACTGTGACTCAAGTGGTAGAGCACCAGCCTTAAGTCAAAAGAGTTATAGGACAGTGCCCAGGCACACAGACACAGACACACACACACACACACACACACACACACACACACACACACACACACTCTTTCATCCTATGGTATGGACAAAGGATTAAAATAACCTTGAATTTGAATTAAGTTGTGCTAATCAATGACAGATCAATAAGCAAATGTTAATTTGTTTTTGGCAGGCCTTAGGTTGACTCCCTACAGATCAATGGACTTCATATTTGTACAGGGCTACATTTCCAATATATTCATATTTGAGCATGTATATGAATGTAATTTTATTGTTTAATTGGTGTGCACATACAAACCCTGCAGGCACACGCTACCACTCATGGTCAGTCATTGCTCACATTCTACAGAAGAGTTCTAGGTGAGCATAAGGGGAGCCCAAAAAAAGGATTAGTTCCCCTCTTGCAGGGATTGCATAATCACATCAGTTCTTTTGTCTTTAATACAGTGGATTGAGGGTGGGGATTGGGGACTTTTAACTAAGATTACTATCTTAGCTAGTGAATTAGCTAACTTAGCCTTTAGATTCTCATAAAGGAAAAATGGTCTGAATAGGAAACAACCTCCTGAGCTAACCCTCTCCTTAGACTACCATTGCTACAACAGAAGAGAGGCTCAAGTACATGAATTATCATTTGGAGGAAAGAAGGAGATTCAGCTTTTGAACTTGCCATCCAATGTAGATGTTTCCTCTGCCTATGATGCTTCCCTTTGAGAACTTCACATCTCCTCCCTTCCTCTAGCCTTCGGTTACCTGCTGCAATCTCACAGAGGCATTCATGACCATGCTTGCCAAACTTTTAACTCTGTCCCACTTTCTGTCATCAGTTTCAGGCTCCACTCATTTCTTCAAAACACTCACAACCTTGAAAGTATTGTATTTTATTTGCTTCTTTACCTTTCAGTCTCTTTCCTCCAGAATGTAAACAGTCCCAAAGAAAATGTTATTTGAAATCAAGAGCATGTAGTATTGTATTAGGATAAAATAGTTGTCCAAAAAGAATAGTCAAACTGGCATATCAGCATTGTATGATACTTTTTTAAAAAGATGGAAAGAAATCCAGTAACTCTCTCTTTCCCCCTCCCCTCTCTCTCTGAAAAGTGGAATTATTAAAAATAATCTGTCAACAAAAGGACCATAAACATCTCTTAAATCACATGTAAAGGATATTTCTATTTCAACTGAGTTTTTAAATTTTATTTTACTGTGACGGTGGTATATGGAGGGTTACAGTTACATAAATAAGGTAATAAGTACATTTCTTGTCAAACAGTCTTACCCCCTCCTTTGTTTTCTCCAGCTCTCCCTCTCCCCCAACTCCCCTCCCCCCAACTAATGAAGTTCATTTCCGACATAGAGTCTAGTGAGTACTGCTGTTGCATTAGTTCACCCTTTGTCCCACCATTTCTGTGGTTCCCCTTCCCTTCCCCAAATCAGATAAACTTAAACAAGATCATATTGGCAAAATTATTTCAGGACTTTCTAGAGAAAAAGGAGGAGGAGGAGGGAGGAGAAGGAAGAAGACGAGGGAGGAGAAGGAGGAGGAGGAGGAGGATTACTCTATCTCCTGAGGTAATACTATAAAATCCAGCAGTGATGTAGACATTGGATAAGCAACTTCAGTGTAATCAGAGAATTATAGTATCTACATGACACCACCACCACCCCCCCACCTCCCGCCACCTGCATGAGCTATGATTGAACTTTTGCTTATGGGGCTCACTGGGCAGATTACTAATCAGCTCAGCTTCCAATGGTTCTAAATGCCAACATGCACTTTGGTGCTGCAAATGCTCCTATCAATTGCAGAACCTTGAATTCAAAGCTTATAGGTGTATTTCACCATAAAAGGGAAGTATTGGCAAAGTCAGGCAAATGTTTAGATTCTTGAGAGAATATCAGCCAAACAAATTGTGTGGAAATACAGAGTACTATTTAACATTGTGTATCATTGCCAATTGCTAAAATTACTTTTGAAAGCTCATTAAATTCTCTGAAGCAAGGAATTAATGAGACCACAGCAGATTTCTCATTCAAAGTCATAACAAAATTTGAAATTAAAGTAGAAAAATATTGCCTGCATTCTTAAGCTTCAAGTCAATCAATATGCCATTTTATTTTACTTCACATTCTTAAACTGTTACTTCCATGGAACATGTAGCTTTGTTTTCTTTTTTTGGTTTTTTTTTTTTTTTTTTTGCATAGTTTTACAGATCCTTTAACCTAGGTTTGGTCTAATTGTAGGTAGTTGGTAAGGGCTTGGCATTCTTACTATTATTGGAGAAAATAATACATGCATAAAGCCTGAAGAATTTTGTAATAATCACTAGAGCCTATCTCTATTCACAAAATAGCTCATTTAAGAAAGTTCTGAGGGACTTATATAAAAAACAAATAAAAGGAAATAATGTAAATATTTGTCTAAGAAGACCTCTAATTTGTAATATATCAATTCCACAAATAATGCAGAAATGAAAAGATGGAATGGAGAACAAATGAGTGGAAAAACTAATGAATGGAAAGATATTATGTTGTCATAATAATACACAGAGGATGAACTTCTCCATGTGTATATGTAAAAATTAACTATTTGGTTCTAAGTACATTCACACAAGGAATTACAGACCATGACCACTAATGAAAAAGCACACATAGTTAATGCCAAAGTAAGTCCAGGAAGTGATAAAGGAAGTGTCTCACGAGTTGTACAGTGTGTTTTCTTTAGTTTATTTTCCATAAAATATGCTCGAATATTGTACAACACAATGCCTTATAAAGCAGGAGGAAAACAGACATTTGGAAGACTAATGGATATCTGTTCTTAGAAAGAAATAGTCTAACAACATGGATTTTGTATATTTCCCTTCTTGTTAGTAGCATTGTAAAAATTACTGGTTACCTTCTTATGCTCTGGGCCATAAAAATTCAGAATATCATTCGGGTTTGGCTGTGTATGATATGATATAATGACTTTGTCATTTAAAAATGTCAAGTAGTAGCTTATAACTAATAGATGTCTTGTGAGAACACAATAGGTCTCACAGATATAGTACTTACAACAATATCTAACAGAATAAATCTCATTGTTCTGTGGAATCACACAAATCAAATACAGTACTAAAGTCTGTAACCTTCATATGTTCCTTCTTTAAAAATAAAGAACAATTAATCCATTAGAATGCCCTTACCCTTGATATGGAATGCCATGAAAAATTATTGCTCTATATAAGTTTAAAAAATAACTTTAATGAATTCCTATGACGTGTTTAGGAGGCAATTTTATTACAATACTACACTAGGGGATATTGTGCAATTGTTTCTCTTTTTGATGCTTTTATTAAAATTTCTCTTAGTATTTTTCCGTATTTATAACAATTGGCATTATTAGAAAAAAGTCAAGTGATCTTCAAGTGCATATAGTGAACAAATTCATAAAAAATTGTTAAAAGTAGATATTATATTGACTTTTATTTTATATAATACAAAATATACAACCAAGAACATCAATAATTAACCTATATATAACTGCTGTCCCAAGATGATATTCTCAAGAATAAAAGTACAGCAAGTAAATATTCATACAAATCAAAACTGTGAACTCTAAGATAAATGGACTTCACTACTGCATTTCCTAAATTACTGGGTAGTACAAGTATAATTATTCCTCCAAAAATCTGTGCAATCTTCTGAAAAGCAGTGTGAGATTCACCACTGTATGTAAAGCATAAAGAAGATAGAAATAAATTCAGTGAGGCAAAAATGTCATCTGTATAAACTCAACACAATTGTATAGGAAGGCTAAATCAAAGTTCAACAAAATAAATGCCAGGAAATGGCTACTAACTTAAATTTTCTTATAATTTACAAGGGTAATATAATATATTAAAGGCACAATATAAAATTTAGAAAAGATTTTAGAATTGTCATAATCTTTACTAGACTGTGGTATAATTCCTTTCTTATTGGAAAGAGGCTTGCAATTGGAAATTTCTAGAATCAAAAACACTTCCTTTGCTTTCCAGGATCATATTAATATGCTTAGTCTCCTGTGTTAATAAAATCACATAATCTACCCAATATTCCATGTACTTTTCAGATTAGGTGATTGCACAAGATTTCTTTTTTTAAGAAAGTCTCAACCATTGTGATTCATATTTATGAACTTAATTTTCGGTGCCATCAATCCCCATTTTTAATTGTTACAGTCTCATACATAATGCATAATTTTATTAAAACATGTTATTGTGCTCTGTGACAGAGCATGTGTTGTAGAGTAAAATGTAATAATCTTTGACCTTAGCCCACCCAATGACATCAATAAAAGATGGAAATTATGCCTCCAAGCTGGCCTGGCTAAAAGGGCTTTTAGACTTAAGGCACTGGCAACTCCATAGCTACATAAAGAACATCTCCCTCTTTAGATAATCTCCAGTCTATTACAAGTCTTCCCTAGTTTCCAAGGGTGAAATTATAGTCACTGTTATTCACAAATAAGCCTGTGTAGTCAAATGATTGACATTCTATAGATAAGTTCAATGTGCTTATACAGTTTATGTATGTGTGTTTGTGTGTGTGTGTGTGTGTGTGTGTGTGTGTATGCAAGCTGATGTTCCACTTGCTTGGAAAAATAATATGTAATTTTAAATAACATAGATTCAATTTTAACCAGGGCCACGTTTTCTAGAAAAACTTTCCCAAAGAAAAGAAGGCTATTTAACATTATCCATTGGACACCATCCTTCTGTTCCTATCTGAAGGCTGTCAAGGGTCACTTCACACATAACTGGACATAAGTGACATTCAAGGCAAACCAGTTCCAATACAACCCATATCCCAGTAAACACAGCACTTCTTCCGCAAGACAATGTAAATATTTTACTGTCAGAAGAACATAACACCTGTCAAAGTGTTTCATGTATGTTAAAAAGACAAGTAATTTAGGGACAGTCTCTGACATTTAAAAGGCAATCATGCTTCCAAGGTCTCCCCTCCTCCAACCTGACACCTAATTAAGCATCAATACAAAACAATATAATTGAACAGATGTACTAGTCATTAACAGGAATTACCCATTCTCCTATCAAATCAGAGAGTACAGAGAGGGCTCTATTTGTAATAGGTTCACTTAATTGCCTGAGAATTCCCTGGAGAAATGTACAAATGGATCAAGACATCTCACACGTGCGCACACACCCCACAGAGAAACCCTGGCACTCCTGAGCTTTGATTCAAGCTTCTGTCACTAGAACATTCATTTGTGCAAATGAGAATTTATGGCGGTTACAGCTGGCACTAGAAGATCAAATAACTGGATGAAAGAATAAATAAAGCTAAATGAAAGGTAGCAGAATGCAGAGTTAGCAACATCCTAATAAAAATTTTCTATAGAGCAATGCTTTTCATGGTGTAGTTGTTTATATATTGTAAAAACCAAGCAAAATAAACAAAACCAAAACAGTCTAAAATGTGCATGCACATATACAACAGTAACAACAACAAGAATACTGAAGAATTTAAACCTTATGTGTGGCAATTCACTTGTAAAACATTAGTTGCATCAAAAGGATGTGATTCCTGATTATTGTAATTGTGTTTAGTAGGTTGATTAAATTAGCCTACAACTATGGTTAGAGGAAGCTCAGACCTCTTGCAATGTGTCAGCTAATTCTCTTCAGATCATTTGTAAGGCAGAGTATCCAGAAAGATGCAATAATATATCAATCTATTCCTTTGATTAACACCCATTCCTGGTAGGCTCATAGGATCTATTGACTGACTGATTGGTGCTTAGCTTATCCATCTGACAACCAGTCTCATCAAAGTAATTTACAAGACAGAAAAATGAAAGATTCCTGCAAAAGGTTGCTAAGCATGTAACTGGATTTAGAAGAGTTCAACTTTCTAATCCTCAATAGCTAAGGGCATAATACAAAAGAACCTCAGAGACTTACCAAGAATATTATATTGGATCCAAATTTCTAGGAATAATGACAATGAAAAGTGGGCAATCCTATCTGGAATCAGAGATAGACAAGAATAAACAAGAAGTAGAAAATATATAGAAATCGTTTTTAAACTGAATGTTCCCAACACACACACACACACACACACACACACACACACACACACACACACACACACACACAGAAGCGCACACACATACATCTGGAACACTGTTTTCCCACCCCATCACAAACCAAGGGTCTGAGGACAGTACAGTAAAGCCTCCCTTTAGGACTCTGTCTCACTAAGCCATAATTAGGACCACTGGAGAATGCATGTAGCTGCCTCAGGTTGTAGAGATAATGGTATCAGACATCATTCCTCAGCAGTTTCCATGACCGTGGAGATTTCCCCGCCACACAGTAAAATTTCTCCTACCAGAAGTGCAGTGCCCAGGTAAAATCCTCAGCTATTACAGAAACAAGAGTAAGAGAAGGGGAGGGGTGGGATGTGACCCTGCATCACTCTCCTCCTATACAAAATGTATCCAGCCAATGGGCCAGCCCTAGAGCTCACCACCTTCCCTATGTCTTTATAAAACATTGTCTAGAGCTGGGAATGTGGCTTAGTGGTAGAGTACTTGCCTAGCATGCATGAAGCCCTAGGTCTGATTCCTCATAAACAGAAAACAGCAGAAGTGGTCCTGTGGCTCAAGTGGTAGAGTGCTAGCTTTGAGCAAAAGAAGCTCAGAGACAGTGCCCAGGCTCTGAGTTCAAGCCCAGGACTGGCAAAAACAACATTGTCTACACCACGAACTGGACTGCCAAAACAGGTGTTGCTTTCAACATTTATCACAGTTCTGTTATGTCTCCCTTTTTTAAAAAAAAGTTATCATTATAGTGTTTAGGAGCTTTCCCTGTTAATTTTCTTGTCCACAAAGACACATATTTTGGGTGGGCAGAGCCAATACAGTATTTAGCACAGTGCTTAGAAAACACACTCACTGCCCTCCCAATGTTATTTATTACACTGTAGACTCTCTTAATTGCCTACAGTCCTAAACAGCATGTCTGCCAGGTCTCTGGGGTGCAAATCAGTTACTGGTGATGGCCTGAGGCTCCCCAGGCTCCAGGAGGAAACTTAATGACTAAAAACACAACCGGCTGCCTGTCAGTGGGATGAGACAGCATGCCATTGTGTTTCTGTGAGCTAGTGGGACAGAAAATACTCTCACAAAGGAAACCTTTGGGGCTCTGGCACACTACCTCTTGTGAAATACAAGATAGCTGTGCTTTTCTCAAGAAAAAGAAATCTGATGGGTTTTGTGCAATTTATCCGGGTTAGGAGGTTAGAAATGTTGTTAGATCCCAAATTACTAAGTGTAGTTTTAAACTATTTCTATATATATTTGTAAGTGTTTTTTTTTAAGTCACTAGAGGCTTCTAGTGGGTATTTTCTCATCTTGCTATGTCTTATGTAGCTCAATAAATAACTGTCACTCACACCCTAGTAATGGAAGATTTAATGCACACAATAGCGCTTTTTACATGATTGTTACACAATCTGACCACACTCCAGCTTTTCAGGAGATAGTGTCCTTATGTTACTTCTTCAGTACAAGGCTGGTTTTCTCTTCATAGAGAAACAACCAAAAGGTTAAAATATAACCTCTGAGTACAAGCTGTATATTCTTCTCACAGGGAGCAAACATTACTCTAAAACACCAGACATCCTATTAATTCAGTAAGATTAGCAATAGCTAATTTCTTCTCATCCAAACAAAACAGTTTTGTTTTTGCTTTATACATACATGTATGTGTGTATATATAAGTGTGTGTATATGTACATATGTATATATGTATGCATATATGCATGTATATTCATGTTTACATGTGTATACATATATGTGTGTTATATATGTATACACGCATATAGAGTCCCAGAACCTAGTTTATAAGAGTCTGTACAGACTGGAATCACAAGCCTGTAGATGCAAGCTGATTTCTCTTAGATTTTTAACTTGCCATCACCTTCTCAGACACTAACAAGTAAAATATTTGGCTTTCAACAGCATTTCAGCTCATAGTTGATGAAAGTAAAATATACTGAGAAATGCTAGCTTCAGCTCTTAGGAAAACCTCTCAGGCAAGAGAGGAAAGCAGAAACAAAACCACTACAACATTAGAAAGGAAGGTTGAACAATGAAATGAATGGTTATTAATTCTGTACCACTTGAAGACTGCCTCTCACCCTTTGGGTTGCTGTGATAATTATATACACACAACACTGTATCATACATACTGCTTGCCTACTTCAAAAGTGTTCTGTAATGCAAATATTATTGATTGAAGCTTCATGTGCATCAATGATAAAGTCACAAAATAAAATTAACTAATTTCCACCAGAGCTAATCCATTACTCAAACTTTGTCAAGGAAATTCAGGATGAGTTGTACAAAACTGACAGGTTCCATTCCTAATAAAAATTGATTCTTTTTTATTGGGGTCATATACTCAGCTTTTAAAATCTAACACCTTATCTACTGCCAAAAAATTTAACATTCCAGTTATTGATTAAAGCTTCAGACTTGCTTAGGAAGGTATTAGATTCTCCTTTCTTTTTAGATCAGGGTTGTTATAGTGGATCAATGAAATTGTAGCCATCTGTTGGATTCAGCTCACCAGGTTATCATGCCGTGGCCCCTATTTTATCCTCAGAAATATTGTTTGTAATTTAAGGCAAACCATCAAAAATAGAGGCACAAAATTCCCATGAGATGGTAATAGAGGGATGATTTTGCCTTTCTTTGTGTATCTGAAAAATGAGTCTCTTTCTTGATGGAAACTTACCCTCCACTTTGCTCTACTAAAGGAGAATAAAGTAATCTCAAGGGTTCACAGTCAAACTATTGATAGCCCATAAATAGTAATAAGTAGGTGGTGTCATGATCTAGGTCAGGAACCTTTTAAGAGAGAAAGTAACTTTTCTTACAATTTCTGTTTCTATTGCCACAGGATAATTCGCTTTTAGACTAAAGTGGTCATACTCTCCTTTTCTTTCTGTTCCTAAGAAGATAGATGGAAAAGGAAGCCCAAAACCACTTGTATATTCTTTGTGTTTCTGTCTTGCTTTATTTCTCCATTTCCACAAATAACTCAGCTTTCTAAACTCCAAATTTTAACTCATATGATACTGTTTGCAAAAAATAAATCTGTTTCCTCCAAACACCACACAGGGTACTGGTACTTGCAGAGCTCCTATGAAATCAGCACTTAATTTTCTGATCTATGTACCTGCATAGGTAACTTCTTTAAAATGAGAGCAATACTTGAGAAAGATCCACACATTTCTGATCCTTTTTTCTAACTACAAAATACTTTAAACTCCAGGAAAAAAAATCAGAAGTCCACTTAACAGGAAATGAAATTGGCCTTCTCCTACCGTATCATTAAATGTATAGTCATTGCTAAGTCACGACCATCTATATCAATGTAAGTTTGGGGGAAATCATTAAGACCTCCCAAAGAAAATCTAATGAAACTCTCATCGGAAGTATGAGTGTAAATGTTAAACAGTGACTGGACATTCTTTCTTCAGAGCTCAAGGTGTGAAATCAGTGCACTGTTCTTGAACCACTCATTTGAAAAACTCATTGGGATTGTAGATTGTCACAAGTGAAATTAGCTAGTGTCACAAAGACAAATATGTTTTCTTGCTTCTGTGGGATTTTAGTAAAAACAAAGTGAAGGAGAACTGAAGAAAACCTCAAGACCATTATAGTAAGTTTACTAGAGAGAGAAAGGAAAGAGAGAAGAGGGATGAAAAGAAACAGCAATACTTCAATATTTACGTTATGCCAGAATTTAAATATAAAGGGTAAACAGTTCAAAAGTGTTGAATATCTTTGTGAATCTGAAGAATTGACCATTCAATTTTTCATCTGTTAAAAGTACCTGTGGCTTGTGTCTGTAATCCTAACTATGCAAGAGGCTAAGATTTGAAGATCATGGGTCAACGCCAACCCAGGCAGGAAAGTCCACAAAACTCTTAACTCCAATTAACTTTCAAAGAAAGGTAGACCACCAAAAACAGGCAGAAGTAGAGCTGAGGCACAAGTGGTAAAGTACTAGCCTTGAGCAAAAAAAGCTCAAGGACAGCACCCAGACCCTGAGTTCAAGCTCCAGGACTGGCATCAAATAAATAAAAGACCTAGAACTGTTACATAAAGAGAAGCCTACACCACCTCTAGACACTATTTTAGCACACATTTAAAAAAAAAAAAAGACAGGAGGTTACTTGGAGGAAATAACATCTATTTAATAAGCATTTTAATAAGACTTCCATTTTCCCAAACACATCACACCAATGGTGCATTTATTGCTAATGCATGTAAATATTTTCCTTATAAGCAACAAAAGCTATGTGAACTCCAGAGTTCTAGCCAGAATATAGTCTCAATTTATTTATAACTACATTTGTCATTAGCCTAGTGAAGGAAATCAGTATTTTTAAGAGTTTATATATCCCTCTAGAATTCAAATTTTATGCAGATCAACACCGTCTTCTTAAACTTAAATGTCTTAAAACTCTGCAGAATTATTTTTATCGTTTCAGTTTGTTATGTTGTCTAATCCTTCTATAACTCATGAATTAAAAACTCAGGGAAAACTTTACTTCTAGCCTAAGGAGAGAGGACTTGAGCTCATTGACCAATTATTTAACTTGATCCATATAAAAATTTCATGCCAAACTTGTTTCTCTTCTTCTTTTGGCTCAAGAACATAATTAGAAGGTTGCTTTTTAATAACTTTACAATATCCTATGGGTTTTTTTATCCACATTCAAGGTACCTGGCTCTTTAATTTCTATTTTTCCTTTCCCTGTCTTTAATTCTGTGATTTTTTTCTATCATATTGCTCACAGAAATACTGTTTCTTGACATATTTTATTCATATCACATATGAGATAATTTTTTAAAAAAACACACCTGCACAATGAGGAGAGGAATAAAGCTTTCTGACTTGCAGAAAACATCCTTAAAAAAGAAAATTGTGAATTTGGAAGTAATACAAATAAGGAGTGAAGGCAGGTTACGGACACAGGGTTCTGGTGAGAAAAGAAAATACGTATGATGGGGAACTGCAGAAAGCAATTCTTGGGAATTGAAAGAAATTTTCCTGACTTTATGATACTCAGTTTGTCCTTCTCTTCTAACATTCACTAGAATGAAACCCAAAGTAACCAGGCCTTCCTTGGCTTTGCATCCCAGAGCCCTCCTCTGTCAAGTGGGGATGTGTCTAGGACTCTAAAGTGTCCTTTGTTTCCTTTGTCTAAAGTCATTTCCAGATTAGTTTATGCCTTGTTTGAGTGTGTTTCCCAGCAGTAGTCCTGGGCTGTCCCATTCACTTTTGACCGGCACCTGCTCTTTTCAAGTGTGGCACCAAGTGGGGCTGAGCTGCAACAGAGGCATGCTGGCCCATTCACACAGACCATTCAAAGAAGCCTTAGGGGAGGGGCGGTGGGCGGGATGGCGGCCCTCCAGAGAAGAAAAGAAAGTGACCCCTTAAATCAGAAAATGACCTTTTATTTGTTATCAGTTGTCTAAGTAAGTGTAAGGGGACCACCTCCTCCATAATACGCTTTGTGAGACCTTAAATGTTACAAGGACTGAAATGGTGCTGCTGAAAAGATTAGATGAATTATTGGCATTTAAGACTAATTAAGTGACATGTTTAGATATCTAGAAAGAGTGTAAAATGTATTCTATGGCTGCTGTCCCTAAATATTTACTCTGTCCCCAAAAGGACAAGGATAAATAACCATGGAGATAGTTCTGCATGAAGATACAGCATGGCAGCGGAGGATTTCCTGATGACTTAGAATTCTCTCTCTGGGACCTGACATTCAACCGTTTCACTACTTTCAAGGAAGTGACTCTGGTTCCTTATAAGTCACTAGTTCCATAGCAGTAAAAAGGACTCACACTGTTACATTATTTAGTAATCTAAAAGTCAGCAGAAGTTGTAAAATAAACCACTAGAAATATTTATACATATACCCATGAAAACACAACCCTGATCAGAAATGCATCATAATTCACACTGGGTATTTTCCTCCAGCAAAAATGTTCACAAAAATAGTGCTTCTGCTTGTTTTATTGAGATGGGGGCGGGAGAGGGGACCGATCTACTCCAAATGAGAAAAAACGGGTCCTTGGGCTAAACTTACCATCCCATGGATGCTCTCCAGCAGTGCTACCAGCTTTACCCTACCTATCGACTCTGAAGTAAGAACTACTCTCTATTCAATTATTCATACTCAGCCCTTCCTGGGAGGAAAAAGGACTGAAAAGAAGTAGAGCAGCAAATATACAAACCAACAAGGAAAAGGATTTTTAATAGTGACAAGGAAGGAAGGAAGGAAGGAAGGAAGGAAGGAAGGAAGGAAGGAAGGAAGGAAGGAAGGAAGGAAGGAAGGTGAAAGAGAAGGAAGGAAGGAAGGAAGGAAGGAAGGAAGGAAGGAAGGAAGGAAGGAAGGAAGAAAGGAAGGAAGGAAGGGGGGAGGGAAAATGTAAGACTCACAGAAGAACGCTGAGATTGAAAAACAGGTAATGTCCTCAGGAGCTCTAATAAATACATACAGCATATTTGGTCTTTGTGCAAAATAAATTAGAAGAAAATTAGTCTGAAAAGACATGCAATTCAATGAAAGAGCTGAGGCTTTCAGAATAGGCTCAAGTATGATATTTTTACTGCTTTTGTTTTCCTGTCACTTACTACCTGAGTTCTCTGTCCAATGACACAAACAAATCTTTCACCAATTTGCTTAAATTTCCCTATTACAGATTAATTGTATTTGATGTTAATATTACATAATTAATATTGCAAAATAATTGATAATACATAATAATACATGGTTGCTGTTAGTAAAAATTATAATGTCTAGTGAGAACTTTAATAAATATGTAAACCGTATCTATTACAGTAAGGCAATTTGAAAAGTAAGCCATCTGAATAAACCAATGATTGTGTGTGTGTGTGTGTGTGTGTGTGTGTGTGTGTGTGTGTGTGTGTGTGTGTGTGTGTGTGTGTGTGTGTGTGTGTGTGTGTGTGTGTGTGTGTGTGTGTGTGTGTGTGTGTGTGTGTGGCGCGCCAGTCCTAGGGCTTAAATTTAGGGCCAGGTTACTCTCCCTGAACTTTTGTGTTCAATGCTCTATCACTTGAGCCATAGCTCCACTTCCAACTTTAAAAAAATATTTAGCATAAAACAAAGCAGCCTCTGCAAAAATATATATAAGTTTATACATCTACAGTCAGTGAGTGTTAAAAATATGACTAGCGAATGATACAGGAAACTAAGCTTCTTTTCAATTATACTATGCCGGTAAATCCCTAATTTATGCAGAATAATCTAACTAAAACCCTAGAGAATTAATGTTATAACTGATGATGGTTCCAAAGCTCCTTTATTTTGATTTGAATAATGCTATCAATCAATGCAATCAATTGAATTATGACCACCTCACCACCAGTTCATGTGCTGAAGCCCTAACCCCAGTGTGATTATATTTGGAGAGTGTTTGGAAAGTAATTAAGGTTACATAAGGTTATGAAGATGAGGCCTTCATTAGAGATTTTGTGATTATATAAGAGCAGGAGATAAACAACTCTCCACTTCAAGAGAATGCAATGTAGAGGCTGTCACCCACAAGAAGAAAGACAGGATCTACATCCTCACCTTGATCAGACACTTTCAGCCTCCAGAACTAGGAGAAACTAACATTTGCTGTTTGTTTTTCTTGTGTAACAACTATCAAAATTTATTTTTCAGGGAAGGCTACCCCATATTTGCTGTTGACAATACCCACTTTATGATGCTATATTGTCGTCACTTTTAGTTTATACTCTTAGCACTTAATACAATTGGGATATAAAATATTTCATACTAAAACAAAATATAGATGACTTCTGGTTAAATGAAGAAGAAGAAAATATTTTTTCATGAAATAATTTGTTTTTCAATAGGAAATAAATACTGCATTAAAGTACTACAGATACAGAAGTTTACAGCTTATTCGTTTACCTTGTATATGACTGACAAAACTGGGTGATTAAAGGAAATATAGTTTCCTCTTAACTTTAAAGCAAATGAGGCAGAAATCAACAGAAAATGCATTTCCCTGACAAAAATAGAAGGGATGGGGCTCTTTTTCAGTGAATGTTGATGCAAGACACAAGGGAAAAGTTCAAGGCCTGATGTAAGAATCAATTAATGCATGTAGACCAAGCATAAATCACAGTAATGTACTGAAATGCTCCTGCACACTCTTGCCTCTGCTAAAATAGCGATCCTGCACAAATGCTTTCTCCTTTGTATGCATTAATGGTTCCTGTTCATCCTTCAGCATCCTATATACAACTTCATTATTGCACATGACACAGAATCGAAGACTTGTTCATCTTTATGCTAGATTGCAAGCACGCTGAGAGCAGGATCATACTTTGCTCACTTTGTGCTTTGTTTACCAGTGCAGTTTCTGTTACTTTCTGGCTAAAAGAGTTGGGGCCTTCACTCCTACTGTTGTTAAAAAGAGCTACAATTCTTAAATGGGAACTAAATGTAACTGACTTATGGAAGAAGTGATGAGCTGTTCAAAGGAAGCTGTTTTTTTTGTACATCCTTCTGTTTACACACCTTTATCCTCTAGCCCTGGTACCTACAAATTGATAGTGTAAAATGGATAACCATGCATGAAAATCCAAAGATCAACAGCACTGGTACAGTTCCATTGTAATGCTCTATAGTTACAGTGTGAATTTATCAACAAGTCTAGGACTTGTTGTTTTCATGATAAAATATGCTGATGCTTTTCAAAGAACTCACATACAATATAATTTTGGAACATGATAGCAAGACTGTGCAGACAAAACACATAATCCAATCCTGCATTTAAATCTTTTAAGCAGTGAGCATTAATGAAACCTGGCATTACTGTTCAGGCTAAGAGTTATAAGCACATTACAAGAAACTAAATGTTTTCAGGTAATTAAAAAAATTGCTTCAAGGAAAGTCTATACATTCTTAGAATCTTTTACAAAACCCCCTGGAGGAACCCAGCTACCATTAGGTAAGTAGCAGCTTTTGCCTAAGCAAAAGACAATAACCGCTGCAATAAGAGCACTCAGCAAGGGGAAAGCAGAGCAAAACCCCACAGCACTGCTCATCTTTCCCAGTTAATCAACCAACTCCTCAATCCTTTCTCTGTGCTTCATTCTCCTGTGGCAACTTTTATACCAATGCAATTGCACGTCATTAGAAAGTGCAAAATACATAATGCTCTGGAGACACACTTACACATGAGATTATGGGAAGAAATTAGTTCTCCTTGCAAATTACATTTTAGCATAGTGATTATGTTAATGGGGGGGCACTGAGAACCAAAACTGCAGAAATACACAAGGCACAATGAAGAGCGAAAGAAAATACAATTGTACATTGTATCAAACATCAAACATTGCATGCAAAGATATCAAACTTATTTTGTTGTAAAAATATACTGTAACATATGATCATTTTAACAGTAATTAACTGTTCATTGCATCTTAACAAAAATATCTTTTACATATAAATAACTTCTCCATATTACTAACTGATAGCAAGTTAAAATGTTGCTTATAATGTGGCTAATATTTAAAGCATTGTTGGCTACAATTTCAATTTTCATTCACATTTTTAAGATGTCTTATTAAATATTATTATATATGTGAAATTTAAGATCACTATTGGATCAATGAGGATCAGGACTGAGTTAAACAACATACACTTTGAGCAATATTTCTTCACACTTCCAAATCTAATAGTCTTTCCTTTAACTTTTTTCTTTTGAATCAGCACACATTAATATGAGGGAGGGGCTATGATAATTCCATAGATTTGTCTAATCAACAGTTTGCTTTAATTCCAAATGACTAATCATGCTGAAAGGTGCCATCTATGAGATCATAGATTACAGAAATGTTCCCACAGAGAAAGGTTCCATAAAAATACTAGATTTCACACTTGTAAATGAGCCCTGGATTTCCAAAGATGTTCAAATTATCCAAAGGAGGACCTTTGTTTAAAATTTGCTCTCTTACACTATGACACTTGTTTTACCATTCAAAACACCTGGGGGAAAAATGCAGAAAGAGAATTGTTATTTTAGCAAGATGTAAATGCAAAGGAAATGAAAATCCACCATCATAGCATGCTTTGTTCAGGTTCCTCAATTCCAATGTAAATCTGAGCTAATCTCTCCACTACAATTTTCCATGGGCAGAACTGCCTTCTTTTTTACCTGCCAACAGGAAAGTATGGCCTTTCTACTCATAAATTTGCTCTCACCTTACAAATTAGAAGGCATTCTAGAAATTTCATTAGACTTCCAATCAAAGGAGGCCAGGGTTTGTTTGGGCTTTGCTTAGCTACTTTGCTAGTGGATCAGTGGTGGATAAATATATCTAATTAGAAAATAAAATCCAGATGTCCTTTCTTTCTGAAACTAGACCTTTTTTTCTGAAAGCAAAGAACACAGCACTGTGAAAAATCAATTGAGGTTGATATTCTATTTTTCATGGCATTTTCCATTTTGCGTAAGATTCATGAAAGTCAAGGTAATCTCTGTGCTTACCATCTACAGGGAACCCAGAGAGGAGAAGAATGTTGTGTTTATGACTATCAGGCCCACCAAGCACAATTCAGATGCACCAAAGAGCAGGAAGCTTGCAGCTACCCTTATTCAAAGCAGGCATTTTCTTCTCAAGGAAGGAAGTAGTAAGCAACTGGCTGAAAATTCATATGAGGTCCTGCACAGGACTCACCCTGTGCAGATAGTACTGAAATATATATAAAGTTCCTCTAACAGTAGTATGCTTAAGTCTTTCCTCCTAACATGACCCACTAATAAGGTTCTGATGTTCCACAGTACATTGTAGAGCTCCAACAGGAAGGCAGGGGTTAGAATATACTCAACCATAAAAAAAGACAGGAAGTTTAAGGTGAAGGTATCCCTCACCTCATGAACCTGTTTAGGTCATTACCTAATTTTTACAAGAATCAAAACATCATGTTGTGTCTCATAAAATTACTAATACACTCAAGAAGGTAAGCTTAAATAAAATAAGAAGTTTACTTAGAAAGGCAAAGTCAAAATATGCGCACACATTCGCATGTATACGTGCACACACAAAATATGTGGCCCTCCTTCTAAGCTTTTGTTCCTATTAAAATAAAAGAAAAACTGTACAACTGAAAAAAAGTATACTAGAATCAAAAGAATATTTTTAATTCCTTTTGTTTCTCAGAAGTTCCCTACCGGTCTATGGCCACACCACTCTGAACCGAGCACACAGGATCTCCTCTGACTTGAAGATTCTCCCTTTTCTCAGGTAATTAAGCAAAGCTAGGGTTGAAATAAAACCTGTACTAGAGAGTCCCAAAGGCAAACCACAATAAGTACTAGATCAGAAACAAGAAATTGCTTTAGCTTAGACCCTAACACAAACTGTACAGCAAATATATAAAATGCTATTTCTAACAGCAGTTTACTGAGCAAATACAGGATGAGTAACACATCTTCTTTGAGGTGTTTAGAATTAGTGATTGGACAGCACCTCCCGAACAGTCACATAAAAATACATGAAAGTGTCTAATACAGAAAACACTAATTCATAAAAGGATTAACACTATTAGAAAAATGAAATAATCTTTTTTAAATGGTCATCATAGAAAGTATATCATGTTAAAAGAACTATTCATATTCATGCTTAGTAGCTCCATTTACTATGGATGCTTCCATTTGAGGCTGAAACTGTCTTACATTTTTCTATTTTTCCCCATAAAGAAATATAAAGGAACCTCTGAATTTTTTTCCTACTAACAACCACAGTATGGAAACATAGTTGAGAGAGGGGAGAAGGAGAGGAAGGGCTAAATTATGCCAAAAAGCAGTACATCTAAGCAAGGGAACTGGCTCATTAAAGGATGTCTCCATCAATGCCTCCCCATCTGCTATTTGTACTGCGCTTGTCAATATTGAGCATCACTCACAGTTCATCTAACCACACTCAAAGGTGCCAGGTGACATAAAGCTCTTTCAGAGATGGTGAACATCTGAGAACAGACTAGTGACAACACAAAGATGGAAACAAGATGCATGCTTTGCCCATTTTATATTTCAGAAGAATTCCTCATCATTTCCAATAGCAGACAGATTGGGACTGGCAAATTATGCCATTTCTTTCCCTTGCTGATTGACTTTTTGCAGACCAATCTAATTCTGAAGCCATATATTGCCCAGATTCTGATGCTTAAATTCCAAACAGTAAGTGATTTTCTGTGATACAGAGGTATCAACTTTATGGCACAACGAGAGAGGGTATATATTATATTTGACTTTAAATACTTTAAAATTCTTCTGACAAAAGGTTTTGTACCTCTCCTTCTTTGTTAGGTTACTTTGCAACAACTGAAAACAAGGCTTAAAAAGTTATTGCAGAGGGAGGGGGAGACTGAAAAGATGAAACCTTCTTCCCAGCTTTAATGGTCATTCTTTGTATCATATAAACTTTTCTCTTTCCTTCACATGTCTTTTATGAGACAGTAGCCCTGTGAACGCATTATGTTAATCACTGAAAGCTTAGAATGAATACATTTATTTATGTTCTTAAGAGAATAAAGAAAAATGTTCAAACTTTAAATGCCTTGGGAAAAATAATTACTAAGTCCTTTCCTATATCAATACATCAATTCTAATTAGCAATGTTTCCATGTTCAGATATCCCTATGGTTCATCAGGAAACAAAAGCTCAACTAGGAAGCCATTTTATTAGCCCTACCCTTGAAAGATGATCTCTCCTTTCCTAATAAATATTCTGGACTTATCAACTATTTCCATCAGTCTTACCATGAAATTACAGGTAATTTATCTTGCAGTTCAGTATTGAAAGATTCAAATATAGAAGGAAGGAAGGAAAGAAGGAAGGAAGGAAGGAAGGAAAGGAGGGAGGGAGGGAGGCAGGGCAGGGGAGGGAGGGAGTACATGGCATAGAAAGTTACACTTGTGTGTAACTTTTAAAATCTATGCTTTGACATTAATGGCTTTCATGAAGTGAAAGAAATGAATGCCATATTGCAACAAAAAAATCTGATTTCTTACACAAAGAATAGCACTGTATTCTGAATAAAATGAGTATATGATCCATACTGAATGCTGTGGAAATGTGAGCATACTATTCCATGGCTCCAAGTATACTGCTGTATCTATGGTATAATAAAAAAAAAATACAAATAAAAAGAGGAGCTAATACAATATAAATAGAACTTGAGGAGATGAGTGGGGTTGGGAAAGATGGGGCAGATCCACAGAAGGGTTGACATTGATCAAGATGCATTGAACTAATAAATACATATGTTCAGTTGAAATCCTTTTGTACAACTACTTAGATTATATTTTCAATTTTTTAATATATAAATGAAAAAGAATGTATAGTTTGAAATAAAATTTAAGCCCTTGGCTATTTCATTTCAATGTAATAGCAAACATAAAAGATGCAATATCTGCATATTCCTATAATTATTTTGATGTAATTCACACTAAGACTGAAAAATATTCCCAGTAGTTAAAATGCATTTATTGTCCAAATATCTGCCCCTGTCAGTGATTGAACTCTTGAGTGGAGCTACCCAATGATGGACTGTATTTACAAAAAAGCTCAAATTTGCATACTTATCATATAAAAAAAGGGGGACTAAGAAAAATGACTGTGAAGAAAGGTCTACTCAAGCAGGACATAGTGGCATACTGTTAATCCCAGCACTCAAGAAATGAAGTCAGGAAAATTCAAGGCCAATCTGGGCTATAAAAGGAGACAATCGTCTTAAAAATGAAATAACATTAAAGCCTATAAGAATCTATTGAGGGGCTGGGAAGGTGGCTCTGTGGTACAGTGCTTGCCTTGCATGCCTGAGGCCCTGGGTTCGATTCCTCAGCACCACATAAGCAAAAAGAAAAAGAAAAAAGCCGGAAGTGGCGCTGTGCCTCAAGTGGTAGAGAGCTAGCCTTGAGCTGAAGAGCTGAGGGACAGCGCCCAGGCCCAGAGTTCAGGCCCCACAACCGGACCCAAAAAAAAAAAAAAAGAATCTATTGATGTTCTGGGAGGTAAACTTAAGAGTAAGAGAATAAATGGAGACTTGAAGCCATTTCAAGCTCATATAATGAAAAAAAAAATACATAAAGCTTTAGCTTTCCTCTCTCTTGATTTCAATGAATCAGTCCTTATATACTAAGAAACTTGGCCACATGAAGAATCTATCTCCAGTTCTTTTTCCAGCACCCTTCTCGTTTTATTGCTCTTTCAACTTTAGTCAGAATAATAGGTACTAAGAATGACAATTACAAAGAAGCACCTAAAATTTCCTGTATTTTTTCCCTTGCTGCTATTTTCTGTATTTGCTAGGATTTATGGTAAGGAGTCTACTTTCAAAAATCATCCTATATAACCATTTCAGATTTATCAGAAAATGTCTATTGAGTGTCTATTATTTTAATATATGTGAGTTTCATAAATATTTCTTTGGTATTCTTAATACTGATTTCCTAATTACATTTATCTATCTTATATGTGTAATTATGAAAATGTTTCTGTGACAAGTGTTTATCGTTAATGAACTGGCTATTTGAAAATTATTATTAATAGAACTGGCTATTTGAAAATGCAGAAGTTTACACTGAGAGTGCACTCACTAGTGGAGGAACACAATACAAAATCAGTGATTCCAATATACGCAGTAAGGGTGTAGTGAAGTATTTGAAAAAAAAAAAAAGGGTAGCAGTGTAAAGAATGTGCTGAGTACTGTTGCTCTATTAGTGAATGTGGTCAGTACACAGGATCCCACTGAGTTTAGGCATTTGTATAGAGGAGACACAGACCACTTTAAAAGAAAAAAAAATAGAAAAATCAGTAACCAACTAAACACAGTGGTAGAATCAAGATTCATAGTGCTTGAAATGTAAGACTTTCTGGGTCCTCATAGGAAAAAAAAATGACTTTTACTAGATGATAAATGGGAAAAGGGGAAGCCAGGTGTTACAAATAAAATGACCAACAGTCAATAGCCTTGAATTTATTAAGGAGCTGGTGAGAGGCACTCATGGAATAGGATTAGACAAATGGAGGCAGTAGCCAAGGACAAAGATTTACAAGAGGCTGTGTCCAGTTATATTTTTATCTAAATATCTAGAGATGAAGTCACTCCTTAAAACATATCAACTGTACCAGACAAGGTTAAGCCACCACAGCTACTTAAGGACAAAAAGTCATTTGCTAGCCGAGAGCCCAATCCTAGTAGAAAAGCCTTCACAAGAGTGAGAAAGAAAGAACGCAGCTGGAAGAAAAAGGATCCCAATCTTTGTGATTTTTACCGCAGAAAATCAGCTAATTTGCTATTGCTATAATTTCACTGTCTTTGCCACAGTAAAGACAAACATCATTACATTTAGAAAAGCTTCCTTTAACCAAACTGTTTTCAGTCAGAGAAAGAATGAGTTGTATTTTTTGATGTGGATGTGTTGAGTAATACGAGTGACATATTTATGTTCATATATACAGAGAAATGAAATGCTGTTATTAGACACAAAAAACTAAATACATATTTACAGATGGCTCCACTCATTTCTGAGCTTACTCAGACCATTGAACTATTTTTTCTCCCCTTTTTCCTCTTTCCTTCTACCTTCTTTTTCTTTAATTATATATATATATATATATATTATTGTAAAAATACTGTACAGAGTGGTTACAGTTACATGAGTAAGATAATGAGAACATTTCCTATAGAGCCTTGTTACTTCCTCCATTGTTTTTCCCCTACCATCCCTTCTTTCCCTCCCCAACTCGTCCCTCCCCTCCCCCAAGTTGTAAAGTTCATTCTCAGCATAATGTCTTGTACATCTCATTTTTACAATGGGTCAACATGTATCCTTATATAAGCATTTTCTTATTTCTCTTCCTCTCCCCAAATTATAAAAATGTATATACAAATGCAATCAGTCTACCCTCTTTTCCTTACTTCTTTCTCTCCTTTCAGTCTTCCGTTCTTTATTCCTCTCATTTTCTTTCTTTTTTTCTTTCTTAATTTCTTTTTGTTTCAGTGTGACAGTACTTGGGCTTCAATTCTGGTCTCATGCTCTCACTTGGCTTTTCCATTCACTCTCACATTTAAGTCATACCTCTATTTACAGCTTTCTGTGGTTAAAGAAACAAGAGTCTTACAGACCTTTATGCTTGGACTGGCTTCAAACCACAATCCTCAGATCTCAGCCTCCTGAATAACAAGGATTATAAGTATAGACTTTATTCCTTTAATAACATACTGAGTTATTTTGACAATAGTACAGAAAAACGTGTACATTTTAGTGAGTAGTGCCAATCTGAGGAGGCTACAGTTCAATATCTGACTTGTTCGTTGTTATTATGTGATGAAGTTTTTAGTTTGGTACCAAAAAAAAAGTAAAACAAAAACATAACCAACTTGCTAGCAGAACTAAATTCAGAAATCATTAATTTATCTCTATTGTGAGTTTTCAAGAGCTATGAAGAAATTGAACTAACCTCACAAGACAGAAAATTAACTTGAAGAAAAAATACTCTTTACAAGTTCAGAACACATGCGGATGTAAACGCATAGACAGGGAGACCTGGTGGCCTTCATCTCTCTTTCCACTTTCTTACATTTTAATATTATACCAGTCATTACACAAAAGAAGGGAAAAGCTGAAAGTGAGGCTCTTGGCAGACAACCTTATAACTGAACCTTACCCTCACTGAATTAATAGAACCTACATTGCAAGAAAAATTTTTACACTGAAATCACCAATTCAAGATCTTCAAGATTTCTGGTTTGTAGCTTCATTAATTCATGTAGTCAGCCAATGTGTGTTTTAGTACCCACCATATGCCAGCTACTGCATCAAGCATTGAAAATTTAAAAAAAAAAAAGATATTAGAGATGTTCATTCATGCTCTCAGTATGCAGACAGAGCACACAGCAGAAAAAGAGAGAGAAAGAGAGAGAGAAAGACCAAAAGTTAAGCTAAAACTATTGTTAAATATTTGTAAGTGCCAGAGAAAAATAAAATGTGCAAATGAGATAAGATGTATAGGTACAGAGAACTGTAATTTTAAATAGTTAGACAGTATTCCTTTCCTGTTTTCATGGGACACAGTAGAAAAGACATGCTATTTAGAAATGAAACTAGGGACATAAAATGTGGTAAAAGCTACTAAGCAGTTACTTACCAAGAAAAAAAAAAACAAAGATTAACAGATCATTAACAGATGATACTGGAGGAATAAAAGGAAAGGAACCAGCTAGATTATGAAAAGGCCAGCCTAAGAAGAGTATAAAGTCACAGAAGAAGTATTTAGATAATATTGCTCTTGTTCCTGTTCCAGACTCTTCCCCATATTGACAATGAATCTATGTGTTTATTACTATCACTGCCATTTGTTAAGATGAAAAGGTAAAAACAGTTTGTTTTGTTTTTTAAGTAGGTTGTAGCTAAAAATAATGACTAATAGCAGACAAACAGTAAGTCCAATGATAGTTTTTATACTTGCTTTTTAAGATATGAGAAACCAAAATGGAGAACAGAAAATTTGCATTGAAATGTAAAAAGTTAACAGATTATTATTATAAGAAAACACCACAATTTGGCTCAGAAGTGACTGAGTCTTGGCCTAAACCAATAGCTCTGGGAACAGAAAGTAGGGCAAATAATAATAATAATAATAATAATAATAATAATAATAATATGTGGCAGACAATTGTACATAGAAGGGAGATAGGAATGTATAAAATGGGAAGGGGGCTGGGATGTAGCTCAGTGGCAAAGCACTTGCCTAGCAAGTGCAACGTCCTGGGTTCGATCCCCAGTACCAAAAAAGAAAAGACAAAAAAAATACAGTTAAAAAAAAACCCAAACATAAAATGGGAAGGTACTTAATTATGTTTAAATTTCTTATCTTAGATCACCCACAGAGTACCACTATTAGCAAGAATAAACTCAGTAAACTAAGGAAGCAAAAAGATAAAAGGAGAAGAGAGACAAAAAGGGCTAAGACAGTGTCAATCAGAGAAAGATGCTGGGATTTATATATTTGAGAATTTTTTAGCCAACCAATATATCCTTACATTTGTTAGAATGGTTTTGGTGGCAAGAGACAAAACATGCAAGTTGCTTACACAATCAATGGTATTAGCTGAAGACTATTTGTAGAAATCTCTACAAGGCAGGTAGATTGTAGTCTCCAATTCTATTTCTTCAAGAATAATCACAAAGGTCTCATCTACTAGGGGTTTATGAAAATACATTTAAAATATTTAAGAGTGAATAGTTTTGTAAAATATGAAGTGATAAAACTGAGTTCAATTAGTTCAAATTGTGCTTGCCCTCCACTCCGAATCACTGCAATTGAATTAGCAGCCGAAGGGAGACATGGAGGAATGCTGACAGTCACCTTCTCAGAAGGATTTCTACATGAATTCTGGGAACTCTGACCAAAAGAGAGACAGGGACGACAACGTCATTCTTTCTGATGGAGGCATAGAATTCTATTGTACATATATATATATATATATATATATATATATATATATATATATATATATATATATGACATCTTCTTGATCCATTCATCTACTGAGGGGCATCTGGGTTGGTTCCATGTCTTAGCTATGGTAAATAATACTACAATAAACATAGTTGTGCTGGTAACTTTAGTATTGTCTTGTTTGTGATCATTTGGGTAAATGCCCAAAAGTGGGATTGCTGGGTCATAAGGAAGCTCTACATGGAGTCTTTTGAGGAATCTCCATACTGCTAGGAAATGGAAAGACTTGGAAAAAATTATATTAAGTGAAGTAAGTCAGGCCCAAAGAACTATAAGTCCTATGGTTTCCCTTATTTCCAATAACTAGCATATGTCTGGGACAAGCAGAAAAGGTAAAAAGCTATGTACATATGACCAGATAAGATGATGTTAAGCAAAATGAACCCCAAGATTGGGATACAAGTGTTTGTTTTTTTTCTTTCATGCTATTGTTTCTAACATATTTATAAGGTACCATGTGATTTTTTTTTGTTGCTTTGTATGCTCCTCCTCCACAGTATAATCCCTGTTATCACTGTATTTGATGTCGGTATAATTTGGGGAGTGTAAGAAAAAAAGAAAATGTTTAAATATGGATACAGATTGACCCATTATAACAATGAGATGTACAAGACACTGTTGAACATAGAACTTTACAATTTAGGTAGGGGGAGTATAGTTGTGGAGGTGGGAGGGAAGGGATGGTAGGGGAAAAACAAAGGAGAAGGCAACAATACTTGATAAGAAATGTACTCATTACCTTGCTCATGTAACTGTAACCCCTCTGTACAGAGGGGTTCACAATAAAAAAACTTATTAAGAGAGAGAGAGAAAAAAGGAGGGAGGGAGGGAGAGAGAGAGAGAGAGAAAGAGAGAGACAGGTAGACAGACAGAGAGGGACATAGCTGATGGAGGTGAGTGACCTGAAGGAACCTTTCGTCGGAGGGAGGAGGACACAACGTGACATGTGCATCCAAGAGGTCATGACAGAAACATAGATACTTACAGAACTTCAGTAGGGACAAAGGCCAGAAAAGACTGCTCCATTTCAAAGACTATGTTCTGAGCTCTTAATTACAAGCCTGGAATTGGCTAAACCTTCCCAAGACCTCACCTCACTCACCACTCTTGGTTTAAATGGGTTAGAGAAGAATCCTTACCTTGGTTGACCTTTTAATGAGGGCTCAAGATTAAAAGGCAGTTCAACTGCAGGAGAAAAAAAATGTAAGTTTCATATGTCTGTTTTTGCATATTTTATAAAATTATACTTAAAACAAAACTCTAATTCTGCACTTGGCATACTTCGATACAATTGGAAACTAGCTCATCTCATATCCTAGGTCATAATGACTAGTTTTACCATCTCAGAAAAGAAAAGTATGGGGCCATGCCCTGTGTCTCAGGCAGTGTCATTCTGTAGTCCACAGGAAAGGCATCTGTTAGGTCAGTCAGTCAGTCAGAGCAGTGATTTGCCATGTATAACTCAGCATAACTCATCAGGGCACGGGGGATTTAGGGTTAGGTTTCAGCACTTGTTGCTGTCATTCAAGTGCTAAATCTAAATTCATTTGAGACAGTGAGGAGAAGCTTTAGTTAAAGACCCACAGCAGTTAAGTTGCTATACTTTCCTGACCATTGCTTACTTGAGCCACTTTCCCTTCTCTTTTTGCTTTATTTTTCTGATGAGGTCTTCTGTGCTTTTTGTTTATTTGCTGTTTTATTGTTTTGTTTCATTTTGTTTGCCAAGATTGGCCTCAGGCCACAATCCTACTACCTATGCTTCTCACATAATTGAGGTGACAGAAACATACCACCACACCCCACTTGTTGGTTGAGATGGTGTCTCTCTAACATTTTGTCCATGATGTCCTCAAAATATGATCCTCCCAATCTAGGCCTGCCAAATAGCTGGTATTGCAAGCATATACTACCATTCATGGCCACACTCTTTATCTTGCTAAATATTTTCCTACTTCTGTTCACATGATGGAAAATTCAGCTTATTAATTTTTCACCTGCATCTTGTCAGTTCTATACCGTCAGATCAGATAAATAAAATGACCTTGTTTTAGATAGGTGTCATGTTCAAAAAGTTCTAAGCATGGGTGACCTCCTATTTAAAGATTATCTCAAGACATTATGATTGAATGAAGAACATTTATGTTAAGGGAGAAAGCCAGAGAGGTACTTTCAGACTAAAAAAGAACAACTATAAGAGAAAAGCTATGGTGGAACATTGCAAGCATCAACCTGGTAAGCTTTGCTAATACAACCAGAGAGCTGTGGTGCTTTGTGACCACCAGAGCCCAGAGTTAATCCATCTCTGTACTCACGAGATGTTACTGCACACTGCTAAGAGACACAATTGTCTTGGAATGCTAATTATTTCTTTAGTTAGGTCTATTAGTTCTGCAGACAGTAATTCCTTGAGAATGAATTAGAAGGTCCAATTTCTTGGTTATTAAATTAATGCCTTCTACATGGTAGGTATTCAATAAATATTTGAATGACTATTATGTACATATTATTAGATCATGAAAGTCCTGTGGCTTAATACTGATATATTTTTATGCAGGATGTTCCAAAAGCCAGGCACCAAATATAATTGCATGCAGATGATTCTGAATGGAATTTACATAGATCCACATTTCTCAGAAGATGGCATTCCTGTTAAGAGACTCTGAGTATAGGACACTAAATATAAAGAAAGGCGAAGTTTGTAGTACCCAAGAAGATGCAGGTATAAATGATGGAAGATCTCTAACTGTAAAAACTAAACTAGTTGGCTGGGCACTTGTGGCCCACACCTGTAATCCTAGCTACTCAGAAGGCTGAGATATGAGGATTGTGTTCAAAGCCCATCGGGGCAGGAAAGTCCATGGACTTTTATCTCCAATTAAACACTGGAAAACCAGAAGTGGTGCTGTGGCTCAGTGGTAGAGCACTTGCCTTGAACTGAAGAGCTCAGGGACAGCGCCCAAGCCCAGAGTTCAACTGACCAAAAACAAAACAAAACAAAACAAACCAGTTGCAAGTAAAAACTAAACTACCATTACTATTGTCTTCTCTAAGTCAATGGGTCTGAACCTTAACTTTGCAATAAAATAACCAAAGGAGATTTTTTTTTTATTCCAATGACAGACCTGTTACTCAAATTCTCTATCATGGGGGTAAATCACTGATAATCTTAGAAATCCTCCAGGTGAAATGTATAGCTACAATTGAAAAAAAAAAGTTCTGCAATCTCCTAATTTCAGTGACCATGAATATATTGCTGAGAATCTCTGAGAATGTTATGGTATAGAGTCTTTTCTGCTCACTGCTGTCTCCTGAATTTTACTATGTAAGCATCTGAAACTGTGATTGTTCATAATGTCTTTGATATTGCTACACTTTTCTCCTGAGTAAATAGCATGTTCTGAACACATCTCAAGAGATTCCTCTGATTTCCTCAGAAAAATAAACGAAGAGGCAAAACTTTAAGAATAAAAAACCCACATTTTGAGTTTATCAAATTTAATTAATTAGTGCTACGATTTTGTGGCTTGAGACTTTTGTAATCCTAGCTTGAGTTATAAAAAAAGGAAGCACTAAAATAAACCTTTTCAGGTTTTCCTAATGCGTCAGTTCTTTACAACAGCTTATCTAATGCATTCTTTATACACACTTGGCAAGGGCTCTTTCACTGAGCTCCATCTCTAGCCCCAATCCATTCATTATTAAATATTTTTAGAATTCCTGTATCATTACCTATCTACCACCATTTCATGACACATGGCTTAGCCTTAAAACATGTCAACAAGCAATAGAAAAATGACCTGGCTTAGGAGCTCAGTATTCTGCAGCCAGATGAGAGATTTGCATTATTGAGGAGCTCCAGAATCTGTCCAAGAAGACAGAGACTGAAGAGAGAAGGTGAGTCTGACTGAGTAGACACATTGGACAAACAATGCTCCCAACTGCTGTTGGCAGAGCTCTAAAAATAAAGCTACAAAAGCACCGGGAAAGTAGAATGAATTCTTAACTCTTGTACTCTGCTATTTTAGTCTGCTATGAAGCAGGTGACCTCAACACCAAGTGACAAATCTTTTTAACTTTCTTTATCCCTCACTTTCAGAAATGTCTTCATGACTGAATCCATTCCAGCTGCTCCAAATTCATAATCATAAAGAGAATCTGTTTTAATCTTGCAAGATGGTTCTATCTCTCACAGGATTATGTTTTCTCCTTTGATCTTTATTTTCCTACTTTGAAGATTTTTTTTCACATGTATTATTCTGATGGGCGGGGGCAGGGGAGGAGGCAGACTTGTTTATTCCATTAATACTTGATGTATTTCAAGGGGAAATCACAGCTGAGAAAAAACTGTTTAAAGCCATTCCTTTATCAAGAGAGATAGTAACCCAAATGCCCTCTACTTAAATATCACTGGTATAGAGAAAGAAACTACAGATTTGTTAACAACGTGTTTAATGTTGTTCCAGATATGGTCACCCCTTACTTCAAATGCTAATTTAAATGCTCAAAAGGCAAGTCAACAGAAGAGTTGAGGGCAAATATGGACCAAGAGCTGATTTGTATGTCTGCCTGTTATTATCTCTATGTAATCCAGGACATTTTATTTAACCATTGAACTCTTCAGCTTCACCATGCGTGGCAAAGAGAAACAATTGCCTCTCCTGTTTTATAGGTATACAGTCATAACTAAATAAGCGTATAACCAAAACACGAGCATACTGGAAACACTCAATAGATGCCACTAATTACTATTATTGTCATCAATACATAATTATCTAGGAAGACAGTTCATGATTTAAAAGTTCAACAAGTAGTATGTATAAAATATGTAGTAGATATTATTACACAAACATGTAAGACTTGCCACTGAGTATTGTAGCTACTCAGGAGCCCCAGATCTGAGGATCAAAGCTAGCCCAGGATGGAAAGAAAGTCTGTGAGACTCTTATTTCTAATCCATCACCAAAAAAGTCAGAAGCGGAGCTGTAGCTCAAGTGGTAGAGCACTAACCTTGAGCAAACCAAAGCTCATGGACAGCACCAAGGCCCTAAGTTTAAGCCATAGGACCAGCACCAAAAAATGTTTGTTTGTTTTACTAAAATTGTGACAACCATATCTCAAGTACTTTAAATGTTTATACACCATTTACAGAGACACTAAGTAGTTCACTAAAAGTGAAGCATTAAGCTTGCTAAATTTTATCATTACAGATAAAATTTTATCTTAAAATCTAGGGAATACTGTATATGAGTTACCTTCATATCTATCTGTATAGATTTGAGCAAACTTCTATAGGTGATGTTACTATACCTTGAGTATAAAATCATCATAAATTAGACACTTTTAGTCAATAACACTCATCTTTTTATGATTTGATTCTTGCACCACTTTTACAGCTGACCAAAAGGAAACTGGACTGACAGTCATTCCTCTCACTGATACCTAACATTTGCCCAACAGAAAATGGGGCATCAGCAGGTTTCTTTCTACTAATGCCTTGGTTTTGTTTGTTTGTTTGTTTGCCATAAAAGTGGCACATCTGCATTTCTGGCCTGCACTGTGAAGGGACTCTTTTGAGGTCTCTCCTGGGCCTGGCTCCTCGTGTCTCTGAGGAGCAAATCCCCCTGAGGACACTAGGACCAGTGCTTATATTATTCTCTAAGGAATTACATGGTGTTTGCTCTATGACTTCTGTTTTATCAGAAAACGTATTAGAGCTACTATTATTCTTCCTGAAATGGCTTATTTTTTGTTTTCTTTTTTTTTCTTTTTCTGTTGTTGTTTTCAATTCTAGGATTTGATCGCTCGTTTCTGTATTCCTAGCTATTTAGGAAGCTGTGAACAGGAGGATCACAGTTCAAGACCAGCCCAGGCACAAAAGTTTTCTAGAACATATGCCCAAAATTACCAGAGAAAAATAGGATTGGATGTGTAGTTCAAGTGGGAGAGGACCAACCGAGCATGGATAAGGCTCTAAGTTCACTTTTAAAAAATTTGAATTATACTCAAAATATTTAAATTTTTGTATTTGTTTTAATATGGCAGATATGAATACTTAAGCACTGATAATTACTGTAGTGACTACTCTATAGCTTTATCAAGGTACAATCTTGTCTTGGTTTCACTTCAGGGCCATCAAACTGCCTCATGTGGATGGAAATACATATTACATTTTATTAATGAGAATATATATATTTAAACATAATCTGTGTATTTATAATTTATACACACATGTATTCACTCAGTACTTGTGAATGCATATAAAAATATGTACTCATAGAGCTAAAGGGTGTAAATCAGCAGTAGTATACCTGCTCAGCATGTACACATCATGGAATTTGATATCTGGTACTAAATGTGACAATATACACATATACATACATATTCTTTAATATCATATGCACATAAAAGTGAAATTACACATTGAAAACTTCCTTGATATATTTTAATAACATGAACAACATTATAACTACTCTACGTCTTCCAAAATTTTAACCAATGATTTATTAGAGAAATGAACCAAGATGAAATAATATAGTCAGTCAATTGGTGGGAGGGTATTGACCTAGGAAGCAGATTATTCCATGTGATATCTGGTGGCTAAACTAGCAGATGACTAAGCTACATTTTTTCCAATATAAGGTAAGCCCAGCAATCTCTGAAATGAAACCTATCTACCTATTCTATTTATCTGTGTGTGTGTGTGTGTGTGTGTGTGTGTGTGTGTGTGTGTCTGTGTGTGTGTGTGTGTGCGTGCGCTGTTCCTGGGACTTGAACTCAGGGCCTGTGTCTTTCCCTGACATTCTTTTTGTTCAAAGCTAGTGCTCCTACTACTTGAGCCAGAACTCTACTTTGGCTTTTTGGATAGTTTAGTAGAGATAAGAGTATCTCAGACTTTCCTGCTCAAGCTGGCTTTAAACCATGACCCTCAGATTTCAGTCTCCTGAGTAGCTAGGAGTGTGAGCCACCAGCAACCAGCTTTTTATTCAGTTATCTTAAAAAGCAAGTTACAAAAGTTCAGTACTATGGCTTGTGAAGACGAATTTTTAATTATCACAATCAAACATTGTGTGCTACCATCTTATAAGTATCCCATACACACTGCTTTGGATGTCACAACACATGGGGCTATGTTAGACAGTAATTTAAATGTATTTTACTGAAGAGGAAATGGGGATTCAGATATTTAGTGCTATCTCCAAGGACTCATGACAAGGTAAGCATTTGCTTAACAGGTATAAGGTTATGAATTTAATCACTAGTACAAAAGAAGGAAGAAGGAAAGAAGAAGGAAGGAAGGAAGGAAGAAAGGAAGGAAGGAAGGAAGGAAGGAAGGAAGGAAGGAAGGAAGGAAGGAAGGAAGGAAGGAAGGAAGGAAGGAAAGGAATACAGGGAGTATTATTGCAGCTTGTAACTCTCAGTCATTCTAGATCGATCGATTGATATAGATAGATAGATAGATAGATAGATAGATAGATAGATAGATAGATAGATAGATAGACGATAGATAGACTAAAAAAGGCTTTCTTCGAACTCTTGCAAGTAAGTACTAACACCACCATCAATTCAAAGTGTTCCTGCTTGTGATTCTACATGATCAGCCCCACTTGGGGTGTATAACTGCAAAATTCAGAGTCTGAAACACTGGTTATAGCTATGCAGTTATATTTATAATCATGTCATTATCATTTTCAAATGCACACACATATTAACAAATTCAAGACTGGCCTAATTTAAAATGTCCTGAAATAAAGATGCTTATTATCACATTGCCTTGCTTTACAAGAATAAGGAAAATTATGTTGCCAATAGTAGACTTTCTGTTAAGCAAATTTGGAGGGCGAGCAGTTATCAGAGTTTGAACTCAGTACTTCAGACTTACTAGACAAGTACTTTGTCACTTTAGACACACTTCCAGTACTTCTTGTTCTGGTTAATTTTTTCAACAATATTTTTGCTTTTTGCCTGGGGTAGTGATCTGCAATCCTCCTTGTTATGGTACTTGCTAGAATGACACATACACAACACGAGGGCCAGCTTTTCATGTGAACTTTTATATTTTGTTGAGGCTGATCTTAGCTTTCCGCATATCTGGGATGACCAAAGTATTGGTTGCGATAGCATTCCAGAAACTTTTTAAAGCCGCAATTACAAGCATGAGCCACCAGCACTAGCTTCATTTAAAATAAGTAAATAAATAAAAAATAAAAATAAAAATAAAACTCTAAACTAAGAATATTCTTTGTTTCTTCAGAATTCTGACAACAAAAATCATGTTTTTCATCAATCATATGTTTTCAAAACCTGTAACATATCTACTGGAAGTTGCACAAGACAGAAATACAATAAGGCACATCAGACACAAAGCTTCTTTTTTAATGAGAATGCTAGAAAATGCTCACTACATATGAAGTCAGCTTGTTGCATGAGTTACCTGACTTGTAGAGCTTGTGGGACTGAAAACAAAGTGGTACTGTGCATTTATTCTGGTCAGGTCACACATGAGCCCAATATAACTGAACTATCTATGTGGGATTATGCCACTTTATATTTCAAATTGTGGCTCTCACTTAAATTTACTACATCTTATTTTTAGAAAAATCAGCCTTATTATAGTTAGACTTCTTTAAGAGAAAAAACTTCCCTAAAAGGGATAGTAGGGGAAAAAAAAGGAGGGGGTAACAATGTTCAAAAGAAATGTACTCATTACTCATGTAATCATAACCCTTCTGTACAGCATCTTTACAATAAAATAAAATATTAAAAATAAATTAAATTTTTTAAAAACTTCCCTAAAATGTAAGATGTCAGAGTTTATATGTAAATAAACATTCACATACCCAGGAAAAGATAGTCTTTGGGAATTTGAACCTGAGAAATATACTCATTACCTGACTTATGTAACTATTACCCATCTGTACATCACCTCTACAATAATAAAATATATTAAGAAAGAGAAACATTCATTTCTCTATAGTTCCAGGGGATTATTTTACTAATATATCATTCAAAATGAAACTGCTGCAGTAGTTGTTGAATATGATGATGCAAGTCCGATTCACCCGGTCAGACATAAAAACAAAAAACTAAATGTGAAGCCACTACTGTCTGCATAGCATCTCTAGAAAGGTGGTGGTGTCTGCATCATGTTTCCAAAGCTACTATTCACAAATGACTAGGAATGGTGTGAGTTCCGGGACTAGAAGTCTGAGGAGAAGCTGTCAGTACAGCTGTGTTCCTGCTGACATCTGTTGGGAAGGTCTCCCTCAAGGTCTTTCTTACCTTCTGGCCGTTCCATGGTTTGCAGCACTATATGGAATTGTCTTTCATATGTGTGTTTGGGGGAGGGGGTGCGTATGGGTCCATATTTTCCCTCCTTAAAAGGCCATGTATCCTGCTGAATCACATGGCTCACTCTATGTGATCCTACTAATTCTATTTGCAAAGACTCTCTTTGCAAGCAAAATTGCTTTCTGAAGTAATAGAGCACAAAAAAATTCAACATAAAATTTTTGAGAGACATTTGTCACCCCATAACAGTTTTCCCAGCCAGAACTCAACACCAATCTCACAAGATAATGTCCAAGTTAGGATGGATTCTTCTTTTTTTTTTTATTGTGAAAATACTGTACAGAAGGTTACAATTACATGGGCAAGATAATGAGTACATTTCTTTTCAAGCATTGTAGCCTCCTCCTTTGTTTCCTCTTCCCATCCCTTCCCATCCTCCCCCCCCCCCGCCGTCCCCCCACCCAATCCTCCTCCCCCCCACCACCAAAGTTGTAAAGTTCGTTTTTCCACATAACAACTTGTACATCTCATTGTTGCAATGGATCCACCTATATACCTATTTAAACGATTTGTTTTTTTCCCAGATTATTCTTCTTATTAACTTCATACTGTGTTTGTGAAACTTGGCAACTCACAGCTGCTTAGGGATCCTAATCTCCTGAATAATATGAGAGATAACGTCTCTCTCTCTCTCTTCTCTCTCTCTCTCTCTCTCTCTCTCTCTCTCTCTCTCTCTCTCTCTCTCTCTCTCTCTCTCTCTCTGTCTCTCTCTCACACACTCTCTCACTCTCTTGTCAGTTGTGAGGCTTGAACTCTGGGCTTGGGCACTGTCCCTGGGCTCTTCAGCTCAAGGTGAGAGCTCTACCACTTGAGCCACAGTTCCACTTCCAGTTTTCAAGTGGTTTATTGGATATTAAGAGTCTCACAGACTTTCCTGCCCGGGCTGGCTTTGAAACAGAATCCTCAGATCTCAGCCTCCTGAGTAGCTAGGATTACAGGTATGAGCCACCAGGGCCTGGCACCATTTATCTCATTTCTTAATGCATGTAAAGCAAATACCATCTTCAGAGAACCAAAATGGGGAAGTGTTTCTCAGTCACTGTGGCTATTAGAGTTAATATTACTATAACAGAGACATGTACGTAAATTTCATCAGTATGTATTTCTACTTTGTGTTGCACATATCATCAAACATAAGATCTATTTGATATATAGATGCCACATTACAATAGAGTACAAAGTACAGCCTATACTGATGAAGCTAGGCACTGATGACACACACCTGTCATCCTAGTTACTCAAGAAGCTCAGATCCAAAAGATTGCAGTTCAAAGACAACTCGAGCAGAAGAGTCCAAGAGAGAGATTCTATCTTCAAAATAACCATCAAATGGTAGGCTGGAGGCATGGCTCAAGTAGTGGAGTACCAGCTAAACAAGCAAGCCAAGCATATATGTGTCCAAAATCCCATCACTAGCAAAATGAAACAAATGAACAAATAAAAAATATCTACACTGAGACAACCTCAACATTGGTACCATAGAATGTGTTTTCTGAACCTGGAGAAGATTACTAGATACAGGTCTTACTGAAAAGTAGGCTTGACACTAGAAACCAAGAAGGTCTTGGGTACATCCTAGACAAGGAGAAGAAATGAAAGACAAGGACTGAAGGAAGTGCTACTGGCAGAGGTCGACTTGACGACTTGACTTTGCCTGGAGAAAGGATGGGAAAGGTCACTCTGATCTTACATGCACATTTAGCACCTGAAAAGGAAAAATGTTTATACTAGATTTTGTATATATTGGGGATGTGATATTTTGCAAATAAACTGATATGTGTAACAGTGTGTCAAGGAGAAGAACAAGACTTAAAGAAGGTACTAGACAGAAAAGATGGATCTTTTCAGCCTCTCTTGAGTCAGAGTAGAATGCATTTGGATACTCTGAATCCCAGGAAGCCTAATCAACCAGTAAGGAGACACTTCACTTTAATTCTCTGAAGGTAGAAGAAAGAGAGGTAGAGGAATTACCTTGTGCTAGAACAAAGCAAAATGATTTTCTTAGAACTCAAAGTCTGGGTTTCTGTTTTCTCTCATGCTAACCAATATAGACAGTCCTGGCTGGGACAATCCTGTGTCTATACTACACTGCTTTGTGTTGTATTCCTGTCTCCCTGTCCCAAAAACCAACAAATGTTCTCCATTTATAGAAAAAGCAGATGAGCAGAAACACCTGGCATTCTTTTCATATCACCAAGATATTTTGGGGCATCCATTCAGGACAGCTCTCTCAAATTTCAAAGCCACATAAAAACAGAACACTATGCAACTACACAGAAAACTTCATAGTGCCCTAGTTTGTCCCAGTAGTGTTCTTACTGCTTTGGGGTCCCTCTATTCGTTTCCCTCTGAAACAATGGGGTTCTTGAAGCCAAGGAAATCTTTATTAGTTTGCTGTGTCATTTTCCCAGGTGAAACAAAACCCTTAGCAAGAGTGTGTGTCCATGTTAATTACAATTTGCCCACAGGCCACCTTGGCAACCATCCAACCTTCCTGGTATCTACAAAACCTTTTATGCAGAATGCATAAGAGCATCATAGACCATCTCACTTTCGTTCCAAACCCAGCAGGGGAAAAAAAAAAGACACCAGTACCCTTCTGCTAACGGCATATTTCCCTGCAAAATTTTCCCCTTCTGGAAATTCATAGAACTCCAGGAACAGGAGAATTTTATCCTTGCACACTAGACTGTATGTTACATAATTAGACTTGCTGCTTCACTAAACACTAAATTTAACAGTCGCAATCTAGAAAATATTTTGAACTAAACCAATTTACCTGTTTTTAATCAGCATACTTGTTATAGGGAAATAATGAATAAAACACACAGAGGTAACAAAACGTTAGCCAAATGCAAACACCACATCAGGATTGTGGGAGTGAGCCAGAAATAGACACCCCTGGCAACAAGAACACATATCATGAGTCAATTTATTGTGCACAGCCAACTGTACGCCTGTATTAAAGTAAAACCTTAGATCAATTATTCTCTATCAGGGATGACTTTGCCCACTGCCCTGCCCCACATTACAGAAGAAAATACAGATGTTTGATGATCCTCACTTGAGGAGGGGTTGTTATTGGCATTTACTGTGTAGAGGGAATTTGGCTGCTAAACAGCTAAACAGTGTGTACAGCAGTCCATTGCTTTAAAGAATCGTCTAATTCACAATGTCAATAAGGCTGCGTTTGAAACAAAAAACTGCCTTAGGTTGTATGGAAAAATTAGTGGTTTTGTATGAATCCCATATGGTAGTACTATCTCTCCTAGGTGAATTTTTAGAGTTATTTTTAGTCAAGTTTCTGAACATATTATTTTCCTGGCTTGTAAAAATTGTAATTGTGAATTTGTTACTCAATACCATATACAAGTATTAAGAATAAACACATATTATAAAATTAAAATTAAATATTCTACAGTCATCCTGCTCTGAATTTATGAGTGACCAATGATTGCTCAGAAATGTGAATAACCAGCTCTTCTGGAATCTTCAAGATACCCAAATGCAAAACTAAATCTCACGTGCTATTAGCGAAGAGTTCCAAAACCTTAATTTCCAGTTTCCACTGTCCCTCCACCCATGGTTTTAGTATTTTATTATCTTTAATCGTACAAAGGAGTTATCATTCAACCATCAATTTATGAATACAGTACCTATTAATCAATGTCACCCTTTTCAACATTCTCACCCACCCCTCTCAACCCACTCTTTCCCTTATTTATCTTAAGTTACGTATTGACATTTTTTGGCATTTAACAAAGCAGTTTATGTGTACAATCCATGTTCATCTGTGTCACCACTTCTACGTCCTCACCCCTCTTCAACCCACCCTTTCCCTTGTTTCTCAGTTTTGTGGTATATACAATTAATTCTCCTTCCTTCCTTCTTCATTTTTCCACCCCCCTCTCCTTGGTCCATGCTCCTCTCTTGCAAATATCTATTTCCCAATACTTATTTTGTTGGGTTTTGATTTAGTCTTTTTAGAGAATTATACTATTTCCATTCTCCACTGAGTTTTCATTGTGTTAAATCATTTGTAACCCCTTGTTTACCACCCGGTATGTTTACTTGTAGATTTACAGGCACATCCTAGCTACCATGCAACCTATGTTTCTCTGGGTCTGGTTTACTCTGCTTCATGTAATTTTTTCCCCCAGTCTTTCCATTTCCTTACAAATGGTACAATATCATTCTTTCTGATGGGTGAACAGAATTCCTTGTATATGTGTAAGTACCACCTTTTTTGATCCATTCATTCATAGAGGGGTATTTGGGATGATTCCATATGTTGGCAACAATAAAATAAAATGCTGCAATGGATGTGGTTGTGCTAGTAACTTTACCAACTGGTGATTTTTCTCTCCTCTATAAGGGAGTATTCACAGTGCTTTTAATCTAGCACATCATAAAGGTCAGAAATGCAGTCATTCTCATTGTTAGATAAAACCATGAGAAGGGACTCAGAAATGTACTCAACTAGGTATGAGGTAGAAACCCCAGTGTCTCTTTTAATATGCTGTAATACCTCTCCTCTGATATACTTTAAGCAAGAATTGCTTTGAGTCTTTGAAGTCCTTGTCTCATTATTTATAAACAATACCAAATTTTTAGAGCACTTGCCTTTGATAGATTTGGAGTATCTTTTTATGTGGAGCTCATTTTTTACCTTCAATTAACAATGACACAAATGGAAAATATCATAGAAAGTAAAAACAGCAAGCTGAGCTTTCCCCTAATACTGGTTCTTTTAAGTACATCATTTAGCCTTGCCATGGGCTTCTTCATGTGCATGTCCTTCAGAACATCTTTGCCTTCCTTTCCCACTGCCCTGTCTCTCGTTTCTTTCCTGGCAGCACTGAGGACCTACTACCCCAGAACCTACTAATACTTGCTTTATTTCTTTTAAATAGGGTCTTGCATTTAAACCCAGCATAGCTCCAACTATGACAGAGCTGGGATGACAGGCATCTGCCTGCACACTCAGCATTGTCTTATTTTAGATGGGGATCTCTCCAGCTTTTCTGTCCAAGCTGGCCTCACTCTGCAGCCCTCCTGACCTCTAATTCCAAAGTAGCTAGGATTATAGGCATAAGCCACTGTAGTTAGTCCCTTTTAATCTAACTTACAGGAATTTGGCTATCTATAATTTGTAAACTGCCACTTAACTATATTATTTTAAAATACTATAGAGCAGTTCTTTACTATGCATGTTTAGCACTGTTATCACCACTTTATTGTTCACCACTGATAATTATGTAAAGCGATGACTCTGAAAACAGATTCTGATATAAGGGGAAACCCCTAAGAAATCATTTTTGAGAACTTGCTCCATGACTCTATGCCAACCCACGTACCTTTCAGAAGCAGACATCCCAGAAGCTTCTCTTCTGATGTGGTTAGCAACTTCAGTCACAATTCAGAACAGCAAAATACTCTCAATATATTGTCTGCATTTAAATAATCTACACATAAAAGATATATTAGCCTAATAAACTTACTTTAAAACATCAAGAAAGATTGTGCTTTTCAATGGCTGGGAAAATTAAGAGTAATGTGATTTGGAAAGCAGTTGGTTATTCAAATCATGAGGGAACATAAATAAGCAGGGATGGAGGGTCAGAGAACATGATCAACCAATGGAATGTTCACAACCACGTGATACCCCAGGAAAGGAGCAAACAGTGCTCAGAGGAGCTCACAGCGCCTCTACAGTGCTTATCTGAATGTAAGACTAGCTCAAAACTAACCACAGCTTGAATAAACCTAAAATATTATTTGACACTGTTCCTAAGGAAATGGACATTACCTGAATCATGTAACTGTAACCCTTCTGCCTATCACCTTTACAATAATTTTTAATGATTGAAAATGAGATTTGAGTTAAAAAAGATTAACTTAGAAAAGTTTGCTTCAAGACTAAAGTCAACAGCACAATCTTGTAACTATCTTGCTTCAAACTTTCCTTGGTTCAGCAAAAGATTTGGTGACTGCATCTACGTACATCTTTAAGCATACTTTCTATTTCCTATGCTCCCTGCAGTCCTACAAAAGGCCTAAACAAGACCAAACCAAAGCTAATAAGACAGACAATACTTACAAACTCTTAGGTGTTAAGATTTTTGTGAAGCAATGTCATGTGGCTCTACATATCCGAGTCACATTTTCTTTGCCCGACTATTTAAAATCAAATATTCGTGTATGAGTCAGCTTGTCAAGACACTGTAAGTGGTATACACATAACAATGTAAGAATTAACATTGTACTGCAGTAATTAAATAAGTGGCAACCAAGGCATTGCAGTTTCCATAACTAAGATTTTAGCAAACTTCTCTTAGGTTTGTGTCCCTTAAAACATTCTAAGCTGTCCATCTCTTTCTTAGAGAAGGTATTTTTTTTCATTTTTGTTTTTTGTTTTTTTAAATTGAAAAAGTGATGAGTTGGGGGGGGTTGTTTCAATTACATAAGTAAGGCAATAAGTACATTTGATTTTAATCATTGTTACCCCATCATTCTTCATCTTTCATTTACCCCTCCCTAACCCCTCCCCCAGCTGTAATGTTCATATGCAAAAGTGAGTATCATGTTGCTATGGTTCATCCAGTGTTCTGCTGCTTCTGTGATTCCTTCCCCTTTCACATACTGCATTATCTATTATGTAAAACATGAGGTACAAAGAACTAAGAAATGAAGAAAGAAAAAAAAACAATAGAGAAAAAAGAACGAATTATATACAGGATCCAATGAGAACCATAATTTGGAGTTCATATTAATATGCTTCATTTTTTATATAGTCCTATGTACTAAGCACTTGAGTTATTGAGAGCCCCTGTTAAGAACAGCATATACATATTCTAGTTCTTACAAATGAGAGAGATCATGTGACCTGATTTTCTTTGGTGTGGCTTGCTTCACTTAATATAATTTTTTCCAAGTTTTTCCACTTCCTTATGAATGGAACAATGTTGTTCTTTCTAATGGAAGCATAGAATTCCATTGTGTATATGTACCACATTTTCTTGATCCATTTATCTACTGAGGGGCATCTGGGTGGGCTCCATATCTTAGCTATGGTAAATAATGCTGCTATGAACATCGTCATACTGGTGGCTTTAGTGTAGCCCTGTTGGTGGTCATTTTGGGTAGATTCCCAGAAGTGGGATTGCTGGGTCATCTGGGAGCTCTATGTGTAGTCTTTTAAGGGACCTCATACTGTTTTCCAGAGTGGTTGAACAAGTTTGCACTCCCACCAACAGTGCAGTTCCCCTTTGGTCACATCCCTGTCAGCATTTGTTGTTGTTAGATTTATTGATTATGGACATTCTAACTGGTGTAAAGTGCAAAACCAATGTTGTTTTGATTTGCATTTCTTTTACAGCCAGAGATGTTGAGCAATTCTTCATGTGGCTCTTGGCTTGGAGAAGATTTTGAGACCACATAGAAACAGCTATAATTTTCTCTATGTGAGATCCACAATGTTATGCTATAATGGAATTTACCAACAAAGCATATTTGTAAGCCTATCTTGAAAAATCACTTAGAAGAGAATAGCTACTCTGGGAAGTTTAGCAAGAGTCCATCTGCTAATATTTGTATACTTCTTGACCCAACATCCTAACTATTATCTGGGCGAAGCAGCGTCCTTCTAAAAAGGTACAGTTTAATTCAATTATGATTAAGTGATCCATGTAAGAGCAGATAAGAACCCCTGAAGAGAGACTTAAAACATCTAACTCAGATTTTCTAGGAAGATAGTTTAGCTCAACAGTCTGGAAAAAGTCTATGAGAAGTACTTGAGACAATTGAGCAGGAGTAAGTGTATAGTCACAGATACAATTTAGAGAACAGTACATGAAAGATTTAAAAATAAAAAAGCAGATCCTCTTGTACTATTCTACTTTTATAACATGCCTCAGTTTCTTCAGGAAACATCCAAGATAAAACATAAAAATGCCTTTGGAGGGCTGGGGTATAGCTCAGTGGCAAAGTGCTTGCCTAGCAAGTGCAACGTCCTGGGTTCGATCCCCAGTACCAAAAAAGAAAAGACAAAAAAAAAAGTTAAAAAAAATGCCTTTGGAAATAGGCTTAGAGTACACTCTTTATTTGATCAAGTACAAAGTAAGAAAAATATACTGAGTTAAAAAAAAAAACAAGCGATTTTTTTCCATACATATGTTTCAATTCCGATGTGCACAGATACCTGGGAAGAACTAAGGTCCACACAGTAAAGAATTCTGAAGTTTTCGACATTTGATAAATGAACATTTGAACCAAAGAAAAATGACATTTCCTAATTTCCAATTATTTTTGAAAACTTTTGAGTTTTTATTTGAAAAAATATAACATTTGATTCTGAGTATGTTTCAACCCAGTGAAAATACTGTATACTTTGGGAGACACTCCAGAATCAGACACCCCATGATCTGAGCTATCAGGGTAACCTCAGCCCCACAAGCCAAATATACTTTTATAGACCTGTTTCTTATCTATCAAAAACTGTTTAGAAGAAATGTGGCCTGTCATAGGTTATGTTTTAAGATAATATTTCTTGATGACTAGATGTAACTTCATTGCAGAATAACTTTGTATTCATCTACATTTCAATTATATAGAAATTATCTAGGACATGGTTAAGAGAATCACCTTAGTTGATTTACTACATATCACTTTAAAAAGTACACAGCTTATCTCTTTATTGCAATGCCAAAATAACTACTTTGCTGACAGTAACTTTATGGACTCACTGCAAAAAGTAACATAAAATTCTGGTGAGGACCTGCAGTATACAGCAATCACATAGGTGGCTTCTTCCAACTAAATGACTATGATTATTTCAAGAAAAAGTCTGCTGCTCATTGTTGTACAGGCATATAATTCTAGATACTTGGGAGACCGAGACAGAATGATTTTAAGTTTGTAAACAGCTTAGGCAATTTAGTAAGAGCCTGTCTCAAAACTTAAAACAATCAAAAGCGATAGGTATGTATCGAACTCACTAGTAGAAAATTTGCCTAAAAAGAACAAGGCCTTAGGTACAAAATCTGCCACTACAAAATAAAAGAAAACAGAGGAAATGGGGTAAGGTGAAGAAGTGGGCTGGAAGAAAGGAGGGGAGAGGATGCAAGAGGAAAAGGGAAAGACGAAAAGAAATAAGGCATGAGAAGGCAAGTATTAAAGTGGAACCTATAATTTTAACATAGGCAAAGTGAATGCGAAAATCTTTTATTTTACTTTTTAAATTCCATTTTCAAGCTCAAAGCAGCCATTTAATGATCTTGAATACCCGAATCACTTAAGCTAGAGCTGCCCACACTATGTTCTGCAGACCACGCTGGTCTGCGAACTGCTGCTATCAGCTCACAAGGAAAGTAGAGAAACCAAGAGTGTTTAGACATTGTGAGAACAGTGTGAAGAAGTAATTTAAAGGTTGTTAAATCCAACAATTTGAAAGCAAAATTTAGATGTGGTATAGCTTTTTCTTTTTTTTAAATTGTAAAAATATTGTACAGAGGGGTTACAGTTACATGAGTAAGGTAATGAGTATATTGCCTATCAAACATTTCTACCTCCTCCTTTGTTTTCCCCCTACAATCCCTTCCCTTCCCACCTCCAGAACCCTCCCCCCCCACCAAAGTTATGAAGTTTGTTTTCAACATAGTGTCTTGGGAGGGGGGGGATGGAAGGGAGATAGGAAGGGATGGGGAAGGGGAAACAAAGGAAGAGGCAACAATGCTTGATAAGAAATGTACTCATTACCTTACCCATGTAATTGTAACCCCTCTTACAGTATTTTCACAATAATAAAAAGCAAAAAAATAAAAAAACATAGTGTCTTATAGATGTGATATAGCTTTTTAAATTTCATTTTTCCATTGATTTTTCATTGCATATCAAAAAATGCACATTTTAATGGATGTGAAATTGACATAAATAAATGAATAATAAATTAATAAGTAATAAACCTTGCTCTTATAGTACAGTTAGTATGAACATATGAACACTACTGAATTAGACAATTACCAATTACTCTGGTCAGAGTCACCTGGTATTAGCAAATTATTTAGTGCTAAAGTTACAAATCAGAGCATCAGCAAATCAGACAGCCAGGAGTATTATAAAAACAGTACCTAAGTATGCTCAGGGCAGAGAATCACCTGTTGAGGTTAGTACACTGGATCCCTGTTTAGGTTAGAATTACTAAGCACCTATTACTTTAGTTCTGTGAGAAACTTTTTTTTAAGTCATGCCCATACATTTTTGTTCTTTTTTTCTTTCCTTGACAGTATAGGGGCTTAAACTCAGGGGCCTCACACTCACTAAGCCATCTTGCTCAATCGTGAAATCTACCACTTGAGCCATGCCCCATCTCTGTTTATTTGTGGTTGCTTAAAGATGGAGACTTGCAGATATTTCTACCCTGGTTAGCTTCAATCCTTGATCCACCAGGTCTCAGCCTCCTGAATAGGTAAGATTTCATCTATGAGACACTGGCACTCAGATTATTTATCTATTTCCCTTCAACAAAGGTGAGACTCTTAATACTTTAAAAAGAAGGACATTAAGGGGCTGGGAAGGTGGCTCAGTGGTAGAGCACTTGGCTTGCATGCATGAGGCCCTGCCTTTGATTCCTCAGCACCACATAAGCAGAAAAAGCAGGAAGTGGCACTTTGGCTCAAGTGGTAGGGTGCTAGCCTTGAGCTGAAGAGCTGAGGAACAGCGCCCAGGCCCAGAGTTCAGGCCCCATGACTGGCAAAAAAAAAAAGGACATTAAAGAATCATATGCCACAGAGAAACATATAAATGTAAAAATAGATGCTGATTAGTATTTTTAGACCAGTGTCTATTTACATGTGAGAAAGACCCACATATAAACCTTAATTTGGGAATATCTGTCTTTTACATTTCACAAGAATTAATTTACAGTTGTCCTACACATTTCTTGACAATGACAGTATAAATGGGCCTAAGCTCTGTGTTCTGCCACAGAGTATTCTTCCTTATAGAAGTTTTCAGCTAACTCATTATGAGTTAGTAGTTAATGAGATACTGGAATTTACTCTTGTCCAGGAAGGATCTGAACCAATGTGACAAAACTGGAGGCAAAAGGATGGCATGTCATAGGATGCTTGTGGATGTGTCCCAAGATTAGGAACATCTAAGGTAGGAAAGAAATGAATAGTTCACTTCCTAGGTTTTATTTTGATGTATTTACAATGCTTGTCTAATTCTAAAACCTGTGGTGAGCATAATCTATGATAGTTTTCCTGGTCCTCATCTCCTGATAGCCCACCTTAATCACAGGGTGAGCCTGTGATTCAGCAGGGAGATGTCTGATTATGATTGGACTACATATTATAGGACAATGCTGAAGGGATTTTGTAAATGTAATTAATATCCCAAATCCATTGGATTTTTAATTCATCAAGGGAGAAAGTATCATACTCAGCATAGCTTAATCAGTGGACATCCCAAAAGAGAGATTGGGAAATAAACTCCCTGCTGTAAAAGGACCTTTATTAGAGCCTGAACACTATAAATTTGAAAGAGGAGAAAGGTAGCCCCATAAAGGAATGGAAGCCAGTCAGCTCCTACTGCAGCCTAGACGACCTGAATACAGTCCCATCATGACTGGTTACCATAAAAATTATGAGATAATTCGTGCATGCCTGAGTTTATATAATATAGTACATACCATTAAAAATGCCAAACACAAGCAAATAAATCAATAAATTTATATTACCGCTTTTAAATTAAGCTCAGTTTCCCTTTCTATTCTCAAATAAAATTGCTTCTTGAGAATTTTATCTGGTTCACTCACAGCCACTGAACTTTAAATTACTGGTCAACCTTTTATTTCCTTTGACTCATACAAGCATGTATGTATAAGAATGGTAAGGGCTGAACAGCTTTTCTAGTAATTCTGCTTTAATCCCTAGAAGGAAAATTGACACAGGACACAGGCACACCTAAAGAATTATGCACACACACATGCACACGCACATGCACACATAGACCTACTCTAAATTTCACAGTGACTCATGAGCTGTACTATAGATTGCTCCTGAAAAAAAATCAGAATTTTCTTCAAAACACCATAAATAAGTTATACTGTAAAACATTAATACTGAAAATTAAAGAAAAATTAAATTAATTTACTTCTCAATGAAAAATGTTTGTTGTTTACCTTAGAAGAGAAAAGAAAAATAAAGACTGATTCTTTGTTAGACATAGTACAGCAGCTATTGCTTGCATAGTTGCAAAGTTCCCATTTGCAGTCTCCAACAATCACTAGATAAAATGTTTTCCAGTGAGAACACCTGGAGCCTATTTTAACAGAACCAAAACCAGCAGGTGACCACAGGCCACACATATCATTTTACTGCAAACAAACAAAAAAAGCAAGGTTAATAATTTCATTCTATATAGCTTAATATACAAAAAGATGCTTTGTATGTATAATATGCATTAGTACAATTTGGTGGTAGCACTGTTTAAAAACAAAACACACAACTTTGTACAATGTTTGTTTTCATAAAGACTAGGAAAGAGGAAGCTGAAATATGGGTGGAGAGATAACCTTTTTAATAGCATCCCCAGAATATTCAAGTACCAAGAAAGAGCTAATCTATGGTTAACAGATTTATGAATGACAGTTACATAATAATTAAGCCCAAATTTTAAAGAAGAGTGGAACTATGAGCAACTAGGTGTCAGAAGGTACTAAAGCCATGGATTCTTCCTTACATGATATGACCAATGAATAGGTCTCACCTTTATTTTGTGTGGGAAGCTAACAAGATCAGGTCATCTGACTCCGCTAAATGCTACTGCTTCTATTCAAATTATACTTGTTCAGTGCTTTCTAGGTGCCAGCCTTTTACATGAATTAACATTTTTAATCCTCATAAGAACTCTTGGAAGCTTTACCAGTAAGAAAGTAAACTTCAAGTCACACAGCTAATAGATTGCAGATGTGGGCTTTGATTCTATACTTTTCATGAACCAGCCAAATTCTGTGACAGAATCAACTCCTCATATCCAGTATCACCCACTTTTTAAGGATTTAACTTCTTCTCTATGCCTGTAGAGTAACACATGTTGTATACCTTTCAAAAAAGAAATTTTAAAAAAATATTCAATTCCCCATGTGTGCTGTGGTTCAGATGAGGAACAAATAGCAAACACATGTGATCATGTTGTAGTCAATACTAGAGACAAGAATGGAAGTCTGATGATATTCACAAAGATCTGACATCTAGGGTCACTGAAAATTTAGTAAACCTTCAAGTCTTAGCAGGAATCTGCTCTAATTTGGTAAACAGCATGGTAAGGTAACCAAATATTAGATAATGCAGGTTGCCACTGATTCTAGTAATGTACAACCCAGCTTCAGAAAAAAGACATGCCTTACAACATGGAAAGTCTGAATGCAAGCAACTAGCAGCTGTATTTTAATTTTGACTTGATCAACCCCTTCTCTTGTCCATTCCAGGGAAGAGCACCCCCACCCATGAGCCCTACTCTGCTTAATACTAAAGGCATAGGAGAAAATAATCCATAGTAATCGCCACAGATTCCTCCCAGAGTGAATTAGAACCAGGGGAAAAAAATCACTAGGTCTTGGGCTGGGAAGGTGGCTCAGTGTTAGAGTGCTTGCCTTGCATGCCTGAGGCCCTGGGTTCGATTCCTCAGCACCACATTAAGCAAAAAGAAAAAAGCCGGAAGTGGCGCTGTGGCTCAAGTGGTAGAGCGCTAGCCTTGAGCTGAAGAGCTGAGGGACAGCGCCCAGGCCCAGAGTTCAGGCCCCACGACCGGAAAAAAAAAAAAAATCACTAGGTCAAACAGGTCTCATGTATATGTAAATGATGTATAGCTATACAGATATATATTTATTTATATAAGTATATGATCTATATTCACATAGGATAAGTATGTGATATATACATAAATGTCACATATATATCATACAAATACATATCACATACTTATCCTATGTGAATATATTATTAACTATATATTATATGTAAATAAAGTTACATAACCTATAATTCATATATCTATGATTAACCTATAGATAATTATATAGTGAGAGATTATTATAAATGTATGTATATTTGTTTATAGATTTACATATATTTATAGATAGATAACTAAGTGTTTCTCTGAACTTAGGCTAGGGTACAGAGTCAACAAAAGGAGAAGATAAATCAGCAAGCCTAGGCAGCATGAATACCCGACTTAGAACCCATATATTACATCAGAATAAAATGTAAGAGACAATCTACACTACTTGTGGAAAAACTCAGATGGAGTAGGTCAAATCTAAGGCTGACAGCGCTAAAATGGCCTCTCTGTCATGGTCATTTACACCCAGGGACTCAGCTGGCTTTTAGACACCACACAGACAGGCTATGTCACATTTGATAATTTAAAGAGATGAATGATCTCATCTAATTATCATGCATGGTTTACTTTGTGATGAGTTACCATTCCCCTATGTTTATTTATTACCATTGAGGATTACTATAAATTTTAAACAATTACTCACCAGTAGACCTTTATACCCATGTATCAATCCCTTGGGGACCATGCTGCACATGCACAATGCAACACTGCCTCATGAAAACTAATTCTGATTTCTACATTGATTTGGACAAGAAAATCGTGGGGGGGGGCATGCACACGTTTAATTTATAACAATCTGTACAGCACCATCCTGAGGCTCACATGGATCACTTCTTCAAGTCTCCCAGCATTTTTTTTTTTTTTGGTCCGGTTGTGGGGCCTGAACTCTGTCTGGGCGCTGTCCCTCAGCTCTTCAGCTCAAGGCAAGCACTCTACCACTTGAGCCACAACGCCACTTCTGGCTTTTTTCTTTTTGCTTATATGGTGCTGATGAATTGAACCCAGGGCCTCAGGCATGCTAGGCAAGCACTCTACCACTGAGCCACCTTCCCAGCCCACTCTCCCAGCATTTTGGCAGATACAAATGTGAGTCAATTCTAATATAATGTCATATCAAAGGAGAGTTGGTATTTCTGAAGTGGAAAACATCATAGGAATTTTACACTTTCTGTGGCAAATGTCAAAATGAGTGCCAGAAATAGGTGAGGCTCTGGTTCTTGAAAACTTGTTCCTTTAAGGTTAGCATCACATTGTATTCTGAGCCACTTACTAATGCATACCTTCCTCTAAATTGTCTCTTTCTTCTCAAAATTGATTTAAAGTTTGGGGCAGTACTCTTAGATGTTTCATTTCTATCTATTAGTATGTAGGGTCTGTGAAAGGCTCAACAAATGTCTGCTAGGCAGTGAAAGGATGGGCTAATCTGAGAAAGACTAATCATCTGTTAGACGCAGCATTAAAACTGGCCATTTGGAGGACGGGGAATGTGGCTTAGTGGTAGAATTCTTGCCTGGCATGTATGAAGCCCTGGGTTCAATTCTTCAGTACCCCATAAACAAAAAAGCCAGAAGTGGCACTGTGGCTCAAGTGGTAGAGTGCTAGCCTAGAGCAAAAAGAAGCTCAGGGAGAGTGCCCAGGTCCTGAGTTCAAGCACCGGGACTGGCAAAAATAAAAATAAAAATAAAATTGGCCATTTGGGATCTGCCTTTTGCTGATTTCTTTGTTGTTTGACAAAAAAAGGCAACTGGCCACATCTTTGCTATTCTGTACTTGTTCAATGTGTAGAGTTGTCTGGAATGATTTCTATAAACATCACAAACACATTGCTTTCTTAACTTTCAAATAATCTGCTTGACACTTCAAACTCATATCTTTGACACTGACAGGCTATCAGTGGCAAAGTTATGACTTTCAAAAATACAATCCATCTCTTGTGGCACACTACACATCCAACAGGTGCTGGCTGAAATATCAAGATTAAACATATTTTCTTCCAGGTCCCTCTTGGACCATCAGCTGTGTCCTTGACCTAGAGATGGACCACATCACCTGCTGCTCTCATGTGCTCTACCTTCCATTGTATCTGACTTCCTTTTTATGATGGGAGATGACACATGCATTAGGGAGAGACATTTTAAGCCTGGCTAAGCATTTGTTCATTTTTTTCATTCATTTCCATTTGTTCCCTCATGGTCCAAGTGATATATTAGCACAATAATGTAACTCAGTAAGCCACAATCAGCAATTCATGATCTCTTAAAGGCTGAAAAATTACATGTAGTACAAACAATAAAGTATAGCCATTAAATAGTCCTTCATTTGATCTTCATAGAAACACTGATGCAGGATACATTAATATTATCCTTACTCTAACAGACAGGGAAGTTGAAATGTAGTTCTGATCTTCCTTATACTGATCTCTTCTTTTCTCAATCTCATTGACATAGTAAGTAGCCAGCTGATCTAATGAGACTGCAAACAGCTACAAAGTACATCAGAGCAGTACAGGACTCTAGACTCAACTGCTTATTATTCAGTTTTAGCTTCTAACAAAATTCATGAAAGTCCGTTAGACTCTAAATGTTTCCTCATCTATGAAATAGACATAGTAATAAAACTTGCATTAGAGAATTTGCTTGATGGTGATAGGGATTTAAAAATATAAAAGGTATTCATTCACAGCGCTTGATATTTAGAAAGTGCTCCCCAATATCAGGTTGTACTATTATTAATAACTGAAAAACATGTATTAGCTATTACTAATATTCAGAGAATGCAGACACAGACACCAAAATTAGCTCACACATACTGGGAATACTATGGCAGGGAGAAAACAAAGCAGTCACAAAAGGAAATAAATAGCCCACTCTAACTCTTTTCATTTCTTGCCACAAACCACAAGGGTGGTTTTTTCCACACTGCAATGGTACCATGAGATCAAGATTGATTCCCAGATCTGCTGGCATTTGTGATCCTGACCATTCATTCATTCATCTTGGAAACTCAAAGAACTGCTGTGATGGCGGCTGCCAGTAGTTTCCAAACCTTCAGGAGAACTGAGGTGCCTCAGTAAGGGTTGCTCAGAGACATGCTCGGCAGGAATATTTTACCTGTCAGTGGTTTGTGTTTTCAGGCTCTATATTGTGTTTTCTTGACAAGAATCAGTTCAAATTCCAACTACTGAGAACTGAACATGATAAAGGCAATAAATTGCCATTGGTTGCCCAAAAGTAGATGTGTGTGTGTGTGTGTGTGTGTGTGTGTGTGTGTGTGTGTGGTGTAAAACTGACAAAATCAGAAAAAAATTTATATCTTTGTTTGGTTTTTTGGATGTTTTACTGTAACATCTTCCATCCACAAGTATACACACTTAATAAATTTAATGAGATTCTAGACAGCTACGTGTATCTTCAAGGTGGTATCTCTCCTGGGAAAGAAATGAAGGGAAAATTTACAAAACAGAATCAAATATTGATTTGTCCAAAGCAAAAGTAGTAGTTAAAAAAAATTCTACACCATGCATCTCAAAATTCAAATATTAGTAATGTGTGCATGTTACATTATGAATCATGTCATTCTTCTTGAGAATGGAATATGTAGCTTCCAACATTGCTACAAAACATCTTCAGTAAATTGAAATTGTATCTAAACTACGTTCCAACCATCTGCTTTAATTCTCAGGGCTCTTTCATATTTCAAAACTTACTTTGTTAGACATTGTTTTTATCCTTGATCTCTTCCTCACTTGCCTCTATCAGAACATCCACCCATCAATCATGACCTTTCTTGTTGCTTTTATCTCTGCCACTTGGCCTGCTTCCTCTGATGTCTTCCAATCTGCCCTCTGGTAACAGTTTTTGTCTGTGCAATCTTGTACCTAAAGTGCCTTCTGAGAAACACCTCTTTCTCTATCCAAGATAAAATAGCCACTGCTCTTAAACAGTGTAACATTTAATGAGATTAAATCAGTTATGTTGAAATAGCCTAAGCTCAGTCAACCAGAATTCCTTTTCTAAATCCTATCAGCAAATCACAACTGCCAGGAGGATAGATGGCCATTTGGCCCATCTTCAGACTGTCAAACTTTCTTCCTTAATAGTCTACCTTTTAGATTGAGACATTAGACTCAACCAGTTTCAAAGATGAAATGGAAAATACACAATCCCTCAATATCATTAGCACTAGAAAGAAGATAAAGCTAATTTTCATAGAAAAAGGAACAAAGTGGCCACCCAAAGAAAAGCTAAAGCACAGATATGATCCTGATGACAATCTTAACCCTTCTCTGCACTTGCCATATACTAGACCTTAATCCCCATGACTGATCTTGCCTGCAGCTTCAACAGCACTTTAATTTTTTTTTTTTTTTTTGCTTAAGATACTACTTTGAATCCCAGATGGCTTAATACAACTCCTCTTCCTCCTGCTCCTCTTCCTCTTCTTTTTCCTTGTTTTTTAATAGTAGTAGGGTTTAAGCTCAGGGCTATGCATCACTAAGTAGGTACTCTACCACTTTAGCCACACCTCAGTTACTTTAGGTTGTTATTCTTCATACAGGTTTTCTCACATTAGCCCAACCGCGCAGCCTCCAACCAAGTCTCCTACCTACAGCCTCCCACATAGTTGCTGCTTTAACACCATGCCTGGTTAATTGATGAAGTAGAGTCCATCATAACATTCTGTCCATAGATCATCTTGGTCTCTGCCCCCCAAATAGCTGGGATATAAAAGTTAGCCACTGCAATCAGCCAACTCCTCTTTTAAAACTAAAAAATATCAAAGTCCTTCTCCTGTTATTGTTGGAATTTAGTCTGGATTTCTCACTTTCCCCATACTGCCAGATTCCTTGAAAGAATGATCTGAACTTGTCTCCATATTCCCTGTCTCTGACTTCCACTCAAGCCACTGTAACCATACTGCATCTACACCATTACCAATGTCCTCCTCAATGGGGTCATCACGTTCAGGCTCTGCAAAATGAAACTGTAGATGAAGACTCATCTTGGGAAACTCAGTGTCTATCATAGTGAATATTAAATAAATGTTAGCTGAAGAATGAGTCAATCCTCCTTCTGGCTTTACAGACACTGCTCTCTGATGTTTCCTCCAAATCACTTTCAGATACATATTTCTAAGAACCTAACAGACACTGCAAACTCAAAATACCCAAAAGGTGCAACTCTTGCCCCATTTCCAACACCAATGTTGCATTCTTCTTGTGTTCTCAGTCTATAAAGCTTAATTGCTACCTGTGAGAGAGCTTAGTGTCACCTCCAACTCCTCTCTTTCTGATACCCTAACTTTCAATAACCACCCAGGATTTTAATTCTACATTATTTCATATGCACTTCACTTATCACTCCAGCCATTCTTTTCAGCCCTTGAACTTCTCTCCTTCAGTGCAGACTAAAATACTCCACTGCTGCTCTTCATGTCTGCCATAGATACTGGCCAGCTTGAATCCATCACAGATGAACTACGATTCAAAATCTTCTACTTTTTATTTACAAATTGTAGAGGCAGCAAAGGACGTGGTCTAAACATGCTCTGGTACAGATAAGGGCTCTACCAATTGTTCTTGAGGGGTGAACATTGTCTACCCTCCACTGGGTCATGATACAGAAATTTATGAGCTAGACTCAAGCCACCAGTCCTACTGGCACTTCTTTCTTTTAGGCATGAGGTCCATATCTACCACACAACATACTATGCTTCTTTAGACCAGGCTTATGCAACATGCAGTATGCTTTCTGCCTGCTCAGACTTCTAAGCAGTCCAAGGCTTCATACTTGACTAGGAGTAGTGAATGTCCCCCAGGCACATTCACCACTTCAATTTGTAGTCTCAGCTTGTGGCTCTGTGCAGTACATAATTTGCACTGAATAATAATATTACACTAATTGCCAGATTCAATTATATTTGATGTTAGAAATATTTGAAGCAAGAGACATTAAAAGAGGCAGTGTAAATTAAAACTTTTTTTATTGAGATGTACTGTTTACTCAGAGATCTAAATACTCTTTAAAAAAAACACTCCTCAAAACCCGCCCATCTGTAACTTATTTCATTTCTTACAATCTAGTGGAAAAAATTTACTAATAAAATTTTGTTCTTGATAATTAACACTTAAGCTTTTAGTAAAATGTTATACTAATATTTCTTATCCAATGAACAATTTCCTCAGGGTATTAATAAAAGCATTTTAATGTCTTTAGTCCCTCGGATGAATTTCCATATCTGAATATTTAAGTCTTTAAAAATGACTATTATGCTTAGTGAATAGCATTACAAGTACAACTAAGCTCACACAGGAAATGAGGGGAAGTATTTATGGGAAATGACCAGTTGTTACCTTTAGCATCTCTAATCTTGAACTTTCTAAATCTGGGGGACTCCTTTCTCTGCCCCTCTCCTCACATCCCTCCTTATACTATTTAACCATAAGCCCCCGTTGATCACTTTTTAAAAGCAATAGCTTCTCCCAGTGTCCCTGACCCCATTTATTTTATTGAGCTATTCCTCTTTTAACTATCAAGGTAAGGCATTATTGTTTAACCATCCCTTCATACAACCTGACAGTAAGTACTCTGGAAAAGAACAATTTTATTAGCTATTTCCCATCTTTTCTCTAATTAACCCCCAAAGTATATGGGCAAATGCCAAAAGAAACAATTGTCTAGACACTTTGACATTTTTGATGGAAGTATCAATTATGAGATATCTGTGTATCAAAATCCCTCAACAATTTTCCTTAGAAGAAAAATGCCTACTGGTAGGAGGAAGGCTTCTTAAACACTGAGTGTAGATTTAATGAGAGAGACTAAATCTAAGATTATAGGTAACTGGGGAAAACAAACCCAAAATTCCCCATTTGATTTGATGTTCTATGCAAATAACAAATGATGATTAAAACTAAGTTTATATTTGTGTGTACATTGGGTGAATATACAGAGAGAAAAATAAAAATGAGCTATGAGAATATAAGCATAAAGAAACTGTTTTGGGTTTTTTTTTTTTTTTCCAACACGTTCTGGGAGATCACCACAGTAAAATTTTTAGTTAGATGGCAAAATGAACTTAAAGTTGGCAGTAAGGTTATCCCCAAGACTAAAGAATTTAAAACACCCAACACCATCGTTTTTGACAGCCATCATTTCTAGTTTAAGTTCTTCCCCCACTTATGATATAGAATTTTAACTAATTTTTTAATCCACTGAGCATATGGTTTTAAAAAAAAATCAGCAGAAGCAAATGTTAAAATAACATCCAGTCAGAAATATCCCACATTCATATTCAAAAAGAACTTCAAATACTGCTTTATATATAACAACCTGATTCTGAAATTTTGGAATTAAAAATAAAAGTGTGCTAGTATGTTGAGGCCAGAAGGTCAAGCTTTCCCATGTTTGCAATGTTGTTGAATCTGTGCAAATAAATGACAAAATTTGAAAGTGGTGATTTTAAGTTGCTAGTAGTCATTGATTCTTGTATACTGAATTACTTACCGTAAGAGAGACGTAAGGTCTAGTAAGGGTTACCTGCATGTTTATATTATGCACATATCTTTCATTCCCAAAATATCATCCCACAAAAATATATTTAACAAATTTCAAATAGTATGAAATGTGAATGCAAAAATAAAATTGCTTAGTCAACAAAGCACTTAACAGGGGCCCAAGATTTTAAGTACAGTGGTTTCTTTGTTGTAATTGTTTGGTTTCAAAGACTGGCATGAAATCCTGAAAGTCTTCTTTGGTTGCTCATCCATGTTAACAAGGTCTGTAACCGACTTAAGATTTTCACATTGCTTTCGTGTATAGTTTCTCCTCCGCATTCAACAAACTGCTCTTAAGTGTTAGCATTAGATAAACACATTGAGAGTGATATAAGCCTGGAAGACCATCGTAGATTGATAGAAATCTTGTAGCATACTGTCTATGAATAAACTTACCTTACAAAGGTCTTATTTTTTTTTTTACCCTAGTAAACCATTTGGAGTTTTTGAAAATACATATATACATTTACATGTGTGTATTTACTTGAACTAAATATTACCTAAGTAAAAGACTATAATTATATAAACAAGACAAAAAAATTTAACTGCAATAGCATTCTTGTGGGCACTCAGAAAAAGTGGCTAATGGGTCGTGTTTACTACTTTTCACTCCAAAGTGCTATCAGCTTTTCGGAATTGACACTGAAGTCAATCACCTTTTTCTTTCAACACTATAAGCAATCTGAGAGCACCATTTGCATGTTAGAGCACACACAAACATAAATCTATAAGATAACATTGTAGCCGCTAAGGCCCAGTTCTAGTAATTGGGAGGGCATCTTGATGACCTGGGAGCAGTTGTCACTTTGCTGTGGGCAGTCCATAAAAGAAAAGATTGGTTGACAGTGACATAACACCCATGCAAACTCAAGCTTTTTGTACTTCAGAGCGGGTACAATAAAATAGAGTTAGTTCTCCATTGTAAACAGCTAATGTGGTTTGTGAATATAACCTCAGATCATTATTTTAACATTAATGATGGAAGGCTGTTACTTTAAAATAATTAAATGTTACTCTTTAAACTACAGAGAAATTCGGATTCTTCTCAAAATGTTCACATTAGAAAGAGCATAGAACTACACAGCTAAAACACTGAAGTAAATCAATGAGTTGTGTAATTTGCGAAAATTTATCTCATTCTATACACTTAAATTTCCAGCTTAAAATTGCAAATAAATTTGACAATACCTAGTAGGAAACAGATTAAGAATAAAAAATTACTTTCATGGAAATTTTCATATACATTAAAACCTAAGGATAAGAAGACAAAAGTATATATTTTATAAAATGATACTTATATTAAATATAAAACATATATATGAAATAATGTACTTTGTTGTAAGCACAATTCTAAAAATTACTCTTATGAATTGTCATTTCTTGTTAATATATACTCAGTAAAGCAAACACTAAACTTGAATACAACACATAATTTGCATGTTTTTATATTCTTGAAAAAATAATGTGAAAGCCCAGGACATTTTCAATGCTGAGAAATGATGAAGAGATGTCTATATAGCCAGGCTTCTCTGAAGAAAGATAGTGGGTTTTAACTGTTTGCAAAATGAACCACCTGCTTTATATTCTTGATTTATGTGTTATTAAATTACAATTAGTGGAGACAATGGGGAAAAAAGAGATAATGGAGGTATATTTTATCTCCTCTTGAAGTACCAAAGCAGCTTAGCTTCTTCATTCTTTCTGGAATGTCTTTTTGGATTCTACCAATGCTAGCAATGCAAATATCTACATCCACATTGAGGTATAACAATGTTAAATTTAACATTATGTATCTATTTATATGAAAAACACAAATTTACACTTGCTTATTTTAAGCATACACCTACAGAATAATAAATGTCACATGGTTAAGCTGATGAAAACAAAGTAAAAAAAGATCTGAACAATGGAATAATATTTGGTGTTAAGTATTTTACTTTCTACTTAATACTTTATCTTGTATTTTACCACAGGGCATATTTCCTAGTTTATATAAATGTACCAGAAATTCCTAAGCTTGTGAAGATAACCATACCACTTTCAAATAATGGAATAGAGAGAGATATCCATGCCAATGTCAGAACACACAGAGACTTAGTCTACAATAGAAATAATAATAGAAAAAAGTATATAGTAAGTATTCTTCAAAATTCTGTTCTGATAGTTTGTACTGATTTCTTGCATGTAATTATAAATCTTAGTTATATATTTACACTATTATAAGTTTATATTAAATTCCATATATATTTAATGAATCTTTCAGTCAGCTATTGTGGACTGATTGGCTTTTTCATGTCACTGATTAAAAAGTTTAATATGAAAAATAAACCTGCAATGCTTAAAAAAAAGCCTAGACTTAAGAATAGATTCTAAAATTAAAAACAAATTAACATTAACATACTGGTTATCATATGTGTATTCCTTAATTTCAAATGTGATATATTTAACATATGTGTCAACAAGTGATTTCTAGAACAAGAGAGCTGCCCTTTTGAAGCTGTTTGTAAATATGACATATAGACTATAATACAGAACTGACATATCTTGCATTTAAAAATAAAACAATAAGCATGAGAGGAAGATAGTTGCCACCATACCCTGTATTTCTTTCACACCTTTCTGTGACAAATATTTTTATAAGAAACATCTAACTGAGAGAAAGAATTATATCAAAAGTCCTTTGTCTGAAAAAAAAATCCTGTTATATTAGTATTAATTCTTAGAATAGTTTAATTTCTATTTCAATCCAAAAGAATATGCTAAATCAGAATGTGTATTAAACTAGAGAGAACAAAAGATTAAGTATTTAGAAAGATACATTACTTTAAAAAAAAAACAAGATCATACTACCCTTTACTGGAGGGGAAAAAAAGTACTTTTATTAGTATTTGTAATTCAGATCCAACTCCAAGTAGAACCTATTTGATCTATGTTTGTGGTATGTTCTTCCTCTTCTGCTAATAAAATTCCTCACATTACTTTTTCTCTGAAAAGTAAAATTGCAAAGAAAAAGGTGGGGGGGCCTTACTAATGTTTTCTAAGGAAACCTATGTATAGAAGCATAATTTGCCTTTAGTCAGTGGCACAATCCACTAAGTTTTTATAAATTTGATTTTTTTCCAGAATGCATGAGATTTATCCCAATAAACAATGCCTATGAAATGTTTTCATGAAATTTTTTTTAAAAATGCAACATCTTGGTACACTTAATGCCATATTTATTTAAAATTTCACTAATTTTACTTCAAAATCTACAAAAATTAATTTATCATTTCTCATCTCTTCAGCAGATTAGGTTAATAACTTTCCAACAAATAAATTCAGATATAGTATTCTTCTAAATGTATGATAAATATTGCCCACCAGACACTGGCCTATGCCAAAAAAATCCATCAAATTCTTTTTAGTAAATTAATGAATGGATCATGTAATTTGGGGGGGGGGGAAACAAACAATTCTATAACTTAAAAAAAATCAAGTCCTTTCAAAGAAAACAAATTGTGAAACTGTGGTGTCCTAATTCCTCTTTTAGGGCACTAAATGTATTCCCTTTCTAGACCTTAGTAAGTTTCTGATCATGGAAATTGAGTAACTTTGATTGGGAAAGGCTTTCATTACACACAGGTCTTTACAATATAAATTTTAACATTAATATTTAACCATAATATATACAGGGATAATAAGCTTCATTTTGTTCTGTTTGAAAGGTCATAGTTTTCCCTGATGATACATTGTCCCCAAATGACAGGAATAATGGCAAACTGTCAGTCGCAAACAATTTCAAAATGCGTACTCCGAACACATCTAGAATGTGACCGATTTAAAAGCCACTACTCATTTGACACAAAACGCAAGCGACTCCCCGAGTTCTCACTTAACAGGCCAGACTACTGGATGACTAAACACTATCAATCAATAAAAGTGTAATTGCTTAATAACTGCTTTTGAAGCATCTTAAGGAATTTCTTAACACTTTGTATGCTTAAAAATAACCCGTTGGAACATCTTCCCAATTAAAAGAGGATCTACAGATGGCATTTACCCTTCCTTTCACAACAGAAAAAGATCTGCAATCATTTTTATGGAAGATTATCTAAAGAGAGGAATTACTATAAATCAATGTATATATATATATATATATATTCTATACTCTCCAGGTGAAACCATGCAGTTCTAGACTCTTGCACTGACACCTGAGGTAATAAATATTTTAAACTGAATCTCAACAGCTTCTGGTTTCAGACTGTAAGGACGTTCTGTTAGGAAACATCCCCCCTCCCCCCCCAAAAAAAAAGAAAAGAAAAGAAAAGAAGCCTCCAGTTTACTACATTCAGTCAACAAAGGAGAGCGGATAATTCCCAGCAGGGAAAATACCGGGAAGGCTACCTTAGGCTTTGTTTTTGTTATGTAAAATGCATTAAAGTGACTCATCCATTTAGGATTATCCACTCTCAGAAGCTTTAAAGTACCTTCAAGAACCAAACTAAAGGTTTTCCCAGAATGCCTGATGAGCTATTCCGTGCATTAAAAAAAAAAAAAAAAAAAGTATACATTTATGTGTGCCACTGACTCTGCTACCTTATTGCAGCCTAGGAAAGGATAGGATTGTACTGTTTCTTTCCCTTCTTGCGTGTGACTGACTACAGCTACCTTTCAACACTCTATTTCCAGAATAGCAACGAGGGTTGTTTTTAATTTTAAAAGTTATTTTAGAGGTGTTAAAAATAAGGGGGAAATGACAGCGGACGGTAGAAACAGTCCTTTCCTCAAAGAATAGGGGTTCTACTCATTCTCAGAGTAGGTAGCTCGTTTGGTAGGCACTTAAAAGCTTTAAGAACAAAAAGGTTAAGAGAGGTACAGCTGGGCGGCCCCAGGACCTGCGAGCCCGGGTGGACAGCACGCTCAGCTGCGCGAAGCCACCTCGCCTCTAACCTGAAAGGATGTCCAAGGCGCCCAGCAATTGGGGATCTAAGAGAGTTTGGCCACTCCAGCAATTAGCTAGCATCCTAGAGGCCAAGTGCACAAGAAGTCCACTCTGCACGGGCAAGCCTGAAATGAACTACGGTTGGTCCAACACCCGACTAAAGCACAACTTTTATTAAACTAGGTGAGCCAAGGAAACTTTCCCCCTCACCCCCTCCAAGTCCAGTTAAAACTCGTGAGCTTGGAGAATCCTGTTAGGGACCCGATGGGTTGAGAAAGCCATGAGGGGGTCGACGGACGTTTCGCGGGACAGCCCGGACTCGGCGCCCGGCTCCGCGGAGGCTCCGACACGCCGCTTCCGAGCGCGTTCCAGCCGCGAGCCGCGCGCAGCGCTCAACCCGCTCCTCCCCGGCGGCCCGGGCTCCCAGCCCGGCTCTCCGGCCGCTAGCTCCCCACCCCCAAGGCAAGAACCACCCCCGCCAACTCCCGGAGCCGATCCCCGCCTGCGACTCCCCGGGCATCCCTCGCCGTCCCTCGGCCCGCGCTCCCCGCCCAGCCCGGCCAGACCCGGCCCTCCGACTTACGTGACGGGCGAAGGGAAGGGCTCCTCGGACGAGGGGCCGATCAGCGAAGATTGGAAAAGTGTCAGAGTCAAGGCCAGCAGGCAGCCAGCAGCCATGTTCGCGATCGAAGCTCAATTCCCCTCCTTCGCCGATCGGGGGGGACCGGCGCGGGGCTGGGACCCGAGCGGCGGCAGCGGGTGGAGGACCCCGGAGCGCTCGGTGCCCGGAGATCGCCGGCGTCCGGAGCGCTGTCTGGCGCGCGGGGGGCCGAGGCGTGGAGGGGCGCGGGGTGTGGGCGGGGAGCGGCGTGGGCGAACCGCGGAGACCCGGCAGGGGCGGTGGCGGGCGGACCCTCTAAAGCGTCTCGGCTCCTCCTCTCCACGGCTGCCTCGCCTGCCTCGCCTCGGCCGCCATCAAGGGCGACTTTGGAAACGGACCTCGGCGAGGCTGCCGGCGATCGTGCGCCCTCGCTCTCCCTCCCCGGTTTCCTCCCTGATTTATTCCCCTGATCGCCGAAGCGAAGGAGGAGGCGGGCGCGGGGGCGGAGGAGGGGTGACGGCGCTGGGAGGGGAGGGGGGGGGAGATGCAGGAATGGGGAACGGCTGGGAGCGAGACTTGTGGCAGCGAGAGAGAAAGAGAGAGGGGAAGGCTCCGTTTGGCTTCTCCCGGCCAGTCGGAGGGAGGTGGCTGGGGGTGGGCAGCGGGAGGGCTGGGCGTCAGCGCGGTCGGGCGGGGACGGGCCGGGAACAACCCTCCATACAAGGCAGAAAGGAACTCCCAAAGTCGGCGTGGGTTTGCTCCCGCCGCCCCGCGTGCGGAGGGGGAGCTGACCCGGCCCCGCCTGGCTCCCCGGGGGTACAAGCAGCCGCCCGGAGGGCGTCCGCAGGCTGCACTGGCTCTAGCTGAGTACTTGGCTGGAGTCGAGGGGGGGGGCAGACAGAGGGGGAGGGGGTCTGGGGGGAGGGAAGGGGGCATTCTTGCACAACTAGGAAACAGCGTTTCCCCCAACAGCCTCCTCTCAGAAGCAGAATCCACCGCCTGCCTAGGACTCATAAAATGATCTGATAAGGCATGCAGGAGTGGTTTGTGTTGCATTTTAAACCGCTCATGACTCTGCCAGGTGGCACTATTTTCCTGGGTGAGCCAGAGGTTAGAACCTTTGGCAGGACTGGGTACTAATGATGCCAGCGGCCCCACGCCCAGGTACGACTTGATTCGGTTACCTGGCAAGAATAGAGCCTCAGGGACTGGGCTGGAGACAGAGAAGGAACTGATGCTTGTCCTGCCATTAGGTAAAATCGAAGGGTGGAGGATCGAATTCTTTATCTAGGATACCCATTATAGTGGGTCTCCCTCCAAAACGCTCCAGTCGCCCTGCCTTGGCTACTGGGCTGCTTTCCCTGACAAGATTGTCGCACAATGAATTGACTTTGCTAATGGGAAGGCAGATAAAGGGTAAGCATTAAAACAGGTGGCACTCCGAGAACTGTGGAGGAAGGAGGAGGAGGAGGAGGTCGTGAGGAATAGTCCCTGAGGGTTGCATTTACCTCCAACCGCAGGAGAAGCAGGGACTAGGCGCGTGCAGGCCTTCCAAAAAGGAAAAGAGGGGTTTTTAGGCCCTTTGCCCGGTACTAGCGGCCTCCGCAGAGGGCCTGGTGGGTCTCCCTTCGCACTTTACATCCTTAGGCGAGCATTTGAGAACCCATGAAGTGCAGGTTACATAATTCATGATGGGGAGGGAGGGAGACGGGGCGGGGGGAGGTCCTCACATGAAAATACGAAACCTAAAATCAGTAATTATTGGTGTGACTGTACGATTTTTAATTAGCCCTTCCTCAGTTCCAGGAAAAGCTTATAAAGGATAAAATCCCTTATTAATTAGGAATTGATTTTCCCCCAGCTCTCTAAAGGCAACTTCCCATAACAAAGACTGATGTGGATAACGGCGTGGAGGATTTATGTTTGGCCTAGCAGGTCCTCCTCCTCCTCTTCCTCTTCCTCTTCCTCCTCCTCCCCCTCCCCATCCTCTCCCTCCTTCTCCTCCTTCTCCACCTCCTTCTCTCTCTCTCCCTCTCTCTCTCCCCCTCTTCCCTCTCTCCCCGCTCTGCCCTCTCCTCCCTCTCCTCCCTCTCCTCCCCTCTCTGTTTTTTCAGATCTTATTTGTTTTCTTTGTGCCCTCAGCCTCTCTGTCTTGCTCTTTGTTTCTTTCTTCCTGCTCTGAATGGCCTCACAAAGACACCCCAGCGCGACTTAACTTAGTTTGTTTTGTGCTGGACAGTGAGAACGTGGCTGGAGGGCCGCACAGATGAGGGATGAAGTGGGATGTAATGGGATTGAAGCTAGAGCTGGGGAGGATGCTTTCCTACGGCTGCAGATAGCTTTCCACTCTAAAATTAGACAACTAAATAGGCAAGTCCATCATTTTCTCAATTTTTAATGATTCAAAGGCAGATTTTCTTCCCCAGCATGAGGATTAGAAGAGAATTAGAGGCCCATTATTGTCTACGTGATATGTTGGTATCATAATTGGCTCCCCGCATAAAAATATCATTATAATGTATTCTATCAATTATTTCATTAATGACTGCAGACTTCTTATGGTATACTATGTCTCATTTTACATCTTTGGTACAAAAGGCTTAAAGAATAAAAGAATGTAATAAACTTCTTGAGAAGGTAAGTCAGACTTTATTATTAACTTTGTTGGCCTTTGAGCCAAATCTCAATTCCTATGGATCACTCTGATGAAGTAGTGTGCTCTCTAATATCTGAGGCCTTGGATGAAAGATATTGCTTCCTCAAGTCTCACCAAAGGGGATGGTTATCAACCAAAAACCGAAATCTCTGTTCAATATTCTCTCATGGGGTGAGTTGTTAGCTAATAATTCATTTTCTCAACCTAAGTTTTTTTAATGAAGATATTCAAAATGTAGTTTCTGTTTCTGGTGCATACATATGACAGTTGAAACAAAGCCGTCCCAGCCCCTGGTGTCTTGTTTCTACTGGATTAACTGCATCATTCTAAAGTGATTCTTCCTCTTCAGTTGTGTTATTTGGGAATTTCCATTAAAACCAAATCATATCCCATTACACTTAGTAAAACTTTGAAGAATAACCAAAGTTTGTCATATGGTATGAATACATATCATAAACTGTAGTGAAAAAATGGCTGTATTCTGAGCGGCAAATTAACAAGATCACAAATCAATACCTACTATTCATTCAACAAAAGGTATTTTAATTAGAATGCAAATTGATAAACATAGTGAAGGATATTTTTGCATGTAATAATGTTAGGAAAAATTAAATTATTTAAGCCAATATCTCCTGTCTAGCTAACCATTATTGTTTTATATAAGTGAAAGCCAGATTTAAAAACAAATGGATAGCAAACCTGAACTGTCTTTGTCCTTGTGGAATACTTTCAGGAGGTGGGAATTAAAAAGAAAATAATCCAAAATATCAACTCGCTTGAGAATGGTAAAAGGGAAATACAGTGATTTATCCAAATTCATTTTCATTTTTTAAAGTAAAGCATCATAGAGAGCCCTTTGTTTAAAAATGGAAAAGAAACTAGTCTACCAACACATAAGACAGTTATTTAGCAGGAAAATTTGCATGGCCCAAGTAATATCTATTGCTATATATGACATTAACTTTTGAACTAAATGAACACAAAGCAATTTAAATAATCATTCGTTTAAATTTAGGATTTTTACCCCCAAGAATCTTATACTGGCAAATTTATTCTAGCTCCGGTATTTCAGAAACATATCATCGACCAACCAAGCAATCACTTTTATGTTATTCTATTTCCTATCATTGCTACTTGTAGAATTTTTTATTCAATTTTTAGTTTTTGCTTTATTTTTCCTTTTTCTTGGTTCCATTTCTCAAATATAGTCTAGAAACAAGAAATGGAGGCCTATAACATGACTTCTTACATTTTAAAATCTATTTGACTCTAAAATCTAGCTTTATAATAAGATCCATCATTCTATAAATTGACCTAAATTTCTTCTTTTTCAAAAAATGTTTCTTTCCCTTCTGGAAAATCACAGAACAAACTATAGACAATACACTCAATTAGGACTACATCAACAAAAAATAATAGAAAATTCAGTTATTTGTCCACATCATTAGCAACAAACGTGCAAAGGAAAGCTGTTAATAAGGATAGATAATGGAAACTGAAATGGCGCAGACCATTGACTCCTGGGGCCCTTTCACAATTCTAGACTTTATGGCTGTTCCATGAGAGAGGAAGACAGGCCACCTATTTGTTGGTATTGGTCATCTGTTGCTAGGAGTTTCACACTCTTTAAACACCATAAAACACCATTATAACCCACCATCTTCCTGAGCAATTTGGATATCTTGTGGATCAAATTCACCCTCTGAATAACTTCTTACCAGAGGCTACAGAAAACAGTTCATGTCTCAGATGCATGCCAACAGAAGCACAACAAAACAGTGTGGCTGGAGATTTCCCCTTCTTCATGAAAGACCCCCAAGAGGGAAAATAAGAGAATAAGAGTTTTAATTTTCTTGTCACATATTTTACATTTATGTGACAGAATGCCTTTCTTTCATATTTAGAAAGAACCATCTGAGCATATAGGGAACTTAGTTAAAACTCTATATTCCAGTGACAGATGAGTAAAATAGAGAGCATGTTTTTGTAGTTTATCAGAAATACAGATGTTTACTTTTATATTTGGTGTTTGGAAAGATTTGGAAATCAGCTTAGGCTAAATACTACCCAGTGGTAGATTTTATTCAAGGTATATAAGGTGATAGGATATGCCTCTTACCAGTTCCTGATAACTTAGCCAAAGAATAATTCTGACTAAGCAAATGAAGTACATTGTTGTACATTATCTAATGCTCTACAAAAAATGATTTTGTATGTCTTACAACCTTATATAAACCTTTACATCTTTTATACCTACCTTTAAAACTAAGGACAGGAGTTAAACAATTCTATTCTAAAATAGCCATCCTGTCTACACCTGGAATTTACATACATTGATTTTCTTATTTCTATGTCATAAATGTCCCACTAGGGCAACCCCATCTTTAAGCATGTCATTCTCTCAGAATGCCTTTTGCTCATTAGAAGATGACTTAATCAGTTTTCCAAGCTGCATTAAGATGGTCCAAAATATTCCAGAAAAGTTACAAATTTAGTGCATTATTTATTATTTGGATATTACACCAAAAGTCTCTCTGTCACACAGAGATTAATGGGCCTTTTGCCAAAATGCCATTCATCTTTGTGACTACATTTAGTACTGTTAGGATATTTGCAGGGTAACTTAAGCTTAAATGAAATACCAAACGCACAATATTTATTAATTCCAAAATGAAAAATTTTCTGTTCATTATATTCTAACAACACTTAATAATTTACCTGCCCTAGTAATGTTTATTTTCATTTAACCACACCACGCAACATATTTTTTGAAACTAGTAAAAAGTATGTTCTTGATTGGGAGAACTGTGTGTGTGTATATGTATTTCTATGTCTTTGTAAGTATCTGAAAGTTCCTTATATTCCAGACTTGATTCTTTTGAAAAGATTATTAAAGTACTTTGGAGTTCCTTATATACTTGTATTCAAGACACATTTTCTTTAAACCTCACTTTTTTCTCAGATAAGTAAAACTTTTTTTCCCTATCAACTAGGGTAACAAATTACTTGCCAAAGATAAACTGTCACCATAAACCTAGTTACAACATTGTATCTCACATCATTGTAGGAGTTTCATCTCCAACAGCTAGAGTTGAGTGTCTTTAATATAATGCCCAAAGAGGCTTTTTTTTCACATAGTGATGAGGAGAAAAGGAAGTAAAAAAATTAGGGAAAGCTAAGATAAATTATCCAGAGGAGAAAAAAATGGAAATGTAAAGGAGCAACATAAAAGTATAACAGAGTTATTCCCAAATAAAACTGCTAGGATAATGGGACAAAAGAATGGAGCAACCCTGTTTCCTCCAATATTCAATGAAATAAAAATATTACTGTAGATATAAACTACATATTTATCTCTCAATTTTCCTAATTTAAATGTAGAACAGTATGTATGATGTCAATATTTAAATTATAAAAGCAAATGATATTCAAAGTTTTATCCTAAATAAACTAGTATAACACGCATTTGCAACTTGTGTGTGCATTTGATATAACTACAGGCAACAAATTTGACCATTTGACCTGTTTTAAACGAGGTTTTAACCCTAGGTTAAATATTATAAACAATTTCATATAGAATATTTTACTTATGAGCAACAATTTGAACGTGAATGAGCTCATTTTCAATCTTCAGAACACTTCTTTTTCCCCGTACCATTTTTCAGAAAAACTCACAAACTACAAACCAGTAGGTGTAAATGGGCTCAGGGAAAAAGGCAGCAGAGGCTTGGCTCCATCAACAACTCTGTTCTCACCTGGAAAATTGTTTACATTTAAAAAATGTACAGAAGTCCTGAAGTGTCAGCTGTTGTACACTCCATATTTTACTTTGATTTTCTTTTTTGGATAGAAAAGCCTAAACTCATTAGAATATTAATTTTCTATCATATACTCAGGTTATTGACCCTAGATATTCGGGGTTTTATTTGCTTATTTTTTGGTCAGTCGTAAGGCTTGAATTCTGGGCCTGGGCGCTATCCCTGAGGTTTTCAGCTCAAGGCAAGCGTTCTACCACTTGAGCCACAGCGCCACTTCCAGTTTTCTGTGGTTTATTGGAGATGAGAGTATCATAGACTTTCCTGCACAGGCTGGCTTTGAACTGCATTCCTCAGATCTCAGCCTCCTGCGTAGCTAAGATTACAGTGTGACCACCTGTGCCAATATTTTGATTGTCACAGTCATTGGAAACTCCTCCCCACTGTGATAAATATTCTGACATGCCATGGCATAAATAAATATAATTACAGAACTCAGACTTGGCATTTATAAAGAACAGAGCTAGGAGGCTAGGAAGGTGGCTCAGTGGTAGAGTGCTTGTCTTGCATGCATGAGGCCCTGGGTTCAATTCCTCAGCACTACACAAACAGAAAAAAGCTAGAAGTGGCACTGTGGCTTAAGTGGTAGAGCACTAGCCTTCAGCTGAAGAGCTGAGAGACAGTGTCCAGGCCCAGAGTGCAGGCCCCATGACCGGCCAAAACAAAACAAGAACAAAAACTTTTTTAACCAGGCACTAGTGGCTCATGCCTGTAATCCTACTCAGGAGGCTGAGATCTGAGGATCTCGGTTCAAAGCCAGCCTGGGCAGGAAAGTCTGTGAGACTCTTATCTCCAATAAACCACTAAAAACCAGAAATGGCACTGTGGCTCAAGAGATAGAGTGTTAGCCTTGAGCTGAAGAGCTGAGGGACAGTGCTCAGGCCCAGAGTTCAAGCCCCAGAACTGACCAAAAAAAAAAAAAAAAAACCAGAGCTAGGATTTGAACTATAGCAATCTCTCTTGAGAACCCTGGATATTTGGTCTTCCTAAGCCTTCGTTGTTTTTGTTTTTTGAGCTTTGAAATATTTAGTATAATGCTGTGAATATTAAAGGATATAGCTTTACTTTTTCATTCTCCATAACTATGCCTGCAATTGGGATGTCCAGGACAGCAGTGTGTAGTTGTGTGTAGTAAGGAAATCTTCCATTTCTATAGACTTCAAAGTTGAAATCTGTGTATGACATGTTACTGTAAACAAGACTAAATGATTATAGGTAAGCATACCTGTAATCCTAGCTACTTAGAAAGCCGAGGTCAGGATGATTTTGGTTTGAAACCGACCCTGCCAGAAAAACCTTTGAGAGTCCATCTTCAACTAACCAGCAAAAGCCTGGACTGCAGCTTTGGCTCAAGTGGTATATCACCAGCATGAGCAAGAAAGTTAAATGAGAGCAAAAGACCCTACATTCCAGTAGATACTGCCAAAAATAAATTTTTAAATAAAGAAGAACAATTAATCAATATGCATTTATTGTATAAATTTAATGACTTCAACAAATGTTATGATGTACAAAGAGTTTTTCTCAGTTCTTTGAAACTTGCAACTAGGATAGGGAAAATCCACCCTGTGGGCCATGTCATTTGGTACATGAACTCATTTGGTACATGATGTGACAGTTACGTATGCTCCTTGTCAGCTGCCTGCAGCGGACTGATGATTTTGTATGGCCCTTGAATGATGTTATAAATAGTCAAATGGCCCTTGGCAGAGAAACGTTTCCTTATCTCTGCTAGACTATACATAACATATTAATATACCAATGATCAACAAGGGCAGAGATGATTAGAGGATACAACAGAGAAAATGAGGATAAAGCATTTACAGAGCTCATTTTTATATAGGGAAACATAACTGGATGACAGCTATATAGAATATAAAGCTTCTTCCCACTTTGTAATTTTAGCAGCTTTATTGATATATAACTTGTGACATTACAATTCATCCAAAGTATATGTTTCCTAAAACTGTTTTTCATCTAAAATATCTCCAGGAAAGTTAGGGCCTACAATTACTCCCAGCTACTTGATAAGCAAAGACTTGAAGAATGTGAGTTCTAGGCCAGCATGAGCAACATAGGAGGCACTGTCTGAAAAAAAAAATAAACTAATGACCTATTGCATGTTTAAATTACAACAGCATTTAAGACTGACATGTATTGGCTTCATAGCCAGATAGCAAATATCAGTTCAACTTGACATGAATGTTAGACAGTGTCTAATGATGTTAGCACTTAAGTCATACTAATTCCCAGTGACAAGGATTTTTCTACATATAAAACTTGAGCATCACTCCTTCATAGTCTGTCTTAAGCAATTAATCACTATAAAAAGAATGTATTTAAACATATGAAAAAAATCAACATTTGGGTTCTGTGTGACAGATTCATATGAGAACAACAAAATCATAATTCAGATTGTCACATACACCTAATTCTTTATTTGTATCACTTATGTATATATGGAGTTTATTTTATGTTGTCATCTCTTTACTTGTACAATGAGAATAGTATTTATGATATTCAAGTATGTGGGGATGTAAATGGAATTTGCATTTATCAAATGCATCAATTCTGCTTCTACATTTAATGTTTGGCTAGAGATATTTATTACCTCATGTATGGTTCTTCCATAAACAATACCTTAATAGAAAACTCATATTAGTGATGACTTTTCCCTTTCAGTGGACATAAAAGAAGAAAAAAACACAAAACAAAACCCAGAAACACATAGAAATAAAAAAGTCTCACCCTGACCAAAGAATAAGGAGCTTTAACTAAGTTATTTTGGAAATACTGAAAAAAAGTCCTATCAGCAAAGTCTACATTTAAAATCATTTTACCTTGATATTTTTATTCCACTATCAAATGCACAGCTTTGCAAAGGAGCTATTCTTTTATTTCTCAATGATATACTAAAACAACTAGTTGACTTTAGTGTTTTGTCTTAAGAGAATGTTTAAAAATGTAACCAGATCTGGTGGATACTGTAATCTCAGCACGTTGGAGGCTAAGGCAAGAGGATGAGAAGTTTGAGGGCAATGTTGGATACAAAATCTTCTGTCAAGAAACTAAGGGCCATGGCTTTGGATCAGTGGTACAGCAAGTCCCTGGCATGTGCAAGGCCATGGGCTTTATCCTCAGAGGCAATAGGTAGTTAGGTAGGTAGACAGACAGACAGACAGACAGACAGACGACAGATAGATAACTTTCCTATCCTAATAGTAACAGTAAGAAAAGTACAGGTAATCATCTACTAATGGACTTATGTTCCAAATTACTATTTTTATACTAGTGTTTTGTCAAATAGTCTGCATTTTTCTTATAGAAAGAATATGGAGATCTTAATGTTGAACTTGATTGTATAACTCAAATTACTACCTACCTCCAATTGATCAATTTAAAATCACTATTTTTAGTAAAAAAAAATCTACTAGACTTCATAATATTTATTTATTTTTCTTGTTATTGTAAAGGTGAGATACACAGGGCTTACAGTTACATCAGTCAGGTAAAGAGTATATTTCTTTCTGGACAATGTTACTGCTTCATAATATTTAAATTAAAACCTTGGAATATTAATTGTTTCATGAGGTTGGATGGTTATCATTCAATTTCATTAATAGCACTAATAGTGATTTATTCTGTTTTATTAAAAAAGGATAAGTTCTAAGAAAGAAAGAGTGAAGAAATAAAGAAGAAAGAAATGAAGGAAAGGAAGGAAGGACGGAAGGACGGAAGGACGGAAGGACGGAAGGAAGGAAGGAAGGAAGGAAGGAAGGAAGGAAGGAAGGAAGAAGGGAGGAAAGGAGGGAAGGAGGGAGGGAGGGAGGGAGAGAGGAAGGGAAGGAGGGAAGGAGGGAGGGAGGGAGGGAGGGAAGGAAGGAGGGAGAGCTTCCAAACTTCTGAAAAACCTATGTGAAATGTTTACAGAAGTGGTATTCCTAGTAATAAATAACAAACAAAATGAAATACTGTATCTCAAACCTGATGAATGGATAAACATGATATGGTCTATCCATTCAATAGAATAGTATTTCACAATGAAAATAAAGAAATAATGCATGCCCATAGTATGATGAAGTCTAGTTCTGCTCATACAGAATGTCAAGTAGTTGAGATACAGAGAGAAAATAATCTATTGTGTGCCTTTACTTGGGGGGAGTGTTGAAGGCAACTAAGGGGTGCTTGTCATGGTTTTGTGTTACTTCTGGAGTAATATATTCTAAGATTCTGGCTACAATGGCTCCAAATGTAAATATTCTAAAAATGACTAAGTCATACAATTTAAATATCTGGTGTAATTGCTAGGTTGTGAATATTGTAAAAAATGTTGTCTTTAGTCAAACATCTAGACTATAATAGGTATTTAGTAAACTCTAAACAAAAGAAGAAAAGAAGGTAAATAACTTTTTAAGAAAGTATTATATACAGGAAAAAATCAAAATTTGGTACTCTACCAAGGTTAGAGCAAAACCAATATTATTGAAATGAACTCCAATTACTCTTCAAAGGCAAAAACTAGTTTTTAGGAGGAACTTGTCCTAAACTAAGCAATTACAAAGCTAGTGCTCCATACCAGGAAAATGAAAGAGATGTTGATTGGTTAAAAAAAAGAAAAGTGATGGCTGAAGACTATAGCTGTAGCTTCTTCAGTACCAGACAAGTATGTTTGTGCTTCTCTGGACTCAGCTTCTGAAAGACCCAGTAAATACAGGCTACTAGTCCCCAAGAGCCCCAGGAGTAGATTCTGGAGGACTCAAGAATGTATGTGTCTTTAAAAAAGGATATTCATAGGATCACGAAGGCTCAATAGCTACGTGCTTACGATCATACAAAATAATATTCTTTAACATGAACACAAAAATGGAAATACTTTTGTTGCTGCTGCTGCTGTTGTTATTTTTCCCCTTTGTCTTGTTTGTTAGCTTATTTGTCTTTATTTATCTTTATCCTTTGGGAGGGTAAGGGGGAACACTGAAAAGGTGAGACAAGGGGTGAACAAATGCTGCAGTAATACTGGACAGTATATGGAAAATGAGCTATACAACTTGTGGTTGGGGACAGGAGGGAAAAAATTGGGTGTGAGGGAAAGGGTGACATGGTTCTAACTTATGTAACTGTAACCCCTCTGAGCTACATCACCTTTACAGTAACAATAAAATAGAATCTTAAAAAGTCGATATTTCTTAACTAATTTGCAGGTAAAACTTATTTTGCTGGCCAAGGACCACAATTTCATACCCACTTTTTTGGTGTATCCTACTCATAAAGTGGATATTTATGATGCACTAGGAAAAAGGAAAGCTATCACAGAAAAGACACACGGAATGTGAATTTAGAAGGCAACATACAAGCTAAGAGCAAAGCTTTTAACCTAGTGGATTAGTATATGGTGGAACTGGTTCATTGAGGTGAGTTTTACTATCATGTAGTACTGTTAGCACCAATTCTCGAGTTAAATTGCCTGTCATACCTAATGCTCCACTTCACGTGTCAAGGTCAGGGAAACCTGCATATAGCACAAACAACTCCAGCAACATATGACTCCAACTTGGAAGTCTGCTTTTCAGCATAGACAGTGTCAGGACCTCATTCTTCCTCGAACATTAGTTATCTATCTTTCAAGGTCCTCTTCTCCCACATAGTTTAAAACATAGTATCAGTCATTACATTAGCTTGGTTAAGAAGTACTTTCAAATGCACAAACATCTCTCCCATATGCATATATCAATTTGCTATTACCAGGCTCTATGAAAAGTTGTTTTGGTTTGGTAAGGAAACAGTTATGAATTTGGTTCAATGTAACTAGTTCAGTCTGAAACTGAGTAATTAAATTATCATGAAATTAAAACTATCATGAAATAAATTAACAAGAATAACAGTCAACAAGAAATATTGTTAATAAGAGTACCCATAATCTTAGATGCTTTTCAACTTTATGTGACATTGCAGAAAAATCCATTTATTCTTACTATTCCCAATAAACCTACCTTCACCTTTGTAACAGAATCCTTTGAAAATGCAAGGGAAAAATTTTAAAAATCTTGTTTGGGTTAAAAATAGGAATTAGTTTCAGTGCCTTGGACACTAAAACAATTTAAGTTCCCTAAAGAAAATGTACAGAAAAATTCAGTAGGACAAAAAAATAGAATTGGTGCCAGGTGATGATGGCTCATGCCTGTAATTCTAGCTACTCGAGAGGCTGCGATCTGAGGATCAAGGTTCAAAACCAGCCAGGGCAGAAAAGTTCATCTCTAATAAACCACTCAGAAAACCGGGAGTGGTGCTGTGGCTCAAGTGGTAGAGTGCTAGTCTTGAGGTGAAGAGCTAAGGGACAGTGCCCAGGCCCAGAGTTCAAGCCCTGCAGCCAACAACAACAACAACAAAAAAGAATTGGAATAGAGCCTTCCTCTTCAATAAAATATCTGTGTTTCCCAAGGAAATCTTGTCATTTGTAGGTAGTTGCTTCTGTCCTTTATTTCTACTAGTCAACTAATATAGATAGGAACACCAGTGTAGAGATGAACCATTGGTAAGTATATGAGTTGGCTTAATGATCAGATATGTAAGTTTAAGCAAACAGAAATAAAAATGATTTTTGAAAATGATTTTTGAAAATGATTTTCAAAGTCAAAACAAATATTTTACTTATCAAAATAAAATCATTTTACTTCTTCATATTAAATAATTCACCATTCTGTTTACAATCAAGTTGTATAAACTGGCCAAACTAGATATAAAACGTAAGTATTATTAAGCTTCATTGGTGTTGTAAAGTAATTTGCATCCTTGACATGATAAGGCTGCTTTAGAAATAAGTTAGAAAGAAAAATAGATTTATTCTTGTCATCATATGCTCACTATTTTCAAGTATTATCACCCATAAATTTTTGACATGCCACTAATTGTATAAAATAATACAACTATTACAAATAGTAAATACAAAATTTCATCCTTATAGTTGCTTTGTTAAGACTGTACTCACACATACCTTAATATAAACAAAATTCTTAAGACCATGCTGAATTACATTATACAATGTGTTTTTTCATTTCATAGCGGCTTTATTTTTTTTTTTTTGTTGGTCCTGAGGCTTGAACTCTGGGCCTGGGCGCTATCCCTCAGCTCTTCAGCTCAAGGCTAGCGCTCTACCGCTTGAGCCCCACTTGCGGTTTTCTAGTGGTTGATTGGAGAAAGGAATCTCACTGACTTTCCTGCCCCTGCTGGCTTTGAACCATGTTCCTCAGATCTCACTCTCCTGAGTAGCTAGGATTATAGGTGTGAGCCACTGGCGCCCGGCACATCTTTACTTCTTGAAGGAAGTAAAGTAGAAACCCTAGGTACAAATTTTAGCACTACTTAATATAGTCTCAGAACCAAATATTTAAGTACTATGATTTAAATAACTTTTAATATTATTGGAAAGACAAAAATTCTAAAACAATTTTGAATTTTATAAAATTGTGGATATTTTCAGAGTATACAGGTCATTTGCTTTAGGTTTACCTTAATTCTTGTGACAAATATTAATGATATAGCAAAGAAAGACTTGTTAGTCTATCTCAGGCTTGTTCTTCACTAGAGTACTACTACTGATAATTGAAGGAACCACGCTGTTTGTTTTACTGGCTCCTTGGTCAGGTAGAGGCCTGGAGTTTGACTCTATCTATACAAAGGAGAAAGGGACTGAAACATGAGCTTTTTACTCTCATTCCTCTGAACTAAACTAATCATATGTCCCTAACTAGATTCAGGTAGAGGTTGATGGTTGAGGGAGTTAACTTAAAATTTGGTATCAAGTCAGCTGCCTTTGCAACACAAATTATTCTCTATCAAATATCTGTGAATTTTCCCACACAAAAAATTTCCTTTCAAACTACATTCTTGTCCAATTATTTTATCCAGTTTCCTGTCAACCACAAGCTACATAATGCATGACTCTCCCTACCTCATGTAAACATGGCTCTCTCTGATTGAGTGACCTTGGAATCATACTTTTTCAGACTCTTTCCTTGTTTCACATCTATACTCTGAAGACGGAACACTGAATAGATTCCAGCAACAATTCTCATTAGCTCAAAAAATACAAGCGTGTAGCTTGTTCTCAACAGTGACAAAATCTTCCTGAGCAAATATGGGAAGAATACTTACTCTAGAACTTATGTAAGCCCCCAATTTCTAAGACGACTTCCATATCAATTATTTTTGTTGACTGCCGGTTTCAGGTTTGGGAGCCCATCATTTATACTTAATGATTATTTCTGAACTGGATAATTGGGCAAAAGTCCCATTGAGGTAGACAGTCTTAAAGCCAGATCCAGGGAAGCTGTGTGCTTCACAGCAAGAGAGAATTAAGGTTGTAGATGGATGAAGTTTGAGATTGGGAGGGACTGGAGATTATCTGAGCCGGCTCAGTGTAATCAGAGGGATGCAACAAGGAAGGCAGGAGAGTCAGTGTGAAAAGGCTGGCCTGGCCTTTGCTGACTTTTAAGATGAAAAAGGCCACCAAGGGGCCATGAGCTAAGGGATACAATAGTCTCTAGATGGTGGAAAATATGAAGAAACAGACTGAACCCCAGAGCCTTTACAAGGTATGCAACATTTTTATTTTTATTTCTACTGACATTTTTATTTCAGATTAGAAAGACCTATTTTGAATTTCTGACCTCTAGAATTGGAATCTAATACAATTGTATTCTCTTAAACCACAACAATTTTAGTTATTTGTTGCAGAAGCCACAAAAAAAACTAAAGCACCTTCCTTGAGCTTCACAAATGTTGGTTCACAGTCCCTTGTATCTAAGTTTTGAGGAACATTTCTTAGGCCAACATCTTGTTTTGTTCCTTTTTTTCTTTTTGTCAGCCGTGGGGCCTGAACTCTGGGGCTAGGCGCTGTCCCTCAGCTCTTCAGCTCAAGGCTATACCCACTTGAGCCACAGTGCCACTTCGGTTTTTTTCTGCTTATGTGGTGCTGAGGAATCGAACCCAGGGCCTCATGCATGTGAGACAAGCACTCTACCACTGAACCACCTTCCCAGCCTCTTGTTCTTTAACAATAGAATTCTCCTAAAGTTGAGTGACTACTTAGCTTCCTTTTTAAATTTATTTTTTATTGTTAAGGTAATGTAAAAAGGGGCTACAGTTATGCAAGTAAGGTAATGAATAATGACTTTTATTACTACCAAGTTTCAATAACCACACTTCAAGTTGTTTCTTGGGCATAATTCTCAGTTGGCTTTAGCTTATTCTTTCTTACTGTTATCTTTTGTTTCCACTCTCTTTCTACCAGCCCTGTTGCTATTAAATGCAATAAACTCACTTTGGAATGAGTTAGTCTTAAAACACTATTTAGAAGTGGCACTGTGGCTCAGGTGGTAAGAGCACTAGCCTTGAGCACAAAGAAGCTCAAGGACCGAGCCCAGGCCCAGAATTCAAGCCCCTCCCCCACTCTGCTCCCAACAACAACAACAAAAAGAACTAAAGTTAAAACAATATTTTCCAGGAAACCAAACTCTTCATCTTGTTTTTTTCATGAGCCCTTACCTTGTAAATATTCAGTAAATCAATTGAAAAAGGTAAACTCATACTATCTTCATTACAAATTTTTTTTCCCATTTGTTTCTTTAGGTAGAGTTATGGTTCTGGTAGAAACACCATTTGCTTAAAAGTTCTGCTTTTAACAGTTTGAACAAATATACTGTATAACATGGACTTCTATTTTTCTAGTTTGTTATATCACTTTTTCTTTTTGCATACTTTGTCCCAGTCAGAAAATCAATTTCTATATTAACTTGACAATGTAAATGGGTGCACAAATATATCCATATGTTTTAGTGGCTCAGTAAAATATGCATTTATTCCTTACTGTATTAACAGGTAATTATCATGTATTATCAGGAAAACTAGTTCCATAAATATTGTAGCCCAAAGTTCTTCAAATTTCAGAATGACTTGCGGAAGGGGACAGGGAAATAGCATACTATCTTTTTAAGTGATTTCACATAAAACATCTTCCAAAGTTGATGCTCACATGTTAATGGGACAAACTAACCTAACCCAAACTAAACATCAGTCCTGTCTAGCTGCATAATCTCAGAAAGTTAATGATGCAGGAGGAAGGATATGCATGTTGTCAGACAGTTACTTTTCCTTGCTACTAAATCTATTCATTATACACGGAGTGTTCTAAATGTCTCATCTTTATAAAGATTTTACCCACTATGCCCTGTATCATCAATCAGGACAGGAAACCAGTGTTTGTCTGATATTACCTCCTAAAAGGCAAAATATAGAGGACAAGATTTTGATTGGTTAGAGAACTCAGTATTTCTATCAGTGACAAAGATGAAATCAAGAACAAACACTTATCATCTGCCAAGGTCTGTAATAAGGACAGGACTACACAGAAACAGACACAGATACAGACAACAGACAGACACATACATGTGTGTGTGAGCCAGCCTGTATGTACGCACATACACACATCAGTATAATAGTCCCCATCCTCTCAGACCTTACATTTTGGTTTGGTAAAGCAAAAATAAATAAATTTAAGTTTTAATTATAGAAATTGAGATATGCTAAAATGAAAGAATAAGGCACTTTGCAGGCATTCAAAAACAAAAATCTCACATTAATTGATGAGTTAGTAAATAGTTTCACAGAGAAAGACACATAAACGAGAAATGTTTATCCAGGAAAAGAGTGGATTATTTTTTATAAAAGAATCTATTCGAATAAAATTGAAGCCAGGTGAAGTAGATTTTTTTTTCATGGAATGAGGTAGCTTATAGAAATCCTTTTTTTTTTTTTTTTTAGAAGAACAAGAAAAGTCACATCAAATATTCAAAAGCTTCAAAGTTCTGTTAAACTAACCAAAGTTAAGAGGCTGGAAGTCTGGAGTGTAGGGAAGTAGACTAACATTCCTCAGCTAATGCCTGAAAATATAGTCTTGGCCAGAGCAAAAGGTTATTAACTGAGGGATGGGGAGATCAGAAGCGATTATAGTGGTCTTACACTGCTGAAATGGGAGGGAGATCAAAGGAGGAGGGAACAGAGACAGGGATCTGAGTGGCAAGCTCATGATAAGAAGAGAGATTGGAGAACCGTACTTGATATATGACCAGAAGGCATATTGACTCAGAAGAAAGTTTCTGAAAAGCACAGCAAAAATTTTAATAGTTTCACTGTGCTGAAAAGACATGTTTTAGAGTTCTGGACCTTTCAGAATAAAGGGCTAAGATACATTAGAATCTCTAGAGTATATGCCCTAAGCAAAGGATAAAATTAGAAATATAAAAAATATTATACAAACCTCAAATTATAAATTACTATTTACTAAGGAGTTCAGCATTGATATATCTTCCAAGACAGAAAGGAGAGGTTATATAATTTATTATCTCTGTAAATTTTTGATGCCTAATGTCCAACATTTAGTCATACACTCTAAATGCATTAAAAGATAGAATTATAATTGAACATTGTGTAAGCATAAGAAAAAGGAAACTGACATACAGCAATCCAAATAATGGTGACAAGTAGACAAAGGCATTCAACATGACTGAAGATTCAACAGTAAGGAGAATAACATAAAGAGAAAAGGCAAAGACAAAAAATTCTGTCAAAGAAGAGAATGTCATATAAGAAAAACAGAAATTTTAAAACAAAAAAAAAGGTATATTTATCACTAGACTGGACGTACTGGTAGAGTGCTTGCCTCGCCTGAATGAGGCCCTGGGTTCGATTCCTCAGCACCACATAAGCAGACAAAGCCGGAAGTGATTCCTGTGGTTCGAGTGGTAGAGCACTAGCCTTGAGCTGAAGAGCTGAGGGACAGCTCCAGGGACCAGAATTCAGGCCTCATGACCAAAAAAAAAAAAAAAAAAAAAAAAAGTACAGAAAAATATGTAATATACCTGTGAGTCCAGAAGAAGCTGAATACTCATGTAATTATTTTCTCTAGAGAAGATAAGGGAAAGGAGAGACAAGACAGAGAGAATGGTTAGGTTTTCAAAACTGATCAAAGATATCAGACAGGTTTTAAGAACTGTGAACTAAATCCACATAAGTAAAAAAAATTAAGTGTTGTATTAAAAACCATTAACTGACAAAATTTTAAAAACTGCTCTGTGAAGCAAAAGAGTCAGAAGCAGCTAATGGTTTGCTATACTCAAGTAAATTTTTTAAAAAAATCAAATATTGTTAAACTTCCATTCAAATAATTATAAAATAACTTTAAAATATGGTTAGATGTCAGTTAAAAATAATAAAAAGAAAAAGGTTTCTGGGTTCCAGTGGCTCACACCTATAATCTTAGGTGCTCAGTAAGAAGAGATATGGACAATTGAAGTTTAAAGCTAGTCTAGGCACAACAAAATAATCAACAAAACTTGTATTAGAGGTGTGGCTCAGGTTGAAGAACATCAGTCAAATGTGCAAGCAAGCCAGACAGGCAAATAAGCTTGAGGTTTCTTAGTTCAAACTTCAGCACTGGCAAAACAAACAAACAAAAAACTGGGGAGGGGTTAGGAGGCAGGAACGAGTGATCCTAAATGAGACCACAGAAAGAATTACTCAGTCATATAGAATCTTTGGATAAGTAAAGGTTGTCACTGTGAAGGCCTAGGTAATTTGATACTGCTCGTATGTATTGAAATAACATTTTCCATTATTTTCTTTTTTATTTGTATAACGTTAAAGATAAAGCTATATGTAGTCAGAACAGATATAAAAAGAACCCCAAATGGGCTTATTGGAAGCTAAAGAAATGAACAATTATCCAGCACTGTCTTCTGTATGTAAATTCATCTTTGAATTGTCACAGCGTTCTCCTATAGAGGCCTTACTTCTCTTATGCAGGTGTTGGAACTAAAACTAATTTGCTGAGAATGAAACAGATGAAGAATCTTGGTTAGGAAGGATAGGTACTCAGTGCAGCTAAAGTGAAAATTGGATCTTGTCTTTGACGTTTGTGATGTTTCCATTATATTCTGTTCTGGAAAATTCTTTAGATCTCTTTCAAATTCGTATTCTTTTTTTTTTTTTTTTTGTCGGTCGTGGGGCTTGAACTCTGGGCCTGGGCGCTGTCCCTCAGCTCTTCAGCTCAAGGCGAGCGCTCTACCACTTGAGCTACAGCGCCACTTCCGGTTTTCTGGTGGTTTATTGGAGATAGGAGTCTCATGGTCTCTCCTGCCCGGGCTGGCTTTGAACCGCGATCCTCAGATCTCAGCCTCCTGAATAGCTAGGATTACAGGCGTGAGCCACCAGTGCCCGGCTTCATCAAATTCGTATTCTTATTTGTCATTAAGATTGGAGTTGGAAAAGGAACTTAGATTCTATGAAAATATATGCAGGAAAGGATGTAACCAGTGCTGGATATTACGAAGAAGGTGACTCAGTTCTAATCATCATTCTGATGACTTTATTACAACTTGATGAGTCATCTATATATTTTGTGATCATATCTATTAACTACAATGATTAAATATTAATAAGTTTATACTGTTGTGTATAATAAGCTCATCATATTAATGTAGGAAATAAGATGAAATATGATATATAGTGACATTTGGGAAAATATGGAACCTTCTGCTTTTTCTTTGTTTATAATTGTCTTTCTGTTAAAAAAAAATCCAAACTTGGCATTGCCTCCAGTGAATTTACAATTAAAGACAGGGTGTAAATAGGGATGAAAGTATTATCTAATCTTACTTTGTAATGATATATTATTTAGTGCATGTGAAATCCAAAGACTTATTATTTAGGAAGAAAATAAAGGAAATGAAATACACTAATGCAGGAAATGTATTTTTAAAAGTGACTCTGATACTGATTCCAAACTCCATTTTCTGTGAAGAATGATTTGTCTAGAGGAGAAGCAGGAAACTGTAATTTCCTAAAAGGTGCAAATTAAGGCTTAAATATACTTCTAATTTGATGTTTTTACATGGAATTTCTATTCCATGAAATAGAATAAAATCTTCCATAGATTGCATAGATGTAGGTAAAAATGGAAGGGGTTTGAATGATACTTTACCAGATAGGCTTGACAACATCAATTACTCTTTAACATGGCACTATGACTCTTTATTCTGTAGATAATATGGTGTCAAGAAATTAGATTGCAATGGGATTCATTTCCCTACTCTGTCAAGTAGCAAAGGTGTAATCTCAAGTTCACTAAGACATTTGTCTATTGTTTAAATGAGTTAATAAAAATAAGCTGAAGACAATATATAGAAAATAACAACCAAACACTTTATTAATATTAGATATCTTATCATCATCAACATCATTATCACCACCTCCACCACCCTTATCATCACCTTATCATTATTGTTAATATATCAACATGACCAACATTTCTGTTTTCTGTACCTTACACATTTTGCTCAGACTGCTTAAGCCTTGTATTCTTAATTTCTCAGTCATTATTTCCTACCTAATATTTTTCATGTTCCCTTTCTTTCTCCCTCTCCACTCTTTACTCTTCAATTTTAACTCATTTTATTTTAATGTTTATGCACACAAATACTACTTGTTATGTTTTTGTAAGATGTATTATTATCATAAACCAAATACTGCCATACCAAGCACCAGGTTAGGAAATAGAACACTGCCAGGATTCTTGGTCTTGAAATATAGGACATAAGGATCTATAGTATTTTTCTGAAGTTCCTATGGACATGTGTAGCTACTCAGGAGGCTGAGATCTGAGGACCACTTATCTCCACTTAACTACCCCCAAACCAGGAGTGGAACTGTGGTCCAAACTGGTAGAGCATTAGCCTTGAGCAAAAAGAGCTCAGGGACAGCACCCTGTGGGTCTTGAGTTCAAACCCCACAACTGACAAAAAAGTAACTAAATAAACATAAATAAAACTTTTGTAGATGAAGTTTTTGAAAGTTTAATAGTAGTTTATCAAAACTAAAATTTCAGTTACATAGTTGGCAATCCCATGGTTAAGCCCCCCTACCAACAAAAAATAATATAATGTAGTGGTTTCTTATAGCTAGGCAATCAAAAACATGTCATTGAAAATTGTAGATTATTCTGTGATAATGTTGACAAGCTGGATGACTTATGGAAAGGTGTGGGAGCAAGGGCATGGTGAATAAACTTCTATACCTTGACTTTTTGGAAATGGTACATTGGATTTTTCTAGCATAGGGTGGTGTGGGCTGATATGTCTCAAGGCAGTTTTATTCTATGGCTCTGAAATTCTAATTATAATAGCTGAAAATAAACACATTAAAATTTATTTTTTCTATTAAAACTATATGCATATAATATATTTGTGCTGAGTGCCCGTGGCTAATGCCTATAATCCTAGCTAGTAAAGAGGCTGAGATCTGAGGATCATGGTTCTAAACCAGCCAGGGCAGGAAAGCCCATGAGACTCTTATCTCCAATAAAGTACCAGAAAGCCAGAAGAGGCACTGTGGTTCAAGTGGTAGAGCACTAGCCTTGAGCTGAAGAGCACAGGGACAGCACCCAGGCTCAGAGTTCAAGCCCTACGACCAACAAAAAAACAAACAAAATATATATCTATATATAGAGATATAAATTTGTAAATATATATCTATATATTTGTAATAATTAAATGTGTAATAAAACATATATTATTGCATTTAAAATATCTTTAAATAAAAATTTTCAAATTTCCTTTAAAAATGTTTAAGTTTTGGCCCAATAAGTAGTATTTGTACATGTATGTGTCTATATATAATAATATAAATATACCCAATGTATATTTTCTGTGTGTGTGTGTGTGTGTGCGTGTGCACACACACATGTGGTAATGGTAGGTGTAAGTAAGTGAAGATTGCTTGGGAAACTAGAAGTCTTGCAAAAATTGTTAGACCCACAGAATTCCATTTGGGCTGCCAAATTTGCATTAGTCCCACCCACAGTTTGAAATGTCACCCCACCCTCTCTTTGCCATCTGCACCACCACCTACTGATTCCTAAGTCTCTAGTCCCAGAGAACAGAAGCATCTGCCTATGACAGGCACATTTTGTGTTGCCCCCCAACAAAGATTCAAATGAAAAGTTAAAAAAAATTAAAGTAGTCAGAATATATAGTAAAGGCAGAACTTTCCCATATTACTGTTCACAGAGTGATTCTCCCTTCACTCCCCTTTTTGTTCACTTTATAAGCATACAAAGTGACTTTGATCAATTTTATGATATATCCAAAGTCACGTTGATGAATTAATCACAGACAATTTGTGTAAATTTCACTTGTTGCTTATCAATAGGTTGCTGTTTTTCTAGTAATCACTTGCCATGGTTTTTTTAAAATTCAACTTATATTTTTGAGGATATATTATGATAATGAGACTCAAAAATATCTTCTCTATTCCTGAAGAGCATGACCTCATGGAATGATATCTAATAGAAATATTGTGTGGCACATATTGCCTACAACAAAGGAACAACATAGAAGGATGGGATGTATGTAGTTTAGTGGTAGATTGCCTAGTATGTGTGGCTTCCTGGGAGCACTTAAAAATAAAGCAAACAGAAAAAAACACCACAGAATTTCTCTTAATAATATACTTAACTTCAGCATATCCGTGGTATTAACTTTTCATCATGTAATGAATATAAGATGCATCAGTAGAATACTTTATAGTTTTCTTGGTACATTTGTGGAAATCCTGTGAATATTTTATAGTTACAATGCATCTTATTTAAGATGAGCTACATTATAAGTGCCTATTAGCCATCTGTGCTAGTGGTACTGTGTTGGACAGACAGCTGTGGTCAAGTGAATAGATAATACTATCTCACTATTTCAGAGTGAAGAAAGTAATAAATAAACAGATCAAAGTGTGAGGCTAGGTGTGTATAGATTAGACTAGCTAATCTTACGCCAGAGAAGCATCAGGAGAGTTTTCCAATCCAAGCAAATAATGCCTGCCTCTTTTAGAGTCTGCAGTAAGTACATTATGGGGAAGCATTGGCAGTATATGGTAGTCAATTACCGAACATGGATAAGTGTTCAGGGTGTAATGTGGATATGGGAAATAAACTAACTCTGTGGTAGAAAAGAAGGTAAGATTTTAGAACTTGAGTGAGTAGGAGCATGTGGAATGGGTGAGTAGTACTGGAAAGAATATTGATTTTGTCAGACACAGTTGGGAAAGAGCAGAACTTGGGACATTTGATGTAGATCCCTCAGACTGAAGATCAGTTTGTGTGTGGTAGCAGTAGGAAATTAAAACAACATTTAAAGAAATAATAAAGAGTAATAACACTGAGCAGGATCACTGGTATGAATAGCATTTCAGAGATGATGAACTAATTTTGGAAAGCATGGTTCCCTCCCTGCTCATTGGAGATGCACTGTAAGAGGGCAGCAAGGCTGTAGGCAGATATGCTGTTTAAAAGGCCCAGCATCCTCATACCATATAGGTAGGTCAGGAATCAGCATATAAACTTGGGAGTGAAATTCAATCTATAGCTTATCCTATAAACACTACAACACAGAGCCTCCATCTCTGGTCTAGACCACCTTAGATCCTAAAACAACCCTATTCCTGGGAAAAAGTAATGTGGGAAAAATTCCCAAACTCGGGATTATCAGCCTTAAAACACTTGTACATCTAAATTTTCTCTTAATGATCTGACATACTCTATTAAAAATTATTTACGAGGCTCTCAGATGATAGACCTCACACTTCTGCAAATCAAAGAAAATTCTTGTTTGTTCCTTGATCCCTGTATTCAAACTAGAAGAGTAGTTTGGTAATCCAAGGACTCTCGCCTTGTCTTTTTTTTAACCTTACCATTCCTATGTAAACCTGTCTTCTGATAATAGAATCGAGTCCCTTAGAAAATGGACATATGATAGTTTTCTCATCCTGTTTGCCATCAGTTCCATTGCTTGTGTCTAACTGGCTTTCAGATTTTGCCTGAGACCAGATAAACCACATGCATTTGTCAAAGTCCATCTTACATGTTATCTTCTAATAAAGCTTCTTCTGATTTATATTCACTGGAAATGACTTATCTCACCTATTTCCTTTGAATTTTATCATAATTCTTTGTCTCTTTTTTTTTAGTATGTGATTTCCTAGTCCAAAAGTATCCTATCTTTTTAGTAACAGGGTTTACATGTTTATTTATATTTGCATATTGTAGCCTGATTGTATGGTGATCAGGAATTAAAAATAAAGTTGGGCTTTGGAATATAGTAAAGATATACATTTGTTTCCTTTAACTGCAGTCATAAAGAAGCTTATTGATGAGAGGACATTTGATGAAAGGTCCTAATAAAGTTAAGGAGCAAGCTGCAGGTGATTACTGGCCAAAGAGTTCTATAGGAAGATTTCTGAGGCCTAGATATTGTCTGTGCTTCCTGTGGCAAAGGCCGGTGTGATTGTAGAGGATGAATAAGATAGATTAATTGGCATGTAAATAAAATAAGTGCTTAGGATTTAGGTAAGTGAAGCTTCCAGGACAGAATGGGAAGTTTAGAATATTTTGACTCTGTAAGGTTTAATCATCAGCAAACCATGACTCTTATCTTGTCTCATATTGACAGGTGTGTGCATGTGTGTGTGTATATACATGTGCTCATGCATGTGTGTGTATACAGAATGGGCATAGGCTAGGCAAAACTAGAACCAAGAAGAGAATCAATGTCCAGACCGGACATGAGAATGGCTTGTAGTGGTTATATTGGAGTGGCTAGAAAGCAATCAGATTGTGCCTGCATTCAAACTTGCTGAAATTGATCAGCAATCTAAGAATGAGCTGAACCAGTAGGTAAAAATGGACATATATTGAGTTTGACAAAGGCAAAGGAGGAGGAAGTAAATAAACAATAGAACAAAATTTCTGTTTTGGAATGCTAGTCATGGAGAAGTATGCAAATTTAAAAATTTTAAGTTGTCATCCAAGTTGAATGCTGAACAACCTATTAGATATATTTATTAGACATCAGAGGTGTGGTCTGGATTAGAGATATGCATTTCAATCCTAAAGGTAGAGTACATTTCAGGTTGACATGTTTGTCTCTGGGTCCTGGTTATTATGCTTGAGTTTTACCAAGTTATTTGATGCTCTATGTGGCATCCTGCTAACATGTAAAGCTCTTCATTTCAGTATTGTGAAAATATTTAATTATATTCACTTGACACCATTTTTGAGTTGTTCTGAGGTTCTAGTTTGGTGCTTGGAAGGAACACATGACAAGCCTTTCCTTTTCCTCCTCCTCCTCCTCCTCCTCCTCTTCCTTCTTCTTCTTTTGTGGGCCATACGGCTTGAATTTAGGAGCTAGGTGCTATCCCTGAGCTGTTCTATTCAAGGATAGCACTCTACCACATTGAAACACAGCACCCCTTCCAGTTTTTTGGTGGTCAATTGGAGATAAAAGTGTCATGAACTTTCCCTGGGCTGGCTTTGAACCATGCTCCTCATATCTCAGCCTTCTGAGTAGCTAGGATTGCAGGCATGAGCCACCAGTGCCCAGCTAAGGCTTACTTTCTTAATCTTTGATTCAGACCTGGGAACCAGGTAAGAGTTTAGCATGGTAATTAAAGTTTGAGGAATTTATAAGGCCCTTTTCTTTTTTGAAATTGCCTTGAAGTTTAGATGACTGACTTGCAAGACACTAAAGCAAGCAAGCAAACAAATAACAAAAATCCCCCCAAAAGCTAAATAGTTAACTTATTTTGCTTTCTTTAATAGCTGAAATCTTCTACAAAGAAAAATTCTAGGTTGGGGGAAGATTATATAAAATAGAAAGATGAAAAATTCAGCTATTGCATGTCTGAAGGTGCATGAAAATATTTTAAATTCCTTTTAATATATTATAGAAGCTCGTTAGTCCATTGAATTTTTTCCTTACTCATTTACTAATTAATAGAACAATGTCTTTTGACCTGCGAAGCCCAATGCACTACTCCAGTTTCCATAGATACAAGGATGTACAACACAGTCAACATCTCTGACCTCACTAAGGAAATTCTTGGGAAAAATAGGGCAATGCGATAATGGATATAAGGTGAAGCTTCTTTGTACTTCAACTTATAGGAAAAAACTAGATTAAGATATTTACTATTTCACATCACATGAAGTAAGATGCTGAAAATGTTCTTTGCATAAAAACTAATTTGGGTCTAAGGAAATCAAACAAAAAAAATAGAAATATAACCTGGAGTCTCTGAATTCTAAGTTTCTTTGCAGAAGGAGTGTAAATTGCCATTATCAGGGAGGTGGGGGTAGGGAGGGAGAGGATGCCCTAGTTGTTTCAAAAAATGCCTCAGAATGATAAATTCAAGAGCACATCTACCTATTCACTTACAGATTTTATTTTTGCCATTTTTAGCATATTGATGTCAGTCTTTTTGGCCTGGAAATTATAAGGACTCCAAAATAGCCTAGAAAGACAATAATATACTGGGTTAGTATATACTAGGTGCATGTGCATATGTTCATATGTGCATGTGTGCATGTGTACGTGTGTGTGCATGCGTGCACACGCTCATGTCCTGTAGCTTGAATTTAGGATCTATATACTGTCTCAGCTTCTTTGTTCAAGGTTAGCATTCTATCACTCAAGGCACAGCTCTATTTCTGGATTTTATTTTATTTGGTAGATAATTGGAGATACGAGACTCACAGACTTTCCTGCCCCAGAAGGCTCCAAACTGTGATCCTCAGATCTCAGCTTCCTGAATAGTTAGGATTACAGACATGAGCCACTGGTGTCTGGCCAAAGTAGGTGTTCTTTTTAAGAGTTATGAGTGATCTACCATTTTCTGTTCCCTGATCTCTATCCCCATTAAACCTTGTCAGTTGTGTGGAAAACTTATGCCTAACCTAATCAGTAGAAAATGATCTGAACTAATCTTGCCTACTGTAAAACAATCAGGGGTCATTCTTTGGGAGCTGGGAAGGGTCCAGCCTCCCTTGGAAATGTGTGTTCTGCTTGGAATATGACTAATACCCAGATCTGTATTCAAAGAACAATGACTGTAGAATATGCAACTTAAAGTGTGTGCTACAGTGAGTGACTGGTTTGGAAGATGTGAGGAATCTGAGAAATTTCTGAGATAAAACTAAACTTATACCAAACTAGTAAAAAGGATGCAATCATACAGAAATCTGGGAGAACATTCCAGACAAGTTAAAGAGCAATCAAAATGGATCCAACATGGGAGAGAAAGTTCAGAGAGCATCAGAGGTTGAACAAAAGAAAAAGTAAAAAGTAAAAAATGAGTACTTGCTAATGTAAAAGGACTTGTAGGCCACTCTAAGAAGCTAGATCTTATTTTATTGAAAATTGGAAGCCAATGGAAGTTTTTTTAAGTGTATAAAAGTATTTTAAGTAATTTAAAATTGGTCCTGCTTGTTGCCATAGAAGAATGAACTACAAAGGAAAAACAGGAAAAACATTTAAGAAGCTAATGTAGAGGAATATGCCAAAAACATGAGCAGCTAAAAGTAATATTTCTAAAAGAATGAGATGCCAGGTATGTGTTGGAATAATATCAATATAAATGGGCTGTTTTTCCAAAGTTAGGAAAAAACAAGGAAACAAAATATAACTTCTAAGCTTGTAGGCTTGAAGCAATTGGGTTAATTGTGTCATGAAGTGAAATAAACTTTTGAGGAGAAACTCTTGTTCCGCTGGCGGAAAGCAATGGTTTCTTGTGGACATGTTGAGTTTGACATTGTGATTACACCCTATTAAAATCTGAATAGAGAAATAGTGACAAATAGCTTAGAGTTCTGGAAAGGCTCTCAAACAAAAAAATTTGGGCAAGTATAGCATGATTTAGATTTTAATTTGTGGGCATGAATGACATCACTTAGAAAAAAAGCAAGATGGAGAAGAGGGCTGAAAACATTGTCTGCCATTCTCAGCATTTCTTCAGTAATGTAGGGCTGGTCTATATCACCCATTCGCACAAAGTTAGAATAACATTATATAACCAGAAGAACTTCAGAGAATATAATATCTGACTTGTGCATCTACATTTGAAGAAAAACGAAGACATACAAAGGAATTTACTTTTGCTTGTTAATACATTCTTTGGAAATTTCATTGCTGTGGAAAACAATTGCAGCAGTTTAAAGATGGAAATATTTTCTTTGCCTGTTTCAGAGGTTACAGTCTAGGGTCAGCTGCTTCTACTGCCAGAAGGGCGTGGTACTGCAGAGATTCTCTCCTTGTGGTAGCCATGAGAAAGGGAGGATGGAAGAGAAGTGGGGGTGGAAACAGGTTTAGGAGACGATTCATCCTTCTGCAGTGACCTGTTTCCTGCCATCAGGACCCATGTCTAGTTCCTACCATCTTCAGTGATGTTATCAAATTGTGAGTCCATCAGTGGATTAATCATTGATTATGTCAGAGTCCTCATGATTCACTCACTTCCAAAAGCTTCCATTAGTTGTCAACAAAGTGTTTCATGCTAAGCTTCTGGAGGGCATTGTAGATTCAAACCATAACAGTTACATCACCAGGACTGAATTCAAAATTCTGATTATTAGATAATTTTTGAATTTACAATGCACAATTTTCCCTCTCCTTTGTTAATGCCTTAGGGCCAAGAAGAAGTGATATTCTAAAAAATAATGAATAGAGAGGTAAATCATGTGTCAGGCATGAGAGAAAGAAGGACAAGTTTATAGCTGAAGCTCCTAGTCTGCTAGGTCTGCTATGGTCTGCTATTGCCAGCAAGTTCTATTAAAAACAAACAAGTATTTTATAGAATTGCATTGATCAGGAATTTAGAGAAACTGTTAGCAGTAAGTCAACAGCAATTTATGGATGTTGGTCATAGTTACCACCATAGTAATACCTGTTTTGACATTAGTTTCATGAAAAAGAGAGAATAAATCAATTGAGCTATTTGTCATGTAGGACAAAAGCTCAGTTGCTTTATTACTTTATTATTTTTGTGATAGGGTTTCACTATGTACCAAAATGGCCTTGAACTCACTCCTCTTTCCTCAGCCTCAAAGTACTAGGAAAACAGGTATGAGCTGCCACATTGGCTTTACAACATGTTGTTTGGAATGGAGATAGTCACAGAATAAAAATAAGAAACCATTCGCAATAAGATATGTAACAATACAATGAATTACTAAGCAATTTAGATAGTTTGTGTTTGTGTTTAATTGTTCCCAACAAGAAGGTCCAAATTGAAATCTCATATTTACCATCTATGTCTATCAGAAATCTTTTTATTTAATGTTATAAAGTTGGCTTTATTTCTTCCTTTGAGTTCATTAGAAAATGCAGACAGAAGCTTCAAAATTAACCTTTCCTTCTGTGCAGAAACTTCTTTACCTCTCTGTTGAGATAATGTAACTTTGAGTGATTGGTTTCTATTGCCAGACAACCTTGAGAATTTTGCTTTACATCAACTTTGATGACCTTCAAATCAGAAAAAATAAAAAATCTTAATTAAAGACCAAAGTTATCATGAGTAATTGGCAACAGAAATGCCATCTAGCAAGTTCTTGATACTTGGCTGGTAACAGGGAAGTTTATCTACTGCCATCTAAACAGAACTATTTTTACAAGCATCAGTCATTTTCTATGTTTAAGTGAGAAGCAACAGGGTAGAGAGACTAAGCACAGCAGGCTACAGCTGTTAACTAAGACATTCTTTTTTTCTTTTAGTGTCCACATTATGTTTCATTACCAGTTAAGCCCACTTCTGGTGTATTATTTTTTAGGGTCAGAGGCCTTAAAAACATATTTTAACTTGTTGTGTTAGGAATCTGCCGGTAAACAGACAATTTTCCTTATTGAAACCAATATACAGTATGCTTAAACTCACACTAATTCACATAGGCAGCTGATCTTTTAATATATGCAGAATAAATTGTCATATTGCACCTACCAGAGATTGCGTACATTAACAAGTTTATTCCTAAATGTGCCAATAGATGCCAGTTATTATTTAATATGTGGGATTCAGTTTCATTGCATAGCTAAATTTAGATGTAGTCTCATTAGTCATAAAGAGACAAACCAGAATGATTTTTCACAAAGCAGTAGCCCGTTAAAGTGAATTTCTTTAAGCATACCAATATGAACTTTACATCTTGAAAGCTATTAAAAAGCGTTTTTTTTTAACCTCATGTGGTCACTGTGAGTTTAATTCAAAGTCTTGTTCATTCTGGCTTGTTGGTCTTAAGATATCTCTTGTTCCATTATAGTTTGATGATGGTCCAAGTACAGCTTTGCCTGAATATCACTTTGTTACTTTGTGCAAATATCTTATTGTTCATTTTCTAGTTTGGAGCACTGCTTTAGTTACTTTTGTTTCTAAATAGTTTCAAATAATCTCTTTTACTGTTTCCATTTTTATGCCATAGGACCCTTTTCAGCCACTGTCATTCATTTGTGCTAGTTATATTCCATAAGGGTACCAGTAAAACACTATCCATATCATTTCCCATAATGATTAAGCTTTTAAACTTGCATATTTATATTTTAGAATTTGTTTGTATTGCTGGCCACTGTGAGAATTAAATCAGTTCAGTAAGAGTTTAATCAATATTCAATTTTCAAATACATTTAGTCATATTCCTAAAATGCTGGTAAATGCATCAATATGTAACACTTAATTGTGATTCACCAATGTGAATTTATGTAAGTACTTTTTCAAAACTAAATGATCAAAGGTGGGAATTCAGAAGTCATTTTAGCAAAACTGTTTACATTTTAGAGGATTTTTTAAGACAACTTGCTTTGTGAACTTAGCTTATTTTGAGAAACTAAAATCAAAACAATATACATATTTACCTATTTTGCTTAAATTTTCTTTCAGTAGATTTATGAATGCTAGGAAGAATTAGTTTCATCTTAAAATTGAATCTTGTAAACACAGTTATAAAATTAATCTTTTAAAGTTGTGTATCTTGTTATATTTGGACACAAAACATCCAATAATCCAATTTCCTCTTAAATCAAGGACAAATACTTTAGGCAGACATTCCAAACCATTTACAGTCTGGACGACATCTTTACATCAGTCCTAAGTCCTCTTTATATTCTCACATGATTGTAACATTTAGCAGCACTACACTCTGTGGTATTTATTCAGGGGATGTTTTAAAAAAATGCATTTGACTATTTTAATTAGGATTCATCTTGCTCAAAAAGCAATTCATAAATTTTGGATTGTGCTATTTTTTCAGGTTGTCATATATTCCTTTTAAGACTCCTTACACACATATTTTGTTATGCAACTTTGAAGTAACACTAATCATAGTTATCAATAGTGAGCACTCTACTGCATTTCACAATTTACTAAACATCATCTATTATATTCCCACTATTGATTTTCAGAAAATTTCTTTGATATAGTTACCATATGTATGTATGTATGTATGTATGTATGTATGTATGTATGTATGTATGTATGTACCTATCTATATCTATCTATCTATCTATCTATCTGTCTGTCTGTCTGTCTGGCTGGCTATCTATCTGGCTATCTATGTATCATCCTCCTATATATCTATTTGCTTTATAGTGTGGGGTGGGGGTTGAAGTTCTGAGCTTTTGCACACCAGACAAATGCTCTGTCACTGAGCTATTTTCATTGTTTACTATTTAAGGAAAGAAATTACAACCTAGATAGTTGTCACTTGTTTCATAGCACATAGGTGGCAGCACCAGAAATAAAATCTTAAGTCTAGACATTCAAACATTGAGACCAAAGGAGGATGGATATTCATAGGGGCAGTTCCCAAAGGCTCAACAGCTATGATCATATAAAATAATATTTTATAAAATGAACTCCAAGAAAAGAAAGCAAGAGATTTTTTTTATTGTTGTTGTTGCTGCTAATTTTTTCCTTTTGTCTTGCTTGTTAGCTTGTCTTTGGGAGGGTAAGGGGAGCACAGTAAAGGAGGGGCAAAGGGTGAACAAATGCAGCAGTGATATCTACTAGATACTATGCAGGAGATGAACTTGTGGGTGGAGATGGAAGGGAAAAAGTGGGAGAGAGCCAGGGAAGGAGTGACACATTCAAACAGATATGTACTTATTGACTAACCTATGTAACTGTATCCCCTCTATATGTCATCTTTACAACAACAATACAATATATTTTAAAAAAACAACAACAAAAGTCAAAAACCTGTATCTTTACTATTTAGACCACTGGAATTTTGGTTTCATTCTGTAAAATTTTGTTCATATCATGGCATCATAGAAGCATTTATTCAGTAAAATCAATATCAATATTGTTACATAAAATAGAAAAGTAGCAAAAGTTAATCAAAATATAATACAAAGCAAATACTAAATATTTTAATGTATTATGGTATGATTATAAAATCATAAAATATTTATAAAATATTATAAATTATATAATTATAAAATAGTAATATGCTTTTACAGACTAGTAAAATCAAATATGGAGATTGATGTTTTTGAAATCCTACTTTTTTCAAATTGGTAACATCATTTTATATACCATTTATATTTATTTATTTATAGATTTATTATACACACACATATATATATATATATATATATATATATATACATGATTTCATGTTAATAGATGAGAGCTTGAAAACCTTTAGCCATCTATTTTCAGGTAGTAGAATTTGATCACTACTAAAATAATCAGTTATAAGCATGAGATCTTGAGCAAGACATTACATATTTTTGTTTCTAGTTTCTTTATCTGTAGAATTGAGATAAAATAGAAGCTGCCTCATAGGTTTGCTTTGTAAATTAGATGATTCAATTCAGTTTACATACAAATTTATTCTGGATACATTTAATGAGTTAATTTGGGCTATATGATCTGGATAGTGTGGGTTCAATAATATTAGCAGTTATGGTAATAATGTTCATAGTAAAACAAGATAGCAAAAAAACTATACAAAGAAAACATTGTAAAGGATTCGTAAGTACAGAAACAAATGTAATTTCTAACAGAGTTTTAAGTTAGAAATAAAAGTACTAAATGATGTCACCGTACATGGCTTCAATCACATTGGATTCAAATAAATTCATTTTTTATCTAAAATGAGGACACAAAAATAGTTGCTTACCCTCTGTAACAATTTCAAAAGGGAACACTGAATTTATTGTGAAGAGTAACCAACTACAAAACTACACATTTTTCCTAATTTGCTAGATTTTTTTGGTATATTCAGTGTGGTTATACTTGAATAGCAGACAACATGCATTTGAAGTAAGTCTTGGTTTGTTTGGTCACATTAATTCTATTGGATTTATTTAAGTGATAAAAAGTCATAATGACTGAAACTTAGGGTAGTTGCAGCTTTTTGTATGTTTTCAAATAAATTGTCTTGAAAGTGGATAGTTAAAATGTTTCACAGTATAATAGAGGAGATATAGTTTCTGGTTAGGTGGCTCAAATAGAACCATCAACTTGTCTCAGTTTATAAATTATTTCAATGTGTAAATATAGATTTTAAAATAATTAACTTACACGAGATGAATAATTATTTAAATATAATTATTTTATGTAAATTGATTATATGGAAAATTTTGTTGCTGAAATAGTTTCATGTGAATGATGGCTTTTTAAAAATTCACCCTCTAGTGGACTTATGCAATATTACATTTCCCATTTATCAGTCCTTTTTCTACTTTCTTGGTCAATCTTCTTTTTATAGTCCAATGCTTTCTTTAAAATGATGCATAGATATTCTCAGTCTACACATATGGGTTGTTTTGCCATCTAGAGAATACTCATAGTCTTAAGTTACATTTTTTTGCCATTGGTTATTTTCTATTAAAAATTATTCTCCTGATTGTTTTATATGCCCAAAATATATCCTAAAGATCATTATGAAGGGAAAAGGTGATTAACATTACTCTAAATGTGAATGTTAATTCAATTTTAAATCCAACAGTATAGTAACAGGGTATATACTTGGCAAAAATGGCCATGTATTAGTATTACCTGGAAGCTTGAAAATACTTAGTTTTCTGTAAAATAGATAAAGGAAAATCCAGTTATTGATTTTAAAGTTTGCTCTAATATGTAATTATCTATGTCAGTATGGTTCATTTTTTTTTGGCCAAAATATGAAGTAAGCCAATGAAAAGTAGACTTACCAGAATGATCAGATCACAGATAATGGCATGGTACATTTGGTACACTTGAACTATACTTGTACAGTATTTGCAACATCATCCCAAGTTACTTTTTATTTATTTAATTAATTTATTTTTTGCCAGTCCTGGAGCTTGAACTCGGGTCTGAACACTGTCCGTGAGCTTCTTTTGTGCATGGCTAGTGCTCTACTACTTGATACTTTGTGGCTTTTTCTGCATAGTTTATTGGAGATAAGAGTCTCTTGGACTTTCCTGTCTGGGCTGGTTTTGAATTGTGATTCTCAGATCTCAGCTTCTTTATTAGCTAGAATTGCAGGCATTAACCACTGGCACCTAGCTCCCAAGTTACTTTTTATTAAGACTTAGTAAAGAAAGTATTACAATATGTGGGATGGGGTTTTTTTTGTTTCAAAATAGCACATCTTTTCCTCAATAATTTTTGGGATATTCAGAAATTAAATATTTATTTGCTAATACTATTTGTAACAATATTTTCAGATCTACTAAGTTATATGTCTTCATATAGTGTATGCTTTTAGTACTATACTATCCATTTTTGGTTGCTCCAATAACATTAAAGTTGCTTAGCTTTTAATTATCAGATGCTAAAGAATAGCTTTGAGTAACTGTTCCAATTTCTCATGGTATTTATTTGCTATTCTGATTAAAGGATAATTAAGTTTCACCCACAAATTGTGCAGTTGTGTTATACAATAATAATACATAGAAACTGCATATGTTTTTCAAAGTGATGTTAATATTACCGAGTACACTACTTCATTTTCACTTACATACCCTTAGTATAAAATCATTATATATATATATATATATATATATATATTACCCTAAAAGATATAGCTTTGAAGATAAGTCTTTCATTAATTTGCAAGAACATGTAATGAGTTAAAACAGAGAAGATCTTATATCTTCCAGAAAGTATAAAATAAACATTCATACAAATAAATATATGATTACAAATAAGTACAGTAAAGGAAAATCAAGATAAAAGAAGAGTAAGTTAGGTACATTAAAACTGAAAAACTGTCAAGTTTTGCAAATACCTAAAATGGAGTGAAATAGCAAAGGATAATAGTCAAAAAAATTGCTAATGTCCACCAAGTACTGTTAAGTGGACTGAAGACATATCCTACAAAAGGTTTCAACAGACACGAATGATGCCAAAGAGTAAAATGACATAGATATGCACATACAGACCAATAGCAAGTCATCTTGTGCATGGCACAGTGGCTCATGCCTATAATCCTAAGTACTCAGGAGCTAAAATCTGAGCATCATGGTATGAATCCAACCTGGACAGGAAAGTCTGTGAAACTCTTATCTCCAATTAACAACCAAACAGCTGGAATTGGAGTGGAGTGGTAGAGCACTAACTTTGAGCATAAAAAGCTCAGGGACAATACCCAGGCCCAGAGTACAAGCTCAACACCCAGTTCCTGAGTTCAAGCCCCAGGACTGGCACAAATAAACGAGGGGGGGGGGCGAGAGGGAGGAGAGGCAGAAGGGCTGGGTGTTGTAATCCTAGCTACTAAGGAGGCTGAGATCTGAGGATTGTTCAAAGCCAGTCCAGGCAGCAAAGTCTGTGAGACTCTTATCTCCAATTAACCACTAGAAAAACAGAATTGGAAATCCTCTTGTAAAACATTTGTTTCATTCTTATGACCAAAATGAAGCCACATCATCATTTTTAACCGGTAGTTTAAATGTTTTGCACCATTCTTGTTTTGTAAAATCTCCCTTCAGGGGACTGGAAAGGTGGCTCAGTGGTAGAGTGCTTGCCTTGCATGTATGAGGCCCTGGGTTTGATTCCTCAGTAACACATAAGCAGAAAAAGCCAGAAGTGGTGCTATGGCTCAAGTGGTAATGTGCTAGTCTTGAACTGAAGACCCAGGGACAGTTTCCAGCCAGAGCTCAGGCCTCAAAACCAACAACAACAACAAAAAAACTCCCTTCAGGTAAGAAAAGACTGATAACAAACAACAACTACTGTTTTCAGGTAAACAAGTTTGTCACTTTTTACTTGCTACAGATCTTAAATTGATGCTTTGATTTTACACATCTAGTGGCTTAAGAAGCAAATTAAAATATTAAAACAATGTTGAGGTCTGTGTCAGTACTTAGAGTTTAATATTCTACACAGCCAAATTTAATCCTATTTTTATAGCTCTAGCATACATATTAAAATATTCTGGGCTATATATTCACCTCATTTTTAAAAATCCTTTCCCTTTGTCAAATCTGCTTCCTGCTTGCCATATTCAAATAGGACAGATTCTTTCAAGTGTCAGATCAATTTATGCTTAGGGTGAATAACTTAATGTGGCTCTCATAGTCCAAAGATATCTTATATTGTAACACTCCCTGGTAATTGCAATCTTGCATAAGCTATATCTCATATAAATATGTCTATACTTCCTATAATATAAATTTCTTAATAGGCAGATACTATCTCTAATAATTTTTTAATATTCACAGTAGTGTTCCTTGACATTTATGGATTGAATACAAGTTTAGGTTGCAATGACCAACTTCTACAGATAAACCTAAATAATTGTGATGCTCTCCTGCTTTTTAAAGATATATCTTCAAAATAAACTTCTTACAATGTTTATTTGAGTAAGTTTCCACACCTTTTAAATAACACTTAGATCTTACCCACTTAGGACAATTAGCTCATATCTATTTACAGATTCAGAGTGTGTGTCCTCTTGCATGACTTCAGGTGACATAATCCAATATCCTTTTATGACCTGAAAAGCAGAGAGATAATAATTTTAAAAACAATGAATTTTTAAATATCATACATTTGAATAATTTAATTAATGTTAATATTTAAATTAAACACATGAAAAAATGCATTCCTTTAGCTCCTTTATATTAAATTAAGTTTTTATACTGCTCCTCATTTGATGACAAATTATCTGGGTTTTGGCTGATTTTTAATAAGTCTTTGAAATAATTTGGAAAAACATACAGATGCAATAAAAACTTCCTTTAGTAAAAACATGTTACTTCCAGAAGTTTATGTCTATAATTATTGTCCTGTTTCAGAAATTTTGATAAAGTATGGCACAATATTTGATTCTTACTATAGCTGTCAGTTGTGAGAGCCCTCTTACACATGGAAAATTATTTTATTCAACATGCACACACATTTGGAAAATTTAAGATAACTGTGTGTTTACATGTGTATTATAGGTTAAGGTATTTCTGCTATTAATTGATGAGTGTAAACGTTTACAGGAATAACTTTGAAATGACATTGAAAGTTACATAACTGTTTATGATTACCTACTAGTCTTGTTCATCCAAGCCATTCCATGCCTTCAAGAATTTTACAGTTGAAATTTTGAAGTGTTCAATTTTCCCATCCACAATGAGTTATGTAGAATCTTTGAAGCTGTGTGGGCTTATTTGAACGTCTAGTCTAACCAGTCACTTCATATAAGAACAGTGTTTTCTGATTTGACATATACACATGAAACTGCTTAAAGTTCTGGCATTGTCAGGTCACGGTACACACAGTTCTTTGAGTATAAATGACAATGTAGTTATTGAAAAGCATAGTGTTCATTTAATCTATGAAATCATATACATATGTTTTTAAAGTCCAATGCACTATAATGTCCAGATATGTGACCAAGATCCCACTTCCACTACCCTGGTATATATTAAGTATAAATATTGGTAGGTTTACATTATAGAAGCCTTCCATAGCCTAACAAGTATTAGAGATAATTGTGCTTGTTTTATGTTCATAACTAACAATGTAGCCTTGCTTTGAAAGAAAAGACCTCATAATATAAAAAATAAATATGACTCTCCACACACAACACCTTTAATAAGCCACCTGAAATATTAGCCAAGTGGCATTTGTCCCCTCCTCCTGATATCTCTACACACATCTCTGTGATTGTACAATTGAATAGTTGCATCGCTACAGTAAGAGCAAATAATGGATTAAATAAGTATGTACCAGAAAGTTTCCTCCTAGTCAAAACCAGCAAAACAATGTCTAAGTGCACTTTTACTTTCACTGGCATTAAAAGTAGAGGTTACTAAAACAAACATCAGAGTCAGAATGGCTGAAGCAACAGAAATTCCTTTTCTCGGTTTTGGATATTGACATTTTTTAATTTTAACCTAAGCCTCTTTCATTGGCTTATAGATGAGCTACCTTCTCTGTGTCCTCCAATATGTATGTTTTTCCTGTTTTTTTTTTATAAATGTCTTAATTTCTTCTGTAAGCACACCAGTAATATTGGATTAGTGCCCACACCCTCATTCAGTGAATAAACTCAATCTTAACCATCCCTTTGGAGGTTCAATTCTTAATAACCCATTTAAAAGTCCATGTCTAGTTACTTTTTTGAGGATCTAGGACTTCGACAGAGGAATTTCAAGATTTCAAAATTCACTGCACAATACACTTATTCACAAGAGTGGACAAGAAAACAAAAATGAGTTATTTTGAAATATCACACTCATGTGAAATTTTCTGCTATATGCTGTCTGAAATTGATGCAGACTTTTATAGCTGGGCACTGGTGGCTCATGCCTACAATCCTAGCTATTCAGATCTGAGGATCACTGTTCAAAGCCAGCCCAGGCAGGAAAGTCCATGAGACTATCTCCAATAAACCTTCAGAAAACTGGAAGTGGTGCTGGGGCTCAAGTGGTAGAGGGCTAGCCTTGAGCTAAAAAGCTGAGCGACAGCACCCAGGCCCAGAGTTCAAGCCCCATGACTGACAAAAAAAGAAAAAGATACAGACTTTATAATATATGTATAATATATACTTGAGGCAGGGTAGTCACAGGGAAAATAGGCTAAGACCAGCTCCCTCTCCTAGTTCTGTTCTGGAAATCACCCAACAGTCCTGTCTTTTCTGAAGAACTTCCCATGGCCATCCCTCTTGGCAATAATTAGTTTAGGGGTAGGACATCACCCTCTGGGCCAGTCTAAGCAATTTGAGGCACTATGCAGTAAAACCCCTTGTGTCTTTAGCCTGACATTTGCACAGCAAATTCCTGCTTAAAGCTTCATGCATGTTCATTGCTTCTCATACATATACTTAAAAACCATCGAATGACAGACAACCTAAAACCATGAGACACTAACCTAGTACATTTGCAGATCCCTTCCAGAATTCTGTCAAGTCATCATCCCTCAGTCCCTAAAATCAGCCAACTATAACCACCATAAACTCCTCCCAAACTCTCCAAATCTTAGCACATTGAAAATTTTTAACCATATTCTTGCTCCTGAGCTACCTAGCTCCACTCACCCTTTCACTCTTTCCTTAATGGTGTATTTTCTCTCTATATTAAACTCATTCTTTTGTTCTTTACTTGTGTGTGTGGTAGGGGGTGTAGTATGTGTATGTGTATGTGTGTTTATTCAGTTTTCTTCTTAAAGAAAGCAAGAATCTGAAGAGTCATTCTCCAGAGACATGTTCAGTCTAATGCTTCCTAAATAATTTAAAACAAAATAGGCTTTCTCATATAATTCCAGGCTACCATCTTGTAGACCTATTCGTCAGCCTCCTCCTGGCAGATTCCTCTTGCTCTCAGCGCCCAGTTGTTCCAGGAGCACCATCAACAAGCACAGTGATTGTCAGACTGTTTGTGAGGACTCTGGGGGACTCACAAACTCTTTATGTATATTCCAGTGGGAGTGCATTTTCACTTGCATATAAATGAATTGCAGATCAAATAAAATTACATTCAGCCTAACTGGAATACCATTGGAAACCAATTGCATTTCATAGGTGCTGTCATATTAGTTGATGTTTATGGGGACCCTGTAACGACATTTCACCTCTCATCTCTATGCCAAAAGTTGGATTTTTGAAGAAAAAAATGATAGTGCAGAATCCTGAGAAAACAAAGGTCTTAAAAGGGATTATAGGAGAAAAACAAAGAAGGGAGTAACAATGCTCAACGAGAAATGTACTCATTACCTTACTCATGTAACGGTAACCTCTCTGTACAGCATCTTTACAACAAAAAAATTAAAAACCGCTCAGATATTAGACACTTTACTAATGGAAAATCCCATTTAGTGGTACAATTCACACCAGGCAAGTTGTGGGTATGTGTATCCAGGGTGTGTTTTTATAATAGCACTCCCTGTGTTTAACAAATGAGTGCTCACATCTTTCCTGATTTGATATGTTGGTTAGTTGTAGTGTTAATCGTCATGTAGGGAGAATTCTCATCTGACATGTTTGCTCACTTTTCCTTCTGATTTGACAAATCCTAAATCCTTTCAGCCTTCTGGAATGAGTGTTCATTTTAATTATTTAAAAAACAGCAGGAGTCTCAGCCTCTTATATTTTGACTAGTGTCCCAGTATTTGGGCAAAAGTGGGCAGGAATCGTGTTACCTTACAGCTCAGTTTTGTGCTTGCCTTCTGCACCTTCTCCATCCCTCTGTGCCCTTCCACCCTTTCCTGCCCTCTTTGCCCCAGGTTGAATTCTAACAGTTCCTTATTTTCCCCAAAGTATTGCCTAAAGTTTTTTGGTGTTAATAATCTTACTGAATTTTGTTCACTGGCAATTAGAAACCACTTTGGTATATGAACATACAAAAAAACAAAAACTCTAAATAAAGGCTAGATTTCATTGTTTCTCAACAAGTAATTAGCCAAGTCCATGGTAAAATTCCTGGCCTCGGACCTCTGTTCCCCACGCTTGCTTGTGTGCCTGAGGCTTCCTCTGCTATTTCCCTCATAGCTCTGCTTTCCTTCCATTTCAAGGGTTCTCAGCACTTTACCTTCAGTCCCTAGAGGCATAATTAAACAATTTCTCTTACATCTTGGACAGAAAAATAGCTCACTCTTTACTTCATTCCTTCTCCAAATAGTGTTGGTGGGTTTCAGCTAAAAGCCAGAGAGGTTCTCTTGTTTATATAGTACATAGAAATATTCCCTAGTGTAAGATATGCCAGTGCTTTATACAATAGAAAGACCTTGTCTTCTGCTTCATATAAACAGAGTACTGTGCTTTTGTATTTTTATTGTCAATATTCTTTGGTAATATAAACATTTTCAGTCAAGTTGAAAACATACTATTTGATAAGAATAGGGAAAGCTGAGATTGCAAATTAAAAGCAACTAAATGAGTTTAAATTGTTAGTCTACCAGGTTTCAATAAATGGACTTTGCAACCTTTAGCTTTTCAATTGAGATCACATTTATTATTAGGTACTTATTATTTTCCTTAATCAACAGTATTAAATGCATTAGAGAAAAATTGAAAACATTTTCTCACCAGTTTGTGAATATTTCAATAGACAAGGACTCAATTATTGACTAAAATATCAAATTATTTTAAAATTTCTAAATAACATGTCTCCATTTACTCAACTTTAAATTTACCTGGCATATGAGTTTCATGTGATAGTTAGGCAAAACACTTTAAGCTGATTGAGAAATACATTTTGTAAAGGGGATGATATTGAATATTATCAGCTTTGTGGGCCATATAATTTCTGTCACATAGTGTCACTGAACTGCAACTGTTGTTACAAATAACTTGTAAATAATAGACTCCTACCATCACATAATCCTCATTTTATACTCATTCATTTGTTTTCTTTTGTTTTAGGTCTAGTTTCCATATATGAATGCTATTTATATATTCATATATTCCATATATGAAATGCTATTTATTTTTCTGATCTGACATAATGATGTCCAGCTTCATCCCTGAAAATGTCCTAATTTCTTCTTCTTTATTGTACAATAGTACTCAATTACATATATAGTATATTTATACATAGTATTTAATTATATACAAGTATATATATGAGTATATATGTAAGTATATATGTATATATATGAGTACATAATTGAATACTATCATGTCTAAGTACCCAATTCTATTTACATATATATATATAATATGTAATATTATATATGTAATATGTAATAGTATGTTTTATATGTATATCATGTTTTCTTTTTTGTTGTTGTTGCTGCCAGTCCTGGGGCTTGATCTCAGGGCCTAGGCACTGTCTCTGAGCTTCTTTTGCTCAAGGCTAGCACTCTAGCACTCTAGCTTTTTCTGTTTATGTGGTACTGAGGAATTGAACCTAGCACTCCACCATTAAGCCACATTCCCAGCCCAATATATCATATTTTCTTTATCCATTCATCACTATGTGGGCAGTTAGGTCGACTTTCAGTTTGATCATTTTGAAAAGTGCTTCTATAAACATGAGTATGCATGAATCTCTAGTATTTGTTCATTTAAATTCCTTTTGATATTCCCTGGATTTTTGTTGGTGTCATATATCCTAGATGAGATACTGGAGAAGCAGCCATCAAGAATAGTGAGTGGAGGCAGACTACTATCTTTTTGTTTGTTTGTTTTTGTTTTTGGTCGGTTGTGGGGCTTGAACTCTGGGCCTGGGTGCTGTCCCTCAGCTCTCCAGCTCAAGGCTAGTGCCCTACCACTTGAGCCACAGCACCACTTCTGGCTTTTTCTCTGCTTACATGGAACTGAGGAATCGAACCCAGGGCCTCATGCTTGCGAGGCAAGCACTCTACCACTGAGCCAACTTCCCCAACCCTCAGACTACTATCTTAACAAAGGCTTGCAGTGGGCAGCTTAACCGCAGAGAAACATTTGGACAAGAAATAACTGCTCTACTCCAGCCACAGAACAGAGAAGTAATTGTAACCCTGATACGGCTTCCTTGACAGCAAAGGCTAGGGAATGGGTCTGTACTTCTAGCCTCCCAGCTTATAAAAAGTGCCCAGCCCATCTTCCCAGATGCCAGAGGCTAAGTACGGAGTTAGAAATTCCATCCTTTTCCATTCAGAAACAAGCATCCCATCATTCAGTATCAGTGGAGATCATGTGGTACCAAGGTCTTTGCTTAGTATGACTGCACCCTCCAAAGTTTATATGCTGGAAAGTTAATCCCTTATGTAGCTCTGTTGACATGTGGTACCTTCTGATGTGAGTCGGTCATCAGGACTCTGACCCTCAGCCATAGCTAATTCTAATATTGTAGGAATCATTTCCTGATAAAAACATAAGCTCAACCACGTTCACTGACCACACTTCCCTCTTACTCTTTCTCTTAGGTGCAGATCTTCACCCTTCTGCCTTCTACTATGGGCTAATACAAGATCTTGCCAGATGTATGTCCCTTGACTTTGGACTTCCCAGGCTTTGCTACTGTAAGAAAATATATTCTTCATTCTTTATAAATTATTCAGTCTCAGATATGCTATTATAGCTGCACAAGTAGGCTAAGATAGTTTTCCTGCTACCACTGCTGCACTGCAGTAATTAGGTGTACTTGCTCCTCTTCGGTAAGGCAACATCAGAGAAGCAAAAGTGAGGATCCGAAATTGTTTCCCATACTACTAACAGCGAGTCTACTCTTTCTTCTCTACTGTCAGCAGTAAGGAGCCCTCCTTCTCTTCCCTTTTTTTTTTCTATCAGCAGACACCTAAAAAGGAGCTTGAATCCACACCTACCCAGCCAGAACAAGGAGCTGCTCCTTCCCTGCTTCAGTGGAGACTAAGTGGGAGCTGCAATTCTCCCCTGCCCAGAAGTAACAATTTGGCAGCCTTCACTTCCTTGCTGCAGCTGTAAAAGACAACTGTGAAATCCAGAGTCTCATAAAATAATACCCAAATACCCAGTTAAAGGAAAAAAAAACAAACATATCAGACTAAGGAGTACAAAAGTCCATTTGGGTGAAAAAAAAAAACTTGTCAGTACAAATACTGAGATGACAAATATGTTAGAGATACTTGCCAAAGATTTCAAAGCAGAAATTAAACTTCTGTGAGCATTACAAACATGTGTGAAACAAGTGCAAGTAGGAAGTTTCAGAATTTTTTTTCTTAATTCACAGTAGGAAAACAGAAGAAAAGAGAAGAACCAAATGGGACGTTTAGAACTGAGGCATGCAATAACTGAAATAAAAACAAACAATCCAAGGATAGCCAGCTAGAGGTTCTTCACACCTGTAATCAGTCCTACCTACTTAGGAGGCTGACATCAGAGGCCTGAGATTTAAGCCTACCTGGGCAGAAAGCCCTCAAGATTCCATCTCCAATTAAACAGCAAAATGTCAGGTTGGAGGTGCAGCTCAAGTGGACGAGCACCAGCCATGAGAAACAAAAACCAGTGAGATGGAGCCCCTGAGGTCAGCCAGGGTACCACAAAACAAAGAAAACTGACAGTCATACAACAACTCAAGGATAGATTCCATAATGGAACATTGAGCATAGAGGAAAAGAATCCCTGAAATGCAAGATAGAACAATAGAAATTATACATTTGAGCCACAGAAAGAAAATAGATTTAAAAGCAAACAGAATCTTGAAGACTCATGGGAAAGCACAAGTTTGAACATTCAATTGGTCACTAAAAGACTCAAAAGCTCAAATGAGTAGAAACTGTGTGTCCAGCGATAAAGAACTTTGAACAGCCCACAACACAAATGCAAGTTGAAAAGGAACCAAACCTATGAAGACTAAATTAAGGTGAACTTCAGGAAATTTAAAGCTCCAACTCTGTTGAGAGTAAGCATGACCGTAAACCATTAATAACTCTTTTCATTCATTCTAGATATTTGGAGTTTGTTCAGCTTATAGAAAAGTTGTCAAACACACCTCTATAAGGCAACTAATAAAAAACAAACAAACCAGTGCCTGTCTAGTTTTTTGCACATCAGTTACTTTTGTTAAAAGTACATCTATTGGTTTGCTCCCCCTGCCCACACCCCCTTTTGTCCCAAAACTTTTCCTTGCAGATGGTTGTATTTATTTTATATGAGTCAATGACAATAGCAGTACAAACAGTGATTCTAGATGCTACATTTTGATAGACCTTACTGAGGAAAAATGTAATGTAAAATATTTATTTTGTACATGAACTTCCAGGTTTCATGATATAATTCGGGCTTTATATATCAATCTATCAGTGTAAATGTAAACTACTGCTAATGACTGTGTGAGTGGATAATCTTTATTAGTAATGTTTCATTGACATAGATTTCTTTAGTCAAGTTCAGCTATATTTCTTATTTCTACTGACAGCTTGGTGTATAGCAACTTTAATAAGAGTCTGTGGGGGATAAGTAGTTGAATTTTATGGCATTTATACACCAAGCTAAATAATTCTACAAAGCTTCTCAGAAATATGTTCTCAAGATTAGATTACCACATATGGTTGCTTAGAATCCAACTTTAAACAAAAATTTAGTTAATAAACATGTGGATGGTGTTTCTTTATAATAAATGGTTTAAGTTTGAAAAAGCCAATTTGTACACGAACAAAGTGTAAGTTCTAAAAAAGATAATCACTGTCTCTTATTCATTTTTACATCACCCTTAGGGCTACTCAGAGTACATTCTACCTCCTAGAGAATGTATTTGTCAAATGAATGCATGAAGATAAATAATGTTTGTATTCTTTGAAATGTTTCTCCCAGGCTCAGCAATCGTTTTTAAGGACTATATTCTGCCTTAATATTTATCATTGGCATGAAAACTTGCTACTCTTTTGAGTCTTGATTTAAAAAAAAAAAACACGCACACACAAAAAATAAAACAACCCGTGGCATCTTAAAACTGGTCTGTAACTTACTGGGAAGCTTCAGGGCTATCAGAAGCTGCCCTGATGCTCGCAGCTTGGCTCTTTTGCTGTCCTACTGAACACAGACTTTCTCAAGGAATGTCCGTACCAGACAATCTGAGATAATCTGAGATCATAGTGAAATAAGACAAAGCAAGACACTTCAAACTTTCAGACAAAAACAAAGTCACTGTGTCTCCTGCAAACTATCAGCAACTTCATTTCCAGTAAATGTTAAAATAAGCAAACAAACTAACAAAAAACCCAGACAACTTTTTGTCCATTTCAGTCAGCTCTGTCTATAGATAAGATTTATGGAGCAATCCTCTTAATCACCTCCAACAAATAACCTCTAAATGAGTTGCATAATGTATCTGTTATCAACTCTAAAGAGTTAAGTGGCCTTCCTCCTTTTTCACCTCTTCCCTTCCCATATTCTTGTAGTCTTGGCAAATACTCTTCCACTCACTGACTTATATCCCCAGCCCTTGAAGCTTTTAAACCTATAGAATAGTTGAAAAAATATAGATTAGAAAACAACTGTAAACTCTCCATCTGGATTCAATTGTTAACCATTTTTTGCTATATTTATCACACATAAAACATATTTATGCCAAGCACTGGTGGCTCACACCTGTAATCCTAGGTACTCTGCAGGGTGAGATCTTAGGGTAGCAGTTCAAAGCCAGCCTGGGTGGAAAAGTTGCCATGAGACTCATCTCCAGTTAACCACCAGATAACAGGAAGTGGAGCTGTGGTTCAGAGTGGTAGAATGCTAGCTGAGCAAAAGAGTTCAAGGACAGTGCCCAGACCCTAAGTTCAAGCCCCATGACTGGCAAAAAAAGAAAGAGCTCACTTATTTATATATTTAGGATACAAATACACTCATAATACTAAACATATTTCTTTTAAGAATAGAAATAACTTTCTGAATAGCTACAGGATCTTTGAGATGGGTAGAATCACTGATTTCCCCAATATTCCAGGACAAAATACAGAGGACATGGGGATAGTAAACCTGGTAATCTTAGAAAGAAAATCTGATGTATGTGATTAAATGAAGACCTTGAGTTGAGAAAGGTACCCTGAGCTATCATGTGAGCAGAATGTAATTACACAGATGTTTGAAAGGAGATGATTGAAGGAGGAAATGAGTGTGGGATGAATTTAGGCAACAGATAAGGAGGGTCCCAGAACTAAGAACGTTAGTAACTTCTAAAAGATGGAGGAGGTAAGGAAATGAACTCTCTCTGAGACCTTCCTGAAAAGAACATAGAGTCAGTGATTTTAGTGCAGTGAGATACAAGTTAGATTTCTAAGTTCCATAAGCAAAAAATAATAAATTTGTGTTGTTCTGAACCTGATGTGAGATAAGTTGTTACAATACTAATAAAAGACAATCCATTTTATCAATAAGGGGATGAGAAATAATTCTATATAGTCAACATATATAGCCCGTATGAAAATCCCATCTCCAAAATGTCTTCCGTGTATACACTCCCCACCTTCTCAAATCTGGATCCAATGAAAGCTAACACACTGTATTTGGTTCTTGTCTCTTTTGTGTCTTTCAATCTAGATTTTGCCTTTGTTTTTCTATGACATAGACTGTTTTATTGAACAGTCTGGGCTACCTGTCAAATATAAGTGTTTCTCTTAATGGGGACTGGTCTTACCGTGTTTCACATGATTAGATTCGTTAGGTAATTTCTTGACTAAACACTGTTGTAAACTATTGTTTCAAAGCTTGAAGTATATAATGTCAGGTTGTTCAGCTTTTGGGCAGGCTAAATTTGACCACTTGTTTGACATAGTCAATGTTTTATTACTTCACTATAAAAAGCTATACCTTTGTAACTGGTAAGTCACCAATGGGCTAATATTTTGAGAGTTGTCAATGACTTGTTCCCCACCAACTTGACATTGATGGATGATTCTCTCCTTCACTAGAGATTACACTGTGGGTTGCAAAGTAGCTTATTTTTCTCATTTTATGATATCTCCTATATTTATGAAGAGACATATTTCTATAGGTTAAGCATTCCTGCTGCCCTGTTATATTTTCCCTCTTTGCATCTTTGCTTCTCATCAATGAAGTTAGATTTTTATTGTTCAATGTTTTGAATCCATAAACCTTAACATTTACACTGTACCCTTCAGAATCCCATTAAATTTAGAGGATCTACTTTCAGGCCAACTAAGGTATCCCAGATTCTTCTTCTATATTTTTCTGTCCAGAATTTAGAATCAAGTACTTAAAAATGATTTCCCATGTATTTTTTTATATGAAACATTTCACTATCACTGTTTAAAATATTTTCTGAATTTCAATTTTGGTGACTTTTCCTAAAACATATATTTTGGGTGTGCTTGGAGTTTTTTTTTAAGAATATGATTACTTCTAAATCTATGGAGATTTTCTGATATTCTTTTACAGAATATTGCTTGGTCCAGCATATAGTCATTTGAAAAGTATGTGATTTCTGTAATTTAGATGCAATGTTGATTAGATCAATTACGCCAATCATGTCAGTCATCTTATTTAAATCTCCTCTCTACTTATCAAGTGTTAGTATCCAATGCTGTGATTATATTAGTTTTGCACATTTTTGTTGAATGTCTTGAGACAACCGTATTAGGTATATAAAAGTCTAGAATTGTTACAACTTTAGTTACCAAATGCCCACTATGTTGGTAGTAATGCTTATATAGCCACGTTAATATTGCTATGTAAATATTTTTTTTCTGGTTATATGGTGCTAAGGAATCCAACTCAGAGCCTCATGCATGCAAGGCAAGCGCTCTACCACTGAGCCATCTTTCCAGCCCCTATGTAAATATTTTGAAGTCACTATTGGCATAGTTTTTCTTCATCATTTGTATTCAATTTCTTCTTTCTTTTTTTGTGGAGGAAGGTATTGGGCCATGTGTATTGTTGGTTATCAACCTGTATTTTAGGACTGTTAGGCAAGTTATCACAGAGCTTCGGCCCTACTTCTAATCCTTAAAATGAATTGTTTAAAATATTTCTTGAAAACAGATTAGGCTTTTTTTTTGTTTTATAATCTGGTCTGGTAATCTTTGTTAATTGGAGTTTAGACTATTCACATTTACTATACCTACTACTATATTTGAGCTTGAATCAACATTACTCTCTAAATTCTATTTCTCTTCTTCTTTTGTGTGTTCCTTTCCTCCTTTCTTGTCAATTTTTACATTGTTTTCTTTTCTTTTGTTTTGTATTTGTGTGTGTGTGTGTTGTTGTTGTTGTTGTTTTAGATCCTTTTTTCTTTGAGGGTCTGGTGTATTATTTTAGAGACAGTGTATTGCTACATAGCCTCGGCTGGCCTCCACTATTAATTTCTCATGCCTCTTCATCCCAAGTATTATTATTTATGCTTTTTGTCTATGTGAAAGATAACTATAATGTTTTTATTATTCTCTTCATGGTTCCTGTAATGATTAGATCACTAAATTTATTAAAGATAGTATGAGTTAATATGGTCAGCACTTCCCAGACAATGAAAAGACTCTGGGATATATTACCTCCATGTATGCCATTTTTGCTTTGTGTGTCATCATTAACAAGCAATCAAGCTTTGTAAGATATGTTTTATTTTATTTTATTTTATTTTTTATCAGCCATAGGGCTTGAACTCAAGGGTTGGGAGCTGTCCCTGGTCTCTTTTGCTCAAGGCTAGTGCTCTACCATGTAGAGCCTCAGTACCACTTCTAGTTTTCTGGTGGTTAATTGGAGATAAGAATCTCATAGACTGGGGCTGTGAAGGTGGTTTAGTGGTAGAGTGCTTGCCTTGCATGCCCGAGGCTCTGGGTTCGATTACTCAGCACCACATAAGCAGGAAAAAAAAAGCCGGAAGTGGCGCTGTGGCTTAAGTGGTAGAGCGCTAGCCTTGAGTTGAAGAGCTGAGGGACAGCGCCCAGGCCCAGAGTTCAGGCCCACAACCGGATCCAAAAAAAAAAAAAAAAGAATCTCATAGACTTTCCTGCCTCATCAGGCTTCCAACCATGATCCTCAGATCTCAGCTTCCTGAGTAGCTATGATTACAGGTATGAACCACCAGAGCCTGGCTAAGATAAGTTTTTCTTATTTTATATAATCATTGTTTACACAGATTTATCCTTATCTTTAATCTTTTCATTGTCTTTTCATACTGCCTCTAAATTGCCTTGTTTAGGTTTTATGCCAGTAGGTTTGTGGAGCAGTAGTTGTTAGAGTAGCAGTCTAAACTAATTCAGAGACCAAGATAACTTATGATAGGCATCAAACTTGACCTACTCACTCTTTGACCAATATCTTCATTCTCTGCTAAAGTTATCTGATTAGAGATATTAAGAAACTGCTAATTACCAACAAATTTTCTTTTGCATTACAATGAGGAAATTTATCTACCTCCAATCCCAACATTGTTATTAATTAGAAAATATTTTACGACTGTAAATCATTAGGAAGCAGATGCTGAAAACAGTAAAGTATTTGGAATAATTCAGAAAAAAATTAAGATCCCATTTTTGTGTTAACAAGGATTCATTTCTTTTTTTCTTGTTCTTAGCAAAAGAATCATGATCTCTTGCCACTCATTAAATCATTCGGTTCAACTCTCGAACTTTCAAGTTTCTAAATGTCAAGCAGTTCTAATATGATATTAGTTTGTGTGTATGTGTATATTTTGGGAAAGGTATTCTGGATAATAAATTGAAGACATCATGGCTGCGTTTATATGGCACATAACCTTAGTGCTGAGAGTTTATTGTCATGGTTACCTACAAAGCAGCAGGATGTATGTGGGTGAAAGACAAAGTTCAAACAGTTTATGAATAGGCTCTTTAACAGAAACCAAACATTATGGACCAGAAGAAGAAGGTGGAGAAAGGTAGGAGGAAGTGTGAGCAAGCCAGTGTCAAATTGGTTTTAAAATAAATCAATGGCTAAATAATGGTATTTTTGTAGTCATGGATATGATAATTAGTAATTCTACTGGCTTTATCTCAGATACTGGCTTCTTTAGGGAACTAACACCATTACAAACTTAAGAGTAAAAATGTGTTAAGAAATGAGATCATTAGTTAAGGATGATCACTTGGACATAATATCAGCCCCTTACTTTGGGCATTTTGAGAATATTAATGTTCTACCTTGTTCATTTTCTGAACAATTTCTTCATTTGGGTTTAAAGTATGAAGCAATTATACTTTGTTGTCTGTAAGCCTTTCCCTAAATCACAAAATTTCTTTCTATGATTATATCCTAAGAATGTTTAGATTTGTCAAAATATAGCTTGGTTTCACTTAGGGGGGGACAACGAAATTTGTATCATTGTTTTCATTTTTCACTACTTTCTTTAAACAGTAGTACTCTCTTTTTTATTGACCTTTGTGAAGATAAAAGAAAGAGAAAATAAGAATTTCCTTTAAAAGAATCAAATTAAAATATAAATTATATATACATTCCATGTAGCTGTTGACATGGATAGATATAGAACTTAGATACAGTAGAGCAATAAGAACTAGCAGGATATGACAAGAATTGGTGTTTAGTTTTTTCCTAAACTTATTACATTAAAAGAAAACATAAAACTAGGAACTTATGTTACCCAGAGTAAGCAACACTACCTTCTTGAAAAATGTAGATCTCTTCTATCTTATGATCTTGTATTAAATGCCTACTCATGTGAACAATCTCAGGTTAATATTTTATAATTGGAAGTTATTTTTCTTCTCTTCCCATAGACCTAAAGTTACTTAAAAAATATTGGATATTTCATATCAAGACAGATTAAAATACTCAGCAAAATGAAAACAAATTTGCTGAAAACGACACAACTTTATGAAATAGAATCAGATTTCTAAAGATACTAGTTTCCAAAAAGTATTTTAGTATAATCATTTCTGCAGTGTTAATGAGTGCTAAAGATGTATAGAAATGAAAGTGGTAAGCCAAGGAGCCAGGATTTTCTGGTTCCCAAAAGAGAATCTGTAAGCAGCAGGCCACATTTTCTTCAGAGCCCAATTATAACAGCACCAATTATACTTTGAGATTTGCTCATGCCTTACACAATTCTACATGCCCACAGACTAGAACTCCACATATGTATGTGGCATACTTTACTGATATGTATTCCAATATTGCTTCCTTGATCCACTGCACTTTATATCCCCAGGGGAACTGGAAGCTAATTTGTGTTTTGTTCATTTTCAAATGACATCAAACTTACAGACATGGTAGAAAGCATGCTCTGGCCTCAAATTAAACCAGAGTTTTTGAAGTAAGAACTGATGAAGGTAAGTAATGGTTCAATTTTCTCTTAAAAATTATAAACTACCTCTCTGTCCCTCTCTTCCCTTAGTGCAAAAAGAAAGAAGGAATGAAAGGAAAATAGAGAAGAAGCCTTTGAAGAGTAGGATTCTAAGATCTCATTTGCAGCCTACTGACCCAAAGATCTCTAGCTTGTTGTTAACATGCTGTGAACAAAAGAAAACAGATCACTGAAAAACTATACACTCTCTGGTTCTCCTAATTAGAAAAAGATTCACAGAGCAAGATGAACATTTGCAAAGGAGAAAATCTTTTCTTGGGAGTTTTTGTTATGACTTCTTTTAAAGTGAATTGAGCTGTCAGTCTTTTCTCCTATAAATAAAAACCTACTGTTAATTCCAGCTGGTTTTGCTCCATGAGAATACAATTTATAATGGGAAGATAATTCTGTTTTTGAAGAACAAGGTTCCTTTCTTCCTTGTTTAATAACACTAAACCTTCTAATTTTTGCTTTGCATCTTGAGACCATACAGCCAAATAACATCCTCGAACCACCAGAAAAATATTTAAATTCATTAATAACATGTTGTAACAGATTTAACCGTCATTTTAGAGGGGAAACCCTCCATTTTTAATGTGTTGTGTCTAAGGCCTGCACAAGTTCACTGGTTGAGATTTCCTGTGAGAGTCAGAAATGACAAAGACTGAGATCTCCCAATGGGTTTCTCTTTCTTATTAGTGGTGGTAAAGCATTTCAATAAAATATTTGATAACATAATATTTGATAGCACATTAGTAATTTGGGGTCCATAGAGTCAACTAAAAAGCTTATACTCTCCACCCTCCTAAACCACATTACAATAATAGTGACAGACTTCTTAACAATGAACCTAGGTATGGCAGTTCACACCCATAATCCAAGCATTCAAGAGGCTATAGAAGGAGGACGGTGGGTTCAAAACCAGCAGCAGCTACACAGTAAGATCCTGTCTCCACAAACAGACAGAAAGCTAAACAAAAGCAACACTAGAATTACCCACAAAATTAATACACTTTCTGAGAAACAGAATATGAAGACAGGATGTCAGCAGGCAAGAAGCCACTTCAAATTTGTGGAAGACAGGGCTGGGAAGGTGGCTCAGTGGTAGAGCGCTTGCCTTGCATGCATGAGGCCCTGGGTTTGATTCCGTAGCACCACATAAGCAGAAAAAGCCAGAAGTAGTTCTGTGGCTCAAGTGGTAGAGCTTTAGCTTTGAGCTGTAGAGCTGAGAGACAGTGTCCAGACCCAGAGTTCAGACCCCACGACCGATCCCCCCCCCAAAAAAATGTGGAAGACAGAAAGTAGACCAAGAATGCAAACAGAGAAGGCTGTGGGAGTCTATTGTAGATTTCTCACAGAAGAAATGAAGAGGAGGGAGTGCAGACTTCAACATGGAAATGTCATGTATTATTGAATACTTGGCACTTAACACCCCCTCCTCAAGCCTCCACATGCAGATCAGCCTGTGAAATCTCCAGCAGAGCACAATTCTCTAAATAACTCAATAGAACTCTGGTAAGAAATAAAGGAGCTAATTCCAATGTTGGTTTCTCCAAGTAAATCTTTTCTAATTCTGGAATTTAAAGAGTCCCTTGCTTAAAAGTCAGGTGCCTGACTCATTACCCCCAAAGAGCCAGCCAACACGTTATATTCATACAAAGAAATGCAGTCTTTTCACTTCTGGTTCTTATAATTCAATAACCAAAGTATTACTCATATTATCTTTATGATACTGACAATCAAGGTATTGAAATTAAAGGACTAATATAAAAATGAAATGGCTATCCCAAGTAAAAACCAAGATAATTTCCAGAATACAAGATGACATTTACCAAATTGTATCTTTAGATGCAAAAACAATTATATGTTATGTAAAAGTAGTAATTAAAATGCAGAAAAGGCTATTGGATATAAAATATATAATTTATAAGCATAAATACTGTATAAAGTTTGGATTATAGAAATGTATAAAGTTTGGATTATAAAAATGAAATGGCTGTCCCAAGTAAAAACCAAGATAATTTCCAGAATACAAGATGACATTTACAAAATTGCATCTTTAGATGCAAAAACAATGATATGTTATGTAAAAGTAATAATTAAAATGCAGAAAAGGCTATTGGATATAAAATATATAATTTATAAGCATAAATACTGTATAAAGTTTGGATTATGGAGAAAATAAATCTAGAATGGAGATAAAAAGAGTACAAAGAAGGAAATATATCAAAGAAAAATTGCAGTGACATGATTAATCTAAGAGTCTCTACATTTGACTAAATACAGTTCAAATAGTCAAGTAAAGAAAATAGAAGAAGTAGGAATAAGAGGAATTATCAAAAACTACATATCCAAAAGGAAAAACAGGTGTTCAGCTTAAAAACCATAAAGGCCCCATGCAGTACATTAGAAAGACCTAAAGATGGGGGGGTACATACAAGTGTGAGGAAAATTAATATACATGTAATTTGAGAAAATGATGGATTAGCTTAGAGTGATTATGACATTGTATCCAGCAAAGGGTCAATTTCATCTAAAATAGAAATAAACAGAAGTCTCAAGGTGATATCTATACATAGAACTACAGATTAATCTGTCTAACTTGGAAAATAGCAAGTTTCTGGGAGTTATTGGTTAGAAAAAATAAGTTAAAATGATCATAAAATCAAATAAATAAAGAATGTGAGGATAATAGTAGTCAATTTAGGGAAAGAAAAACATGGTAATAGAGTATGTATAAATGAGTTTATAGTTTGAATATTAGTTTAAAACTATGTTTTGAAATTAGAACAGACAGAATTTTACTAAATAATGTTTAATGTGATAAAAAAGAAAAGTTATAACACTATAATACTACAAGGTATCATAAGATCTTCACTTTAGAAACTTGAATGAAAGATTAAGTTAATGAAAGATTAAGTAAAATACTTGTAAAACAATGTGTGATTCACATATGCATATATCAATTTAAATTAGATTAAGAATACTGAGGCCTTAAGAAAAGTAAATGAAGAAATAAGAAAGGATAAATATTAAAAATACTGAAAATAATGTGACAAGAAAACACAGCTTTCCTTCTGAGATAGAGAGAATGACATATATAGGGAGACAGAGGGAGAGAGAGACACAGACAGAAAGGCAGAGAAAAATGTCATAAACTCCACAAAAATCCACTAAGCAGCCAAACTATATATATGTTGATCTGAATACAAAGCTTCATCATTTATACATGCTCTATTAATCCATTTATACAACAACAAGCAGCTACTCATCACGAACTATCTTTTATAAACATCTTGAAGTGGAAGAGGAGATAGATGATGCACAAATAGGAGACATATGGTATAATATAAGTAAAAACATTGTAGTAAACACAAGTAGAGTGGAGAAGCACATATTTTCAAGTGATGGTCAAGGGTCTTCCTCGAGGAAATGAGATTTAAGCATAGATGTGAATTAAGTAAGGAAAGAGTCAGTGAGCCTGATACTAAGTAACTGATCAAGAAATGCAAGGGTCTGAATGAGTACTGGGCATTACTATCAAGGAAGCAAGCATGACTGGAATGAGTGAAAGGAAGTGAGTGGGTGGCATAAAGTTAATCATTTAGTGATAAACTATATTATCAATGATCCAGCATCTATTTTTTTTCAGCTGCGACATTTTTTTGCGACATTTCTCAAGCATGGGTTGTTCTCATGGTGCAAGTATTGCATCATGTCCTCTATAGGAAAAGAAGAGGACCACCCTCCTCCATAAATGGGACTATTACTTTACACCAGTAATAAATAATAATTAATTAAAGAATTCCTAGAAGCACTACTTGTAGGCTTTGGGACAATGATTGCCAGATGCTAGATATCCAGATCTGTAGCATATGCATTGCCTCTAAGGACTAAAGACAAAAGCTTGAGGATATATCAGCTCAACCACTAAATTGTGTTGGTGTTAAGTATTACTTTGCACTTCATCCATGTTACATGGTTTTTTTGTTGTTAATTTTGTGAATGTATTGTTTTCTTTCAGATTTATCTTGAACAGATCTACACAGCATCTGTAATTTTTTTATTATCATTAGTTTTTATGTGAAAACCTCTGTATAGAAGACTTCTGGCTCTGGATAGAGTAATAAGGACAGGATTTATTACTTCATCTGAAACAATACAATCAATGCAAATTTTATTCAGCAATGATATGCTCACATTCAACATCAGGAAGCATAGAATGGGGACACCTGAGAGAGAGGAGGTCTTGTGGCAAAATGGTTCCTAAGCAAGAGCATAGCACAGCTGCTAGCTTGATTTGTCACATTTCCATACATTGTGCCAGAAAGGAGTCAATGAGCCAAAATGGACTTAGATACTTACAGCAATAGTAGACTGGTGTCCAATTTTCAACCCTTACTTTCACATGGCCAAGTGGTTGCCTTTCTAGACAATAAATGTACATTTCAGGACAGCTACCCCAAGCTCAGACTAAGCTTCTTAATCTTAGTGAACTACTTGCAAGGTTAGCCAACATTTTTGCTGGATGAAGAAAGTTATACTTATGATTCTGATCAGGAAGCAAGATTACATTTGATCCCAGAAGGAAACAGTATCTCTTTGTTTCTGCCTATTGTGTAAGCATCCTTGAAAAGACAGTCCAGGACAAAAAAGTCTCATCAGACATGTAGAAATGCTATGGAGAATTACTTCTCAACAGGAAGATGCATAAACCCTACTATTGTCACAGCATACTGCCCAGGGAGGAACAGTTCAAAGAGAACCAGTCCAGGAACAACCTGGAGTTAAAGAGCACAGTTTTGATTAAGGGTAGTGAGTGCAGACATTTTACACTGACTTCAGATCTCAGCAGCGGTGTGATAGCCAAAATCTAGGTATTATGCAAATGCTCACAAAAACATAGCTACATTTTTGTAAACAGATACCATGACTTATTATGCATCAAAAAGGATGAATTATTATTATTAATTTTAAATATATTTTATTCTCCTTAAGTAATTGTATAAAGGAGTTGCCAAAAGCAGTTTGGAGTTCCCCAAAGCAGTTTATGCATATAGCGTATGTTCCATCAATGTCATCCTTTCAACATTCCCCCGTATCCCTCCTATGCCTCCCCCTTGCCTCAATTTTCTTAATTTTGTAGAAAATACATGGAGTTTTATGACTGCATTCTTCCCTACTTCCTCTCTTTGTCCATTTACCTCACCTCCACTTATTCTACTCATCAAAAGGAAATACAGATGTAGAAAGGAAGAAAATTACAATTAATCATGTGATGTTGAATTGGAACTGGCTGTACTATTAGTCTGAACTACAAGTTTCCAATTCATGGATATTTAAAGCAATAAATCGTGTAAATTGTGCACGCATGCGTGTGGCCACATACATATACATAGTATGGTTCTGTTCTCAAGGCATGAAGAGCATGTAACAAAAGAATATAAGAGCTCCTGTGACCAATGGTTCCCACTGGTCATATCACGGAAAGCATGAATTAGATAATAGTGATCAGAATAGACCATACCTCATGAAATAGAATGGGAAGCCATGAATCTATGTCAAAGTAAATAACACAAAACTACCTAGAAGTGAATTCAAACGAATTCATTTGTTTATTCAAACGAGTGAACATATAATATGGGTTAGGATATTCTAACAGCTTCAAACTTAAAAGCTCCACACAAAACATATTCTAATTACAGAAAGAAAAGAGATATCCTCAGCACCACAAAAATAGAATAACTTCACAATGGACAGTCATGTCAGAGACTTTTTAATCATATAGTCAAAGTGAATCATCTGTAGTTATGGGAAAAATTGAAATTGTCACCTGAAGGATAGAAAGAGGAAGAAGCCAACATTTCTAAAATATTAGTGCCAATGATATGCCAGATATAGAGAGAAATTCAACAAAATAATTTCAACTTCAGCAATGCCATATTCACTGTCAAGGAAAAACTAAGAGAGCCAGACTATGAGAAGTAAAGCTACTAATTATAAACTAAATCATGTAGCAGAAAGTCTTTATAAAAAATGATATTTGAGCCAAACAATGGTGGTTCACACTATAATTGTAACTACTCAGGAGGCTGAGATATGATGATCATGGTTTGAAGCCATCCTGATCAGGGAAAGTTGATGAGCCTTTTATAGTCAATCAACCACCCAAAGCTGAAAGTAGAGCTGTGGCTCAACTGGTACAGTGCTCTTTTTTTTCCTTTTTTTTTTTTTTTTGTCAGTCATGGGGCCTGAACTCTGGGCCTGGACACTGTCCCTCAGCTCTTCAGCTCAAGGCTAGAACAGCTCAAGGCTAGAACTCTAACACTTGAGCCACAGCACCACGTCTGGCTTTTTCTGTTTGTGTGGTGCTGAGGAATTGAACCCAGTGCCTCATGCATGCAAGGGAAGCACTCTACCACTGAGCTACCTTCCCAGTCCTAAAGCGCTCATTTTGAGCACAAAGATCAGGGAAATGATGTAAGCCCAGCACTGGCAAAAAAATGAATGAAAATAAAAGAAAAAGAAAAAAGGAAGGAAAGAAGGAAGGAAGGGGGGAGGGAGGGAGGAAGGGAGGGAAGGAGGGAGGGAAGGAAGGAAGGAAGGAATAGGGAAGAAAGAAACATGAAAGAAAGGAAATTTAATGATATATGAAAATAAGATGAAAAAGACATTTTTAAGCTCTGATTTTGATGGTTGTATTGTAGTTATATAGGAAAACTACTTGTTTATTGGAATTACAACATAAAGTATTAGATGGCAAACTAGCTTCCAAATCTTCCTTAATTATTTTTTCCTTAGCTGGGTACTGGTGGCTTACACCTATAGTCCTAGCTACTCAGGAGGCTCCTAGCTACTCAGGAGGCTGAGATCTGTGGATTGCAGTACAAAGCCAGCCCAGGCAGGAAAGTCTATGAGACCCTTATCTCCAATAAACCACCAGAAAACTGGAAGTGGTGCTGTGGCTCAAGTGTAGAGTGCTAGCCTTGAGCTGAAGAATTCAGGGACAGCACCCAGACCCAGAGTTCAAGCCCCATGACAGACAAAACAAAACAAAACAAAGCAACAACAACAAAAGACGAAAAAATCTTCCTTGTCTGTAAAATCATGATTATTTTAAAGATATATGTATACAGGAGAGGCTCAAAATATTCTCAAAATAGTTATGAAGTCAGATTTTTTTTTCAGACTGACAAATTTTTATTGTCTAGAAATATATTTATATATGTATATATAAAAGATCCCACAAGTGGCTATTCTCTCATTTCCCCATCTTCTTCTTCTTCAACAACTCTGATATAAAGGACATTGTTACATCTCATTAAAACTTCATCCAGATGCCCAGACAATGCCCCATCTACGTATTCTTCTGTATTTGCAAGCTGCATATTCATATAGCCATCTACAGATACCAGGTAGCATTTGTATTCCATCCCCCACTTAAGTTTCACCATCACTGGCTTTCCTGTTAGTCCATTGAGGAAAGGTTTGGGATTGAGAGGTAAACTCATAGAGAATATGGGTGGATACCGCAGGCTCCCTGCCTTGGACCAGAGCTGCTGCTGTGAGCATGAACCCGTGAGCGAAGAGGAAATGGCCCCAGATGGTTTAACTTCATACTTTCAAGATAAGTTATTTCATATTTTATAAGAATATATGATCTTCACCTTATAAGTTCGTACAGAATCTAGACAAAGAAGAATAACATTTCAATTTGGTTTATGAAGCTATCATCATTTTAATACTCAAATGCCAAAATATAGTATATATAGTGTAGAGCAATCACTTCTACAAATATAATTGAAACTCTAAATAAAATATCACTGCTCCTAAATATATAGTAAATCATGAATATTTAGGGTTGAGTCCAGGAATAGAGGCATTTAAAATGAAATGATTAAAAGCATAGGTACTGATATAAAACTACATGTTGTCTTGAATCTTCAAGCTGTTACTTCTCAGATGGGTGAACTTTCTTCCTTAATAGTTTCATGGAGTCTGGAAAAATAATAAAATATGCATTATCAAAAACAGAAGATATACCAGTAATTATTTAGCTAGTTGGAAAAACTAGAGTGGCTTCTTGTGACACTAAAAGAGCACTTAAAATTAGAATTCCTCATCCAGAAAAATATTCACACCCATATCCACACATGTGCTTTTTCTTTAACAGAATAAAGAATATAAATATGTATAAGCCATGTATAATAAATTATGCTACAGTTAACATATTGGTTGAGCCGAAGACTCAGGCTGATGGCTTAACTGGGGCTCAAGTCTCTCTTTCCATTTTTTGGAAAGAGCTGCATGACTATGAAGATGAGACCAGCTGGTGGAGGAAGGCCTCCATGTGAGCTCCTCTCCCAATTTGTTTTTGTATCTTCAAAATATGCTTCCTGGATTCTGCTAAATAGTGTGCGATTCAGAGGAAGGCAGGACTACAGTACCCTTTCATCTGATTCCATCATTTCCTAAATATTAGCATGGAACACACACGTTTCTCTGTGTGAGAGCATCCTACAGGTTATGCATAGCAAGAATCAAGGATCTTTAGGTGACATCATGGTATCTGGCTTTCACATGATCCTAAACCCATAACCAAATGCTTCATTTGTAAAGAATAAAGGGAACCATTCATTAATCATTACATACATAGTCTTTCCGATAAATCTTCCTTTTCAGGTTCATCCACATGTCACAAATCCAACTGGAGAATCAAATATCTCCAAGTTTTAGAACCTGGATCAAAAATTCTTAACATTGTTATGTAATTCATGAAGGCAGGCAATGTCTCTTTGCGTTCCAGATTTACTAGAGCACAAGAGTTTTCCATATAAATCCGGATCATCTATCATAAGAATGTATTGTGATGCCAGGCACTGGTGGCTCCTGCCTGTAATGCTAGTTACACAGGAGGCTGAGATCTGAGTATCACAGTTCAAAGCCAGCCCCAGCAGGAAATTCCTCGTGAGACTCTTATCTCCAATAAACCACCAGAAAACCAGAAATGTGGCTCAAATGGTAGAGCGCTTGCCTTGAGCTGAAGAGCTCAGGGACAGCACCCAGGTCCAAAGTTCAAGCCCCACAGTGGACTAAAAAAAAATGTATTATGAACTCTCAGAAGCGATTTCTAGTGTCACTTCATAACCTACATGTGAAATGAATCAACATACAAAAGGAATAGGGGAGAACTGATAAGAGAATATGTGCCACCGGTTATGGCTCAGTCATTCACCTCTTAGTTGTATCTATTTTTTTTTCTTTAAAATTCCTAGCAGATTTGTTTCCTTTGGGGCAGAGATGTGCTATTCCTGACTTGTGGAGGAAGCTATGTACTCAAGGCAGAAGTGATAATCACACTCTTTTGTCTGCACATAGCTATGGCTTGAGGCCTTGGATGCATGGTGAATATTTGTTTTGGTGCAACCTTTGTTTTTAAGTATATTTTCCCTTTCCTTAAAGGGAATGAGCTATTCTTGGGTCCATAGGCTATCGTTTTGGGATCAGGATTAGGTTAAAGTAGGTACTGAGGAAAGCACAAAGAAAGAGAGAACATCTTTCCATTGTGGTTATTTTTATAGGAAATATTACATCCCTCTGGACTTCTTAGTTATATGAGCCACTAAAGTGCTTTCATTTTAGTTTTGTCTTTTTTTGAAGAGCAGAGGCATTTTTATTTTGCAATTGTAAGAATGTAAGAAGACTTTTATTTTCTCCACATTTTCCTGGGCAGAATTAACAATAATTTCCAGAAATTTGGATGTAGCCTAACATGAGAATATTTTTAGTGCTGGTAAGATTTTCACATTTATTTACAGGGCTTCTTGTTTCTCATGTAGCTTAAAAGAGAAGGCCTCTAATTATCCAGGCTTCACCCACAATGGGGCTACTTTTCTTCCTATATAATCATTAGCTCAACAAAAATTCTTTGCTCTTTTCTTCTGATGGCTCAAAATAGTTTCAATTCATGAGCATATTCAATGTAAGATGTTTTTTGGTCTGTTTGTGGGTTTTTCTCTTCAAACAGAATTGTTCTGATTATTGAAAGAATATTGCAAAGATCACTAATAAATATTGCAGTGAGATTGAGCAGTTGTTAATGTTTTGCCACATGTATCCTCTTCCTACTTCCATGTGTGTGAATGCACATACATACAGATAGGATCACATACAGATGCTTGTCTACTGCTGGGACTTGTATGACCCCTTAAATCTAGAGATCTTAAATATATTTCATGATCTTTCCTGGTTGTGTGGGCTGACTGGAACCAGTTGGGTTATTGGACCTTCGTGTGTTTTACATTACATAGCATGTGTTGATCTTATAGACTTAAAATCTAATAGCTCTTATAGACATGGTTAAGGAGTTAAATCATTTGATTTCAGCTGATGAAGGGAGAAAATTGTGAATGGGTCTGACTTAATCAGAATAGTCTTGGAAGAGGGACTGGGCCCTCCCTCAACTGACAGACTCCGGTTGCTTATTTGAACTGGTAAATTTGGAGGAGACCATTTGGAAAGACATTGCAAGCAGAATCTTGGAAGCTCAAGTAGGTAGCTCTATCATTTCAAGCAATAATAGCAATCAGCCAGCCAGCAAAACATCTATGGCCATTATAGTCACAATGAAACAAAGGCTGCCCCAACCCTGATTGAGCTTGAAAGTCTATTTTTCCTTTGTCAAGCCTCCAGATGCAAACATGGTTCAGGCAACTTACTGCAGTGTGATGAGATTCTTCATAGGGATTCCGATTCAGTCACACTTGAACTCTTGAGCCATAGATACCATGAGATGTATTTTATTATCACAATAATAGAAAACAAAAGTACTTAATGAAACATAATAACATAGTAATTCAAATAAAGCAGTCATTATAATATTATTTCATTAAATCAATGTATAGTCAGAGGATAAAAAGATTGAAAGAAGTAAGGAAGTGAAAAAACCTCCCATGCTCCTGGATTGGAAGGATCAACAAATCGAGAAAATGGCAATACTTCCCAAGGCTATCTACAAATTCAATTCAATACCTATCAATATTCCAACCTCATTCTTCAATGAAATAGAAGAAGCAATCCAAAAATTCATATGGAACAATAAAAGACCCTGAATAGCAAAAACAATCCTTAGCAGAAAGAACGGTGCTGGAGGAATATCAATACCAAACTTCAAACTCTACTACAAAGCCATAGTAATCAAAAGAGCTTGGTACTGGCACATGAACAGACCTGAGGACCAATGGAATATAAGGGAATATAAGGGAACCCACAGCCACCTAAATGAACCTATAGCCAACCAATCTTCAATAAGGGAGCTAAAAAATAGAATGGAAGAAACACAGCCTTTTCAGTAAATGGGACTGGCAAAATTGGTTAAACACCTGTAGAAAACTAAAATTAAATCCTTAAATATCACAGTGTACCAGAATGAACCCCAAATGGATCAAAGACCTTGAAGTTAAAGATCCTTAAATATCACAGTGCACCAGAATGAACTCCAAATGCATCAAAGACCTCGAAGTTAAAGCAAACACCCTGAAAACATTACAGGAAGGAATAGGAGAAAACTCTTGGGCTCCTTGGCACAGGCCGAACTTTTCTTAATAAAAACCCAGAAATACAACAAATCAAAGAAAGGTTGAACAAATAAGATTGCATGAAACTGCAGATCTTCTGCATGGCAAAGGACAGAGCTAGTAAGAGCAATAGAAAGCCCATGATCTGGGAGAAGATCTTCACTAGCTATACAACAGACAAGGGCCTCATATCTAAAATATATTTAGAACTCTTTTTTTTTTTTTTTTGCTTTTTAAGTCTTTTTGTTTGAGGATCATATAGAGCAAAGATTTCAGGCAGAAACATGTAAATATTTAAACCAGTCCAAGTTTCTGTGAACATTTCAGAAATGCTGAGTTCACTAGAAACTGTTCCTATGCAGGGTAAGTATTTTACACTGTACTCAAAATCTTCTTCCTTTTAAGTGTAGGGCCTGAAATTTTATGTTAAATTGGAGGAAGGGCAAAAGCAAAATCTGGAGGTTTATATGACACTCAAAAAGCAGGTCACTAAAATAATATATGTAACATCCATATAAAAATGTGATTTCAAAGTTTTGAATCATCTTGAGTAATTTGGGAATGGAGTCCATGGGATTCTTTAAAAACAAGATCATCTCATCTGCAAAGAGGGAGAGTTTTACTTCATCTTTCCCTATTTGGATCCCCTTTATGTTTGCATCTTGTCTTATTGCTGTAGCGAGGCATTCTAATATTAAATTGAAGAGAAGTAGAGAGAGTGGACATCCTTGTCTTGTTCCTGAGTTAAGACGAAACGGCTTTAGTTTTTCACCATTAAGCGTAATGCTGGCTGTAGGTTTGTCGTATACAGCCTTTATTGTATTGAGGACATTCCCTGGATTCCTAATTTTTCTAGAACCTTCATCATAAAGGGGTATTGGATCTTGTCAAATGCTTTTTCTGCATCTATTGAGATAACCATGTGGTTCTTATCCTTGCTCCTTTTGATGTGATGAATTATATTAATTGATTTGTGTATATTGAACCAGCTTTGCATCCCTGAAATGAATCCTGTTTGATGGTGGTGTATGATTTTTTGGATGAATTGTTGAAGTCGATTTGCCAAAATGTTGTTGAGAAGTTTTGCATCAATGTTCATCAAAGATGATGAGTCCCTGCCTGGTTTTGGGATGAGGGTTATGATGCTTCATAGAATGAGTTCGGTAGTGAACTTCCTCTTTCAATTTCATTGAAGAGTTGGAGGAGTACTGGTGTGAGCTCTGCTGTGGGCAGAAGGGAGCCTTACTGCATTGTTGGTGGGAGTGTAAACTTGTCCAACCAATTTGGAAAGCAGTATGGAGGTTCCTCAAAAGACTCCACATAGAGCTCCCCTATGACCCAGCAATCTCACTTTTGGGCATTTACCCGAATGATCACAAACAAGACCATACTAAAGCTACCACCACAACTATGCTTATTGCAGCATTATTTACTATAGCTAAGATATGGAACCAACCCAGATGCCCTCAGTAGATGAATGATCAAGAAAATGTGGTATATATACACAATGGAATTCTATGCCTCCATCAGAAAGAATGACATTTCCCCATTTGTTAGGAAATGGAAAGACTTGGAAAAAATTATATTGAGTGAAGTAAGCCAGGCCCAAAGAAACATAGGTCCCATGGTTTCCCTTATTTGCAATAACTAGCATATGTCTGAGACAAACAGAAACTGTCAGACAAGTTGATGTTAGGTGAAATGAACCCCAAGATAAGGATTCAAATGTTTTTTTCTTTCTTGTGATTGTTTCCAACATATTTATAAGATGATTTCTTTGTTGCTTTGTATGTACCTCTCCCAGGGTATAAGCCCTGTTTTCACTGTATTTGATGTTGTTATAATTTGTGGAGGGGAAGGGAAAAACCAAACTGTTTAAATAGGGTTACAGGTGGACTCATTACAACAATGAGATATACAAGACTTTATATGGAAAAATGAACTTTACAACTTTGGTGGGGTGGAAGGGTGGGGAGGTGGAGTGTTATGGGGGGGATGGGGGGTGGAGAGGGGAAGGAATGGTATGGGGAAACAAAGGAGGAGGCAACAATGCTTGATAAGAAATGTACTCACTGTCTTGCCCATATAATTGTAACCCCTCTGTATGATATTTTCACAATAAAAAAGGGTAAAATTAAAAAATGTGATCTCACTGGAGATCTCATTAGTCTACTGTGTCACAAAATAAGCAAGAATGAAACTGAAGGTTTTTAATCATTCAACTTTCACAGCAGTTTATCAGCATGAATTTATTTAGCATAACCACTTGCATTATTTTGACATGTTAGGAAAAATGTTGGTCTGGCTAATTGGTCTTCAGATTCCCCCTTCCATCAGAAAGATGTGTTCATCTATTATTCCTTCACATGGTATATACTTTTGCAACCCCCAGGCCTAGTTTCAGATCTGCCAACAAAGTTTCATTGTACCATCCACATATCCCTTTAATCATTTCTATTCTTTCTTCTGCAGTGATTATAAAACTATACCTCTTAGACAAAGAAAGCAATGACTAATATTCAAACTACTTTTAAAAATAAAGTTTTATTGAAATACAAAATGCACTTTTTTCCTTTTCTCGGTTGTGGGGCCTGAACTCTGGGTCTGGGCGCTATCCCTCAACTCTTCAGCTCAAGGCTAGTGCTCTACCACTTGAGTTACAGCACCACTTCCAGCTTGCTTATCTGGTGCTTAGGAATTGAACCCAGGGCCTCATGCATGCAAGGCGAGCACTCTACCACTGAACCACCTTCCCAGCCCTCAATGCTACTTTTAAAGTAGCATTCTCTATAGCAGTTCATGGGGAGTCATGCTAAAGAGCTGAGCAGACTTTTGAAGTCTGACATAAAAAGCTCAGGTATGCCACACATGTCTAGTAATCTTGTTTCCTTCACTTTGTGATCTGTAAATAGATTTATTAATGTTTATCACTAAGAATGGTCTACCACCTAGATTCTTGCAAGTTAGAATAAAATAAAATGTTTTTTTCTTTAGAAAAAAATTCAAGAAACATGACACCTCCTTACAGTCACATGATGGTCTTTACTTACCTATAAGTAGCTGCATCTATTGATGCTTGTTACAATAAAAATAAAATAGTGTTTTCAAGGACTCTTTCATAGGTCTCTTTTATTTCCAGCTGTTTTTTATTCACTTACTCTTTCTTCAATCTTCTTCTTTTGCCTTCCATGTGATTTATCAAATGAGAACCAGGTGTTGAGGGATTCAAACCTCACTCTGAGGAAGAATATACCTTCATCTACCCACAGACACCAATCTTGCTTGCCACTGTGGTAGAGGAGTCTCTGCTTTTACCTGAATCTCGCTTTACCTTCTCTGCTTGATTTCTGGGCCCCATTCCTTCAAGCAATATTGTTCTTACAGTTGTTCTCTTCTCTTTATCATAGGTATCTTCCTGCTTGGCTATTTCCATCAACACTCAGATAATTTAGTATCACTAAAAAATAGACAGCCTCTCTATCCCTCATCCTTTCCAACTGCCTCACCTTTACTTCTGTTCTCTTCATAAGAAATAACTTGCAACAGATGCCCTGATTACTGTCTCCACACTATTTGTCAACATTTGTTATAGGAATCTTGCTTTTCTTGCATATAATTTTACTCGATGATTTTCTTTTTTTCAAAACAAATCTTAGACATCAAACTTGTTTGCTCATAATCTTTTAGCCTGAATGCAATAGATAAAACAATTTAAAATAAATGGTCTATTACAACACTTAACGAAATAAGTGCAATCCTGAATGATCTGATATCTACTTACTGCTCAAATGTTCCAATTTGTCTTAAAAATACGATGGTACCCTGACTTTTTATTGAGTTGGGCACAGTGATATCTACCTGAAGTTCCAGCTACTTAGAAAGCTGAGACAAGAGGTTGACTTGAACTCAGGCATTTAAAGCTAGCCTGAGTAACATAAGGAACCACTGACTCAAACAAACTAAAGGTAAAATGACAGTTATTTATTGCAGAAACAGAATCATTTATCTAATGGAATGTGGTTGGTTACATCTTTTTCTAATTATTTAAATAGTGTACAAAGGAGTTTCAATTCAACATGTCAATTTATAAGTACAAGGTATCTTGGTCAATGTTACTCCTTCAACTGATACCCTCTGTGTTACTTTAAAATGAAAATATTAAAATGAAGCCTCTTACTCACCTGTCAATGAATTAAGACCAACCTCCAAAACATTAGAATCTTTGTTGAAATTCTCACCACCTCCTTTTTCAAGGAAGTTGTTTTAATTTTTTTCTTTCCTAATTCTAACGCTTCACTTTTATTTTGCTATGGTTTGAATGTGTGCCACAGTTCTTACGTGTTGGAATTTAATCTCAAATTACCTATTAGTGGCTTTTGAGGTGTAGGATCTTTGTGAGATGGGACCTGTGGAATTGAGACATTTCAGAGGTGACCCAGAGCTCTCATGAACAGACTAATTTGAGACTGATTTTCAAAAAGCAAGTTCTCTGGCAAACTTGCTCTGACTTATCCAGTGATGTCTTATCTCACATTATGATACAGAAAAAGGCTCTCAGCAAGTATCATGCTATTGAACTTCCAGTGTCCAGAATTGTAAGCCACAATAACCCTCCATTCTTTATAAAGAGATAGTCTCAAGTATTTTGTTACAGCAACAAAAACAGACTACCTCTTATCCCATTAACACTGGAAGATGTTGAAGAGCCCTCTTTTATTATATCAGCCTTTTGTAGCTATCTCTTTTGTCTTGATTCATACCAAAATATGTTGAAAGGGACCTATATATTTTAAGCATGAATTAATTCTTAACCACCCACTCACTCATACCCAATTGCAATCTGGTCTCTTTCTACCAACAATTACATTGAAATTGCAGTTGCCAAGGCAATTGGCAATTTCAGTATCCCTAAATCAAATGAGCACTTCCCAGTTTTTAATCTTGGTTTAGTGCCTAGAAATATTTTTCATTCTCACAATTCTTCCTTTCTTGAAAACTTTCTCTGTTTTCTTAGAATATAAGATAATCTTTGCATACCTAAAAGCAAACAAACCCCAGTGCTCTCAGTTTCTTAGGAGCTACCTCAAAATGAGTGGCTTTTTTTTCCCCTTTGGCCAACTGCCATTTTATTTTATTGCCACAGTTACCATGAGAAGATTTCTAAGTTGACAGTTCTAAAACAAATATGATTATAGGTTCTATATTTTGTCTTGTGTGTGATAATTTCAACTTTCATTATAAAACTAATTTCTAACACCTATTTACTTCATAGAATGCCAGTTAAATAATTAATTGCTTAGAAAGAGTTCCTATTGCTTAAAATAAGAATATAGTTTGGAAAACATCTTTTCTTTGAGCAAACAAGAGCTTAAAATTTCTTCTGTTGAAAGGTAGTTCATTAAAATGCTAGTCATGACAGCACAACCATGAAATCTTAAGATCCTAGAGGCAAGGGATGAAGGATCATGAGTTTGAGGCCAGGCAAGGTTACATAGCAAGACTCTGTCTCCAAGAAATTTAAAAAGAAAACTAGCTAATTAGAATGTTGAGTGGAGTCTGAAAATAGAATTTGTGACCATAATTTCTAAGGAAAGTTTATACAGTAGAAATATTAGTATAATTTTTTGAAAAGTTCTTGAGCCCCAAGGAATTAATTAGAAGTGAATTCAAATAACACCAGGGGTAGATAGGTCTTGTTATACAAGACATTCTTATATTAAAATAATTAGCTACCCTCCAATAATTCTGTTATATACATCAGAGTATCGTGATTCTCAATGCTCATTTGTAAGTAAAACATTTTCTAACCAAATTAAGTCATTAATTCATTGAAATTTCTTACTGAATAAAAATTTTAAATAAAAATACTCTAAAGAAATAGTATTACTGTAAAGAAAAAGCCAACATAATTATAATTACATTTTTGATACTGATTTAGCATCTTTGTGAAGTTTGTTAGGTGGCCACTTTGGTCTTAGCTTTCTAGAAATAAAGAAAATCTTATCTTCTAATCTTCTAATCTCCTAAGCCTTCACAAAACAAGAACTTTTGCTATTACAGTTTGTGATATAACTATCAACCCTTCCACACTGAAAAATTAATGTATATTAATCAAAATGTGAAAAAGATATATTTGTAAGAATGAGACATTCATTTATTTTGAATAGAGGCAGTCTAGGTTTTGACAACAGAAAACAGCTGCTCTTTTCACAACTTCATACATAATAATACAACGATAAGGGTAAAAATCTCACTATTCAGTTAATTTTATCTGGTTGATGTCACGGGAAGTTTGGTAAGAACAAGGTAAATATTATTGCGACTAATAGTAATGTTGATTCTGCTGTATTTGTGCATAAATTAACAAAGCATTTGCTTTTGAACTGTTTGGATTTTCTAATGAGTTTTTATTAAGTTGCATTTAAAATTAAGATGAATACTTTTGTAGTACTACTTTCAAAATTGGAAAAGTATTGTCATTACCTATTAAATTACATTGCTGAATATGCTAGTGTTAATTTCTATCTTGGAAACCAACTTAGGTTTAGTTATACTGTTATATTTGGATGAAAACAGTGTAATGGTTATATATAGTATGCATAATATATATAATATAAAACTCTAACTTGATAGCAAGAATTCTAGAGTTCTTGAGAGCTTCTTTTTCTTCTTTCTCTTCCTCCTCCTCTTCCTCCTTTTCTCCAGTCCTAGGTCTTGAGCTCAGGGTCTGGGCACTGTCCATGAGTTTCTTTGCTCAAGGTTAGTGCTCTACTATTTGAGCCTCTGGGCCATATCCAGCCTTTTCTGAGTAGTTTATTGGAGATCAGAGTCTCATGGACTTTCCTGCCCAGGCCCCCTTTGAACCATGATCCTCAGATCTCAGCCTCCTGAGTAGTTAGAATTATAGGTGTGAGCCACTGGCACCTGGCTGAAATTTCTTTATATAAGATACAAATTTCAAACTTTCCATAAAGAAATAGAGAAAGTAAACTTTCTTGTTCCTTTCCCTCCCATTTTTCTGTGCTGAGCATTGAACCCATGCCCTGGCATATGCTAGGCAAGGACTCTACACTTGAGCTCTAATCCCGGTCTTCATTCTTTACTTTTTAATAGAGGAAGAAATATCAGTTTTGTAAGGCTGTTGCAAAGTGAAATGAAATCATTTTATTTGTAATTGATAATAATACCCTTTTTAAATTTATTATCAATAGGCATAGATACTTCAGATATTTCTGTTGATGCTTCAATGGGTACAGTTTTGTTTCCCAAAGTACTACACAATGAAGAATCTATTTGAATTAGAAAACATATTTATTTATTTAAAAGAATATATGGATACTAAGGCCAGCTTATAGGAGGAAAAATTTTGGTGGTTCAGGGGTTGAACGCATGGCCTTTTCATTGCTAAATGGGTGCTGTGTTGCCGAGCCATCCTCTAGCTCTGTTTTGACTGCTTGTTTATGAGTTAGGATATCGTTTTTTTTCCTGGGTGCATGTATGGACTGCAATTGTCCTATTTTTCACTTTCCACTGTAACTAAAATGATAGGCACTCACCAATACATCCAGCTTTTTCTGTTTAGATAGTCTACCAGACTTTTCTGTCCAGGCTGGCACTGAACCATGATCTTCCTGATCTTAGCTTCAGCCTTTCAGATAGTCAGGATCCAAACTATAAGCCACAAATATCTTGTTTTAAGACATTAAAAAATACTTCATTTTAGCAGCTTACAGTGCACTGTGTGTGTGTGTGTGTGTGTGTGTGTGTGTGTGTGTGTGTGTGTGTGTGTGTTTTTAAATCCTCATTTGTGTGAAAACTAGGACTTAGAACTTTAGAGGTCCATTTCAGGAAGACAAATATTGTATATTCTCTCTCATATGTGGATACTTTCTTCTGTCTTCTTAGTCCCGCAGGCTCCTCATAATAATAATAAAAAAATAGGTTCAATAATAGTTCAATAAATTTTTTTAAAATTATATTTTAAATTTCTTTAACTAGCTGTACAAGGCAGTTACCATTGTACAACATCGTACAAGTCAGTTTATGAGTACAATGCATCTTGAATGATGTCAACTCTTACCATTCACTCCCATCCCTCCAAACCAAACCCCTCCCTCGAAAAAAGTTCATCTGTGTGTTGAAAAGTGATTATTAAGGTCTGAGAAATGGGAAGGAAGGTAGGAAGGGAGTGTAGATAATAGGAACTCAAACCTATTTTGATAAAAGAAATAAGTTGTGTTCTGCAGAAACAGTGAGTAACTGGCATTTGCAATGACCTATTACATTTTTGATGAATAACTTGAAGAAGCTAAAAGCCTCCAAACAGAAAGCAATAATAAAAAAATAGAAATATTAACTACCCTGCTTTGATCAGAATATGTTTTACATACACATTGCAAGATGATATTATGTGCCATAAATGTGTATAATCGCATTTTAACCAAAATCTCAAGGAAGTGTTTAAGGCTGTGCAACTGTTTATCTGCCTTAATCTAATCATTACCATTGTATTCACACATCAAACTACTGCACTCTGCTCTACAAATCTGTGTGGTTACAATATAACTTCATAAAACAATAAAGAAAAACAAATTGGGGGATGTACTTAGTAACATTCAAGTTCCTTTATGTGTGATGTTCTGTATTAGGGGTGTTTCTTTTTAACTATTCCCTATGAGGTACATTGATACCACTTAGATTCTTTTCTTATTTTTCAAATATTACATAATAAAAATTGAAGAAAACAACTGAAAAGAGTCTACTTCTACATTTTATCCAATAGCTTTGCTCCCTGTTTTACCGTCTACTTCTTTAAACAATAACAATACATATAATACTTTTAATTACATTCTTCTGGATAGTCTTTTTTATCCTTTAATGAGAAAAATTATTTATGATTATTTGTTTTCTGTGCCTCTGTTGTCTAAAATTTCATTAATTTAAAAAAATATAATTGCTCATTATAACTACAAATCTCACACCATGCACCTTTCTCTGGTAAAAAGGGTTAGTTTGTTTTTACTGAGCTCTGCAGCCTAGGCCAGTGCTACTCTGCAGAATGTTCTCTGATGTTGAATGTGTTCTATATATGCACTGCCCATATGGAAGCTGCTAGACATATGTAGCTTCTGAGCCTTTGAAATGTGGTAAGACTGAGTCAGTAAAATTTTAATTTTATTTATATTTAATTTATTTAATTTAAATCCCTATTGGATAAGCATCTATTCCTGTCTCTGACAGTGCTGTTCCAGGCAATAGCACTTAACATTAAGTTGACCTCAACATATATATCTGTATATATACCTGAAAATAAAAACTAAATAAAGCATATAAATATTCAAATAATTGTACCTACCAAGCATTTGCTTTTCTTTTTTCTTTTTCTTACAAAATTGAAGATTTTTGTCATTAGACTGCATAATCAGTGATACTGGATTCGTATTTTGTAATCACTTTGAAAAGATGTAACATTAATCGCCAAGTTATTTCTCTTGATGGTGCCTTATTTTCTTGGAATATAAAATTAAAGTTATAAAATCTCATTTGACTATATTTTAATGAATATGCATAGTATTACATTCCAAAAAACCACCCAATGTACCATAAGAGTAGCTCCTTACCTAAAAGAACAAATAGCAAGTAATTGATGTATTTCAATGTTGTAAATATATGTATTTTCTTGCTTGTAAATGGTAGAAACTTTAAATCAAACTGACTTGAGCAAAGGATTCGCTTGTCTTCATAACTAAAATGTTTGCAGGTAAGATTGAAGGCGATAAGCTAACTTGTATCTAGGTCTTGGCATAGTCTCCTCATAGTGGGTTGAGGATGCAGGCCTACAGTCATTTCTGATCTCTTTTACTTAATACCCCAGTCTTATGAATGAGATAATATTTTTCCTGTTGAAATAAGTCTTTAGTTTTACTCCAATCTTATTGTTAGGTCAGCTACTTATCAAATTAATCCATTGTACCAGTGGAATACTTCCCTGCAAAGTCAGGGAAGTAAATTTGCTCCTTTTGGAGACATATGGACAGAGATCAATCAAGCTGCAGTTACCATAGACAGAATTGCTAAAAATATAATGAGTTTCCAAAAAAACCTTTAAATGCCCATTCGAGAATTACTCTATATCAAGTGAGCTTTTCCTTTGTTTTGAAAGTTAAGATTTAGAAACCTTTTTCAAAAGCAAGAGCTTGTCATATATTTTACTTTCATTCAGTGATCAAAATAAAAATATCGTGAGTTGCCCTTGAAGAAATTTCTGTCTAGAGCAGTATCCTTGACAACTTTATTACTGATATAACACTTTTCCAAGAGCATTGATACTTTTCTTCTTTTTAGTGGTATTAAGTTGTACCCTATGTTTCAATAGATCATATTTGTTACAAATAAAATCATTGCCACCCAAACTCTTGAGCTCTGGGATGAGTTTGAGAATACTATCATTATATAACTGGTCTGTTTTCTAGGAGTAGAACTGGAATTAGATGGAGGCTAAATGGCTGTTCAACATCATTTAGGGTTCAAATTGAAAATGAAGAATTCACCTCCAATAAAAATACACTTCTAGAATTTCTAAATAGGTGATGCCTTACATGTATTTCTGGGAAATTTTTATTTTATGAAAATCTTTATGATATATAGTATTATATATAGTGGGAATAAGAAATAGATTAAATACAAATAAAGGCATCAAGAAGTAGAATGTGTAAGTCTGCAAATTCATAAAAGTTCCAGTATTTGAAATTTAAAGTGAATTACATGTCACATGAAAGTAGGTAACAGATTCAAATGACAGACCAGTATACTTCCTATTCTAATGGATGGGCATAATAATAATAACTAAGCAAGTAAAATTGTGAGTCATGTGTTACTCTGAATTTTAAACCTACTACCAATAGCAAATCGAATGAAGGCCATAAAATTGAACATGCTTTTTTTATTGATTTTTTGTTAGATACACAATAACATATGGTGAAGGGTGATTTTTATATTACCTTATTCATGTTTACTTACCCTGAGGTCTCTTTACAGTACAGATTTTTGTTAGAAACACATTTCTCAGAGCTATTTGTGTAAATACACTTTATATCATTCTGGAAAAGACATTCTTCCAGTTTTCTCTTTGAGGCTCTTTCTTTTCTTTGAGGTATTTGTTTCTGGTAAATATCAAGGGAGATACTCAAAATCAATTCTCATCCCTTACAGGAAACACACATGAAACAACAATAAAAAAAGTATTTTAGAACGATTTGAGGATGCAAGTGTTCCTTAGCATGAAATAAGTCCATTTTTTTCTTCTAGCCTTGTACAAATTCAGGCTCATACCCCATGCCTCATTTATATATTTTGTGGTTGAGTCACACAGAACTACTATTGTCATGAATCAAGTAGTTTTTTGCTAAGTACAGGTATGCCTAGCACTGTAAAAACTACAGGATAAAGCTTTACAATTATGTGGCAGAGATATTACTATATAAATCTGATTTTTACTATAGAGAAATGGAACCTTAGGTAAAGTATGCCAAGGTTGTAAGGTCAGCAAAAGAGTTCAACCTCCCCTCAGTTGCAAGCTACCGGTCTTATACTTAGGCTATATGTAATGTCTCCTATTCATTTCTCATAAGCCACATTTAATGTCTCCATGTCTGCAGAAAAGACACAAAAGAAAGGGATTTATGATATATACTCACAAGCACATTGTACCTCTCTTCCACTGACCCTATTGTGTAAAGAATACTTGGCACACTTCATACTAACATACATGTATCTTGTTAGTTCAACAAGCACATAAGAAAATGTCAAGGAATGCAAAATCAGGTCTTCGGCTTGTTTTCTTTTCCTTTCCTTCATTTAGAACTTTAGGTGCAAAATTTATAATTCAACTCTTATCCACTCTGCAGTGTGGAAGAGATTTGAAACTAACTTTTCTAAGATATCAAACTGGTCCCTGCTGAAAAGTGAGCTTGCAAAGGGTTGAGACCATGCTCTGTTGTGCTCTCTCTCTCTCTCTCTCTCTCTCTCTCTCTCTCTCTTTCTCTCTCTCCCTGTCTCTGTCTGTCTCTCTGTCTGTGTGTGTGTGTGTGTGTGTGTGTGTCTGTCTGTCTGTCTGTCTGTCTGTCTCTCTCTCTCTCTTTCTGTCTCTCTCTGTCTCTCTCTCTGTCTCTGTTGCCTTCTCTCCAATTCTTCAGCCTATAAATCTCCTAACAGCCTAACTTCAGCTTGGTTTGACAATAAATCACAACCTGATCCTGTTCTTTAGGAAGAATGACAAAGAATCAGGGACTCTGGGCTGTGGCTCCTGGGGGTCAAGTCTGGAGTAATGGGGCAGGCCTAAGGTTTTTAGGATTCCAGGAACCACATGAAAATTAAAATTATACCTTTCACACTAGGAAGATTAGTCTCTTGTTAATATATATTTTATAAGCTATGTGAAAAGAGTATACATATCTTGTCAATACCTTACACAAGGATACCTTCATAGAGTAAGTTAGTATGCCAGACTCCAGAATGTAGAAGGTTAGGCTAGGTGATAACAAAGTACCCATCTAGTCACCATTACAAAATATCAATTATTGCTATATCATATCTCTTTCTTCAAAGATTGGCAAACCTGGTTGCTTGTCAGAACCACTATGAAAATTTCTTTTGGCAACCAAATATTTGTGACCTTAAACTTTTATAATCATATATTTGTGTCCTTAAACTTTTATATAAATAGTTTCCCCATATTCTGGTTATTTTGTTGGTTTGGGGATTACTGCACTGAAAATAGTTAAACCATTATCAGTGTATCCCATTTCCCACTTTTATCCCTCTGTATTTATATTCATCTATACCTATTTAATTATTTATTACAAGGTTTAATACGTCACAAATTACTTTAGCAATAGGGGTGCAATGTGAGCCTAGATAACTAAAAAGAAGGCACTAAAGGGGATGAGACTGTTTCAGTTAGCCTTGTATCTATAAGGACATTAGTTGGTTAACAAGTGCAGTACTGAGTACCATTTCACTAATAAATCTTAAGTGCTGTGACAGCACTAAAGAACTAGGAACAAGAAGACTGCTAGGAGACAATTATAATTATTTGGTAATAATAGACAGATGTTAATTAGGACATAGTAAATGTTTTTTTTTTCTACAAATACTATCTGTGGGATAAATGCAATGGGGAATAATTGCAGTTGTTTTCTGGAATAACTATCAAGCTGTTATTTTGATGGTTGTGCAATAGAAACAACCTTATGTAGCAAGTTAGATAGAGATTTAGAGTTTCTATTTGATAATTTTAGATTTGTGGTGCATCTACATTACCCAAGACAATTTGGCTAGGAGAAATACAGGTTATGGAAAAAATATAGTTTATACAGAACCATGACATTTCCAGACATTAAAAAAAATGTAGTCTCCTTATCTTTTCTTTATTTCTCCTTCCTATTAGAACTTTTCCTCTCTTTGTCCCCAAATTATCAAATCTTTCTTGTTATGTTTGAATATTTGTCCTCACAAAAACATCTATCAGTTTTTCCATCAAAATCCCTGACTTTTAAAAATTCAATGAATCAAGACATGCAGACACAAATATAGGCACTAGATTGAAGGGATCAAACACAATGAAGCAGTCATGATGCTGACCAATGAGATGATTGATACTTAAATAGGATTTGCAGAACGTACAGTTATAAGTAAATATTTTGCTGCAAAAAATAATAAATTCAAGATGTTGATATAAGGACAATCTTTTTGCATTTAATTATACTTTATGTTTAAGTTTAAAAGAAAAATCTATTAAAATGTCAGGATTTATTTTCAGCTATAAATTATTAATCTGGATTGGAAACATTCTGGTATAGGTTAAAAAATGACTTCTGAGCCACCAAAATACATCCGACATGTGGTATTGCCTTAGAAGGAAAAACAATAAAAAGAAGAAAAGGCAAGAAGCCCTGTCAGTGGGCATGCCCTAGAAAAATGAGGGTAACTCCTGATGTTAGCAAACCTACAAATAAACAGCTACTGCTGCAAATGCTACTAGAAAATCAAATCAAGACTGGATCTGGTAAATCTATAGTACATCCTTATGTGAAATTTGTGTTAGAAGTAGATATAGATATGATGTCATTTCAATGTTATTTGGTTATGAGACATCTATTAAGATTAAATGGTGTTTATAATCAAAAGAAATGCCATCAGTCTCAATGACCAGGAAAATATAAGTATGGCACAAACAAATAGCAAACATTAAATTTAGTCTCATAGTTGTTTACCTGAGTAAAGATGTGAATTACATTAAACCAGAAAGAGCATGTGTATGTCAATAGAGTGTGTTTCATAGTTTAATTGCTGTTTTAACTCTAAAACCTTTAAGACAATTTGAAATCAGACATACCCATAAGCAATTTTATTGTAAAATTATACTTTATGACATTCAATTTTTCACTATTTATATTTTATTAATCCCTTTACTGAAGACAAGATCCCTTTATGCAAGTGATTTATACATCACTCAAAGAGAAATAATTCTAGATTTAAAAATACTAATTTATGCTTGATATAACAACGAGTTCCCAGTAAGGAGCTTTTTTGACTTTAATAGTTGCCATCCAAATTAGGAAGGGATACCGCAGTTACTGGAATCCCAATTTGAAGTCTTTTCCCCCAAGATATTAAAATAAAACTGTCATGCATTAGCAACCATGGCCTTTTATTGTTTTCCCTTGAGAATGTTGTGAGATCAAGCCGCTCTTCAGAGAAAAGAGGAAATCTGGAAGTCATTGGAAGGACAGGTTTCTGTTGACATGTGTGTAGGGCATCCTCCTAATATTAAAACAATGCCCATGATGTATATTATTTCATGACAGTTTTACTTCTAACATCATCCAGTTGATATTAAAGAGCCACTGTCAATTCTTAAAACGGAGAGAGCAGAATGGAAATCCAAAAGTGGTATAACCTAACAGAGTGGGCTCTAAGATACCTGAAACATTAAATTTATTTTCTTAATTGAGATGAAATAACAAAGTAATTTAAACTATGTAAACATTGTCTTTCCAAAATCCTGATGAATAGTATATCTATTATATATAATATATATATTTAATCCCCCTTTTTTGCTGCACACAAAATTGCAATATTGTCTTGCTAGGAGCTCTTTTGTTGATGAGACATTTTATTTTGAGCACATTTTATTATGTGAAGTGATGTTCCTAACAGATTGCCTTTCAGTATCCCTGATATGCAAATAGAATTCATCTCTACTTTTTGCAAAGTCATTCAGAGTAATTAGGGGTGGTCAGAGACACCTTTGGGCTTGCAAGGAATAGTCAATGAAACAAGATGGGCAGGTCATTTAATATAGTTGTGATCGATTGCTGCTGTTGCTTTTCCGGCCAAGCTGCTGTGCAGGAAGAGATTTTTAATTAAATAAATAGCAGGGTCGGCAGGCAGGTGTGCCTGGGCAAGCAACCTGCCCGGGGATTTGGTTTGCAGCAGTTGCTTGGCAACACAACACAGACAGCCTCTGAACAACAGCTGCACCCTCTGTTAGCAGCTAGCAGATGCTCACACCTCAGAGAATGGCGTTAGAAAGAATGATTTGTGAATAATAGTTCATGGAGCTCTTTAATAAAGAGAAAAAATAAAGAAAGCATGAGTGATAAAGGTCAGAGATATGCCAGCCTGTATTTGGCTGAATGTAAATTCGCATCCAGTAAAATTACTAGCAAAAGACAATGAACACAATATATTACTGCTATATGCTAAGAAAATTAAAAAGAGGAAAGACATGCATTATGAATGAAGGAAAGTGAGAGGCTTTTGTATACATTACCTCATTTAATTTTTCCTATATATTTCCAAGATAAACAATGCCATGTTTACTTCAGCAGGCAAAGTACTAAGTTCAGTGAATTTCAATAACAAATATAAATGGGAAATTTTGTAATAATTTGTGTGAAAATAAATGTGTGTGTAAAATAGAAACAAAGATGGATTGTTTACCATGTTATAGATTAGATATGTGCCATGTAATAACTGTTACTCTTAGCAACTAGTCACTGTATCAGTTTAAAGCTGCATTCTTCAAACTGTGCCTAAAGGATCACGCTATATTTCAGATAATAAAAAAATTATAGGTTAGTTTACTGAAACTAATGAAAATGTGGGACTGGATTTTCTCAATCTCTGAACTCCTAGGAATATTTAATTAAGTTTTGACAAACCAGAGCTTCCTACTATTTTATTCTTATCGGATTATCCCAAGGCATGAGCATATGGTCCAAATTTTAATGCTCTTTTGGCAGTTGAATAAAATCATTAAAGTATTTACTATCTGCATCCTGGTCAAATAAAAGAATTGCTTGGCTCAGTGGCTGAGGGTTTGCCTTGCATGCGTGAGGCCCTGGATTCGATTCCTCAGCATCACATAAGCAGAAAAAAGCCGGAAGTGGTGCTATGACTCAAGTGGTAGAGCACTATCCTTGTGCTGCATTGCTGAGGGACAGAGCCCCAGCCCAGAGTTCAGGCCCTATGACCGGAAAAAAAAAGAAAAAAAGAAAAAAGAAAAGAATTGCTTGGAAATTTTTTTTAAATTTGTTATTTTCAAGAGGCTGCAGGAATGCTAAACCAGTCTATATACAAGGTTTCAAGCCTCCATGATCCATGGTATATGAGAGTTCAAGTACAGGAACAGATGACACAAGCACATAAATAAGTCTATGTCCTCTCTCACAACCACACATACATGCTTTGTTAACAATGTGTCCTTTTTCTTAATTTGTAATAAAAACTGAATAATAAGAGGCAGCTCTGCTATTCAAATTCAAGAAGCACAGTCTTTCATTTTGATTACAATTTTTCTTTAGGAAAAAAAGGTACATTTTCTATCAATGTTTAAGTATAAAAACACATCTCGGATATCCATCATCCTATTTACCCCATTATACTATTTTCTATGATTCTTTCAATGAAATATACAAACCTTTCCTTTTAAAAGATTTGAAAATTAGTTAGCCCCAGGGCTGGGAATGTACCCCCCCCAAAACAAAAACAAAACAAAACAAAACAAAAAAACAAAAAAAGCCTGAAGTAGTGTTGTGGCTCAAGGGCTAGAGTGCTAGCCTTTAGCAAAAGGAGCTTAAGGAGAGTAGCCAGGCCCTGAGTTCCAGCCCCAGGATTGGAAAAAAAAAATTAGTTAGCCTAATAGTCTCTTATAAATTACACACCTTTTGAACAGATAATTTTTTATTAAAAAGCTATAACTAAGAAAAAAACCCTCTAACCCAACAACTAAATATATAATTGAGTTAATGTTCAATATCTAACTAAATCAATCAACAAATAAATATAGACATAACCTAATATTATCTTTCATATGCATCTCAAGATGAAAAAATCCAATATATAATGATCCAATACATAAATAATTGGATCATTAAAAGATTTTCAAAAGTAAATACCTAGAGAGAAATCCTTCCCCCTCCCCCTCCTCCCCCTCCTTCTCCTCCTCCCCCTCCTCCCCCTCCTCCCCCTCCCCCTTCCTCCCCCTCCCCCCTTCCTCCCCCTCCTCCTCCTCCTCCTCCTCCCCCTCCCCCTCCCCCTCCTCCCCTTCCCCTCCTCCCCCTCCTCCTCCTCCTCCTCCCCCTCCCCCTCCTCTCCCTTCCCCTCCTCCCCCTCCTCCTCCTCCTCCTCCCCCTCCCCCTCCTCTCCCTTCCCCTCCTCCCCCTCCTCCTCCTCCTCCTCCTCCTCCTCCCCCTCCTCCTCTCCTCCTCCTACTCCTCTTCTTCTTCTTCTTCTTCTTCTTCTTCTTCTTCTTCTTCTTCTTCTTCTTCTTCTTCTTCTTCTTCTTCTTCTTCCTCTCTCCTCCTCCTCCTCCTCCTCCTCCTCCTCCTCCTCCTCCTCCTCCTCCTCCTCCTCCTCCTCCTCCTCCTCCTCCTCCTCCTCCTTCTTCTTCTTCTTCTTCTTCTTCTTCTTCTTCTTCTCTTCCTCCTCCTCCTTCTCTTCCTCCTCCTCCTCCTCCTTCTTCTTCCTCTTCTTCTTCCTATTATTATTTCACTGAGTTTTGAATTCAAGGAGTTGCACATGTACAATGATATAGGTAACCATTCTACCACTGAGCTGTATCCACAGCCTAAAACATTCTTTTTTTCAAGAGAACTAAGGTTGTTGATTAGGTATATTACTGAATTTTAGGAAAATATCTCCACTGTGATTTAGCCTTAAGACAAAAAAATCTAAATGCTACAAAAGATTTCAAGTACTATTTTAAAGGAAAACGTTTCAATTATTGACTCATTACAGTCCTGTATGTATAAGGACGGGTGTAGGAAATGCCCTTCTTAACTACTTGTTTAGGCAAAAACTTCAAAAAAGTAGACCATGTAAACATGTACAGGACTCTCAGGACAAAATAAGGAAAAAAATTGCCTTTGTAGTACAACAGAATTCTGTTCATGTATCCTAATATGACCAATGCTTACTTCTATAGTATTACTAATACAAATAAGTAGCCCAGTTTAATCATCTAAAATATCTAACAGCTGAATTTCGGAGGTAATCTGTGAAATAACTTGCCAGCAGTAGTCAAAGTGTCAATATCTTAAAAAACAACAACTCTAGAATAGAGATAGTAACATATATTCAACTTTTTTATGGATCTTGGAGCAGGATAAATGTCAATGTTTAGAGATTTGGGATATGCAATATTTTTTGGAAAATATATATATGCAAAATTTTGCATATCTAAATAATATAAAAATAAAATAAAACAGGCAATAAATTGAATTTTTTCTATGGAATCAAGTCATTGATCAATGAAAGAAAATACTAAGGAATAGTTTGTATTATCTTATTTCTTCTATCAACATCATTTTCTGTGGAGGTAAAGGAGATAATTAAAAACAAGAGAAAAGCCGGGCGCTGGTGGCTCACGCCTGTAATCCTAGCTACTCAGGAGGCTGAGATCTGAGGATCGCGGTTCAAAGCCAGCCCGGGCAAGAAAGACCGTGAGACTCCTATCTCCAATAAACCACCAGAAAAACCGGAAGTGGCATTGTAGCTCAAGTGGTAGAGCGCTCTCCTTGAGCTGAAGAGCTGAGGGACAACGCCCAGGCCCAGAGTTCAAGCCCCACGACCGACAAAAAAAAAAAAAAAAAAAAAACAAGAGAAAAGACCCATATATAGATATAGATACAGATATAGGTAACTCTGTGTGTGTGTGTGTGTGTGTGTGTGTGTGTGTGTGTGTGTGTGTGTGTGTCTGCCCATACAGATTTCTTGAGAGTAAAATTAAAAGGTGTAAGTATTGTCACAACAGTAGTAAACAGCTTCTGTTCAGGGGAGGCTTGGTTTTATGACCACTCTATTTAGAGAAGCACTATCTGCGCTTACAAAGGAACAGACTATAACAAAATTTATTCATTGATCTTTGTGTCCCAGCTCCTTAGCACAGTGCCTGGCATACAGTGAAAATCTAATACATACATAAACCGCAATAGAAGCTGGTGAAGGGGTCAGGTTCTTATGAAGAAAAATAGAATATTTCACCTACTTCACAGTTTAATCAGAGACTGGTTAGTTCACTCAATAAAGACACTTTATACAGAGCTATTTATCACACACACACACACACACACACACACACACACACACACACACATGAATAGGATCTTAGGATGTTTTGAAGAAATGCTGGAAATTTCCCAGTACCAAAGTGAATATCATATTTCTTTAGAGAAAATAGAAGAAATAAATCTGTATTGAATAGAGAAACTGCTTTGCAGAAGGCAATCTGACTGTTATGTATGTCCCTTGTGGTACAAATCAGAAAAATCATGAAATACTACTAGCTTCCAAATTCTGCTTCATCATGCATCAACAACACAACCTATTAATAATCAATCAAGACACTCATTCAGCATCCAGTACTGTGTCAATAGGATCGCTAAATGCTACTTTATTTCCTGCATTATCCTTTAGTGAATAAGAATATAGATTTTTCTGTTTTCCTCTTAGTTGAAAACATGTTAATATATACCTGTTGTCTTTCACTGGTCAATGTTACCAACAATAATTCAGTTGCTTTAGACTGGTGAAGAAAACTAAGTTTATTCTTCAGTCTTAACTTTAACACTCTAGTGTTAATTAAATATAGTGAATATTATTTTACTTCCTGAAATCCTTTCTAAAATGAGAAAAAATTGATTCTAGACTCTGGTGGTTCACATTTGTAATTCTAGATACTCAGGAGGCTGAGATGTGAGGATCCTGGTTCAAAGCCAGCCCGGGCAGAAAAGTCCTTGAGACTCTTAGCTCCAAATAACCACCAGAAAACTGGAAGTGGTGCTGTGGTTCAAAGTGGTAGAGTGTTAGTCTTGAGCAAAAGAGCTCAGGGACAGCACCCAGGCTCTGAGTTCAAGCCCCATGAGTGACCAAATAATAAAAAAAATAAAAATTGGTAAACTCTATGTTCTTTCAAAGTTTATGTGATGAAAATATTTTATTTTCCATGTTCATTTTTAAGCTCAATATAATTTCTGGAAATGTTGAGAAATGTGTGGGGTAGTCAGAAGGAAGTCTCAGAGAACTTAGAAAAATTTTATAAGAACTTGTTCATTTTATTAAGGGGAAAATCTTTAACTTTTTATAATATAAAACATACACATATAAAATAAAAATACATTGAAAGCAAATGGAAACTTTAGGATATTAGGATTATATTTATCAGATATATGAATAACAATATAGATCACATATTAATTCTTATTGATTAAATGATATTTTGGTATTTCCAGAAAATGGTTTTCTATTTTCTCCAGGAAAGGGAAACTAAAAATCCAACAAGTTTAATATATAATATATATGATATATATAATATATTTATTTATTTATTTTGGTTGGTCATGGGGCTTAAACTCTGGGCTTGAGCGCTATCCTTGTGCTCTTCAGCTCAAGGCAAGTGCTCTACTGCTTGAGCCACTTCTGATTTTCTATTGGTTTATTGGAGAGGAGTCTCATGGACTTTCCTGCCAGGACTGACTTTGAACCGTGATCCTCAGAACTCAGCTTCCTGAGTAGCTAGGATTACAGGTGTGATTCATTGGAGCCTGGCTTAATATTCATATTCTTAGCAGGCACCTGGGGCTGCTTAGAAGGCTGCTTAGCTACTCAGGAGGCTGAGAGCTGAGAATAGTGGTTCAAAGTCAGCCCAGGCAGGAAAATCCATGAGACTCTTATCTCCAATTAACTATTCACAAAAAAAACTAGAAGTGGGTGCTGTGGTTCAAATGGTAGAGCACTAGCCTTGAACTCAAAGAAGCTCAAAGACAGTGATCAGGCTCTGAGTTCAATCCCTAGCATACAGACCTCTGAATTATATTTAGCTGGAATAGAAGGAAGAGTATAGGTTATTAACTTATAGTACCCAAATAGTTCAAGATTTGAAGGACACTAACTCATCAAAAGCAATAACTGCAGAACTTTTAAGTAAAATATTTCCCCCATAAATTATAAGATGGCACCACAGCTTTACTTCTATCTTTTAGCTACATATATCTCTATAAGCATAACAGAACTATGATCCCTAAAACATGTCAATAATACCATGAATGAACATGGTAACAAGGAGTAGGAGGCAAAGGACAAGTTAGACAATCTTTCTATGTTGTAGAGTCTAGACACAAAGGAGGAAGTAAAGTTTAAGGTCGTTTATATTCCCTTAAGACAAAAGAACACTTTTACTGTCTGGGCCAAATACAAGTTATAGATGAAAAATATTGCCATTTTGCCCTTAATTTAGCAAGAAATAAAGATATAATATTGGGCCATTTGTAGTTATCTAAACTTAAATACTGTTGCTTATATTATCATTCACTTCTCAGATTTGGTTCATTCATAGTTTTGTGACCCATGATGCTAGATGCAGTCTTAGCAAATATCATCCACAGCAGAAATATATTAAAATTAATTGTCATAATAAATCAATGAAAGTATTAATTATTTTCAACTGACAAAAAATGAATGTCCAAGAGGTTTTGGAAAGAGTTGTCTTTTGGAAACTCAAATGTAGGTCAAGACAATTGCTGATCTTTTATGTGAGTAGGTGTTCCTTTTCTTTTCTTCCAATATGAATTATATATTAGAACCATCTATAAAGTTTTAAAATTAATGTTCAGGCTTTCTTAGGTTGAATCTCTAGAAATGATCATCTTTCTCCTCTCTGGATGCTTGATTATATTATACCAAACCAGAGTTAAAAAATAATGATGTAATCTTGAGCCTTAAACAAAAATTAGGCCTTTCAGTAATAGAAACTGTGCCTTTTTTTCCCCTGTCCTCTCTTCACACTAGCTTTGTGATCTCAGCCAGATTTCCTTACTGAAAACAGAAAACCATCCCTATAGTATTACTAACTGAATTAAATGAATTAACATTGTATTATTTCAGGAAATGGTAATGATGGCATAAATGTCTGGTAAGGAAATATACAAAAATAAATCAGGTTTTAGAGTAAAGGGGAAGAAATTTAGGAAGAGTAATGGAGTCTGTTATAGGAGTTTGAAATCTTGAGATCTCTCAGTGCAGCTGGAATATATTTTAAAGTTTAGCTTGGATTTGATAGAGAAATCCAATTAAATAGACATTGTTGGAATATTTTATAGTTTGTTTAGTTGTAAAAGATCCAACTAAACCTGACTAATACTTTTGGATGAACATAATTGAAAACATCAGTGTGGTTCAAATTAGATTTGGTGGTGTGGGAAAAATCTCTTTCTTTTGTAACTCTGCTTTTCTTCTTAAGTTATATTCTCAGGCCTTTCTCTTCCAGGAAGTGGACCATCTTGCCTGTATTCCCCTCAGGGGTTCAAGGAAGAACTTTCTGCTCCTCCAGTTCATGTGAAATCCCTAGGTTTTCATTGGCTCCTGCTTGTCCTGCCCACATGGTATTAATGTGTCTTTGTGTGTATGATACCATACTCTGATATCACTGAGTTCAGGAAAATTTTATATTAAAATTAATTAGATCAAATTCATATGCTCAAAGACTAGAGTTAACCCTATGTAGACCACACAGATCTAATTAGAAATAGGAGGTTGCTTGCCGTTAGGAGAGAGAAATGGATATGGGGTATGCTAACAGGAACAAATGACCCTACAGTCAAGAATAGTCATTTTATGCCTCTTCTAAATTATTATTATTATTTTTTTTTTTTGCTGCAAAAAGCTTTATTTTCATTTGGTCCAAGGCTTGGGAAGGGCTCCAGGATGGTTAGTTAGGAATTTTCCCAGTGGCTAGAGGCAGAAGCTCGGGCGGAAACCCTGATATCTGGTGAGGCAGAGATGGCCCCTCAAAGGCTGCTGGACTCTGGAATTTCCTAGTCGTGTTTGAGGATGAGGCGTTCGAAAAGATACTCGCCCAGCTGGGCCTGAGGGGCCGCCCCCAGCCTGCGAAGGTTGGTTAAGTGGTCGCCCATCTTCTTGATGAGCTTCACCTCTTCATCCAGGAAGTGGTTCTCTAGGAAGTCACAGAGATGGGGGTCTGTGCGAGCAGAACGCAAGGCATGAAGATCCAAAATGGCTTGGTTCAGGTTCTTCTCCAGGGCCAGTGCAGCTTCCATGGCTTCCACGGTTTTACCCCACTCATCCTGAGAAGGTTTCTGCACATCCTGGAACAGCGCGCGGCCGCCGCGCTGGTTCTGCATCTTCAGGAGGCGCTGGGTGCCCTCACGCTTCTCCTCCGCCAACTCGCGGAAGAAATGGCCCACGCCCTCCAGAGCCACATCGTCGCGATCGAAATAGTAGCCCAGAGAGAGGTAGGTGTAGGAGGCCCGCAGGTGCAAGTTGACCAGGCGGTTGACGGCAGCCTCCACCTCGGTGGAATAATTCTGACGAATCTGGGAGGTCATGGCTGGTCGTCGATACAGAGCTAACCACAGAAAAAAAAACCGGCGTTGGTTGGTCCTGGAAGCAGGCGACGGGCGAGAAGATAAGGGTCAGAGGTGGTGAGTGGAGAGGCAGTTGGTGGTGGAAAGGAGGAGTCCCCGGGTCTGTTCCGTCCAAACACTGTTGAAGCAAGACACAGATCCGCGGGACTGGCGCGCGCTTCTGCTCTCTAAATTTTTTTTTTTTTGGTCTGGTTGTGGGGCCTGAACTCTGGGCCTGAGCACTGTCCCTCAGCTCTTCAGCTCAAGGCTAGTGCTCTACCACTTGAATCACAGTGCCACTTCCGGCTTTTTTCTTTTTGCTTATGTGGTGCTGAGGAATCGAACCCAGGGCCTCAGGCATGCAAGACAAGCGCTCTACCACTGAGCCAACTTCCCAGCCCCCCTCTTCTAAATTTCTTTAGTGAACTCATGTTTAGCTAGATTTGGAATATAGAGCAAATTCTAAGGGTCTGCGAAGTATCTTCTCTCATTGTACAAACTTGTCCGAATTGCTACTTTTTAAAGAAAGGACACCACATTTATGTTAATAATTAATATATAAATAACTCTGGGCAAGAAAACACTTTTACCTAAACTCAAATTAAGAAATAATTGAGCCAGGTGCTGGTAGCTCACTCTTGTAATCCTAGCTACTCAGGAGGCTTAGATCTGAGGACTGCAGTTCAAAGCCAGCCTGGGCAGGAGAGTCCATGAGACTCTTACCTACAATTGAACACCAGAAAACCAGTAGTGGCACTGTGGCTCAAGTGGTAGAGAACTCGAGATGAAGAGCTTGAGATGAAGAGCTCAGGGACAGTGCTAAAGCCCAGAGTTCAAGCCCTACAACTGACAAAAAAAAAAAAGAAAAAGAAAAAGAAAAAAGAAAAAAAAAAGAAATAATTAAATGGCATGAAATTTTGACTCAAGAAATAACTGTTTTGATGAGAGGTAGAAAAGACAGAGCCAAAACACAAGCAATGAGCACAGAAAGGTACAGGTCACTCTGGGCAAATAGTCTGGCCCACACAGCTGCCAAGGACCTCATCAGAGCTCTGAAATACTGGCTTCCAGGCATATTTCATTCTGGCATAGGATAGCACTAAATGGAGCTCACAATTTCCCAATTTGCCAAAAGTACCTTTGAATCAAAATCAATTCTTTGGGTGGTTATGGATTGGATGGATGGTGGATGCCAAAACAATCCCTCACTTCAATGAAAGGCTTGATTGTTTGACATTATGTGGATTAAATATTGTGGTTATAGACTAATTTCTTTCACATTTAAAGATGCTGCTGAGGTATCATATAGACATGCCAGGTTTTGCTCAAGCTCTTGCCAAAAAAAAAAAAGGAAAGAAATATTTTATGCCCTGAAGACTTAGACACTTATATCTTGGAATTCTTCATCAATAGAAGACTGAAAGCTTTTGTCTTTCCAGGTAATATTTTCAGATATGTATCTGCTTCTCCTTTGGTTTGGCTTGCATCCCTTATCACATTAACTCCTAATGAACAAATGCTGACTGAATTATCTGTCTACCACAGGACTCCATCAGGTTGTTGTTGTTGTTGTGCCTGTCCAGGGGCTTGAACTCAGGGTCTGGACACTGTCCTTGAGCTTCTTTGGCTCAAGGCTATGAAGTAAGGATGTCAGGTCTGGCCAGCACCATATTGGCCACATGGTTGGATGGTAGAGTCTGGCATGTTCATGTTGGGAGAAGGAAAACCCCTGCCCAGCACCTGCCTCCCAAGTAGTTGGCAAGGCCATTAATGTGCAGAGAATTTGTTGTAGTGCAGTAGTTAGTTCTTTAATAACATATGATTGGATCATGTGATATGGAAATGGAGGTCTAAGGACCATTTTCACAGTGAAGAAGAGAGGCATAAGCCAGGCTCCAGTGGTTCACACCTGTAATCCTAGCTATTCAGGAGGCTGAGATCTGAAGATTGTGGTTCAAAGCCAGCCCTGGTAGGAAACTTCATGAGACTCTTATCTCCAACTAACTACCAGAAAACCGGAAGTGGTTCTGTCGCTCAGGTGGCAGAGCGCTGACCTTGAGCTGAAGAGATGAGAGACAGCGCCCAGGGCCAGAGTTCAAGCTCCACGACTGACAAAAAAAAAAAAAAAAAAAAAAAAAGGCGTGAGTAAGTTGAAGAAGGAACTTTGGCAAACTAGAGAATTCCCATGTTATGAAAAAAAAGGCGCACTAATGTAATTCTGGGCAGTAAAGGGCCGCAAGAGGGAAATTAACAGTTCACAGAAAATTAGCAAGTAGGAGACAATGGAAACTCAATCTTCTGAGATTTCTCAGCTACCTCAAAGGTCCCAGGGAAGATTTTTTTTTTTTTAAGTCAGGTGCTGGTGGTTTACCCCTAGCTACTTAAGAGGCTGAGATCTGAGAATTACTGTTCAAAGCTAGCCTGGGCTGGAAGTGGTGCTGTGGTAGAACTCTAGCTATTGTAAGGCGAATCATCCCAAAGGCCTGCAGCCCCCAAATACACAAAACACAGCTAGGAAACATGCTACAGAGGAAAGAAAGAACAAAAACAATACCAGCAGTACCCCAACAATCCAGTTCAGCTCCAATAGAAAGCTGAATTGGGATGCCATGATGACTGGAGACACGCCAGGAGACAGGAGACTATCACATGGCATGGCCTCACGGCATTTGGGCTGGTCAGGGCCTAAATAGGGTCAGCACATGGGGCAGATCCACAGGAAATTCCCAGTCTCAGGCATTGGGCTGACAGATTCAGCAACCTATTAGCCAAGTGCCCACCCCTGGTGGAGCAAAAGATAAATACCATTCAGTTTTAGCTCTACCTCCCAGCTCAGTACCTTGAGTTGAAAATAATTGTTTTACTTTGAATGTGAGACATTCTGCCTGAACCGAACAGGGAAGGGCTGACCACTCCCTGGCCCTGTGACCTTGACATAGACTTGAAAACGTGGTGCAGCAATTCAGCACACTAGGCAGAATGCGATGGTGCTCCACTTCCAGTCAGGGGAATAACTCTTTGACCTCTACCACCGGGTAGAGGTCAACTTGGAAACCAATGTCCCAAGAGGAGATATACATATAAATGTTTAACTTAACTCACAATTAGAATTTAGACAGTACCTTTTCACAGGTGTTGAAAGCATTTCAATTCAACACAGATTCTGATATTGCCTAAAACAAAGTAATTAGAGATTGGAGATCTTAAGAAACTTTGTGAAATAATAACTGTTGTTGAATCAAGGACCCCACATTAATGTATACAACTGCTTAGTTACCATCTCCATTCAGAATCATGAGACTGTACCACTGAAATTCAGGTTGAAAAACGAAACAATCAATTTCTACACTTTCTACAAAGCTATTTTTGTAAATGGAAAGTTCTGTCTTCTGATTATTCACACACAAAATCTGAAGTCACCCTTGGCTGTAGATTTTCAGCAATGCTAATTTCATTATATATATATGTAAATCTTAAGATATTTTTATTTCTTTGGTTCATTTTGATTTCAATTATTTTGTTGAATTTCTTTTTTTTAATTGTCAAGGTGATGCACAGATGGGTTAGAGTTATATAAGTAAGGTAATAAGTACATTTCTTGTTGCCCCTTCCCTCATTTTTCTCCTACTTTCCCTACTCCCACCCCATCATTTCCAACATCCCTTCCCATCTTCTCTTCCCCCCTTGCCAAAGTTGTAAAGTTCATTTTTCGACATAATGACTTGTATATCTCATTGTTGCAATTTAAACGATTTGTTTTTTCCCTTCCCCTCCACAAATTATACCAACATCAAATACAGTGAAAGCAGGGGTTATGCCAAGGGGGAGGGACATACAAAGCAACAAAGAAATCATCTTATAAATATGTTAGAAACAATGCAATGTTAATTTCTAATTCACCAATACATGTTTTGTTGTTGTTGTTGTTGTTTTGTGTTATACTTTAGGTGATTCTGGGGCTTGAACTATGGGACTGGATGTTGTATCTGAACTTTTTAGTTCAAGGCTAACACTCTACCACTTCAACTTCAGTTCAACTTCCAGCATTTTGATGATTAATTGGAGTTCCCTGCCTGAACTTGGTTTGAACCACAATCTTAATATCTCAGCCTCCTGAATAGCTGGGATTATAGGCATGAGCCACCAGTACCTGAAGCCAACACATTTTAGCTACAATTTTAAATTATAACCAGATCAAAATACATTTCCTCATTCTACTGCCCTCCCATGGAGCTAAGTTACCAGCATTATTAGACTTCTGACTAGTTATCTTTTTCTTTTTAATTCCTGGTCTTGGGGCTTGAACTCTGAGCCTGGGCTCTGTCCCTGAGCCTCTTTGTGCTTAAAGCTAATACTCTACCATTTGAGCCACAGTGCCACTTTCAGCTTTCTCTGAGTCTCTTAGACATTCCTGCCCTGGCTTGAAACAGCAGTCCTCAGATCTCAGCCTCCTGAGTGGCTAGGATTACAGGCATGAGCCATTGAAACCCAGCTTGGTAATACTATTTTAACCTACTCTTTCTTTATATCCATTTACTCCAGTTATACTACCCACTTCAATATTCCTAGAACACCCTAGGCACATTTCCAATGCAGGTTGTTTGCACATACTTTTTTTCTCTGCCTTGAATATTGTTCCCTGTGTTAGCCATATGGTCTATTCTCTCTTTCTTTCTAAACCTTCATAGACATATAGAACAAAGTATGAAAGATTATATAGCAAAATGTTATCTTCAAATTTGCAAAATGTACACAGATATAATTGGCTCTCTACAGATGGTGGAATTTAAGATGACTTTTACGTTTTTATTTGAATGCTTAAATATTTTTGTAGTTTACTCTAATGAACTAATGAAATGCTAATTCAAGGCATTCTTCAAATGGTGATAAATAATCCTATGACTCATACATTTACTGGTTGTTCGTCCTTATTGATGTAACTAGTCTGCAGTGCATGTTATTTTCAATCCTCCCTTACTCTTCAATCCTCCCTTACTCTTCTCTCAACCATTATGCAATTTTATTTTGTAGACCTTACTGAGAATTTAAATCTCAAATACTTGAGGTCTGCAATTGCATTTTAAGATTTTTGTATTCACTTTTGACAGATAGGATAGTTCAGTTAAGTTCCAGTTGGAATGACACTAAAACAAACATTTCTAAGACAGCTGGGAGAGCAACGCCAATGACAATAACTATCACCACGCAAAGCTCCCCAGCAGTAGACTCATCCCGTTCCAGCTCACACCACACAAGAAAGAGCCACTATTATTGTCCCCCATTTAAATAAGGTAAACTGTCTTACAGAGCGATTCAGTAAGAGATTAAGTCATCTAAGGTTGCATAACAAACCAGGAAGCTTAAATTAAAATGCAGTCAATTTCAATGGAATTGGTATGGGTCACTTATGCTTTTCTGACAATAAAACAGTTATCTCCCATAATACAGCCTCCAAAAGATGGAAATTAGGTTAATCTCAGTCCAGAATAGGCCACAAGTAAACCCATCAGGAGGATTCTTTGTACCTGACACCAGAACCTAACTTGTAAAACTCCTAAAATCTATTAAAATGAGTTGCTGAACTGATGATTAAATTCATAAGCATCAGTAGATATAAACACACATTCTTTTCAAACCTTCTTTCTATATACCAGATTTCTCATTTTAAAAAAATGTGTTTCTGATTTATTCTTCTTTGAGGTCACCTCAAGCCCAGTATTTCAAAAGTTGTTTGTTTTTGTCGGTCACGGGGCTTGAACTCTGGGCTTGGGCGCTGTCCCTCAGCTCTTCAGCTCAAGGCGAGTGCTCTACCACTTGAGGTACAGTGCCACTTCCATTTTTCTGGTGGTTTATTGGAGATAGGAGTCTCACAGTCTCTCCTGCCTGGGCTGGCTTTGAACTGCGATCCTCAGATCTCAGCCTCCTGAGTAGCTAGGATTACAGGCGTGAGCCACCAGCGCCTGGCTCAAAAGTTATTTTTATCAATGTTTGCTTAAAATGCATTAAAACACACAAATTCTGAATTGCAGTTAGAGTCTCAGAAATCAATTTTAAGATTACATACTGAAATACGGAAGACTGGTTAATACATTTTGGATTGCTATCATGTCCACATGATGACCATCGCTGACTGCAGCATTTGAGTGCAAGGGCAGAACTTTTTGTATTGTCCATGGATATGGCTTAAGCAAGAGCTTAGAAAAGGAGGACTTAATCTTTGGCCATGTATTTTTCATGTAGACAAACCTCCAAGAAGCAGTTTGCTAAATGTCTGTGAAGAGAAAGCTGATTGTTACTGGATTTTTTTAAATTAAAAATAAAAAAACATGAACAGAATAGGGAACTGCCTTCATTAAGCCACTAAATTCAGGAAGAAGCTTAAAATATGAATAGTGAAGATTCAAAAGTAGTATTTGGAAGCCTTACTAGAAAAGGCATTTTAAGATGTTTTTGCAGTTGTTAGTACTGGGGACAAGTTCTTGTTATGCTACTAAAACTGGCCTTGAACTACACATCCTCCTGCTCTGCCTTCTAAATACTGGGATTAAGGACCCATGCTTCCACACTTGGAAATGTCTGTGTAAAAATAATGAGGAAAAGGAGAACTTCTTCTAACCACAGGGAAAAAGAAAACTGTAAAGATCCAAAAGTGTGTCTTCAAAAAACAATTGCATAGAAAAGAGATTGTTCTTTGTCCAGGTTATTAAGTGCTCAGGATTAACACTGCAGTGACTGACTGCAGGATCTCAAGCCATCTTTTCCAGTCTCTGCTATACTTTGGGCGCCACCTGGTGGAATGTAGTTTCTGGGATAAAAACGAAGGAGTTGATTCTGGCTGCATAAGACTAGCAGGATAACAATAGCAGTGTTTTAAACCAACAAGACAGTCTAACCTGTGAAAATATTAGAGATTAGGGGATTTATTGCCCCTTTCTTCCACTTTTCCAGTCTAAAATAGAAGAGCCAATCTTCAATCACATATTTCAATCCATGATATGATAGCCCTGCCTTTTGCTGCATTTGTATCCATCCTTCAAGTTTTGTTTGAATCTTGATCCTGGTGGCTAGAACCAGAGTCATCTACCTCTGCTAAGCATATATATATATATATATATATATATATATATATATATATATAAATATATACATATATATGTATATATACACACATATATACATACATATATTCTTTTTAACTATTTTCACGCTATTAAGGACTATTAGGCTCATTATCAAGGCTTGATTCCCAGATGGTGGGCTATTTAGGAAGGTTGTAGAAACTTTTAGTGAGACATAGCTGCAGGATGTAGGTTACTAGGTGGGTTAGGGTCATTGTGGATAGCTTATCTCTGGTCCTTTCCAGTTCTGCTCTCTCTATCCCTAGCTGCCATGATCCTAACTGCTGAGCTGCACATGCTCCCCCTGCCTGGATGGGCTGAAATCTCTGAGACTGATTCAAAATAAATGCAAGGATTACTATCTTAGGCAGCATGGGGTATACTCATATTTAATGTACTAGAAAATAATGATACATAGGAGAGTTGCTTGTGTCTTTTTTCACCTATCTTTAGATCCTATATTTACTTCAAGTCTTTGTCTTATTTTACTTTCTATGTCTTGTTTTCTCATCTGTAAATTATAACATTGAATGTTTCTGTGTTATGTCTGAAGACAAACACAATAGTTGTTATATCATTATAGTCACTATGGTCTGATACAGAGATCAGGTACTTCTGTGTGTGTGTGTGTGTGTGTGTGTGTGTGTGTGTGTGTGTGTGTGTGTGTGTGTGTGTGTGTGTGTTACATAGAACATACTACACAAATTAAGACCACTCTGATTTCACTGGGTGATGTCGTACTATGGTGACATCATTGCATCCTCACAGCCTGTTGTAGATTCCCATGTAATGGTGCACACTATTAGCACAGTGTTTTAGCATTGTGATGTAAGTATCATGGAGCCAGGCAAGCAAAAACTTGCAATTAAACATTTTCCATTTTCTCTTAGTCAAGAAGTTTAGCTTCAAATAATTTGGCCAAATGAGAAAAATTGCATGGTGATACAGCAAAGTCTGCAACCCAGGATCTATGATTCCAATTTTCATGGTCTCTCTGCCACACCACAGAACTATTTTTTCCCCCATTGGTCTCTGATTTCATGGGTTCTTTTATTTCAGTCTATTCTTTCTGACATGACACAACATGAATTTAACACATGAAAAGTCTTCACTACTCTGCTTTTCCCACAACCTTTCTTTGAAAGTGAAGTTTCTGAATTATAGAAGAAGTCCAAGGTCACTATTAAAGAGGGGCTATAAAAGGTTGGCAATGATTTCTACATTCCAACACAATTCAGGCAACACTAAAGATGGTGGCTCACAACTATAATCCTAGCTACTTAAGAGGTCTGAGATCTGAGGATTAAGATTCAAAATTAGCCCAGGCAGAAAAGTTTATTAGACTCCATCTTCAAAATAACCACCAAAAGCTGGCCTGGAAGTGTGGCTCAAGTGGTAGAATGCTCAAAGCAAGCAAGCCAAGGAAGTGCAAGGACCTGAGTCCAAATCACACTAGTGGAAAATAGGGGGAACCAACTAATAGGCATTAAGAGGGTGAATTTTGTGACTAGAATGGATGTGGATTTTGAAATATATTGAACCCAAGTTCAAGATCATTTGACCCTGAACAATCATACTTAACTTTGTTCACTTGATTAATCATACTTAATTTTTTTCACCTCTTACTGCGTAGGTCTTCTCAAAATACCAACTGTACGAGCCTGGCAACAGTCCTTTTTCAGGAGGCTGAGATCTGAGGATTGTGATTTAAAGCCAACCTAGGCAAGGAAGTCCCTGAAACTCTTATCTCCAATTAACCACAAAAAGCTAAAAGTAGAGGTTTGGCTCAAGTGGTAGAACATTAACCTTAAATCCAAAAGCTTAGGGACAGTGCTAAGCAAGAGTTCAAGCCCTAGGACCAGCAAATAACAACACAAATAAATAAACAAACAAATAAATAAATAATCACTACCATATGAACAATGGGTAAAGGGGGCTGGAAAGATATTAATGTATGAAACACCTAATTTGGTGTCCAAAATATTGATGGTATCCAATAACATTATATTTCATCATGCACATCATCTAGAGTGCTATAATTCAACTGAAACTGAACAATGAAATCTCTGTATCTACTAATTATTCTGGACATTGAAAGACAGTCTGGGCTATGAGTTTTAAAATGCTTTAGTACACTAATGCAGTGATGTAAATAGTATCCAACTTTAGGACTTTGATTCAAAATGTGTATGTTTGCATTCTCCATTCTCCAATTCCATCCCTTCAATGCATGTTTTGAACAACACTAAATCTCAATACTTGGGAACAAGACAAGTTTTTATCTCAACCCTCATGGAGCTTCTATTTTATTAATACTTCCACATAGTTGTTTAAATGAAGAGTAAATGCACGTTTTAGACTTGCCATTGATAAGTAAAAAATTTTGCCTTTAACTTTAGTAGAAACTTCGCTCGACAAGACTAACTTCTGCAAGCAGAATGAGGCAATAGATATATTTGGCAGAGCAACTATTTATGTCCTGTCTTCTGTGTTGCCAGGGTGATGGTAGCAATATTGAAAACATTGGAGGTGGTTGTTATTGGCAAGGATCCTGAATTTCCTTTCCAAGTGGAAGGACTGCAAAAAGCGGAATGTAGGCTGGGACGTGGGTAGTAGACTGGCTATGGTTATATATAAGCTGGGTGAATGGATTATTGGTGATTAACCAAAGGTGCGCTATTCTTGGAAATGTAATACTCAGGCAATATCTCCTTAATGATACTTAAATTTTAATGAAATTGTGGTGGTTACATCAAATATTTAGTTTTGATGGAAAAGAGAAAATATTATCATTGCATGCTTTCAAAAGTTGAGAGTTCCCCCCCTCCCCCACACAACATTCTTTTCTTCTTCCCCATTTTTTTTCTTTTGATAGAAAAACATTTTCTAAAGGCATACCACGCTTTGGTCCCTCTATGAAATGAGAATTGAAATGTTGCCATGGTGTAAGTTCAGCTTCTAAAGGATTTTTAAAAACACATTGATCATGTACTTTAAAGGGAATATATGATTACATACTCACCTGGATAGAAAAAGCGATCTGTGAGGTCTGCTGAATTTTTTGTCTTATTTGATTTTTTAAAAATTATTTTGGGGTCCAGTCGTGGGGCCTGAGCTCTGGGCCTGGGCACTGTCCCTCAGCTCTTCAGCTCAAGGCTAACGCTCTACCACTTGAGCCACAGCACCACTTCTGGCTTTTTTCTTATGTGGTGCTGAGGAATTGAACCCAGGGCCTCAGGCATGTAAGGCAAGCACTCTACCACTGAGCCACCTTCCCTTATTTGAAAAGATGACATTAGTTCAGCCATAAACCAGGGGACATATAATTGGTGACATTTTTGCCTTCACAACTTGGTTCAGTCTTTGGCTTTATATCAACTAGCACATCTCTGAATTAATTAAAACAATGATGATAACAACAACAAAAGCCCTTGAGTCATAGTCATAACTATGTCCTCCTCCCTTAAATGTAATGTCCTTTTGCTGAGAAGGTGGGGGGGGAGGAGAAGAGAGAGAGGGAAGGAGGGAAGGAAGTAAGAAAAGGAGGGAGGGGGGAAGGAAATGCAGAAGAGAGGAGGGAAGTGCAGAAGGAGGAAGAGGAAAGAGAGGAGGAGCAGGAGGAGGAGGAGGAGGAGGAGGAGGAAGAAGAAGAAGAAGAAGAAGAAGAAGAAGAAGAAGAAGGAGAAGGAGAAGGAGAAGGAGAAGGAGAAGGAGAAGGAGAAGGAGAAGGAGAAGGAGAAGGAGAAGGAGAAGGAGAAGGAGGAGAAGGAGAAGGAGGAGGAGAAGAAGAAGAAGAAGAGGAGGAGGAGGAGGAGGAGGAGGAGGAGGAGGAGGAGGAGGAAGAGGAGGAGGAAGAGGAGGAGGAGGAGGGAGGAGGAGGAGGAGGAGGCAGGAGGTAAGTAGAAGAGGTAAGTTTCTTAGATTTCTTTGCTGTGGACTTTATCCCAATTAGATCATGTAAGCTGTAGATGGCTCCCATCTGTAATGCTACATACTCAGGAGGCTGAGATGTGATGATCGTGGTTCAAAGACAGCCCAAGCAAGAAAGTTTTTGAGACACAAACCAGAGTGGAGTTGTGGTTCAAGTGATGAAGTATTAGCCTTAGCAATGGAACCCAAGGTCAGTGCTGAGGCACTGAGTTAAAACCCCGGGACTATGCCAGGCACTGGTGGCTCACACCTGTAATCCGAGCTACTTAGGAGGCTAAGATCTGAGGATCATCGTTCAATGGCCTGGTAGGAAAGTCCATGAGACTCTTATTTCTAATAAACCGCTAGAAAACCAGAAGTGGTGCTCCTCTTGAACTAAAGAGCTGAGGGACAGCGCCCAGGCCCAGAGTTCAAGCCCCATGACCGACCAAACAACAACAACAACAATCCAGGACTGGCACACACACATACACACACACACACACACACACACACACACACACACACACACAAAGTATATGTGAATAATGTTTTGTTTGTTACTGCCAATAATCAAAGATATGCTGATGTGAAGATTTTTTGCAGGAGAGTCTTACTATCTATGTTCCCGCTTCTGGGGTTTTGAGAAGCATTTCATAATCATCTCTGGAGGTCCAGCCTAGAGTTCATTTCTCCAAGTGCTGCAACAATTTTTAATTACTTAATCTTTTGTTAAATCACTTTATGCTCAAACCCAAAGCATTTTTCCTTTCCTGTATTGGATTTTATCTGATATACATCCCATGTCCTTTTGTCCTCACAAACCGCAATCTTGAACTAGTCATTGTGAAAAATTATTCCCATAATCAACACCACATTTATCTTTTTAATGGGAAATATTTTACAATTATAGATATATTTATTTTTCCAAATAAAGGATTTGTCTTTGAAATAATTTTTTAAGCCAGGCACTGGTGTCTCATACCTATAATCCTAGCTACTCAGGAGGCTGAGACCTGAGGATTGAGGTTCAAAGTCAGCCCATGCAGAAAAGTCCATGAGACACTTATCTCCAATTAACCACCAGAAAACTGAAAGTGGTGCTATGACTTAAGTGGTAGAGCACTTGCCTTGAGCTGAAGCGTTCAGGGACAGCTCCCAGGCCCAGAGTTCAAGTCCCATGACTGACTAAACAAATAAAGAAAGAAACAAATAAATAATTTTTCAGACTTTTCTGCCTCTCTGTCTCTCTGACAGTCTCTCTGGCAATACTGAGGATTGAATTCAAATACTGTTAAGCAGTCACTCTCATTTATACAACATTTCTTAGTACTGTATACTAAGTACAACTCCTCTCTTTTAATTTTAACTTTTTATGATCATAAATGTGATGTACAGAGAGTTTAGTTACACTAGTCAGATGAGTGCATTTCTTTTTGGACAATGTCACTTCTTCCCTCACTCTGTCCCAGTTTTTCTCTCCCATCCCCACCCACAAGTTGTATAGTTCATTTCAACTTAGTGTCTAGTGAGTGCCATGGCTGTATTTGTTCACCTGTTGTCCCTCCATTTCTGTGCCTCTCCTTACCCACCCTTGACAGATAAATGAACAAACAAAACAAAAAGGGAGAAAAGCAAAAAAAGCACCCAAAAAACCCTCGTTTCTATTTTCTGGAGTTCATTTTGATAAGCATTATTGTATATGATTAGATGTACATAGGTATTGAGCCTTTGTTTTCCTCTCCTAAGAATATCTTCCTTTGGTCTCACTGTGTGTGAGTGTCTAGAGTCCCACGTAAGTTATCATGTTCCAGTGTGTATTAGAGAAAACATGTGCTATTTGTGGCTCTGAGCTTGGCTTGCCTCCCTTAACATGATTTGTTCTAGATCCATCCATTTCCCTGCAAATGACCTAATATTATTCTTTCAAATGGCTGTGTAAAATTCCATTGTATGTAGGGCATCTGGGCTGTTTCCATAGCTTGACTACTGTGAATAGTACAGTAATGAATATGGGTGTCCAAGTGTCTTATGGTATCCTGGTTTGTGGTGTTCTGGGTAGATTCCCAGGATACTTATAACTCTTATAAACATTATTTTAACATTATTATTATTATTACTATTATTTCCATTATACTGACAAGATGAAAATAAGAGAAAACAACTAACCTAGCTATCATTTTTATAACTAGTATAACCAGAACAGAATTTGAATGACATTATTGTAGAGGATTTGTCTTATGAGCCACTCTGTTTTAGGGCTAGTTCTGATCCTGCTTTATAAATTCTACAAGATTCTGGCCCTATTTTGAAGGTGTCTCTTTAGAAAATGAATTCTTAGTACCTCTTTGTCCAACTAATTTTGGAATAACATGAAAATTTATACCCATCGTTCTGTTACATATGAGATATTTCTGCTGTCACTAGAGTAATGTATACTGATAGCCACATATAACTTAATAATAAAAATAACTAAAATAACCCAGGCACCACTGGTGAGTGCCTGAAATTCGTGCTACTCAGGAGACTAACATCTGAGAATCTTGGTTCAAAGCCAGCCCTGACAGATAAATCTTTTAAGGTTATCTCCAAATAATCAGCAAAAAAACAAACAACAAAAAAAACCAGAAGTACAGCTGTAGTTCAAATGATAGTTCACCAGCCATGAACATAAAAGCCAACCTAGAGTGCAAGGCCCAGAGTTCAAGGCCCAGTACTGAAAAAACCAAAGCCAACCAAACAAACACTAAAATATAATTATGTGTACCCTATGAATAACTAATTAGTTGGAATGACCCACACTATCAATATCTTCCATTTGTTTGTATGGTGAATATTAACTGAACTATAGTAAAAGGTTAATACATGAGTACTCATCAAGAACAAGAAAATATTTTGGGATTTTTCTGTCCAGAAAACTAGTATTAGGAACTATTTGTCTGTTCTTGACACATTCTTACAAATTCCTTTGCTGTTTATAAACAAAATGTAGAAGTAAGATTTTAAACAGACTCCTTAAACTTTAGGAACTTTTGTGGTAATGGGCGTGGAGTACTAGACTGTCAGCAAACACCCCAAAACTCTAGCAAAATTTGTATTTACTTGTGCTCCAAAAACTGTATTGCTTTTGCCATGTTCCTGTATGTTGTGTTTTCTAAAAAGGCTAAGAAATGCTGATGTTACATATAATTATAGTTACCAACAACCTACATGAGTAAGGAAATATTCTCTATTATAAGAAAGACATCAATCATCCTCTGCAAATTAGAAAAAAGTATGGTCTAAAAAGGCAGGGAATAAAAAGAATTAAAGTAAGCATTTACATATTTCTGCTTTGAATAAAATCAAGATGAACCTTAGGCAATTGATTCCAACGATCTGATTCCTGGGGATAAACTTACCTCTGTATCATATATATATATACATACACACACACACACACACACACATATATATATATACACACACACACACACACACACACACATATATATATATGAGCTGAGCTAATGATACATATATAGATGTATATATCCTTTTATTCGAGGTGGTTAGAAAAAAATCAAAAGTGTAAGAAAAATATTTTGTAAGAATGTTTTCTTTTATTATCTTTAAATAATTGTATAAAGGAATTAAGAAAGCAGTTTATCTAGTGTATGTCTAGGACAAGCAGAAAAGGTCAAAAGCTATGTACATATAATGCTAAGCGAAATGAACCACAAGATAGGGACACAAATGGTTTTTTCTTCCTTGCTATTGTTTTTGATGTATTTATAATATCCTATGTGATTTTTTTGTTTATTTGTTATGTTCCTCCCCATAGTATAACCCCTGTTTTCACTGTATTTGATGTCTGGGTCCTATATCTTGTATATACAAGGAGAAGAAAAATAACAAAATGCTGAAATAAGGATACAGGATGATCCATTGTAACAATGAGATGTACAAGACACTATTTTGAAAACAAACTTTGCAACTTTGTGGGGGGTGGGAGGTAGGGGGAGCAGAGGAAGGAGTTAGGGAGGGGGAGAGGGAAGGGATGGTAGGAGAAAGGAGGGGGTAGCAGATATGAAATGTCCTCATTACCTTACTCATGTAACTGTAACCCCTCTGTACAGTATCTGTACAATAAAAATATATTTTAAAAAGAAAGCAGTTTATGAATACCATTCATTTTGATCAGTGTTACGCCTGTAAGAATTTTTTGGTGCATTGGGTTTGAACACAGGGATAGGGAGGTGTTCTACCACTTGAACCAGTCCCAGGCCTTTTTGTTTTTGTTGTTTTTCAAATAAGATTAGCCATAGCAGACCTAGACTATGATCCTCTAATTTACACTTATTGAATAGCTGGGAAAAGAGATGAATGGCACCATACCCAGCTTGTCATTGATCTTGCTTATATTTTGCCTGAGATGGCCTTGACTCAAATGTCTCCTGATTTCACCCTCCCCAGTAGCTACAATTATCACAGGTATAAGCCTTCATGCTGGGCTCAGGAATAATTTGCATGCAGAACTAAAGAATATTTGCTATCTTTATGTAGTAAAATATTTGTGTAAATATTAAAATGTGCAAAGCCCACGCTAAAAGAAAATTAAGTAGAGTATATTGTTCTAGGAGATGCAAAATGTAATAGTTAACAGAGCACATGGAATAGTTCCAAAGTTGTGACAATGTCACAGATATCATTCTTAATGAAATTCTCTTTAGCAATCTCAATGAACAGCAAAGATAGGGTGATTAGGCAGCCAATATATGCCTATAAGAAATAACTAGATTAAAAATATATATAAATAAATGAAAAGTGCTAAGAAAATCTATATGTTGACTTCTAAATCTCTATAAATATGTATATGCAAAATATAAATTCCTTTTGAGCATGAGTTTGTGTACAAGTCAATATTTTAAAATATTTTAATTAACATATTAGCCATTATGTTAATTAACATATTAATAATCATCAGATTATTAATAATAACATGATTAATTAACATATTAATAAACCAGCAAAAAACTCAACAAATCTGTCAATAAATGTCAAGACTTAAAGAAAGACCTCTCAGAGAAAGAAGTTTGAATGCCCAACATCTCTGGCCATAAAAGAATGCAAATCAAAACAACATTGAGATTCCAATTCATTCCAGTTAGAATGGCTGTTATCAAGAAAACTTACAATAACAAATGCTGGCAGGGTGGCAAAGGGAACTCACTACAGTGTTGGGGAATGTAAACTTGTTCAACCACTCTGGAAAGCAGAATGGAGGTTCTTCAAAAGACTAAACACCGAGCTTCCCTATGACCTAGCAATCCCACTCCTGGACATTGATCCAAGAGACCACAATCATGGCCCCACTTCAGCTACCAGCACAATCATGTTCACTGAAGCACTGTTTACCATAGCCAAGATAAGGAATCAGCCCACACAATGTGGTATATATACACAATGGAAATCTATTCATCCATCAGAAAGAATGATATTGTACCATTCATAAGGAAATGAAGACTTGGAAAAAATTATATTAAGTGAAGTTGTCACTATATTTGATTTTAGTACCTTGGTATTGTGTACATGTTTATTTGAATTAGGGGAGAGAACGGGGAACAGCAGAATGGTGAGATAAAGGACAAGGAGGGAACCAATGCAACAGCTACATGCACAAGACAACATGTTGGAAATGATCTGTACAACAAGGGGGGAGGGAAAGGGGGAGAAAAATGAGGGAAGGGGTAACAAGTTTGACAAGAAATGTACTTATTACCTTCTTATGTAACTATAACCTCTCTGTACATCACCTTGACAACAAAAATCTATAAGTAAACACACTGAATGGTTATATATGTATATATGTACACACACACACACACACACACACACACACACACACACACACACACACACACACACACTGGAACATGATAAATTATATAGGTCTCAAGACAATCACACATTGAGGCCAAAAGAGGCTATGCATAGGAGCATATCATAAAGGCTAAATAGCTATGTGCAAATGATCATATAAAATAATATTATGAAATGAACTCCAAGAAAAGGCAACGTGAGACTTCTTTTAGTTGCTGGCTTTGTTTTCTTTTCCTTTTATCTTGTTTGTTAGTTTGTCTTTGTAAGGGTAAGGGGACACAGAAAAGAGTGAACAAATATGTTAGTGGTAATCATTAGACACCTTGTAGAAAATGAACTGTACATTTTGTGGGTGGGGACAGGAAGAGAAAACTGGGAGAGAGGGAGAGAAGGAGAGACATGGTTCAAAATAATTGAACTAATTACTGACTCATATACCTGTAACCCCTCTGTATATCACCTCTACAATAACAATAACATATTTTACAAAAGAAGAGGAGCCCCCAATAAAAATAAAAATGTTAATTAACAGATTAATTAACATCTTAATCATATTAAAAATTAACATAGATAATGCACACATTTGAAAAGACAGCTAATTTAAGATGTATCAAATAGCAAAACTCATTCCTTTGAGGAGTATTTGAATTAGAGTCATTTCAACATCTTACTGAGAAAAAAAGTTTAATATTTAAATGCTGAAATTGAGACTTTTTATTGTGAAAATACCAGACAGAGGGGTTACAATTACATAAACAAGCTAGTAAGTATATTTCTTATCAAGCATTGTTGCCTCCTCCTTTGTTTCCCCTTACCATTCCCCTCCACACATGCGCCAAAGTTGAAAAGTTCATTTTTCGACATAACGTCTTGTACATCTCATTGTTGCAATGGGTCCACCTATATCCCTATTTAAACAATTTTTTCCCTTCCCCTCCCCAAATTATACCAACATCAAATACAGTGAAAATAGAGGTTATACCGTAGGGGAGGGACATACAAAGCAACAAAGAAATCATCTTATAAATATGTTAGAAACAATAGCAAGAAAGAGAAAACAACTGCCCAATAAGTAAGTGGGCTAAAGATTTAAACAGAAACTTCTCTGAAGAGGAAATAAGAATGGCCAATAGACACATGAAGAAATGCTCAACCCCTCTAGCCATAAAAGAAATGCAAATCAAAACAACATTGAGATACCACCTCACCCCAGTTAGAATGGCTAGAATCAAGAACTCTAATAACAACAAATGCTGGAGGGGATGTGGACAGAAGGGAACCCTACTGCATTGTTGGTGGGAGTGTAAACTTGTTCAACCACTTTAGAAAGCAGTATGGAGCTTCCTCAAGAGACTCCACATAGAACTCCCCTATGACCCAGCAATCCCTCTTTTGGGCATTTACCCAAATGATCACAAACAAGACCATACTAAAGCTACCAGCACAAATATGTTTATTGCAGCATTATTTACTATAGCTAAGATATGGAACCAACCCAGATGCCCCTTAGTAGATGAATGGATCAAGAAAATGTAGTATATTATACACAATGGAATTCTATGCCTCCATCAGAAAGAATGATATTGCCCCATTTGTTAGGAAATGGAAAGATTTGGAAAAAATTATATTAAGTGATGTAAGCCAGGACCAAAGAAACATAGGTCCCATGGTTTCCCTTATTTGAAATAACTAGTATATGTCTGAGACAAGCAGAAAAGGTCAGATAAGGTGATGTTAGGTGAAATTGAGACTTTTTTATCATGCAATTTTTCAACAGGCTTTCAAAGTATTTCTACTCTCCTTTTGTTTCATCTCATTTAAATACATTTTCTTGATCATTACTGATTTTTAATTTTTGTCTTGTGTCAAGGAAATCTGTGTTCTTACATATGGGTTTGTTTGTTTTCTCAGGTTACAGTCTTCCACCATGGATTCCAACTTATGTCCAGAATAAAGCACAGCATGAGAAATATTAGTCTGTAATAGAGCTACATAGCAATGTCTCAGCTGAATCTACCTTGCAGTGGAATCAGAGGCCTTCGCTGAGAGCTAAAGGTTATATTTACTCACAAGCTACATATGTTCTCTACAACCTTCAGTCCTTTCAATAGAAAATGATTTCTATATACCTCAGTGCAGAAAGGCATTTCCTATATGTGCAAGGTGCTTTAATAAGAAGTTTCTTTCTAACAGGACTGTTGAGTCATGGTATGCTAAGGTAGGTGCAAAGATCCTAAATATTTCTGCCTTATATTCTACAGGCACATTGTCTTACTTCAAAATTTTAAAAATGGCAGTTGGAACCTAGGTATTTTTGTCTTCTTTTTATTTATTTCCAGTGGTACTGAAGTCTGAACTCAGCCTTATGCTAACTAGGCAGGTGCTATACCACTTGAGCGATGCTCCTAGCCCATTTAAGTATAGTTATTTTTCAGATAGAGTCTTGTTGTATTGCCCAAGACTAGCTTTGGACCACCACTCATTTAACTCTACCTCCTGTGTAGCTGGAATTACAGATAAGTACTCTCATGTCTGGCTTTTCTTTCTTTTTTTTTGGAGACACAATCTTATTAACATTTTTTTTTTGCCATACTGCAGTTTGATTACAGGATTGCATGCTTGCTGCACTGGCTATATGCCACTGAATCACACTGCCAGCCCTGTTTTTCAGGATAGGGTGTTACTTACCACTCAAGCACACATCTGGGCCACAGGCACTCACTTTTAGGATTGCATCTTTGCTGGATGACAGATGTTCACCACTGCATTAGATTTCCTTCCATGGAAATGGAGCCTGGGCTCGCCTGAAATTGCTATCCTTCTCTTCTTAGGTCCTAGGTACCTTAGGATACCAGCCATAAACCACGGTACCCAGGTGTGAGCTGAGAAAGGGTCTTGTGAACTTTTCTGCCCAGGCTGGCTTCGAACTGCGATCCTCTCATGGTCAGCCTCCCTTGTAAAGTGAGAGAAGGATTTCAAACATGAGGAGGTAAAATCTGACTCAATGTGTCTAGTTTAGAGCTGGCTGGCTAAACATGAGCTATTTAGAGATTAAAGATGGAACCGTACATCTCTCAAGGAGATGCTGTTAATGATTTGTGAGAAAGGAAACTAAATAAAATGGTTTCCATTCTCCTGTGTTCTTATGTTGTGCATAGAGAAAGCCCCTGTTTCAAAACCAAAGCAGTGTTTGTCCTTGAGGAAACTAGCTATAGGGCTTGTATCGACTCGTGAAATAAACAGTGTTGCAAACAAAGGGCAAGGAGCAGCCACTGCCCAGCAACAAGACAGGAGGTGGCCGGCAGTGCTTGGTGCTTCCATTCTCCGAACGGCAGGTACAGAAGTTACCAAGTTGCCACTGGCTCCCACACACATACAGCATTCACTCTCCGGACCCCGGGGAGCCCCCATTTCCCAGCACCTTCAGGATCACACTTCCTGCCAACCCATCTGGGTTATTTTTAGGTATGAAGAGCAAGGGAACTAGGTGGAAAAGCACAGACTAAAGGCTCAGCCCATGGGAGTTCTCAAATTCAGCCGCCAGAAACTCTCTCAATAGAGGCAATGATGTACGTCCCCTAAATTTATTTTAATTACGAGTGTGTGAAGTTTGATTAAAGACAGAATATGCTTTTGGAATAATTTTGTATGTAGGAAAAGAAAGGAGAGAAAGGTAGACAGCAGTGACAAAAAATCAAAGCACTGTGGTGGATCTTCAGACTCTTGTAGATCAGATTTAATATTATATCTGAGGAGGAATTCAGACAATTCTGACAGGGGTGCATACACTGTTCTTGGCCTTAGACCATTTTCTTCTATGTGTTTACAATTTGATTTTCGTTGATTTCTCACAGGGATATCTCCAGATGAATAATTAATTGGAGTCCATGTCAATTTTTCATGGTCATTGAGTTCTGTGGAAACCTTCCTCGAATAAATCTTTTTGATTTGTAAGAAGTGAATTGTAACACATTCTGGTTTCCTTGGATTTTAAGGTTGTCAATATCCATAAGACAGTTGGCATTAGAAACTCAATTAACATTACATTGGAATCCCTCACCCTTTCCTGTTTTCCCTCTACTTTTTTAGCCCTTCAATACTACCCTGAAAACTTTCATAGGAGCTTGAATGACTTGAAATTCATTTTATTTTATTTTATTTTATTTTATTTTTTGTCAGTTGTGGGGCTTGATCTCCAGACCTGGGCACTGTCCCTGGGCTCTTCAGCTCAAGGCAAGAATGCTACCACTTGAGCCACAGTGACACATCTGTTTTTCTGGTGGTTAATTGGAGATAGAGTCTCATGGACTCTCCTGGCTGGGCTGGCTTTGAACCACAACCCTCACATCTCAGCCTGCTGAGTAGCTAGGATTACAAGCTTGAGCCACCAGCTAGGATTACAATCATGAGCCACCAGCACCCAGACAATTTTATTAATTTTTAATCATGATTTGGAAACCACTTAGCCACATGGTAGAACATAAATGTGTGTAGACTTCGTTTGCTTGTGTAATCTTAAATTTTTTTATTGGATGGAAACAGCCACAGAATTTATTTACTAAGGGAGAGCAAATAAATAAAAGATTATAGAAGTAACACAATTACATTATTAGAGGTTAGCCTGACCTAAGAAAGCATAAACTCCATCTTTGATTCTGATCTTTGTCAACCATCTAAGGTTTCAAAATTGTGCTTGTATAAGGAACTGGGGCCAACTGATTCTAGATATAGCATACTTTCTAATCCCTTTAATACTTCTCTTATAGATTTGTTTTGTGTGCCATTCTTGGGGCTTGAACACAGGGTTTGGGCAATATGTGTATTAGGTAAAACAATTTGACATTCTTTCATTCAGTAGACAAATTCTGAGCACCTGTTAGTGTCTGACCCTTTCCTAAAGCGTGAAGTAGCCCTGAATAAATGCAAACTAAATTTCTATGTCTTAAGGAATCTTATACGCTAGTGAGTGGGACAGAACATGAGCAAAATAAACACCAAATTATGAACTATACTAAATACGGAAAGAACATCTCATTGCCAGCTAGCACTTATGTCCTCATTGCCTTGTGACCCTAGTGTGCTATGTTAGTACAGAATCTTAGTTACTGAGCAGTGCTAAGAGTTTCAGGTCCTGATGGGCTGGGAGCTCTGCAAAGGTTTCCTAACTCTCCAGCAAGCTCTCCTTTGGGAACACAGTCATTATATAACACAGCATGGACTCTACCCTCTGCACTGGACACAGATCACTTGCAGGGCAGCCTTCTTCAGGCAGTTAAGATCTCATCACAACCGCTTCAAATGGCCATTTCTCATAGCGTTCCTTTGTGTCCTCCACATTGCTTCAGTGAAAATTAATATACACACCAGGGACCCCAGAAAGCAGTAAAATCTACTAGCCCCCCCTGTGTTTTTCTCTCTATTTATCTAATGGCCCTACTGTCCATTGGGATAGGGTAACAGGAAATGAAAAGCTATTTGTAACTTTTCTTTGTGCTCCTGGTCTTTCCTTTCTTCTCCTCAGCACAGAATGCAGGGCACAGTCTTTTCCATTCCCTGGAAGAGTGACTTTCATGTCAGAACAATGGGCTTTGGGTCCAGTGGGCTTTGAGTTGAGAGAGCACCAAGAAACATTATATCATCATGGGTCTTCCTACTTAGCAAAGGCCTTTATCAAAACCTAAAGCTTAAAATTCCCACCTTTGGAAAGAAAATGTAGTTTGGCCGATTCCCTCCCAGTCCCCTAACTCCTTGCTGATAATCCTCAAGGTGTGGCTGCAGAGGTGAGAGGCTGAGAACAGAACCTGGATAAAGAAGGAAAATCACCACACCTTGGTTAGTATGTGTAATAGATTAGTCCTGGTAGGGACTACTACCTATACTCAGAAAAATTTGTGGTTTTTTGTATTATTAATTAACTATTGTTATTACAGATGTGATGTATGGAGGGATTACAATTACATGAGTCAGGTAATGAGTACATTTCCTTTGGTACATTGTCCTCTGTTCCTTCACTCTCTCCTCCTCCAGTCTCCACCTACAAGTTGGGTGGACACATTCATCAGTGTCCAGTGAGCACCACTGCTGCACTGTTTCCTTCAAGTTCTATACCCTCACCCCCAAACCCTTCCAAATACACCATATATAAGGTAAAGAAGACAGAGTTGTCAAAAACTATGAGCAAGGAAAAAAGAAAGAAAGAGAGAGAGGACAAAAGAAAGAAAAGGAAAGGAAGAAAGGAAGAAGGAAAGAAAGAAAGAAAGAAAGAAAGAAAGAAAGAAAGAAAGAAAGAAAGAAAGAAAGAAAGAAAGAGAAAGAAAGAAAGAAAGAAAGAAAGAAAGAAAGAAAGAAAGAAAGAAAGGAAGGAAGGAAGAAAGGAAGGAAGAAAGAAAGGAAAAAAGGAAGGAAGGATAGAAAGAGGCCTCTTATTTCCATATCTTAGAGTTCATTTCAATATGTATATTATTTTATTTAGATATGAAGAGAAACTTAAGCATTGAGCCATTGTGTTTCTCTCCCAAGAATATCTTCTTTTGGTCTCACTATGTGTGAGTCTCTAGAATCCTGTATGATTTATCATATCCCAATGTATTTTAGATCTAACTTCAAATTAAGCCCAAGAAGTCCCATTGAAGAGAATATTATTCAGTAAGAAATTATTCCTGCAACAAAAGACTGAGAATAATCAAAGCAATTCTAAGCCAAAAAAGTAATGTGAGTAGTATCACAATACTAGACCTCAAACTCTAATACAGAGCTATAATAACAAAAACAGCCTAGTTGGCACAAGTGTAGACATGAAGATTTGTCTCTCTGAGCTTGGCTTACCTCACTGAACATGATTTGTTCTAATTCCATCCATTTCCCTGCAAATGACATTAATTTATTCTTGCTAATGCCTGTGTAAAATAACATTGTATATAGATACCACTTTTTGGGGGGTCCGCTCATCTATTGTGGAGCATCTATGTTGTTTCCATATTTTGGCTATTGTGAATAGTGTGGCAATGAACATGGATGTGCAAGTGTCTTTATCATATCCTGGCTCATGATGTTCAGGGTAGATGCTCAGGAGTGGTATGGCTGATAAGGAATTGGTAAGGAAGATCTATGTTTAGATTTTGAGGAACCTCCAGTCTGCTACAACTCCAGAGTGGTTGTACTAGTTTACATTCCCACCAACAGTAGAGTAGGGGTTCTTTTTCCCCACCTCCCTGACAACATTTCTTGCTTGAATTCACAACGTTGGCCAATCTAAGTAGGGTGAGACGGGATCTCAGAGTTGTTTTGATTTGCATTTCATTTATGGCCAGGGATGATGAGCATTTCCTCATGTGTTTATTTACCATTCTTATGTCTTTTTAGCTCCCTTGCCTATTTAGTGATTGGTTTATTAGGTTTGGGAGGGATTGGTTTCTTGAGCTCCTTGTATATATTGAATATTAGGCCTTTGTCTAATATATTGATGGTAAAGATCTTCTCCCAGTTTGTTGGCTGTCTTTCTAGTTTAACAACTCTGTCCTTAGCTGTGCAGAAACTTTCATTTTGATGTAGTACACTTGTCGAGTCTCCCTCCTATCTGTTGTACCCTTTGGACTCTTTTCAAGAAGTTTTTACCTATGCCTATAAGTCCTAATGTTTCTCCTACTCTATTTTGCAGTAGTTTCAAAGTTTCAGGTCTGACATTGAGATCTTTGATATACTTCGAACTGATATTAGTGCAAGGTGACAAGCCGGGATTAACTTTTAGTTTTCTGCATATAGATGCCCAGCTTTCCTAACAATGATTATTGAAGAGGCTATTTTTTCCACTGTCTATCTTTCTCTTTCTTATGTCTAGGTCTTCATTGATAGGTGTTCATTGATCTTTGGGTCTACTTTTGTGTGAACCAAGCCATTTTTGTTATTATAGCTCTGTATTAGAGTTTGAGGTCTAGTATTGTGATACCACTCCTAGTCCCTTTTTTTTTTCTTGGCCTAGGACTGCTTTGACTATTCTAGGTCTTTTGTTGTAGGAAAAATTTCTTATTGAATAATCTTCTCTTCAGTGGGACTTCTTGAGCTTGATTTGATTGCTCATTTTTATCCAGGAGATAATTTTCCTAATTAAATATAACCTGTACAAGAATCTTTCTCTTTGGCACAGTTTCGCCAAGGCTTAGTTATCATGCACGACTTTAAGACAAACCATATGTTAAATATTTGTAAAAATCAATAGTTACTTAAACATTTGCCTATTTCCCTATCAGATTCCAAATGTTTCATGAAAGGCCAGCATGTATAACTGAGAATAAAGGAAGCTGGAATCTTTGACTGGCCAGTTTTTGTTTCTAGTTTTACATAACCTGTAATACTGCAGCCATTCCCCAGGCAGAGTGTTGATGTGCAAAATAGACTTACCACATATTTTCTACAGATTTTCATTCCAGCCACAGTATTTTTTTTTTACTCCAGTGCAATGTTAATCCCTATGTCCATCATCACTTGTTTATTGAATTTAAACTCCATGTGAATACACATGAGGGAATAGTGAAACACACACACACACACACACACACACACACACACACACACACACACACACACTCCTCCCCCTTTCCCCACACAGAAGTTTGGGAAAGTGGGTGGTAGAACTTGTATGCTAATATTTTAGATAAAAGAAACAACAGTACTGAATGACTTGTGGGAAAAGGGGCACTTTTTCCATGTGACATTAACTTCATGGGCTTTGGAAATAGACTGCTGACTTCAAAGGCCATCTCTACAATTACCAGCTATGTGACTTGTCACAAAATATTCTCTCTCTTACAGTTAAGATGATTTCTTTGTGGATAATGTCCCTGTAAATGTCACTCCTCATGATTGGTCAGACCAGGCCATTTGTGTTCAGAGTTTTGAAAAACAGTTAAACCTTAATAACTTCTGTGAACATCTACCTTGAATATAGACTTTTCGTTCTTTGATTTCTCTGCACCTCTGCTGTTTCACTTATAAAAGGGAAAAGATGCTATCTGCTTTACTGGGTTTTAGAAAGATAAAGGAATCAATATTTGTAAAGCACTTTGAAGAGTCCCTGGCCTGTTTTATGTACAGTAATAAAAATCAATGTATATCAAGAAGCAAGTGAATTCTTATCAAAACCCAATATTATGCAAAACACTTGTTACTCTCATAGAAGAAAAGCAGAGCAAAGTTTGCAGAGTTGAAAATCACACAAAGAACACACACAATGGATTTCCTTGATAATAAACAGATACAGAAAGCTTGACTTAAATCCTAGTAGTGTGCAGGCCTTTGTATAGCTAGAGATAGAGCAGACAAGCATATAAAGTCTAGACTGCAAGAAATTGTCTGTACAATGACAGTAAATGCCATAGTATAGAAAAGCAGCCAGTCTGATGTAGACAGAGAAGGATCTGATAATTTTTCTCAGACTTAGAAGAGGCAAGTAGGTAATGCAGAGCTGGAAGAATAGAGATTGAAATTTGAGTAACAGTAGCTTCCGGGGCTATGTTTCTTATAGAACCATTAGTGAAAAAACTCACAGAAGTCTACAGAAAACCACACTATAATGTATTTCTGTTTCCTTCTTGTATGAATACACACATACACACAATTACACATTTACATTAGCTGCTTCAGAGACTGCTTTTCATTTTATACAGGCCTTCATTAATTTTAGTAAGCCTGCTTTAAATAATCAACATTTAAGAACAAATTCTTATAAATAATTGTATCCAATTATTTTACTGTTATGAAAGAACAGAACCAGAAAACAGGCAGTCTGATGCACATTAGAAAATGATATCTTAAACTGGTGAGAGTGGCTCTTGCCTGCACTCTTAGCTACTTGGGAGGATAAGAATGGGAGGATTGCAGTTTTCCACATAAGGAGCAGCCTATGTGGAAAAGTTCATGAGATTTCTTCTCATTCCAAAGCAGGGTACAGAGACCTGTGAGTGTCATCATAAAATATGTGAGAAACTGAGATGGGCAAGATTAAAGTTCCAAATGCAACTGAGTAGGAGTCTGTAAGATTCCATCTTGCTGGTGAAAAGTTGAATAGGGTGACATGTGCCTACCATCAGCTACATGAAGCCTAAAGTTGGTGGATCACAGTCTAGGCACACACCAAGATGGGAAGCAAGACCCAATCCTAAATATATCTAGCAAAAATTAGAGCACAAGGGCCTGAATTCAGAAAACAAGAATGATGCCTTACTGGAAATTTAGGAGCCCATGATCTCTGTAAGATTACCAATGCTCATAGAAACTTTAATGTATAGGGCAACAGTCTGTGGTGAGGGGTATCTAGGTTTATTGGTCCAATTCTAATACCATATTTAATTCTCGGACATCAAATAAAATCACAAGGTTTTCCTTAAACATCTAAACTAGCCGAGTTTGGCTTGTTCCATGTTTTATTTTATGACTTTAAGACTGATATCTTTTTCATCAAGGTGATCCCCAAGACTTGGCATTTTGGAAAGTTTCTCATGGAGTGACAGTAAAGAAGGAAGAAGGAAAGAAAGAAGGGGAGTAAAAAGTAGAGGAAGAAGAGGAGGAGGAGGAAGAAGAGGAAGAGGAGGAAGAAAAAGGAGTAGCATAAACCCAAGTAATAACTATTTTCCCCTCTTTAAAAAATTCCTGGATTTGAACTTGAACTTGACTTTCATGAGTGGGAATTTAAGAGAATGGAGAAAACCCATGGGAATATCTGTCCAATATTCACAGTCATTAATCCAGATAAAATCCTGAACCTCTAAACAATACATTTCTTCAGTTATCTCATTAGGGCTTTTTACAATTTAGACTAACAATATGTTACCTAAATTTATTGAGATTTATAAATGTTGCTTATGAGTTAATTATGAAATGTTTTAAAACAAGATGAACATGTTTGATACTAATTTCCATACCGCAGTTTGATTAACCCTTCAAGTGCCTTGATTTGAAGGAAAGATTTATGAAGAAATCACAGCTTCCATTTGGTAGCTTGATGAAGGCACTTGAGGTTTTGGTATTACGTTCTTCATAGTTAAATATGGTGCTGGGGTCCCTTTGTGTTCACATGTATCATTACAGGTATTATTTCTTTGAGTTGAATCTCCATGGATCTGTGAGAAAAGATACAAATACACAAATCCCCTAAGTATATATGCTGAGAAAATCTCTATCAACTGTATTATTTGTGATGTATTAAAGTTCCTATATTATTTCAACATTCTCAGATATCTCCTATTCAGGGAAGTCAATGTATTCAATTTAGAGTTCTTTTTGGGAAGGTGGGTATACAAGAGTTTTTAACTCAGAACTTTCACTCTCTAGTAAGTACCACCTGTGCTATGCCCCAGACCATTTTGTTTTCATAAATTTTCATATAGGGTCTCATACTTTCTCCCTTGGACAGAGAGAGCTTCTCCTACCTATATTTGTTTCCTGTATGCCTGATTTACAGACATGTGGCACCATGTCTGCCCACCTTCTTTGAGATTGTATCTTAACTTTTCTTTTTGTTAGTAACAGAGTTTGAATTCAGGACCTCACACTTGCTCACCCTTTTGCTGGTTATTTTCAATTTTGAATTTAGCAGACTTCTCTGTCTAGGTTATCTTCCAACCATGATCTTCTGGATCTCAACCTCCTGAGTAGCTATGATTGCAGGTGTGAGCCACTGGTGCCCGGCTTCTTGCTCCCCTCCATGTTCCCCTCTGAGGCTGGAGTTGACCTTGATCCTTCTATCTCTACCCGCTAAGTAACTGGAAATGCAAGTGTGAGGCACAGTGCCAGACTGTTTAGGAGCTCATGATGTCATACACTCAGATTATTGTTGTGCTATGTGGGTAAACTAGAATTAAACACATTGAACTCAGTATTCCAATTTGTCCCAGAATGTCCATGCTATAGAGGTAGGCCAAAGCCACTTTGTATTTTCTTATTTAAAATATACACTGTACTGTGTAGGTAGGTAGAGAACATTACATCATGCTTACCTTTTCTTCCTATAGAGTCAAATGTCATCTAGACATGAGTGCAGTTCTCAGGCACTTTTTTAAACCATTAAAACAAAAAGTTTGATTTACCCTAAGCCATGATGAAGCAGCTAGATCAAAGAGAAAAGGTAGAGGTTTGTGATCTTTGCTCCAATATTTTTTACTAAGTAGCTTCTTGGAAATTTATTTAGCTAAGACAATATTTTTTGTCTGATTTTTGATTCATCTCAAATTCAATACTAAGCTTGTGGTACTCTTTACTTCTGAGAAATGCTTATTCAATACATTTGCCCATTTATTAGCGGGATTATGTGTCCTGTGTTTAATTTTTTGAATTTCATATATTGTGTATAATAATTATCTGTTGGGTAGCTGTCAAAAGTTTTCTTCTTCTTTATGATTGTCTCTTGATTCTGTTAATTGTGTCCTTTGATATGCAGCTTTTAATTTGATGCAATCTCACTTGTAACTTCTTACTCTTACTTCCTGGGGAAAAACCTGTTTTGGAAATTGTTGACTATACTTATATTTTCAAGTGTTTTCCCTTGGTCTTCTTGTAATAGTTTCAAAGTTTCAGATTTCATATTAAGATCTTTGACCCACTTTTAACTGATTTTTTTATTGGTGAAAGACATGAAATTAGTTCCAACTTTCTGAACATAGATAATGCATTTTACAAGCACTGTATTTTAAGAGGCTATCTTTTGTCCCATGGATGTTTTTGACTTTGTAAAAAAAATCAGATAGATATAACTGTGTAGGTTGTTTCCAGGTCTCCAGTTGTGTTTTGCAGAACATCAGTGCCATGCTATTTTTCTTACTATGCTCTGAAAAATTTTAAACAATGAACACATACTAATAATAAAAAATTGAAAAAAATAAATGAATACTCAAAAGCCTAATTTCCATTTAAGACTTTTATACTAGCAAGTCTGAAGCTGAAATCCTAGCTCAATTCTCTTTGAACATACAAGTCTCATGATTGTCTTGGTACTTGTAACTTACTTATTTACCAGACCTACCTTGTCTATCTTTCATTTTTAATTTTCCTCCATCTCTTCTTCCTCCTGTCCCTCCAGTTTGAGCTTTTCTTCTACCAAATAGCACCATCATTCAACCAATGATCCATCAGAAAACTAAACATAATGCTGCTAATTTACTGACAATGAATAGTAAGTAAACCCCATTGAGTCTACCTTTTTACAACATCTGAATCCACTTCCTTCTCCCCATCTCGGCTGATTCAAAGTAGCTCTGGTATTATCGAACTTCTTGCAGTTATTTGTGTATGTGCTAAATACTCTCTTGCCTCCTTTAGTTCTAATAATGAATTTTTCCTGCTGTTTAAACTAGTTTTCTGTGTATTTTCCTCAGAAGGATCAGTTCCTGACATACTTATTCCATTGTTCACACTGTCCTAGATATTATTTTTGTGCCAGTCAAAATGACCAACATACATAGAATGCATACTTTTGTTTCAAGAACAAATAAATGGTCTGAGTAAATGTTGATAAACTGTAAGAATGGGTCTGATCATTCATACTTGAGTAGGAGTCATTTCTATGTGGCTAACATTTACATGAAAACACATTCCTCTCTTCTACCTAAATGGTTTGCTGGCTAGAATGTTTTAAAACTATTTTTATTGAGAAATTCAAGTGTTGTAGCTCTAATTCAGCACACTCCAACACCATGGAATTTGTATAAAATAAAGAATTGCTTGTCAGTGTAGGTGTTTTCTTTAACATAGAGATACAGTGAAAGAAAAGTCTTATTATTGAGGAGGTTAAACTCAAGGGAGGAATACTGTCTGCTTAAAAGACATCAATCAGGGGAGTTAGCTATTCCTTTCCCCTCTTTTTTTCTCTCTCAGTTGAGCAACTGTCAGTTTGCCAGAAAAGACTTCAACCCTTGTTCAGCTAGAATGTTGGGGAAATGCATATTCATTCAAGACTACTAGGGACAAGGTGAACTTGGGTGGCTGCATTTCACTATATTTATTTTTAGATAAAATTATTTTAAGTTAAAAAAATTCTTCCTCACATTAGGCTGTAATCTTGACAGTTGTGTGGGGGGGAATAGTCACAAGGTATTGCTGATTAAAATCATTTCAAGAGAACTAAGTTCAAGAAGAATGTAAAATGAAAGGACTGTGCCCAAACAATATAATTGCTTTTGTCATCTCCTTCAACTTTTCAGTACTGGAACTTTCCAGTTGCTAACCATAAGACCTGAATGAATCCTTTTTTCCCCACATATCTTCTTACATATTTATAAGTAGGAGGTGATACATTAGAATTATGCTATTGTGTTCTTCTCCTAGTGTGTTTTTCTGTGACTGTGACCAGAAGGAAAAAAAATCTGAGTTGGGAAATAGAACTCATGTATTACATCTTGGGCCATCCCTTATTTGGTGAGCTTGAAACATTTTTGCAGCAATATAAAGTTCAATTTCTTTTTATCCAATATGGGGTTGTGTTAGTCAACTTTCTGTGCTGTGACAAAGTACCAGAGAAAGTCATCAACTTAAAGAAGAAAGCATTTCTTCTGGCTCAGCATTTCAGAGGTTTCTAGAGCAGAGTAGGGTAATGTTTGAAAATGCTTGATACTGCTGATTACAAGTTAAAATACAATTTTGTTTATGTAAAGGAATGGGATAAGCTGGACATTGGTGCCTGTAATCCTAGCTACTCAGGGGACTGAGATCTGAGGATTGTGGTTCAAAGCCAGCCCAGTCAGGAAAGTCTGTGAGACTCTTATCTCCAATTAACCACTAGAAAACCAGAAGTGGCACTGTGGCTCAAGTGGTAGAGCCTTAGCCTTGAGCTGAGGAGCTGAGGGACAGTGCCCAGGCCCAGAGCTCAAGTCCCATGACCGACAAAAAAAATAAAAATAAAAATAAAAAAGGAATGGGATAGCATTTATTCATTTGTATCTATTATTCTGTAATATATATGAAATAGCACTGACAAGATACTCCTGTATTAGGAGCTGCAAATTTTAAAAAAAGATTATTCACTCAATGATAACTCATTACAGAGGTATTCAAATGAATCTCTGTCATCCAGTAATACATACTCTAGGAAGGATTTAGGAATATGAAATTTACAATAAAACATTTTACACATGCTCGTGAGTCATATGAAAGCACAAATGGATGGAAGATAACTAAAGGAAAGACCTAAGAAAGGACTCAGTAACAGAGGCACAGTAACATAAAGTTACAAGTAAATTCTGGTCTAATAAAACAAGCTGGCACCTGAAGATTAAGATACAAGATACAATGGTATGGGTCAATGGTCCTCCAGCAGTCTATGTAGTAAAGACTTTGTGCCCACATGTTGCTACTTGAAAGTGATGGAACTTTCAAGAGATGTGTCATAGGAGGGAGTCCTTAGGTTGTTGGAGGCATGGCCTAGAAGAAGATTGTGGCGACCTGGCTTTTTCCTATTTCTCTTTTGCTTCCTGGTCTTGAGGGGATCACTTTGGTCAGCCTGGTGCTCACTGCCTTTGTCATCCAATACACCCACCATAGTAGCCTGGTCAGGAAAATCCATGAGAGTCCTGGGTTTTTCAGAAGTAAGGAATAGAAAATCATAGTCCTGTTACTTGATATCAGATTTTAAAATTCTAACTAAAAGATTGATTTTGTGGATTTTTACTTTGAGAAGAAAAATAGATGCTATTTACATATGTCCTAACTCATTTTAGTTGTTGTGTTCTCAATATGACTACCTTTATTTCACTAAATGTTTTTATTTCTTTACACCACTAATTTAATGCTAGACATGAAATATGTAATACCACTACACATTTTTAAGAACAAAGCAAAAAGGCCTAACATTTTTATATATAAACTTTGGAAGATAGTTCCTTTATTTTGATACATAAGCTATTCTCCAGCATTCTACAAAAGGATTTCATGGCTGATTGAATATCACTCTACTTATATCTCTTAGTGTAAAATTAATAATCTTTTAAAATTATGCTTTGAACAAAAACATTTCATTTCTACAAATTACTGGTTTTCCTTCTTTATATTTTTGGAAATATTAATATTTTTAACATGTTGTTTACTTCAGTTATCATTAGTGTATGCTTAAAAAAATCCCAGAGCTTGAAACAGGACCTTAACTTGCTGGCTTGCTTGTTTGCTTGGCTGGCAGGCTACCACTTGAGCCACAACTCTATTCCAGTATTTTTCTGGCTATATGGAAGATAGACTCTCTTATATCTCCCACATCACATTCTCCAGTTGTGATTTTTCCAGCATTCAGCCTCCTGAGAAACCAGGATGACAGGCACAAGGCATGAGCTACCAGTGCCCAGTAATGTGTACCTTTTCTTTTTACACTCCAAATATAAATCCTTAAGTAATAATGTCCAACTTTAATGTTTTTATATTGTTAGAAATACTATGCATATATCTGGTACAATATTCAGGATTAACTCCTCTTTGATAATTATTTATGTTATTTTATTTTAGATTTTTTAAAAAAGTTATTTTCAACAATGTAGATAAGCACAATACAATGCATTAAATTCAAACACCTTTACATTTTTCCTTATTCATATATGTATGTATGAATGTAAATAACCACTGATCAAATCTGGTATATATATTAAATACACTTTTAAAGATTTAAACAATTTCCCCTAAAACTTGGCTCCCTGATTCATTTTAGTTACTTGGGAGGTTGAGTCAGTAGTATTATTGCATTTGTGGTTAGCATGGGCAACAGAGCAAGACTGACTCAAAGCAGTTTTGATCTTAATTCTCAATACATAGTGAAAAGAAAGTAAACTGTATTTGAGGATTGATTGGGTTGGCATATGTCTTATAAGAGCAGATAATTGTGCTAGGCTTTGTAAGAAGGAATAAATGTTGAAAATTTTCACATAATTAGAAAAAACAAGTTTCCACATTTTTATTGGAAAAATTAAAAATATAATCATGTTTGAGTATGCTATTTTTTGTGGTAGTTTAAGTCTTAAGGAGAATGAAATTCTTCTGGGGAAGATGACATTTTACTTAATTGGTGTTCTAAGTTAGTGTTTCCTATCATAGAATTAGTTGCAAATGTTCATCTATTAAAGAATATTCTTAGTTTGAAGTTCATGCAAAATAAAGTCATGTACTTTGTTACTGTGTCCCAAAATGTGCTTCAATAAAATTGAGAATGCAGCCATTATATTCAATGTACATATATGAAAATGGAACCACATAATGAGGGTCAGGTGGGAGATAATTGGAAAGAGGGAGGAGAACAATGAAAGGGATGAAAGGCATTGATCAAGATGCATTGTGCTTACACACTCACTTATTGAATTGAAGCCCTTTGGTATAGCTACTTAAAGATAATTAACAAATAAATAAAATAGGTACATATAAAAATAGTTAAGGGATAAAACTGTTGCTCACATACTGTACGGCTTGTGTGAGGCCCTCGGTTCATTTTCTGATACTTTAAAATGAAAAAAAAAACTTAAGAGGATGCCAGGAACAATTTAATTTTGGTTATGTGATTTAATGAAAAATAACACAAATAAAAACCAATACTATTAGCTATAGATCTGTCTGGAAAACTGTAGTATGTATGTTTTGCCTCCTTATGCATGTTTTATATGATTATCTCCATGGTGTGATAGTGACTACTGACAAATGAGAAAAGACTGCTTTGTACTTGGTGTTATTAAGCATATTAATGTTTAATATTATAACAGGTTTCACTCATGCTTGTAAATTTTATGATGGAATTTGTGCGAATGATTCTCTCTCTTCCAGGATTTACATTTTTTTTGTTCCAATCACTCCACAGACATAAAATTGATATGTAAACAGTTCACCAGAACGTGACTATCAGGGTGCTTCCTGTGATATTGGGATGGCTCATTCCTTGCTGTTTATTAGTATAATAAGACTGAACCAGCTCTGAACCCCAAAGGCCCTCATCTGAACAGGTCATGACTGGACCACTTCATAAAGAGTACAGTGATGTAACTCTGGCTGGTGGCTCATGCCTGTAACTCTCTCTACTCAGGATGCTGAGATCTGAAGATTGTTCCTTAAAGCCAGCCTGGGTAGGAATGTTCACGAGTCTCTTATCTCTAAGTAGTCTCACACACACACACACACACACACACACACACACACACACACACACACACACACACACACACACACACACACACACACGCATGCACGCATGCTCCAGAAGAGGAGCTGTAACTCAAGTAGTAGAACACGAACCTTACACATAAAGCTCAGACAGTGTCTAGGCCCTGAGTTCAAGTTTGCAAACTGGCACACACACAAAAAAAGATTCCAGTGATAAAAATCGAGTATTTTCTCACTCTTGGTAATTTAGATATTACTAATATAGAAACTGAGGATGCTCAAGTATTAAACTTGTATTTTGTCTCTGTTCTTAAGCCAATATTCTTTTTTAGTGTTTTAAATTATTATTATCTTCATGTGATTGTACAAAGAAGTTGTCAGTTATCAAAGCAATTTATGAACTCAATATATTTTGATTGATGTCACTCTGGATTTTATAAATATTACTGAGATGTTTTTAGCTTTGCCTTAGAAATTTAAACCTGTATGGAAGTATGACTGAGGAACTTGACCAACTCCTACTCAAGACCTTTGGCCCATGCACTCTGGCCTCTGTTTCTAGATCTCCAGTCTATTCACAATCTTCATTGCAGGGTCTTGCTGGAAAATAAGATTTCTATCACTTGGGACCAATAAATGATCAGGTTTCCTACACTGAACAAACAAACAAACAAACAAACTTAGAAACCTACAATGAAAATTAGTTGCTTGATTCCTTTTTGGTTTGCTGTACTCTGCTTCACAACATTCAGGTTGAATTGCCCTTATATTTGTAGACAAATACAGGCATTATTTGATACATTTATTAAGTCTTTGACTGAAAAAGTATGTTGACAATCACATTTATCTAAAGTTTCTATATTTTGTTACATCCTAAAACCCCAATATCATGGGGCCGGAGAGGCCAGTGCTGGATTAGTACAGTCACCTCTTTGTCATCCACAGAGGTGCTAAGAACCCACTCACTTTCATAGTCAGTTCTCCTGCTAATTGAATCCCATGTCCATCAATAAGCCTGCACTTTGTCCCATGGTCTGAAAGATCACGACCTCCAGAACCATTGTTTGCAGGAAGTCTTTTTCTACATTTTGCCAATATAGACACCAATAACTATGGGACTCAAGTGACTTGCTTCAAGTGACCAGACTGTACGGTCAATCAATGCCAAATGGGAGCTAAAATGAATGCTAGCAGTTCAGCAAGTGTCTACAAATCAGAGTGACTGAATCTATTTATCACATCCAATTCTGTTATAGGAAATAGGCTTGATGAAACACAATAACTTAATCTGCTCAGGAGCATCTCACACAATCCATCAAGTAAGCAAGGCACCACCTTCACATTTGCTTCCTCCAAAACAACTTCCTTTGGGAAACTTTTTTGAGATTTCTCAGAACATCTCCTAATGCCTCGCCTTGCAGGAAACTTGTGTTTACTCTTATTTACTAACTGAAGTGGGAACAATGTTAGCATTCCTTTCACTAAGTATCAGTAAATTATGTTTGTTAAAACATTTTGGTACAATTTTGCATTTTTAGGTTCGTTATGCATTTTATTAACTATTAGCATGAAAAGCAGAATATTTATCCTTACAATAAGTATGATGATTATGTAGGCAACTGCAAACTGTTTTCCCAGGCTGCTTTAAAACAATTTGCCACCTTTTCATATATTTTCTAATACTCTCTATATAAAACAACATCTTGGATGTATATTATGCATCAAGGTCACAATCAAGAACTGAAAACACCAAATTGATGAATATAAATTTTAGGCTAAAAATATTTGTGGAAGTGCCGACACTTTCAATTCCCTGGGTGCCTCAGTTTAATCATGATCAGCTCTGAGGTGGGAGAGCGAAGGACAATTGCATGGGTGTTGTTTGTCTAGTTGGAGAGGATTCATTACCTCAGACATTGTTTGACATGAAAACAGATGTACCTCTGTCACTACTTTGACCTCCTTAACAAGATGAACAACTAGGCTGATACATTTATTGATCAGAGCAAAATCCATTCCACTGGAAATATACTATACATGCTCACTGGTGTAAATGAGGATTTAACATCTGTTCCCAGTAGATTGGCTATTAATCTAGAATCTGCAACCACACAAGTAGCTACCAGGCACTGCTACCCTTTCATTTTATTGTAGATATACAGAGAAAAGGTCCATTTTTATGAATCAGTGGAAAGTATTTTATGAATATGGTCATTTGTACATGAAACTTGCAAATAAAGTATACCACACTAAGTGTATTAAATATTCAAAGTGTTCATCATGTTGCAACTAGCTTGCCTCTTTTTTTTTCCAATGGCAACATAAAGTATTTGTGAATGTTAATTGGTGCTTATTGAACAATTGATCCAAATGCCCTTTCCCTATTCCTAATATTTATAGTTAGTGTAACAAAAAATCTTACAAAATGTTAAAATAAATTTTAAAATGTACAAGTGGAGATAAATTTTATAAATGTAGGCCCCTAGACTCTTCAGACTTTTCATAATACTTAAGGACTGACAAAACCAACCAAAAAATATCTGAATGCAACTTTTATGTACATATGCTTATGACTAGCTAAAAGAATAAATTACCTTATTGATTTTAGCTTCACAGATAATGCCATTAGTCTACAAGTCAGATTAACAGGAGAAAAGCATACATATTTAGTTAATATAAATTACATGTGATACATATAAAGAATTACAGATCTTTATAAAGAATTGAAGATCTGAAGAAATAATTAAAATTGTGTGTATTTTAGAATAGGTTTGATGAAGTATGGATAGTTATGGAGAAATACAATTAGAGGAGGAAAGAGTAGGTTCTAATCATGATAATCTAGAGAAAAATGCCAACGTCTCTTTGTTAAGATTGTTTTTGTCACCATGTGTCTTGAGATATAAGGTTGTCCTTTCCCAGTGATTATAAAAAGCATCTTTCTCACTGGGGTTTTCTATTACTTGCTTCTGGGGAAGGGCAGAAAAATCTTTCCTTGGTATTGTGCTATGCTCCAGAAGAGAAGCCAGAGAGAAGTGCACATGGCCTTCCTCTACTGTTTTCCCAAATGCTAAAGTGAACATTCGAGGGCAGACCATGAGTCATAGGCCAAGAAGTGCTCCACTACTTCCTTGATTCAACTAAATTAAAGTAGGTAGGTAATACACGTCATGAGGAAGGGAAAGAATTGCAGCAGGGCAGTGGGTTCTGATTATTCCCCTGCATTTCCATTCCTTCTGAAATTGCCTTTGCTGGAATTACATAGAAAGACTATAGTTGGGTTAACACACACACCGTGTACACACACCCGTTTGCGATGAGAGCCTCTGCTCATTTAGTCAAAGTTATAAGAGGAAAGAATTATGTGTTTACTGGGGCAAAAAATTTATAACTGGGATATATGAATCAATCAATAGTTTTTCAAAATGATTTCATGGAACTTTTGTGCCAACTCATATGCTATAAATATTAGATGTGCCACTGTGAAATTGCTTTTTTCCCCACTGAGATTTACTGACAAATCAAAATCCCCCAACATTCTAAATGCAGGCTTTATGCAATGATAAATGTTACTAACTGTTCCTCTATCACTTGTTCATGGCTGTATCTGTGAAGTTAAGCTCTTTTACTAGATGTCACAAAGAGAAGAAAGTGCCCAGGTTGTCCTTGGGGAACTAAAAAGAAAAAAATATACTGGAATCGAAAGTTGCTTAATTTGGGACTGGGGTGTGTCTCAGAAGAGAACGTGTGACAGAACCTGGGGGTTCCATCTTTAACACCAGCACATACACACACACACACACACACACACACACACACACACACACACACACACACACACAGACTCCTTCATTTAAATCTCCAAAGATTTAATTTCAAAGTCACATTCTATAGTCTATGTTCTCTGGGCCTAGCAGACCATCTATATCATGGCAAAAACTCAATATTATTTTATTGTTAATGAGTTGAAAAATAATGAGTTATGGAAAAAAGAATTGACAAGTCGATAATGAATATCAGAAGTATTTTATCATACCAAATATGAAGAAAATTAGAAGGTATTTTAAAATTATTGATGAAACAAAATCATAAGGCAGCTTGAATCTTGACCATTTTTTGGCAGAGATTTTTTCCTATGCTCATACATGCATAGGCATTGATAGGTTTAATATGTGGAATTTTATTATAATAGTTTTGCTTGATATTTTGCCTGTTACATTATTGTAATATTCCTGAATAATTTCCTATGAAGGCTAATTTGTCCTCTAAAAAGAAATTTGATACAATCATTATTCTTAAGGTGACTTTCATCTTGCTTCAAGTATTTTATGAGTTTAAAAATAATTATGTTTTTATTATACATAGTTCTCATTTTAAAAGTGGGATTCTTCGGGCTGGGAAGGTGGCTCAGTGGTAGAGTACTTGCCTGGCATGCTCGAGGCCCTGGGTTCGATTCCTCAGCACTACATATGAAAAAAGCCGGAAGTGGCGCTGTGGCTCAAGTGGTAGAGTGCTAGCCTTGAGCTGAAGAGCTGAGGGACAGCGCCCAGGCCCAGAGTTCAGGCCCCACGACCGGACCCCCCCCCCCCAAAAAAAGTGGGATTCTTCCAGATACATTCTCAGAAGAAAAGTTAAGATGGAAAAGTGATAATAGTATCTAAAAGATGATATTTTTCTCAGCATCTAGCTCAGTACAAATTTCATATACAATATTGAAATACACCAACTATTCTCTTTGCACAAGATGTCATTATTTTTATTATATTTATGTACTGGAAGTAAACATTAACTTATTCAGTTAACTGTCTTTTATACTTTTTATCTGTTGATCAATAGTTCTATTTTATAATACATTTATTTATTCATTGATTCAACAATGCTCACTGAATGCTTATTTGTTTACCAGACATGGATTGGCATTCAAAATTTGAAGTTGCAAGGAGTGTCTTACTTTCAAACAGATTGCAGTTTACTAGGAGTGGAAAATCCAAAAAACAATTTGCTATCACTCATCACTTTTTGCTCTATAAATAAATCACTCCCATTTTCTAAGAAAATTTAATCCAAGAGCTTTTTTCTTGAAGCACATTATTCCAAAACAAATAAAGCATATATTGTTAACATGAGCTGGGATGAACAAAAAAAAGAGCATAAAGGTGCTAAGAGAGAAAGCTCCGGATTTTAATGGATAATGTCAAATGAGCCATTTAGAAAAACATAAAATGCAAAATGCTTATATCTGAGTTAGGACTGCAAATGATTGTAATTTCTTCCCGTTTATAAAACTGCCAAATTTTCTTTTGTGACACTAGGTTAAATGATTTTTTTTCTGCATAATTTTCATTCTTCCCAAAGCACTCTGCTGCCATTGGATCTATTTAAAATAACAACCATCAGTATGCTATTCATGTCATTCAAGGATGACTTTTAGGGCATTGCAATTTGAGAAGTTAGGAGAGTTATGTGGCATATTTAAGTCTTTAGATCTATCTTGGACACTGTTGGAGTTTATATTGGACATTTTTGTTTGTGTAATTGTTTATGGCTTAAACCCTCTTCCATTTAAAAATGTTTTGGAATTTGCCTCAGCATGGGAGAGAGAGATGGGTGAATCAGTCCTCATTCAGAGCATCGTCAAGGAAAGAGAGCCAAGTCTCCAACAAAACACACACTTCCCAAGTTACCTTTATCACTAACTACTTTTACATCTATCTTCAACCTTTTCTCCTTAAGTTCCTTTATGCTTTGTGATTGCTGCTTTCTTTTTCAGTTGATATCTTCCTTATAATCGACTAATTGATTTCTGCCAATTTCCAAGTTTCACACCAACTGTTATTTCATAATTCTTCTTATTTCTGTCTTTTATTTGTCCTCTAGGTACATTAAGTTATTATTGTGCATTCCCAAAGCATGAGGCTACCTGTCCATGGGAATACTGCTAGAGAGTTTTTATGTGTTTTCCCTTTCCAAGATTTCAGCATCTCATGGAATTCCTGAGGAGTATTGGGTATTCAGGGAACATTTACAGAGTACTATCAGCAAGAGTGAATAACTGAATTGAACACAAAAAATTTAAGTATTTCAAGCTAAGGTAGCAGTGATGGAGCATAAAGACAATCTGTAGTATTAAGTGTACAGGTGATGGGATGGCAGAGGAAGACAGTATCACTGCCTATGTCTAATTGTAGCCTCCTTGCTTGGGAAGTTGACACAGAAGGATCACAAGTTCCAGACAGCTTCAGCTACGTAACAAGGCCCTACTAAAAGAAAAAATCTCAAAATACTATAGATCTTAGTATCATAAAGTTCCTATTATTTTATGGAGAAATGTTGTATGAGCCCAAGCTTCAGTCCAATTTAGTGAAATGTTCTCAACGCAAACATTTTGGGAGAGATAAAGACAAAAGAATTAAACTTTCTATAAAAGTATTGTTAGTTGTTCTACACACACACACACACACACACACACACACACACACATATACATATATATATTTCAAGTAAACAGAGTAGGTTTATCTGAAAGCTATGAAAGAAAGTAGAAAGACTTTCTATGAGGAGAGGAGTCACAAAGAGGACTCTCTGATTTTAATTTTTAATAAAAATAAATGCCCATATTTGAATTACTTTAAACAATAAATCAGTTAAAATTGATTAATTATCTTAAAATATTCTGAGGAATATATCTTACTTTACGTAGACTAAAAAACAAATTAGGGCTACCACATAAGTTTATTCATATTAAAGAAACAATCTAAAATATCCTATCTGTGGTCACATTATGCTCTTTACTCTATAGCAAATACAATATCAATATGTGTGACTATCCTAAGAGCTCTTGCAAACAGGACTTTTATGTGTGAATGTATTTTAGCTATATCGCCATATCACTGGGAGGTAGGAAGATGTGAGTGGGAGGAAACTTTTTCTGTCTTTCTTTAATACATATTTTTTAGTATATCCTAAAGCTAGGAACTATGGACTCTCCCCTGGTTTCCCTAACCTTTGTCAATGAATATATAAAATGCTGTGTATGTTAAGTCTATGAGATATAGAGAGAATGAAAGCAAAACTTGGAAGAAATGATATAGACCAAAAAGCCACATCACATAGCCAATGAGGAAAATATTAAATTAATTAAATATTCAACCTAAAAACAACAATGAACAAAGAGAATTCAAGGTAAACAAATAATAAAATCAGTGAAGATAAAAATTAATGCAAGGTATATCTCTTCATTGCTCTTGACCCTGAATTTCAAGCCTAAGGCCAACATAGTATCTAATGAGTATCATTGTTGCATTGGTTCACCCTTTTCCCCACTGTTTCTATGATTCCCCTTCCCTTCCCCAAATTAGATAAAATTATATAAAAGACAAAGAGTATAGAAATCAAAAACAATGATAAGAAGGAATGAACCAACAGGGAAAAAAGAAATTAACTGCAATCACTACAAGAATAACCTCTTGCTTCTATTTCTTGGAGTTCATTTTGATGAACATCATTTTATATGATCATATCCACATCACTTTTGATCCTCTCCTGAGCATATCCTAGACATATTCTAGTTATTATAAACAAGGGAAACTATGGAGCCTGTTTCTTTGGGTCTGGCTTACTTCACTTAATATAATTTTTTCCAAGGATGGAGAGTCCTCAAAAGACTAAACCAAAGCTCCCCCATGACCCAGGAATCCCACTCCTGGGCATTTACCCAAATGACCACAAATTAGACCACACTAAGCTAGCAGGACAACCATGTTCAGTGCAGTATTATTTACCATAGCTAAGATGGAATGAACCCCAATGCCTCTCAGTGATGAATGGGTCAAGAAAATGTGGCATTTATACATAATGGAATTATATGCTTCCAACAAAAAACATGGCATTGCCCCATTCATAAGGAAATAGAAAGACTTGAACAAAATTATATTAAGCAAAATAAGCAAGCATTATTTTCTTCCTGCTTTCATCAAGATGAAGCTGCCTAATTGTGGTACCTAATAAACAACCACATCTAACTGTGGGCATGGCATGGAAAAGCATAATTATAGTCTCATGAAAATGCATACATTTTTTTACTAGAAATGTACTCATTGTTTTACCTATGTAACTGTAACCCCTCTGTATATCACCTTGACAATAAAGTTAAATTTTTAAAAATGTACACATTTTTGGCTTTCCTTCTTCAATGCAAAAACTTCTCTGAAAAGTTGATTAATCAAAACTTATCAGTGGCCGGGCATCCAGTGGCTCATGCCTGTAATCCTAGCTACTCTAGAGGCTGAGATCTGAGGACAGTAGTTCAAAGCCAGCCTCAGCAGGAAAGTCAATGGCACTCTCATCTTCAATTAACCACCAGAAAACTGGAAGTGGCATTGTGGCTCAAGTGGAAGAGTGCTCATCTTGAGCTGAAGAGCTCAAGAACAGAGCCCAGGCCCAGAGCTCAAGCTCCATCACAGACAAAACAAACAAACAAACAAAAAACTTAACAATGAAAATACAATACCTCACAGAATGGACACATATCAGACCATTCATTTTGTCTTCACTTATTGCTGTAATTTAGTGCCCTGGAGAGATGCTGCTTGGAGTTTTGCCCTGGGAATGAAATATGTTCAATTTTCCAAGTGTTATTAGTTATAAAACTAGGTGGATAAAACTGGCCATAGCATAAATGTACCATCTTTGCCTTATCATCAGTTTAAATGGATCACATGGCCAAAATAATCTACAGCTATATAGCTGGATATATAATCTACTAGATGTGAATGGATCTAAAATTATATTAAAAAAATTCAGAACTAAGCATATGCTTCCCACAGAATAATTTGTTTTTTTCCACAGAGACTCCCTATCCATAGTCCTTAACAAGCAAATTCAACCTGTGTACTTAATATAATTTTTAGAAAACTGTGGTTTAAATAATTGGTTAAATTGGAATTTTGTTGCATATACTAAGACACACCTAGTTTGGGGTTAATTCACACCATTCTATGGCTCATTTTTCTTTTCAATTTGAGTAAGTTCATCAGTAATTTTTCTAGAGCATATTGTTTATTCTTATGGATGTACAGTAACAATTATAAGAATTTAATGCTATACCTTAAAGTGATATTTTTGTGCATTTGTGATTAAGCGATTCAATCTACATTCTTTGGACTTTCTTGAGTATTTATTATTGAAAAGAGATAATTTTCCTGCTCCTGATGAATCAACAAGCTCATGAAGCCATATTTTAAAGGAAATGCATGAATAACACGTAAGGGTCTAGGCTAAGGCTAATCCAGACACAGCTTACCATGGTTTGGATATGAAGTGTCCCTCTCCAAAGGTTTCTGTTAAAGGGTTGGTCCCCAGCTGTTGGGGACCAACAGGTGGTTGAGGACCAACCATCTGAAAGACGGTTGGATCATAATTAATGCATGAATCCACTGATTAATTCATAATTTGATGGTACTTTGGGGATGGTAAGAACTTTCAGTGATGGGGCCTACTTGGAAGGAGTAGGCCACTGAAAGCTAGCTCCTAGTGGCAGTATCAGGTCCTGGGCTGTGACTTTCCTCCGTTTTTTCATGAGGTGAGTAATTTCTACCATATACTACCACCACCATGATATGTTGCTTCACCTTAGGCCCAGCTGACCTTGGACTTGAAAACCTTTGAAATTGTGAGCCACAATAAATCTCTTTCCTCCTTTTAATTGGTTTCTCTCAGACATTTGTCACAATGATGAAAAACGAACCCAAATCAAAAGTTTCTCTCTGCTCTCCTCAATAAACAGAGCACAGTTGCCCAGGCTGCCTGGACTTACATAGCCAGCGAGACAGTGGAGGACTTCAGATTGGACTTTGCTGCTGACAAGTATGTAACTTAGCCTCTTGGTTGCTTGGTTACAAAGCACAGATGCCTCCTGAAGGCATTCTTGGCAGACGGTGAGAAGCTTTATTTTGAAGCTTCGTCTGTGCAGTTAAAAAAGAAAGAAAGCACCTCAGTTTATGAAGTTTGTTTATTAAACTAAGCAGAGTGAGGGAATGATTGAGCAAATCCTAATGAAAATTTCCATTGGAGTGTTTTTAGTTGATGGAAGTGTATTAAATAAGAACAATTAAGGTCGGGCCCGGGTGGCTCATGCCTGTAATTCTAGTTAGGAGGCTTAGATCTGAGGATTGCAGTTCAAAGCCAACCCTGGGCAGGAAAGTCCATGAGACTGTTATCTCAAATTAACCACCAGAAAACCGCAAGTGGCATTGTGGTTCAAGTGGTAGAGCACTTGCCTTGAGCTGAAGAGCTGAGAGACAGAGCCCAGGCCCAGAGTTCAAGCCTCACGACCAACCAAAACCAAAACCAAAACCAAAAACAAACCCCCCCCCAAACAAAAAACAAACAAACTAAAAGAGCAATTAATGTGGTCTGAGATTTAGGCATCATGGCCTGGTTCAACTTATTAGATCTAAATCCATGCGATGTATAATATTTTTATGATAAATATTTAGATTTACTACTTTTTTGTCATTTCATTTAATTATGCCTATTTCAAATGTGGACCTACAGGTAAAAGGTGAATATCTGGATAATTTCTACTGCTTATTCAAAGAACACAACAACAAAAGTACAAAGACCAATACAATAAATATTTGTTTTTGATATAAAAATTATCTAAAATTGATTTTTATGAAACTTAACCTTTGGTAAAAATAGCACTATGTTCTCATTCCAGCTTTTTTATTGAATGAACACTTTAGGAATAGTGTATTTGGAATAGTAGTTACAAGGAAAGAGAATCCCTGGTTAACAAGTGAATCTTCTCAATCATTTGCAGCAGTAAATAAATAAAAGACGTCATAAACGGACCATCTTTCCTTTTAACACATATAGTTTTTCAATAATTATGCTACAGTCTAGCAATTTGTTTCATATATTGTTTTATATATGTTATTGAACCTATATGATAGACATTAAATAGGATATAATGATTTTAAAAGATACTGAGATTTAAAAAATAACACAATTACTCCTCTAAAAAATTCACTCTAGGGGCTGAGATAGTTGTGCCAATTAGTTATTAAACTATATCATCATCACAGTGCGAAAGAATCAGGCATAGGTCTGTTAGGGATTGAAAATAGTTTGTTTCCTCTAGATTTTCATATGATAAAAGCTTGGTCTTTTCTATTGTGGTTTAGAGATGCTGGAAACTCTTTTGGGGGCAGGGGGACAGTACTAGGTTTTGAACACTAGATCTTGTTTCATGTTTTTTGGACCAGTGTTCCAATTGAGCCATACCACCAGCCTTTTTTGCTTTAGTACCGTTGTGTGTGTGTGTGTGTGTGTGTGTGTGTGTGTGTGTGTGTGTGTGTGTGTGTGTGTGTGTGTGTGTATGTGTGTGTGTGTGTGTGTGTGTGTTTGAGATGGCTTTAGACTGTGATCATCCTAGCTTTGTCTCTCCAGTGGCTGGGATTACGGGAATGTTTTACTACACTTAATATTCAATGCAATGTACTTAAGTCACAAGGACTCCACTGTTATGAATGGGTTCATGTTTTTGAGTTTACCTTACACCTGTGACTTCTTTCACACAGTCTTGTTTCCTTTTTGTCTCTCCAATATTGTGACTCAGTTCTGCAGGGGCATTCAGGATGGCAGCACCATGTTTTATTCAGTATTCCATTCACAAGAATCATGAAGTAAACAAACTTCTTGATAAAATATCAGCCTCAAGTATTTTTCTTCTGAACCAGGTAAGTGGATTAAGTGTGCCAGAAGATTATAATGCACAATCACTAACTGTTTCAGGTAGATGAATATTCACCTTTTCGGCCAATATTAAATCTCTACCTAAGAAGGTGAGGGACATTTTATGTAAAGGACACTGTTGATGAAATAGCACTGGCAGGAGGTCAAGCAGTCTGCTTTGAGGTCTAGATGTTGTTTCGTGTGACAAGTGAATAATTCCTCCAGGGAGACACTGTAGATATGACTTCATACAGAGCATAACACATACATAGTATTATAAGACATACTTAACAAATGTAGTTCTTTCCCTAAGAGAATTTGTAAGTTTGGAAAAGAACATGATCAGCTATTCTGTTTGAAATGTGTCTAAAATACTGGCTGTAGGGGCTCATGACTGTAATCCTATCTACTCAGCAGGCTGAAATCAGGAGGATCAGAGTTCCAGGCCAATGCATTAATATTTGCAGGCTATTGAGCTACACTGAAACCATACATAAGAGAATAACACTGAAGACAGGACTAGAGATGAAAACAAGCAAACGAAAAACAAGACTAAACAAATAAGATATTATCTGGAATTATTGTTTGAACAGTAACAAAAGCCCTGAGTCTAAACGACCATACCACCAACAAAATAAAATTACTAGAATAAGAGCTCTGAGAGTGGGGCTGACTCAAGGTCTCATGTCAGAGCCTATAAATGTCAGCATTGCCACTAGAGGCACTCAGACGATGATGAAGTGAAGAGGGCTATGCATATTGATTAATTTCAAAGGTATATCAGAATTGAGGAAAATCCCAGGGATCATGCTCAAGCTGGATACTATAAGAAAAGAATAGGAATGGAATATTATAGGAACTACACATAGACCCTTGAAATTTTGTGGTATAAAAATGAATTCTACAGAAAGGGAACCAGAGAGCTATGTAAAATATGACCCTCTATCTCATTACAAGCTCCTTCCAAGTTGCATGAGCCAAACTCAATTTGAGACCCAAGGTATAGCTTCTCATGGCACAAATCCAGGTGGAGACAGCTGGAGAGTACATTTGAAGAGCAAACTGAACATATCTAGTATTGCAATGATTCTATTTAACAACATATGTCAGTCCTGGGGATAGAATAGGATTGGATTTTTTAAAAAAATATGTAATAAAAGGTAAAATAACTCAGGCAAGATCTAATTATACCAAATGTGTGGTAATAGTCAAATATAATGGTTAGATCTAGCCTGAGAAGAGTTAAGGTATTGGAGCTGCCTTCCCATCCACGTTGCTCTTCCTGCACACCCAAATACCTAATGCCTTCGTCTTCATCTTTAACCTCATTTGAAATGAGGTTAAACTATAACTCCTCTTCCCCTATTATCTGGAGAACGTCATGACTTCCCTGTCAGTTGTGCTAAACACAATAGTTACCTTTGCCTTCTGTAAGTGATTACAACATCTCCATGGAACAGACTTTTCAAAAACGGGGTCTCCTTCTAATGACACTTGCACCATGACACTGTATAAAAGTTCTAGACTTTAAGGACATCTTTAATTTCCTAGTTACAACTTCTTAAACATATCTAAGAAATACTTCACTCACTGTAACAAGTTCTTATACAGCTTTAGACATCTCATATCTGATGTATAAATAAAACTAGGTCATTAAACTGTGTACAAGATACATTCAAGGCTGGGAGGCAAAAGGAGTATTGGTTACTACAGAAACTCCATGAAAAATGTAAATATAGCCCACAATGAAATGCTGAAAGATTACAAGATAGTTAATTCTACAAAAGACAGAAAGAAATTCTCAGTAGAGAGAATGTTACAGACAATTGGATGAATGTATACACTGCAAGGCCTTATGCAAAATTGTACAGTTTATTACTAGATAGGATAATCAAATACAGCATGACAGAATACTGAGGTAGAAATAATGAAGAGCAATTAGTTAGGTAAATATCAGTACTTTTTACTATAAAGGCTTCTAGGATGAAAATTTTGGAAACAAATGACACAAGTCAACAAATTGTTTTCAAAACAGATATACCACAGGCTAGATGATTTGAACAACAGAAATTTTCTGTCTCACAGTTATAGAGTGAGTCCACATCACACAAGCTCTCCACGTTCTTATCCTTATTTGATGATTAGTTTGAGGTCCCACCTTTATTTAACCTTAATTACTACGGTTAGAGCTTCAACATATTTATTGGTCAGGGTGGGGTGGGAGAGCAGGGGAAGGATTCACATTCAATTCATGGCATCTATTTACATCTCAAGTGTTAAGTCGTGAAGCCAATTATTCTTTAGAAAATTTCAGCCACTTAATCAGAAACATCAATGAATTTTTGTCAAAGATTAAACCTCCCTTTCTCTTTGCAAGTCAATACTAAACAGAATACTCATTATTGTGTTTTTTTTCTTTCCAATAAAACTATATAGAGCTGAGATTTAAGTTTTACTCCTTATTTTCTTCTTTGCATCATCAATTGAGTTCTGATTTTAAAAAAAAATCAAATGGTTCCTTAACAGATGTCCATGATTGATTGTGTGACATAGGACCGTTCACAGGTAGCTGCTAGTGTTATTTTCTCCTAAAGAACATTCCAGACCAGAGCAGCAGCTAAACAAGTCTGTTGAGAATAGATTAACAGACTCTAAGAGCCTTACAATTGAGCAGCAGGCCATCTCACAATTAACTAACCTTTCACGAAGGGGCAGAAAATAGTGTTTTGAAAATATCTTTTGTATGAGGAATTTAACTCCAAATCAGATGAGAACATTACAACTCAACTACCCCCTCACCTAAACAATTTAGCTAGTATACCAATAATCTGGGGTTTATTTCCCATTATAAATTCATAACATCTATGTGAAGTGAATAAAACCTCTGTGTTGCCTGCCATGGTCTGGTCATTCCGTTTTGGAAGCCAAGCACAGCGCGAGACAGCTGAATGCTGGGCTCTGCTTGGGGATCCACATAGCTTCATGGATGGCTTCCTGGTCTACTAGATGGTGCTGCTTTCTCCCAATGTGCCATTTTTATATGAAATGAAAAGTTTTGCCATGTAGTATATATCATTTTTATGTGCAATGAACAATTTTACTCTTTAGTGTCAAAAAAGTCGATTTAATTTTCCTTTGTGAATGAACTTAATGTTTCCTTTGGACATTAAGCAAAGTTTGAAAAAATAGTCTTCCAGGATCAAGATATCTACATTTTAGACAATCCATTCAAATGAATCACTGTGAAATGTTTAATTTCCCTTTTACTTTATTCCCTTTTTTCCTTATATTTGTTTGTGTAGCACAGTAACTCTCCTAAAAACCATCAATTATTCTCTTAGCCAAATTAGACAATCTCTCATTTCTATAGGAGTTAAATTGATATTGCTTTCCCTAGTACTTGTTTGCAAAGAAAGGATAAAGATTTGGACTTCTGAAGTGTGTACTGGTGATTCATTGTCCTAAAGAAAGTACTTCTAATCACTATTAATGAGTCTGTCACACTCATATCTGAGCACCTTAATCACCACACTGTCACTTCCCTTTTATACTTGTCTGACACCATCCCTAGTTGGAGAAATAGTCATGTGGACTAATCTAAATAATACATGTAGTCATCAACAGATAGTCACTGGCTCAGAGATACACACATGTTACCCCCAACTCAAGCTCTTTATCAGGAACTCAGAGCATCTGTCAAAACATGGAATGAGAGAGAGAGAGAGAGAAAGAGAGAGAGAGAGAGAGAGAGACAGAGACAGAGACAGAGACAGAGAGACACAGAGAGACAAAGAGAGAGACAGAGAGAGAAGAAAGAGAGAGGCAGAGAGAGAGAGAAGGAGAGTTCAGTTAGGAACAAAGGAGGAAAGGAGGTGTCATAGAGCTTGAATGTGCACTTGGACTTCTTACAAGAGATAGACATGACATGGAAAGTTATAATAATTTGTAAAGGTCCAAAAACTTTGAGTCTCCCTCAGGAAATTTCAGCTGTGCAAACCAATTAATGTGTTTTTAAATGTAAATCATTTTATTAGAGTATCTGGTATTTATTGGAATTTATAATTGAAAAGGATCTGGACTCACTCGTCAGCCATATAAATTCCTTAAAGACTCAATGTTTCCATGTATAAAATAGAATAATGGAGAATATTGGATTGGTGTTTTAATAATAAAATTTATTTATTAAAAATTGTTAAAACAGCCATAAATTTTATAGGTCCCTATACCAAGTGCTGTTGTGTTTTATAAATATTGATTCATTAATCCTAGTAATGATTATTTGACTTAGATATTTTCTGATTAAATATACTGAAGTGCACAAAGTTTAAGAATTGTTTTCAAAGGAAATCAAAACAGAACTTAGAAAGGGGCAAAAATTCCCATGTTCCTGGATTGGAAAGATCAACATCGTGAAAATGGCTATCTACAAATTCAATGCGATACCTATCAAAATTCCAACCACATTCTTCAAGGAAATAGAAGAGGCAATCCAAAAATTCATATGGAACAATAAAAGACCCCGAATAGCAAAAACGATCCTCAACAAAAAGAACATTGTTGGAGGAATACCAGTACCAAATTTCAAACTCTACTATAAAGCCACAGTAATCAAAAGAGCTTGGTACTGGCACAAGAACAGACCTCAGGACCAATGGAATAGAATTGAAAACCCAGAAATGAACCTACAGACCTATAGCCATCTAATCTTCCATAATGGAGCTAAAAAAATAGAATGGAAGAAAGACAGCCTCTTCAGTAAATGATGCTGGCAAAATTGGTTATCTACTTGTACAAAACTAAAGCTAGATCCTTATATATCACCCTGCACCAGAATCAACTCCAAATGGATCAAAGACCTTGAACTCAAAGCAGACACTCTGAAAACATTACAGGATGGAACAGGAGAAACCCTAGATCTCCTTGGCACAAGCCAAAATTTTCTTAATAGAGACCCAGAAACACAGCAAATCAAAGAAAGGTTGGACAAATGGGATTGCATGAAGTTGCAGAGCTTCTGCATGGCAAAGGACATAGCTAGCAAGATCAATAGAAAGCCTACAGATTGGGAGAAGATCTTCACTAGCCATACAATGGACAAGGGTCTCATATCTAAAATATACTTGGAACTCAAAAATTTAAAACCCCCAACAACAAATCGTCAAAGAAACAACTGCCTAATAAATAAGTGGGCTAAAGACTTAAAGAGAAACTTCTCTGAAGAGGAAAGAAGGATGGCCAATAGACACATGAAGAAATGCTCAACCTCCCTAGCCATAAAAGAAATGTAAATCAAAACAACATTGAGATATCACCTCACTCCAGTTAGAATGGCTAAAATCAAGAATGCTAAAAACAACAGATGCTGGAGGGGATGTGGACAGAAGGGAACCTTACTTCATTGTTGGTGGGAGTGTAAACTTGTTCAACCACTTTGGAAAGTAATATGGAGGTTCCTCAAAGGACTCCACATAGAGCTTCCCTATGACCCAGCAATCCCACTTTTGGGCATTTACCCAAATGTTTACAAACCAGAACACACTAACGCTACCAGCATGACTATGTTTATTGCAGCACTATTTACTATAGCTAAGATATGGAACCAACCCAGATGCCCCTCAGTAGATGAATGGATCAAGAAAATGTGGTATACATACACAATGGAATTCTATGCCTCCATCAGAAAGAATGACATTGCCCCATTTGTTAGGAAATGGAAAGGCTTGGAAAAAATTATATTAAGTGAAGTAAGCCAGGCCCAAAGAAACATAGGTCTCATGGTTTCCCTTATTTACAATATCTAGTATATGTCTGAGTCAAGCAGAAAAGGTCAGATAGGTGATGTTAGGGAAAGGAACCCTAAGATATGTATCCAAATGTTTTTTTTCTTTCATGCTATTGTTTCTAACACATTGATAAGATTATTTCTTCATTGCTTTGTATGTCTCTTCCCCACAGTATAACCCCTGCTTTCACTGTATTTGATGTTGGTATAATTTGTGGAAGGGAAGGGGAAAAACAAATCATTTAAATAGGGATACATGGTGGACCCATTGCAACAATGAGATATATAAGTCGTTATGTCGAAAATGAACTTTACAACTTTGGTGAGGGCCCCCCCCCCGCAGGGAGGATTGGGGGGGTATTGGGAGGATGGGAAGGGATGGGAAGGGGAAACAAAGGAGGAGGCTACAATGCTTGATAAGAAATGTACTCATTATCTTGCCCATGTAATTGTAACCCCTCTGTACAGTATTTTCACAATTTAAAAATAAATAAATAAGTAAAGAATTGTTTTCAGTCACAGACATTTCAAATGGTTAGGACAAGAGTTTTAAGCCTAAACTATCTGACGGCAAAGTCTCTGTTTGTAATCACTGCTCTGTACTGTCCCACAGCAATCTTAGTGCCCAACACAAAGTCAGGCTCCACAGGATTGCTGGCATTATTTTTATCTTTTGTAGTTGTTCATTGTTTCTATAGCAACTATTGCATTTCCACATTACAGATGTTATTTTAAGACAGTGATTCTCATATTGGAGCTTGCAAGGAAATCACCTACAGGCTGTTTAAGTCCACATTGTCAGGCTCAGCTCCACAGTTTGTGCTCTCTTGGGCCTGGGGTGAACAAGTAATTGGCATTTCTAATGAGAACCAGAAGATGCTGATGAAACTTCCCCTAGCATCACCTCTCTCATATCCATTGCTTTAAAATAATATTGTTTTGATTGTAGTAGATTGCTTGTGCCAAGGGAAGAGAGACAGAGGACACTAGAAGACACATCTTCCCTTCATAGCCCTAGCAGAACACACATTTTATTTTTTCCTTCATTTGAAGTTGTATTGACATTTTGCAGAGGACCAGAACCAACAGAATGTATATATTTACTAGATTGGCTTACAAGGTTAGCTGCTGGATAGTCCCACAATGGTGTCTGTGGGCTGGAGATATCTAGCAGTTCATGTCAGGAAGATGGAAATCTCAGAAGTTGGGGGATCAATGATGTAGCTTCAGTCTGAAGTTGGAGGCTGAGAAATTCCCTGAAAAATCACTGTGTGTGCCTACATTTAAAGGCTGAAGAATCTGAAGACTGATATCCTCAGGCAAGAACAGCATTAAAAACAATTCACCCACTCAAGAGAAGAAGTATGGGAAAACATTTCCTTTGTATTTTTGTTCCTCCTTCACTTCCAGTTGGTTCGGTAATGCTCTCCACATTCAGGGCATGTCTTCCTCAGAAGCCTGACTTTACTCATTCACGTGCCAATCATTTCTGGAAACAACCCCACAGAGACCCACTAAAAGTGTGCTTTACCAAATTTCAATCCAGTTGAGTTGATAACTAAGATTGTTCAACACAGAGTGCTCGAACTGTTCATAATATGTCAATAGTTCAACTTTAAATTTTCTTTTCTTTAAAAAATTTTACTTTTATTTTGTTTAAAGGTGATGTACAGGGATGGTTATAATTACATAAGTAAAGTGATGAGTACATTTCTTGACCATTATTACTCCTCCCTCCCTTGTTTTTCTCCCCCTCCCCTTCCCCCTGACTCCTCCCATCCCAAGTTATACAGTTCATTTCCAACCAAGCTTCTTGTGGGTATCACTGTTGCATTGGTTCACCCTTTGTTCTTTGCTTCTCCATTTTGTTATTCCCCTTCCCTTACCCAAATCAGGTAAACATATATACAAGATACAGGGTAGCAGATTAAAACATAGGGGATCAACCGAAGGCAAAAAAAAAAAAAAAGAATTTTATATAGTACATTAAAAACAATAACAAAAAATACCTCTTGTTCCATATCTGGGAGTTTGTTTTGATTAGAATCATTTATATTGTCATATGAACATACCTATTGAGCGATTGTGATCCTCATAAAGAAATGGAAAGACATGGGAAAATTTATATTAAGTAAAGTGAACCAAACCCAATGAAACATAGGTTCCATGGTTTCCCTCATTTTTAACAATTAGTATATGTCTAGGACAGCCCTAGCAGAGGAACAACTTCAAGTTTTCTAAAGGAGCCACACTAAGAATTTGTGTCTAAAATAGAGGAAGGGAGACCAGAATTCATATGGAAATATAGGCCATTTTTCACGATTCTTCTTATCTCCAATTTTATCTCTCCAGAGATAAGGATGTTTCTGTCCTCTGTAGTTTTGGAGTGAACCTTCTGAATATGTGCATGACTTGCTTCAGCAGATAATCAGAAACCATTTTCTGAGTATTAAGATCAGCTTTGCATTTTCTCAGCTAATAGTGTTTTAGAGTAACATATCACAAACCCTATTTGCTGGAAACAAAGCATTGGGATTTTTGTTGTTATTGTCTGCTTTTAAAAGGATCAATTCAAAGTATGTAATACAAAGAATTCCATGAGGAAAGGACTTCATGAGAATTTGCAGAACAAGTGAATTATATTACAAGAATGTTCATGTCATGATTTATAACTTTATGGCAATCACTGGTTTGGTATGTTGACTCTTTCTTGAGATTTCTAGAAAGCATTTATCTCAACCAATTTTCAAAAAAGATATTTATACATTAATGTAGTTAATTAACATACAAAATTTTCGGCCATGCACTAGGCAGATTTGTTCATGTTTATGTAAAGCCTTAACTCCTAGACACATGCCGACAATTTAATGATTTACAGGCTGGTTAAAAAGTAAGCTTCAGTGTAAACTTGTTCAACCACTATGGAAAGCAGTATGGACGTTCCTCTAAAGACTCCACATAGAGCTCCCCTATGACCCAGCACTCCCACTTTTGGGAGTTTACTCATATGATCACAAGCAAGACCATACTAAAGCTACCATCACAACTATGTTTATTGCAGCATTATTTACCATAGCTAACATATGCAACCAACCCAGATGCCCCTCAGTAGATGAATGGATCAAAAAAATGTGGTATATATACACAATGGAATTCTATGCCTCCCATCAGAAAGAATGACATTGCCCCATTTGTTAGGAAATGGAAAGACTTTGAAAAAATTATATTAAGTGAAGTAAGCCAGGACCAAAGAAACATAGGTCCCATGGTTTCCCTTATTTGCAATAACTAATATATGTCTGAGATAAGCAGAAATGATCAGATAAGTTGATGTTAGGCAAAATGAACCCCAAATGGTTTTTCTTTCTTGCTATTGTCTCTAACATATTTATAAGTTAATTTCTTTGTTGCTTTGTATGCCCATCCCCATGGTATAACCTCTGTTTTCATTGTATTTGATGTTGGTATAATTTGTGGAGGGGAAGGGAAAAAACCAATTGTTTAAATAGGAATACAGGTTGACCCACTGCAAAAATGAGATATACATGATGTTATGTCAAAAATGAACTATACATCTTTGGTGCAGGGGGGGGGATGGTGAGGGGTAGGGTGGTGGTGGGGGAGATGGGAAGGGATGGTAAGGGGAAATAAAGGAGGAGGCAACAATGCTTGATAAGAAATGTACTCATTACCTTGCCCATGTAATTATAACCCCTCTGTATGGTATTTTCACAATTAAAAAAAAAAAAAGCTTCAAGAGCCAGGCGCTGGTGGCTCATACCTGTAATCCTAGCTACTCAGGAGGCTAAGATCTGAGGATCATGGTTCAGCTTGGGTAAGAAAGTCTGTGAGACTATTATCTCCAATCAACCACTCAGAAAACCAGAAGAGGCACAGTGGCTCTAGTGGTAGAGTGCTAGCCTTGAGCTGAGGAGCTGAGGAACAGTGCCAAGACCCAGAGTTCAAGCCCCATGACTCCCCCCCCAAAAAAAAAAACTTCAAGACTACTCCCAGAGTCCAGAGGAAGATGGCAGAGGAGAAGCTAGGGGATAAACAAGCTCTCATATAGAAACCAATTTTAGTGTTCCAGTGAAAAGTCCAAGGCTAGAGAGTCACACCAAGTGTGCCATCATATCACAGAAAGTTTGGCCAGAGAGAAAAAATTCAGGCAGCTTGGTTAAGGAGACAGAAGTGAACAATGGCTTTTGCCTGGGGGCAGCGGAGGCTGCAGCTACTGCCGTGACCTCCGTATCAACAGGGCCTGAGACAAAGGTGCCAGCGATTGTGTGCCTGTGGATTCTACTCACTGCCAGAAAGAATTGGCAAGGAACAGAAATCTTCATCCTGTTGACCACAGATAGTTGCAGACCATGGACTGCCCAGAAACCAATGGAAAGGCATGAGTACAAGACATCCTCACTTCTCACAGAGCAGCATGGGAAGGTAGCCCTCCATCACCACCAGAGAAGAACTCAATTTTTGATATTGACAAAAACCTGGCTAGAGCAGCTAGTACTTAAGTTAGGTCTTGGAAGAAGACAATGGAAGCCATTCAACAGGTCAAAGGAACCTGACCTGGGAGGGAGGAGGGCTCAGCTCCACCCCCTGGGAAAGTTGCTCTTCCCAGGGGGAGAAAGCTCTGCCCAGGGAGGAGTGACTTTCTTCACTGGGTACACAGAGCCAGAGGCTGCCCCACCCCTCTGTACCATAGGAAGGAACTCCAGCTGCTGGAGGACAAAAGAAAAATAATTAGAAACTCAGTATGCATAAATCTTGGGAATGGCTCCATGCTGGGCTGTATGAGTGTCTCAAGGGCTAGCCTCTCAGGGAAAAGTTACTGATTGTTGAGAGGCCTCAACACTACCCACAACCTATCTCCCTCACAGCAACTCCAAGCTAGAGGAAACATACATTTACCTCTTTTGTGACACTCAAAGCAGATCACCTTCCGACTGACCTTGTCTGGGAGCAGGGTGATAAAGTCTCTGGTAAGGCATAGCTCTGTTCTGCCTGCTTAAACAATCTGATTTAAGAAACCAGTCAACACCACAAACAAACCAGAGACTCCACCAAGAGAATGCTTATGGACACAGGGGAGACACAAGACTCCCCCCCCCCAAAAAAAATCAAAGAATTCTTTTCCTACCTAATTTTTATTTTTTCAAATTTATTTTTATTTCTTTTTTTGTCGGTTGTGGGGCTTGAACTCTGGGGCTTGGTGCTGTCCCTCAGCTCTTCAGCTCAAGGCTAGTGCTCTCCACTTGAGCCACAGCACCACTTCTGGCTTTCCTTATTTATGTGGTGCTGAGGAATCAAACCCAGGGCCTGATGCATGCAAGGCAAACATTCTACCACTAAGACATCTACCCAACTAAACTCTCCTTCATAATGGAGGGACAAATAAAAATGTCCCACAGCAAAGAAAAGTTGAAACCATATATCTTCACCAAACCAGCTCTACAAAGATTACTTAAAGATATTCTACACATAGAAAAGCAACAGGAGCACAATAAAGACCAAGAAAGGACTCCCAATCATAGAACCCAGTATATATACACAATGGAATTCTATGCCCCCATCAGAAAGAATAAGATTGTCCCATTTGTTAGGAAATGGAAAGACTTGGAAAAAATTATATTAAGTGAAGTAAGCCAGGACCAAAGAAACATAGGTCCCATGGTTTCCCTTATTTGCAATAACTAGTATATGTATGAGACAAGCAGAAATGGTCAGATAAATAAGAACACAGTTGGCACAGTCTCCAAGAAGGTGGATAATATGGCAGGAACTACCAAACACCTCTCAGTGCTAACACTCAATATTAATGGACTTAACTTTCCAATTAAGCGACATAGATTGTCTAGTTGGATCAAAAAGCAAGATCCTTCTGTCTGCTGTCTTCAAGAGACTCAACTTGCCCACAAAAACGAACATATTCTGAAACTCAAAGGCTGGAATAAAATCTTCCAAGCAAATAGCCTTCATAAACAGGTGGGAGTTGCAATCCTAATATCAAATAAAACAGACTTCAATTTAAAATTAGCAGAAGAGATAAAGAAGGTCATTGCATACGAATTAAGGGATCTCTTCTTCAGGAAGATGTTACAATTTTTAATATCTATTTATCAAATAAAGAAAAACTACTTTCCCTAAAATCCCACATAGATCCAAAGACATTAATTGTTGGGGACTTTAACACACCACTATCTCCACTGGATAGATCAACCCAGCATAAACTCAACAGAGAAACCTTGGATTTACACAACTGCATAGACCAACTAGACTTAATAGACATCTACTGAATATTTCATCCAGCAGCATCAGAATACACATTCTTCTCAGTAGCACACAGACCAGTCTCCAAAACAGACCACATTTTAGGTCACAAAGTAAATTTGTCCAAATTTAGAAACAATGAAATTATTCCCTACATTCTCTCAGACCACAAGGGAATAAAATTATAATTCAGTACCAAAAGCCACCAAACAAAATCCTGTAACATGGAGCCTGAACAACACACTGTTGAACCATCAGTGGGTCATGGAAGAGATTAGAAAGAAATGATATTTAGCAAAAATGAATACAGAAATTACCAGCTCCTCTGGGTCACCGCAAAGGTAGTACTCAGAGGCAAGTTTATAGCTCTGAGTGCCTACATCTGAGAGATCTGAGACGGGGCACCTGAAACTTCTTGAAAAAGAGCAGCAAGCTAAACTCCAATCCAGTAGATGGAAACAAATAATTAAGATTAAGTCAGAATTAATTGAATTTTGAGTCCAAAAAAAAACCAAAGAAAAATCAACAAAACATGGGCTGGGAAGGTGGCTCAGTGGTAGAGCGCTTGCCTTGCATGCATGAGGCCCTGGGTTCAATTCCTCAGCACCACATAAGCAAAAAGAAAAAAGCCAGGAGTGGCACTGTGGCTCAAGTGGTAGAATGCTAGTCTTGAGCTGAAGAGCTGAGGGACAGCACCCAGGTCCCACAACTGGACCTCTTCCCCCCTCCCCCCAAAAAAAGAAAAATCAACAAAACAAAGAGTTGGTTCTTCGAAAAAACTACCACTATTGACAGACCCTTAGCAAATATTATCAGAAAAAGAAGAAAACACATCCAAATAAACAAACTCAGAGATGAGAATGGAAACATCACCACAGAAATAACCAAGATTCAGAACATTACAAAGGAATACTTCTCAAACCTTTATGCTAATAAATGAGAATATGCTAATAACGAGAATATGGAAGAAATGGACAAATTTCTAGCAAATATTGACATGCCCAAACTAAACCAAGACGAGTTAAACCAACTTAACAGATCCATAGCAAGCATTGAGATAGAAACAGCAATAAGAGACCTCTTACCTGAGAAAGGCCCAGGAGTTCTGCTTTCAAAGAACTCACACCAATACTCTTCCAATTCTTCAATGAAATTGAAAGTTAACTTTCACTACCAAACTCTTTCTATGAAGCTATCATAAGCCTCATCCCAAAACCAGGCAGGGACTCATCAAAGAAAGAGAACTATAGAACCATGTCTTTGATGAACATCCATGCAAAACTTCTCAACAAAATTTTTGCCAATCGACTTCAACAACCCATTAAAAAATCATACACTAAGCCGGGCACTGGTGGCACATGCCTGTAATCCTAGCTACTCAGGAGGCTGAGATCTGAGGATCGCTGTTCAAAGCCAGCCCGGGCAGGAGAGACCGTGAGACTCCTATCTCCAATAAACCACCAGAAAACCGGAAGTGGCGTTGTAGCTCAAGTGGTAGAACGCTCGCCTTGAGCTGAAGAGCTGAGGGACAGCGCCCAGGCCCAGAGTTCAAGCCCCACGACCGACAAAAAAAAAAAAATCATACATTATTATCAAACAGGATTCATTTCAGGATGCAAAGCTGGTTCAATATATGCAAATCAATTATTATAATTCATCACATTAAAAACAGCAAGGATAAGAGCTATGATTATCTCAATAGATGCAGAAAAAGCATTTGATAAGATCAAACACCCCTTTATGATGAAAGCTCTGGAGATAATAGGAATCAACGGAACATTCCTCAATATTATGTGTAGGACAAACCTACAGCCAGCATTATACTTAATGACAAAAAGCTAACACCATTTCCTATAAATTCAGGAGTGAGACAAGGATGTCCACTTTAGTATTAGAATGCCTTGCTAGAGCAATATGATAAGATGCAAACATAAAGGGGATCAAAATAGCAAAAGATGAAATAAAACTCTCCTTCTTTGCAGATGATATGATCTTGTATTTAAAGACTCCACTCCTAAGTTACTTTAGCTGTTTTGAAACTTTGGCAAAGTAGCAGGGTATAAAATCAACCCTCAAAAATCAATGGCTTTTATGTATGCCAATAATGAGAAGAGCACAGCTGAAATAAGGAAAGCAACTCCTTTTGTAATAGCCGCACAGAAAATAAAATACCTAGGAGTTAACTAAAGAAGTGAAGGATCTCTGTGATGAAAAATTTAAAAATCTGAAAAAGGAAGTTAAAGCAGAAGTAAGGAAGTGGGAAAACCTCCCATGCTCCTGTATTGGGAGGATTAACATCATGAAAGTTGCAATACTGCCAAAGGCAATCTACAATTTCACTATGCCTATCAATATCCCAACCTCATTCTTCAATGAAATAATAGAAGCAATCAAAAATACACATGGAACAATAAAAGACCCTGAATAACAAAAACAATCCTTAGCAAAAAGAACAGTGCTGGAAGAATATCAATACCAAACTTAAAACTCTTTTGCTAAGCCATAGTTATCAAAACAGCTTGGTACTGGCACAAGAAGGACCTGAGAACCGATGGAATGGAACTAAAGACTCAGAATGAACCCACAGACCTATAGCCACTTAATCTTTGATAAGGGAGCTAAAAAAAATAGAATGGAAGAAAGACAGCCTCTGCAATAAATGGTGCTGACAAAATTGGTTAACCACATCTAGAAAACTAAAGCTAGATCCTTGTATATCACCTTGTACCAGAATCAACTCCAAGTGGATCAAAGACCTTGAAATAAAAGCAGATATCCTAAAAACATTACAAATATAAGTAGGAGAAACTCTAGGGCTCCTTGGCACAGGCTGAAATTTTCTTAATAAAGACCCAGAAACACAACAAATCAAAGAAAGGTTGGACAAATGGGATTGCATGAATCTGCAGAGTTTCTGCATGACAAAGGACATAGCTAGCAAGATCAATAGAAAGCCCATGGATCAGGAGAAGATCTTCACTAGCCATACAACAGACAAGGGTCTCATATCTAAAATATACTTAGAACTCAAAAAATTAAATTCCCCCAAAAAATCTTCAAAGAAACAACTGCCCAATAAATAAGTGGGCTAAAAACTTAAAGAGAAACTTCTCTGAAGAGGAAATAGGAATGGCCAATAGACACATGAAGAAATGTGCAAATTCTCTGGTCATAAAAGAAACACAGATCAAAACAACATTGAGATTCCACCTGACCCCAGTTAAAAAGGCCATAATCAAGAAATCTAAGAACAGATGTTAGAGGGGATGTGGTCAAAAAGGAACCCTACTGCACTGTTGTTCAACCACTCTGGAAAGTAGTATGGAGGTTCCTTAAAAGACTACTCATAGAGCTCCCCTATAACCTAGCAATCCCACTATTGGACATTTACCCAAACAAGGCAATACTAAAGCTACCAGCACAACTATATTATGGCAGCATTATTTATGATAGCTAAGATATGGAACTCACCCAGATGCCCCTCAGTAGATAAGTGGATCAAGAAAATGTGATAGATATATTATCTATATATCTATATATTCTATGCTTCCATCAGAAAGAATGACACTGCTCTTTTTGTTAGGAAATGGAAGGACATGGAAACAATTATATTCAGTGAAGTAAGTCAATCCCTTAAACTTTAGGTCCCATGATTTCCCTTATTTGCCAGAATTAGTATAAGTATGGGATAATCTCGTGAGATGAGCTGGAAAGGTCAAAAGATATGTACATATGACCATATAAGATGATGCTAAGAGAAATGAACCCCAAGATAGGGACACAAGAGGTTTTATCTTTGTTGCTGTTGTTTTTAATGTACTTACAATGTACTATGTGATTTTTTTTGTTTCTTTTGTATGTTCTTCCCCTGTGGTATAAACCCTGTTGTCACCATATTTGATTCAGGTGCCCTGCATCTTGTATACACATTTTTCTAATTCGGAGAGGGAAGGGAAATAACAAAATGCTAAAATAAGGATACAGGTTGACCCACTGTAACTATGAGATGTATAAGATACTATGTTAAAAACAAACTTTACAACTTAGGAGGGACAGGAGGAGGTGGGAAAATAGGGAGGGAAGGAATGTTAGGGCAAAAACAGGAGTGGTAACAATACTTGATAGGAAATATACTCATTACCTTACTCATGTAACTGTACTGTATCTTTACAATAAAAATATATTAAAAATATGCTTCAAAAGCATGCTGTATTTTCTGAGTAGTCCAAGAAATAATATATGATATACTGAGGACCTTGTAAATGAGGATTTTTTTTGTTTGAATGTGTCCAATGTAGTATTGGCTTTTAGTTTGTCATATACTTCTTTGAAGTTTCTCAGTACCACGTATTGAGTGGTACTGCATTCAAAAACATCCAGTGAGTAATATGATATGAATTTGTTTCCAATTCATTATGGAATACCTATGTGTATTGTTCTTTCTGCCCATAACAGTGTTATCATAAAGAATAGAGCAAGCAACATTCCGCTATTTTATGGACACGGGATTTTAGTTCCTTATTTCTGACATTTTCTACCTTATAGTATTACTTTCCTCTAATGAAAAAAAATTAGCAGAGAACAATTAAATTGTACAGATATAAATTTGTTTATTATTTTACCTTCCTGAAAATGAATAGATTGCTTTAATAAACTCTTCCCACCACTGAATGTCACCATGAAGAATCATCTGCCAGCGCTCACACACTCAAGAGAATGTATTAACATTTATTACTGCAAATGTCCTCATTAATATTTTATAGAATAGCTGGCACAGAAAGTGGCATTAAATCTCTATAAAGCTGTTATCCTGTTTACTTCATGCCTTTGCTTGAATCCTGTATGAGTAGTTGAGAATCACCATTTGTAGGTGATCTTTTGGAATTTTAGACAAATTCAGAAGAGAGCCACTCCTTTAAATCCAGTCATTGTTTCTTTCCCATTTTAAACAAAATATTTAATTGGTGAAGAGGTAAAGTATTTAGGTTACAAAAAAAATAAATAAGTTACCTTAAAAAAGATTTCTTTCCATCTTGCCCATGTAATTCTAACCCCTCTGTACAGTATTTTCACAATAAAAAAAAGAAAAGATTTCTTTCCAAGAGTCATTGAATATAGAGTTCATTTATTTAAGAGAGCCAGTGTCCCTATATTGGACATTGTTAGGCATCAGGGAAGCTTGGGAGAAATTTTTTTCCCTGAACTTTCCTCCCCAATGTCATTACTAGAAAGTAATACTAACAGGATTCTGATGAAAATTTACTATGCCTTCTACACTGTCCAATAAAATTGTCACAGCATGCATGTATTTCTGAATACTTAAAATGTGCTTACCAAAATTGAGATATTAAATTTTAATTTAATTTTCATTAATTGATATTTACATTTAATAGTTATGTGTGGCCCATGGTTCAAAAGGTTCAGAGTAGCCAAAGAAGTTCTAAACTAAATTCATTTTCTCATTATCCTCTTGCAGTTCAGCGTGGCTATGCATTATATTTATGCCCGGAGAAACTTATGTATGTGTCAGAGTACAGTCAGGAATGTTGAACCACTTGAGACATAACAAGAATCAATCACAAAAATATTAATTCTATAAGCTACACACTTTTTGGAAGAGCTGAGTGGTTTAATTTATCTGTTAGAAAAAATGTTCTATGATAAGATATATCTAGGGAATTCATAAGAGCTCCTGTGGTAGGTCTGTGTAAGGCACTGGAAAAAATAAAAGTATCAAAAGGTAAATGTTTTAAGAAGTGCATAAAAGTGAAAAAGCGTATAATTTGGAATAAAGAAATTAAGTTCGTCTTTTATGTAAGTATGGTTATTTCACTTCATCAGTTACATAGTAGTCCAATGATTCCAAAGTTGATTCACAAAGCTTGACTATACACTTGAGAGTAATTAAGACTCGTATATGTACAGTAAAAGTTTCTGGAGGTATAGAAAAACCTAGGAGGAGAAATAGCTCTTTAGGTTTCTGTCAGAGCACCTGGGAAATTCCAGGACTCTTCCTCCTAAGAGCCCTGGAAATGCTGGCTGCTGCTGACTTTGCTTGGTTCTTCCATACCAGGTGTGGTAATTTTTTCCTTCAGTCTCCACCCCAGGGACTCATTGACTTCTCTGATTTCAGCCACTTCAGTTCCTAGCTTTTCTCATCCTACAAAAAAAATGTATACCTGATATAGTCTTGCGAGGTGAGCACGTCTCAAAATTCAGCCTTCTTAAAAACAACAATAAAAATATAAAAAATATAAAAAATTCAAAAAAGAACCATGGATGTCTTTTGTGACTCTAGATATCATGAAGATTATTCAAAAGTGTACAAAATAAAATCTCTGTCTGTTGAGACTAACGCTAAATATTCCGACTGAGTAGTTAACAAACATATTTTGGGACAGTACCAGGTATTTATCAGTGAAATAGATTTGCCCAGATTCTGTGAAAAGATGACAATGATTCCTAATGAATCCCAAATAGAAGGAATTCAAATAATGAAGAGATGAGCCTAACATTTCCAAAATCTTGTTCAATGACAACTTTCAATTTCTATTTCTGGATTGCTTAGAATGGTGTCATTGTTGTTATTATTGATATGTGTTTTGATGCTTTATTGTTTCTTCCTGAAATGCTACCCTAGCCACTCTATCACTGACAACATGTCAATAAGATGTTAGAAGCTAGTAATATCCAATTAATAGTGAATTGTCTACATCTCACTAGTTTTAGATCATAGCCTTTGAAAGCAATATTAGAGGTTGAATTCTAGCTGATTGGAAGAATGCTTATTCTTTGAATTTGTTCTGAAAAGGAAAGATTCAGACATTGATGCTAATTCTGCAGATACTAACATCTTATAAGCAGTCAATGACAGAATAGATCATTTAGGATATTGTCATTTTTCTATCAGAAATACTAAATGGCTTCTTTTTGCCAAGAAAGACAAATCTCACATTTGAAAACCTAGATACAATGGGCTTGTTAATAACCACCTTCCCCACTTTTTTCTGTGTCCATAAACAGAATGTTCTATCTTTGCCTAACACCTTATTATTCTAGGAAAATAATCCTTGCTTCCTGATGCCTTGCTTTACCTGACCTTTAAACTGGACCTTATTTTATACAAGCAAGCCAGTGACAATGGTTCAGGTTACAGATCAGAGGCTTTTCCCTTCCTCTTGTCACTGATGGCTACTATTGCGTTCTACCATTTTCATTACCACCCTTTTCTCTTTCATGTTACTGAAACCTGTAAGCCAAAACAGGAAGATTTTGTTAATCTCTTTAACATGAGGTCTGGAATATGTGTGCTCTATCAAGGTTTGATAAATTATTCTGAAGGTGTGGCTCAGTGGTACAGTATTTACCAACATTCATTAGATCTTCGATTTGATCTCTAGAACTTCCCAAAGATCAAGTTTGGTAAATTATTTAATTAATTAGACCACATTAGGCTTCAGTAGGAATAATTAAAGGTTAAACTTAGTATTAAGTGCTTCTGGCCTGTCAAATGGGATGTCTAAGTTGTCAGTTGTGGTTCTACTCCTTGTTCTTCTCATTCACTACTTACAGGACAAAGGAGTGGCCCAGATAGGCGACACTACTGGAGGGAGGGGAGTGGGTGGTAAACCATAGAGCAGTATGTGCTATGATTTCATATTAAGTATCCACCCAAAAGCTCATATGCTAAAGTCTTTGTTCCAAGCTGGTGGTATTTTGGGGAGGCAATTGAATAATGAAGGTGCTAACTCATCAAAGAGTTAATCAATGAGACTGATGGGTGCATTTTGTCTGTGGTGTTTTCCTCTGTGTCTCTACTTCTCTGTGTCTCTGTCTCTGTCTCTCTATCTCCATCCTGGCTACCCTCATGTAAGCATCTTCCTTTTACTGAACCCTTCCATCATTTTTACACCTTGTTTCAGATTGAAAACCAATGGAACCAAAACCTCTGAAACTGTGAGGCAAAGTAAATCTTTTCTCCTTTAAATTGTTCTTCTCATGTATTTTGTCATAGCAATGAAAAGCTAACCAACACAAAGATTCTTCTTGGAAATTGCCATTTTCACCTACTGCTTATTGGTCGATGCAAATCATATGGTATATCCATGAGATAGTATTGCAAAACCTTTTTCTACTAGGAAAGAATAAACCACACTTAGAATCACTATAAAATTTAATGTGATTAACCATAATAATCCAGTATTTATTAATCACTGTTTCTGTAACAGCTTTCCTAGACGTCTGTTTCCAGCCAGGTGGGATCTCCAGAGAAATCCAAACCAGTGGCATGCAAAATCCCACACCTGCCCAGGTACCCATGGACTAAGTTGAAATGCGTGGAGGCATTCTTGGCAATTTGCACTTATCCTACAATGTTTCTACGGAAAAAATAATAAACAGCAGAGATGGTGATTCAGAGTTTGCTACCTCAGAATGATCCTAAGGCTTTAAATCAAGACATTGAGAGGTCTGAAGCAATGCTCATTGCGCAGAGCGTGACAGATAACCAGACACAAACCACAGATTTACAAAGTGACTTAGAAAACATCTGGTCAAGTAACCTGTCTGACTCAAATCCTGGACCTTCAACCCAACTTAGATCGATTTTGATATTGAAGAGTTCTTTTCAGCCACAAATAACCAGACTCAAACTGAAGAGAGTGGGCTGAGCACCATGAACCCCGAGCGAGTCTTGGAGTCACTGGACATAGAGACCCAGACTGCTCGCAGACCCCTCTGCTCAGCCCTACGGCTGCAGGGGGAGTTCGAATTTCTTAGGCCAGGAGATATGTGCCACATAGATACAGACTGATATGAACTTCTTAGACAGTGGTCCTCAGCTGCCCGTAGGAAGCCTTCCGAAACACTGAAGCTTCTCGGCGCCCACCGATTCCTCCGACATAGAAACACAAACCGAAGGACCCCTTGTAACCAGACGCACGCCTGCTCCGGAGTGCAAGGTTCAGTCGAACACCGCACAGACACAGACCATAAGTTCTGGCTTTGAAGCCCTGGGGAGGTTGTTCCTCCCCCAGCAATGACTCTGCCCGCCGTGAAGGACTTTCTCATGCCAATTTGGCCTGGAACACGATGGAGTCTCAGTTCAGCTCTGTAGAAACCCAGACATGTGCTGAATTGAGCGTGGTCTCCAACTTGCTGACGACTTCGTGCAGACTGAGAACCCAGATGACGATGCTGACGATGGAAAGCCGTGATTGCAGCTATTTATTCCTCATCTCACTGCCTTTTGTGCTTGTCAACACAAAATCTGTGTATAAATGTGAGTGTATTATAAAGTGTAAGATGTTGATTTTTACAAAAGAATAAACCACATTTAGAAACACTATGAAATTTAATGCAATTGACCATAATAATCCAGCATTCATTAATCACTGTTTCTGTAACATGTATGGTAATAAATATACAAATTATCTCATTGCAAGGAACTAAGTGGTTTTAGCGGTCAAGTAACTGATCAAGTCATATAGCTAGTAAATAACAGACCATGGTGGTCCATACAGTTTAATATGCAGATTAAATATGTGAAGCATCATATATCTTTCTCACAGATGATTTACTAAGTAAATAAAATCCTCAATGAAAGAGCAGAACCACTAGTAGTAGGCTGCCTTTTTAAGGCACAGTTTCGGTTACTAACTCGACGACAAAGCACACATACTCTTACAGTCTGTCACACATTTTCATCTAGGGTTGTTGCTTTTAAACCAAGGCCAATTTTGTTCTGTAGCAATCATTTGGCAAAGAAATGACATTTTGATTGTCACAACTTTCTGGAGATGGGGCGGGGGGGGGGGGGGGGGGGTGTGATTCGTCTGATACTGCCATCTAGTGTTAAGGTCAGGTATGCTTCGGAATCATCCCATTTTGCACAGAACAACCCACACAGAAGCAAGAATTACAGTGATTCAAAATGTCTGTAGGATCCAGGCTGAGAAATCCTGTTTTAGTGAATGGACAAAATATTTAGGTAACCTTTAAATTGTCATTATTCGTAACTTAAACATTTATAAGAAGTCTTATTCTACATTGATTAGACTGTCATTAGTTCTTACTCTGACAATTTGAAATACAATTTTTATAATACATATACATCTAGTATAGATACTTAGAAGAAAATAAAGCTCTCTGTAAGTTTAGAGAAATGACGTCACCAAACAAAAGTGACATTTGGAGCAGAGGTTTTTTGGTAGCACAGGATGTGGGTGTTAGTCAAGGAACCAGAGAGGCCTTCTTAGTCTTCTAGAACCAAATCACGTTTCAGTGAGCTCTAGTGACATTTTCCTTCACATGTTTACAAATGGACTTTATATTAATTAGCTAATGATGCAAGTGTTTTTTTGAAATTTAATACATGATTTATTACAGAGTGGAAAAATGTATTCCTACATCTATTATTTTTAAAATATTTATTGTAAAAATGCGGTACAGAGGGTAACAGTTACATGAGTAAGGTAATGGGTAATGAATACATGTCTTTTTTTTGTCAGTTGTGGGGCCTGAACTCTGGGCCTGGGCATTGTCCCTCAGCTCTTCATCTCAAGGCTAGAGCTCTACCACTTGAGCCACAGCACCACTTCCTGCTTTTTCTGCTTACGTGGGGCTGAGGAATTGAACCCAGGGCTTCATGCATGCAAGGCAAGCGCTCTACGACGGAACCACCTTCCCAGCCCCAATGAATACATTTCTTGTCCAGCATTGTTACTGCTTCCCTTGTTGTTCTCCACTAACCCTCCCCTCCCCCAAGCTCTCTCACTCCCCACCCCCAAAGTTGTAATGTTCATTTCCAATCTACTGTCTTGTGGGTATCATTGTTGCAATAGGTCATCCTGTGTCCTTGTTTCAGTGTTTTGTTATTCCCTTTCTCCTCCCCAAATTAGATAAATGAATATACAAGATGCAGGTTACCAAAATCAAGTACAGTGACAACAAGGGATATATCATAGGGGATAGAACACACAAAGGAAACAAAAAATCACATAGTACATTAAAAGCAACAACAACAAAGAAGGACCTCTTGTGTCCATATCTTGGGGTTCATTTCACTTAGCATCATGATACAAGTGTTTTAATAATGGAAACTCAGTTAAATAAATTACTACCAATAATGCTCATTCTACCTCTTTTTCAAATGAAGAATGACTTCATTAGCATATGATAGGCAGAAATATTCCCTCATTATTTTAGACTCTTTTACTTCTTTGATATATTCCTTCGATTATTTCTCAAATTTTCCTATTCCTGAAAGTTTAAAAGAATATTATTTTGGGGAAGCAATTAGGATTAGAGGAGACCAAAAGGCTGGCATGCCACACGGGATCAGTGACTTCAAATGGACAGAAACCTTAGCGTTCATGCCATGTAATGCCTTCTACCCTTTATGGTTCAAGAATATCCTTATCAGATGAAATCACTCATTCATGCACTTCCTTGCCTATGGAAAAGTAAGCAAAACTCTTCTATTGTTTATAATATATCCACTATGTGGCATTTTGTTACAGCAGCAGAAAGTAGACTAAGACAAATGGTAATGTAGTTTGAAGAATAGAATGATCAGTGCTGAAATGCTTACTTTGCATTTTGTTCACACAACCAAAATGGATCTGTGCAGGTCCACATGGCGATATTTTGAGAAAATGCCACTTTATAAGGATCAGCAAATGTGTATGTGTGTGTGTAAATGTAGCTTTTTAGACTCTGAGAGTCATATGCAAGCTTTGGAGCACAAAAAATAGCCTTAGACAATAAATGAATGGGTAAATCAAGTAAGGATGGCTACATTCCCATGATATTTATTTATATATAAAAAAGCAGCTGATGGAATTTGCCCTGAAGGAAGTACTTGGCTGAACTTTGGCATACTCAGATTTAGAAAACCAATCACAATTGCATAAAGAAAGGAAAACATCCTAACAAGAACAAAACTATTCTACAAACTAAGTAATCTCACTACAGCTAAGTAATCAAAACTATGTATGTTATAGCCTCTCTCTCTTTTATCTTATTTTTCTTTTTGATTTTTTCTACACACCTTTTCTTTTTTGATCAATCTAAATAAATCATTTTTCTAGTCTCTGTATGAAATTTAGGGATTCCGTGTCTGTTATTCCTATTAACAGTAACATCTAATATTTTTTCCCTTAAATTCCAGCTCTGTGTAAGATGCTTAATGACAGACAAATACTCTGACATGGTTTACCTTTGGCCCTGTCCAGTAATTCCTTATGTCTGACACAAGACATTGCAAGTACACGTTTGTAGGAAAAGCACAGCCGCTAAGGTCAGGCACTAAGTTTGACCCTCAGCATTGCCACGTGTTAGTCATACAGCTGTGCAGAAGATACTTCACCTCTTTGAGACTCACTTTTTCCTCTGTCATGTTTGATAATGAATTTTTGTATAAAAGTACTATGATTAAGAATAAATCTACCAATTCAATGAGATAGAAAATACAAGTGCCAAGTAAGTACAAGTGCCAAGAATTATCTACCACTTCTCACCTTTAAATGCATCAAGTAAGTAAAGAAATAAATAAGTAAATAAAAATTTTAAGACAAAGTCATCCAATTAAACAACACAAAAAGACAAAAAGTTCTTTCTTTCTTTTTTTTTTTTTTTTTGGATCCCTGAACTCTGGGCCTGGGCACTGTCCCTCAGCTCTTCAGCTCAAGGCTAGCGCTCTACCACTTGAGCCATAGCGCCACTTCCGGCTTTTTTCTTTTTGCTTATGTGGTGCTGAGGAATCGAACCCAGGGCCTCAGGCATGCAAGGCAAGCACTCTACCACTGAGCCACCTTCCCAGCCCCAAAAAGTTACCAAGCACCCAGAGAGGAATTAGATTGATGGCAATTTTGGCATGCCCAAATTTGGGGTAGAAAAATGTTACCAGGATTCTAATATACTCAATAACAAATACTGCTGTTTAAGTATGAAGATGAAAGGATTGTTTTGGCTCACTGTTCTGGAGATTTCCACTTTTAGTTGGAAAAACCCCATCTCTCCAGTCCTGCTAGGAGGCTGTGCCACAAGATGGGAGTGTGTGATGAGCAAGTTGTACATCTAAAAGCTGAGATGCAAGAAAGTGAGGTGAGTATGGCTCCAAAGTCCTATGGCTATAGACTTACGGCTCTTCTACTGCACAGTATACCTTCCTCCCTTAAAAAAGTGTCTGCCACCTTGTAATAGAAGCACAGGGGCTAGGTTTTTCTCTATTTAATTCTGGGTTACTTTCCAGATCCAAATTACAAAACATGCTACCAAGTTGTTTTTAAACTGCTGCTTGTTAAAAAATAAATGAAAAGCAGAGTGTGGATGGTTTATGCCCTGTAATCCTAGCTACTCAGAGACTGGGATCCCAGGACCACAGTTTGAAGGCAGCCTGAGCAGAAAAGTTCCCATGAGACTTATCTCCAAGTAACCACTCAAAAATGGGAAGTGGAGCTGTGGCTCAATGGGGTAGAGTGCTAGCCTTGAGCAAAAGAGCTCAGGGAAGCCGGGTGCCAGTGGCTCAAGCCTGTAATCCTAGCTACTCAGGAGGCTGAGATCTGACGATCACGGTTCAAAGCCAGCCCAGGCAGTAAAGACCATGAGACTCTTATCTCCAATAAACCACTAGAAAACCGGAAGTGGTGCTGTGGCTCAAGTGGTAAAGCTCTCGCCTTGAGCTGAAGAGTGCAGGGACAGCGCCCAGGCCCAGAGTTCAAGCCCCATGACCGACCAAAACAAAAAAAAAAAAAGAAAAGAAAAAGAAAAAGAAAAGAAAAAAAGAGCTCAGGGACAGGGCCTAGGCACTCAGTTCAAGTTCCACAAGCAACATAAATAAATAAATAAATAAATAAATAAATAAATAAATAAATAAATAAATGGTAAGTTCTATGTATATTTAAAGCAGGAAAGAAAATTACTCTATAAGTAAAACTGGTGTGGGAGAATCTACTCATGGAAAGACTTTTTTTAGCCATTAATTATAAAGTGAAAACTTTTGATCTCATAAAATATGCAAAATCAGAACTTCTACAAGACTAAGTTACAAAAGTAAATGAAAAATCAATAATAACTTTGGAAAAAATGTACAGGACTGGGAAGGTGGCTTAGTGGTGGAGTTCATCCTTTGCATTCATGAGGCCCTAAGTTTGATTCTTCAGCACCACATAAGCAGAAAAAGCCAGAAGTGGTGTTGTGACTCAAGCGGTAGTGCACTAGCTTTGAGCTTAAGAGCTGAGGAACAGTGCCTAGACCAAGTGAAGGCCCCATGACCTACAAAAAATAAAAAATAAAAAATTTACATATATCAAAATGATCATTTTCTTAATTTATAAAATGTTTATGCAAATCAATATGAAAAATAAAGAAAACAATATCTTAAAACCACCAAGGAATAGACAGAAATTATAAATGTAATAAATTAGTTTGTAATAAAATAATTTGATTTTGCTGAATCTGGCCACAGTGTGGATAACGGTACTATCTCACACACTGTCAATTCAGCCTTTTCACAATTTGGCAAGTCCTGTCAAAATTTAAAATAGTACCCAGAAGTGATGACAAGAATCATGTGATAGAGCATCTGCTTTGAGAGAAGAAAGCTACATGAAAAACCGAGGACCTGATTTCAACACCCAAGATAGACACTTTTTTAATGAAAAAAGTATTGATTTGCCCATTGCTAAAAAATTTATCTATCAATGTTCTTAGACAACTCTGTCAAAGGTATGTACAAATTTTTCAAGAGCAAAATTCTGTAAACAGGGCTGGGAAAGTGGCTCAGTGGTAGAGTGCTTGCCTTGCATGCATGAGGCCCTGGGTTCGATTCTTCAGCACCACATAACCAGAAAAAAAGCTGGAATTGGCGCTGTGTCTCAAGTGGTAGAGCGCTAGCCTTGAGCTGAAGAGCTGAGGGATAGTGCCCAGGCCCAGAGGTCAGGCCCACGACCTGACCTCCTCCCCCCCAAAAAATACTGAAAACAACCAAAGTATTAATTTAAGGGGAACAGATTAACCCAACATAATAAATGAATATGGTGAGACATTCTACAATGGTAAATAATGAACTATATATGAAAAATTTCTGAAGTCTATTTTAATGAATGATGCACAGTACTATGTTAAGATATATTTTGGGAAACGAAATTTAAATCTAGCTGCAAATATGTCAGTAAACATACACTTCACTAAAAGAGAAATAAATAAGAAAAAATCACAAGAAAAAATTTGACAATTAACAGGCTAACATATAGACAGGAAGGGATTGGTAGGAAGAATTTGATAAGATGTAGGAGGTAAAATTAAAAGTTATTTTATAGTCTTGTATTTTAAAAAATACATGAGTTTACTTATAAGTATAATGAAGTATATATGTGTTTTAAAAAGTGAAAGCATTTCCAAGAAAATAACTTCAAATGATATGGTTAAAGTAGTCTTAAAAATAAGGTAAATATGGAATGAAGAAAATGCTAAAACTTAGCAGGAAAGTGATCATCTAACAGCTTGTGGATAAATATATCTTAGCTTCTCTCAATTTTTCTGCTCTCAGCCACTACTTGTTCAAAATGGTACCCTAAATATGTGTGTTATTGAGCAAGCCATTCATTTTCCATATTCTACTTTTGAACGTGTACTCATTTTACACACTAATTACAAGAGCAGAAATAACCTGCTTTGCTTACTAATATGCAGTTTGATAACAAATATTTTAATCAATAAACTCATTGGCTAATTCAAACTTCAAGTTGGAATTTTGTGTATAGACATTCTGAAAACACAATTCTTCATAGTACACTGAAAGTCTACACATAATTTCCATTTAACCCAAGTAATCATGGCTTCTATTTTTTAAAGATATTTGTAAAGGCCATTTATATAAGTTCTGATAGTGTAAAATGTACATCTGGTACTCTGCTCATGGTTTTTCTGAGTGCTATTCCTCAGCTGTATCATCTACCTCCAGCAAACTTCTCAATCTTACAGTCAGCTTCACTATAGCACCTTAGGTAGCTCTTGGAAAACAGGCAATCCACCAAGGGAACTGCAAATGGAATGGAGAGGATGAGGTTGAAGTCTATGGGACAGTTCATTTGTGGGTCTAGCATTGGAAATCACAAATCTGCTTTACCATATCACCTATCACATCTATATTCCACTTAGGTCGATAACTTATTTTTTCTTTCTTCCTATTAGGAAATAGCTAACGTGTTCTCTTCTAAAATTTAATGTATTTGCTATAATTGGTTTGATTCAAGCTAGAATTTACTCATGGATATTAAACTTTTAAAAGGAGATCACAACCCCTAGGTGGGTTCAGCCATGGCTATGCTCAGCCACAGCCACTCCATGAGCCTGCATACATGATTTCTCAGCAGGTTAAACATTTAATATGTGATCTTGCTAACTTTTTTTCCTATAAGAATATTTTTATATCAGACCATTCTTGAAAGGGGGCTTATTGGGATGAGATAGCCTTTTTAAAGCTTCTCTTTAGTATTGAAGAAACTTGTTTCATCAACTATCCCATGCTTCTTTCTTCTTCTTTTTTTGTGTGTCAGTTGTGGTACTTGAACTCTGGGCCTGGGCGCTGTCCCTGAGCTCTTCAGCTCAAGGCTAGCACTCCACCACTTGAGCCACAGCACCACTTCTGATTTTCTGGTGGTTAATTGGAAATAAGAGTCTCACAGACTTTCCTGTCCATGCTGGCTTTGAACTGCAATCCTCAGAGCTCAGCCTCTTGGGTAGCTAGGATTACAGGTGGGACTCACCTGCACCTGGCTTGTTTTTTTTTTTTAATCTTTTTCCTTGATCCTTCTTTTGGAAAAACAAATATGCCCATTTTGTCCTCTTATTAAGTAAAACAATCCTGCCTTGATCTATTCTTCTTGTTCCAGGGTATATTATTTCAGACATTCAGAATTAAGCACTTTAGAGATTTATATATTTTTTGTACCCTAACCCACTCATTTTGTTTTCAATTATAGCTTATTATCTGCTATTATTACTACCAAGGCATAGCTTGTGTCAAGTCATTTATGTCTTGCCAACACTAAAAACAACTTATGATTTTTTCACAGTTCATTTACCCTCTGTGTAATACTAAGAAAAAAAACTCATTCTGAACTAGGTATCAGTAGATCATGCCTATAATCCTAGCTACTCTGCAGGCTGAGATCTGAGAATCATTGGTCAAGGCAAGCCTGGACAGGGAAGTCTTTGAGACTCTTACCTCCAATTAACCACAGAGAGAAAAGACAGAAAGACAGAAAGAAAGAATAAAGAGAGGGGGAGGGAGGGAAAGAGGAAGGGGAGAGAGAAAGAGAAAGAGAGAAAGAGAAAAAAGAAAAGCAAGCAAGTAAAAGAAAGAAAGAAGGAAGGAAAGAAAGAAAGAAAAATAGAAAGAAAGAAAGAAAGAAAGAAAGAAAGAAAGAAAGAAAGAAAGAAAGAAAGACACAAAGAAACAAAGACACAAAGAAACAAAGACACAAAGACACAAAGAAACAAAGAAGAAAAGTGGAGTTGTAGCTTGGTGATAAGAATGCTAGCCTTGAACACAAAAGATCAGGGAAAATGCCCAGGCTCTGAATATAAGCCCCAGGACTAGAGCTCTCTCTCTCTCTCTCTCTCTCTCTCTCTCTCTCTCTCTCTCTCTCTCTCTCTCTCTCTCTCTCTCTCTCTCTCTCAAACACACACACACACACACACACATATCATTCCCCTATGTTTATTAATTAAAAAATATTTTTCCTGTGTTAGTAAGTCTCCTAGTACATAGAGTTTATTTCATAATCATTTCATTTTACTACATTTTTCCATTAGTATTTGATCTATTAATGTGGTCCTTGCTAGTTACTCCTCTCCTCCCCTCCCTCTCCTTCTCTTTTTCTTCACTTTCCCTCCTCATCCCACCCCCCTCATCTCCTCTCTTACCCTACCCCATGTGACCTTCTCGGTTCCTTCTCCCCTTTTCCCCCTTCTCTTTCTCCTCCACCTCTCCTCTATTTTCTTCTTATCTTTCTCATATTCTTCCTTTTCCTCTGATCATCTTTTCTTTCTTCTTTTCTTTCTTTCTTCATTTTTTTTTTTGTTGTGTCAGTTGTGGGGCTTGAATTCTGGGCCTGGGCGCTGTCCCTCAGCTCTTCAGTTCAAGGCTAGCATTCTACTACTTGAGCCACAGCACAACTTCTGGCTTTTTCTGCTTATGTGGTGCTGAGGAATTGAACCCAGGGCTTCATGCATGCGAGGCAAGTGCTCTACCACTGAGCCAGCTTTTCCGGTCCCTGAGAACACTTTTCTTGTATGATCAATGAGAACACTTTTCTTGTATGATGAATGCCAACACGTTTTTGTATCCTTACATGGCAGAGAGCAGAAGGAACCAAAGTTGCTCTAAAGGGGCTAATCCTATTCATGAGATCTCCATCTTAATGAGTTCATCTAATTGCTTCCCCAAAGTCCTGTCTCCTAATATCATCCATGAAGGGAGTTGAGGTTTCCACCTATGAGTTGTGAGAGAACACAGGTTCCGCCAGCTCTCAGACAATCAAAACTTAACATGGTCTCTGCAAATTTGCTTCAAACTGAAAATTCCCTAAAATCGAACATCACTTCTCAAAATCAAATATCTCTGTGTTATCCTGATGCATATCTGCCATATTCAGACATCTTCTCTGTTCTGTTAGGCATGCTTCTCGAAACTATCTCCCCTCCATGCTGGGTGTGGGTGTGGAGCTGTCAAGCATGGTAATGTCATCCTCACTGAAGCAATTATCCCCCTACAAGCTGGATTTTGTGGTGTGTCTCTGGGAATTATTTCCTAATGTTGAAGTTAGAACCGGTGTCTTCAGCTTTCCACATTATACTTTAAAATGATAATAAGCCTCTTGGTGCTTAATTTCTTTTTAACAGATTCTCTTTTCTGCAGATAGATTGAACACATCATTTTCCTGTAACAACACTTGTTACTCTCTGTCAGTTTTTTGTTCATTGGCAAATCAACTTCTTTATTTGTCTTCAAGCTACTTGAGAACAGTATATCTGCTTTAGCATGCATAAAGTTATTCGACATTATAAATTAAATGAATCCACAACTAAATTGTTTGTGACACAAAGATAGCATCATAGTAACTCTCCTTTCCTCTGGAGGCTATTAAGCAAATAAAATCATGTTTAAAATATTAATGAAAAGGTGACTTAAATTTATTAGGTCAAAATATCTTTCAATAACAGAAATTATTTTAGAAAATTTATATTCTTTAATGGCCATATCTTATTTTTTTCTTTGATCAAGGAAAGTTCTTTTGTTGTCCTAGAAGTTTTCATGCATGATTTCATTTTCTTTGTTGCACTTGAAAGCAGAAATTGAAGTTACAAAGTTATAACCTTAAGATACATTGATGCTGTCAAAGGGAAGGCCATGTAATTTTCTTCTGTTGGTTCCTCTGTGATTCTTAGCATGTCAGGGATGACGAGTCACTTTCATTAAGCATATGACCTGGGTATGAAAATCCAAACATATTGCCAAGCTTCTCAAAACAGCTTAGCAGTTCCTATGGCATTTATTTTAAAGCTTAAGAGATGGGAAGCAAAGAAAGACTTTCAAAGAATGATAATTGGTAAGTGCAACTAAGCCATTCTTACCAATTATAAATGCTAATCTTGTGAATCATGTCTAGTAATGCTTCTATGAGACATAATCACATTGGAATCAGGGGCATAAAATGAAGGGGGGTGCACAAAAGGACAGGTTATGGAAGAAGTCACTTGAGCTAGATTGAACATGATAGGTAGGGAGGACTGAGAAAATAAAATCACACTTGGGACTAAAGTGGTTGTGGCTGTTCAGGAGGAATGGCTGGTTATCTAGCTGAAAGGTTAGCTCATACTGGTAAGATTAGACTGGGAAGGACAAAACAGGAGTCCAGGGAATATGTGAATTCTTCTGAATTTCAACTATTGGCAATCTAAAACATTTATGTGAAAACAAAATGAAACAAGACAATTTCAGTTCCCTAGTTACTGGTGTGGGGGAGCAGGGGCAGGACTCTTAGGATCTATGAAGTGTCACTTAGGATCATTTCATTCTCCAGTGTTGTTTCCATGCAGTACATTTATATGATGTTTCTTCAAATAATCATTTATGTTCAACTATGTATGCCTATTTTTATAAAACAAATGGACGTTGGAAAATGATTTCAATGTGGTTAATTAGATCACCACTTAGAAACCCAATCAGTGTGTTTATTCAGTCTTCTTAAATAAATGAGAAAATGACTCAGTAGATGGATACTGCAGAAGTTAAGAAATCAATGTGGGGCAATAATCCTTCCTTGTATTATAAAAGCATGGATCTTAGTTCTAGAATCTTGCTGAAAAGTATCAACCTAGAAAATATCTACACTAGGAATCCATTAATAACTGAAAATTAATAAGATGTGACTCACCAATATATTTGGATGAGGCAGATTTTCATTAGTGCATCAAAACAAGTCTTCTCCTAAGGGATATATGCTATGTGTAAATAGAAAAACACAAAGAAATAAGGAACACACACACACACACACACACACACACACACACACATACACACACACACACACACACACACAGTTTTGATTTTATGTCAATATATAACCATGAATTACTTCTGTATTTATCATCAATATAATAAAAGTAGTATCAGGTTAATCATTGAGTTCCAGGCTAGAACTTTCTAGCTTTGAATGTAAGCTTTATGATGTACACTTATTTGAGAATATCACTTGACAGATTTGTCAGTTTCCTGATATTGTAGAATTAAGAAAATGTAATAGTAAAAAAAAAAACAGTGTTCAGAAGCACCCACTGTCACATTGTAAGCACGAAAAACAAAACATATCTCTAAAATGTGCAGCTTGGTTTCCTGATAGAATACTTGACCTCTTGATTCTCCAAAATTTTCTTTAACAGAACAAATACATTGAACTCCATATTTTTCAAGTTTGTCCATTTCCTTATGAATAGGACAATGCCATTTTTTCTGATGGAAGCATGGTATTCCATTGTGTATATATACCATATTTTCTTGACCCATTTATCTACTAAGGGGCATCTGAATTGGTTCTATATCTTAGCTATGGAAAATAATAATGCAATGAACATATTTGTGCTGGTAGCTTTAGTATGGCCTTGTTTGTGATCATTTGGGTAAATGCTTCCTAGTCGGATTGATGGGTCATAAGGGAGCTCTATGTTTAGTCTTTTGAGGAACCTCCATACTCCTTTCCAGAGTGGCTGAACCAGTTTACATTCCCACCAACAGTGTAGTAGCATTCCCTTTTGGCCACATCCCTGCGAGCATCTGTTATTATTTGTTTTCTTGATAATGGCCATTCTAATTGGAGCGAGGTGAAATGCCAATATAGTTTTGATTTGCATTTCTTTTATGGCCAGCGATGTTAAGCCTTTCTTCATGTATCTATTGGACATTTTTATTTTCTCTCCAGAGAAGTCTATTTTGAGAAGTTTCTTTTTAATTCTTTAGCATATTAAGTAGAGTAAGCCAGACCCAAAGAAACATAGGCTCCATGGTTTTCCTCATTTGTAATAATTAGTAAATGTCTAGAATAGTCCTAGAAGAGGATCACAATAGCTCAACAACTATATACATATGACCATATAAAATGATACTAATCAAAATGAACTCTAAGATATGGAAACAAGAAGGGTATTTTAAAAACTCATTGTGTGAAGTTATTTCAATTTTCTTTAGTTTTTTTCCTCCCCTTTGGCTTATCCTCTGTTGTCAATGTTTTTGATTTTAGTACCCTATGTCTTGTATATACATTTATCTGAAAAGAAGGGGAGTAACAAAATGGTGAGGCAAAGGAGAAAGGGTGGACCAATGCAACAGCAGTACTCACAAGACAGTTTGTTGAAAATGAACTTTACAGCTTGGCAGAGAGGAGAGTCAAGGTGGGGGAGGGAAAGTAAGAGAAAACAAGGGAGGAGTAACACTGTTCAACAAGAAATTTATGTAACTGTAACCCTTCTGTACATCACCTTTACAATAAAATAAGATAAAATATTAAAAATAAATTCCAGATCTTAGGGGAGAAAGATGAGTTGCTATTCTGAAGGTACTCTGACTTGTAGAGGAAATAGAAATATATATGTGCCAAAAAGGCCATGACATGTACTCATAGAAAACTTTTACAAAATATTTGGAAATATATGTGGACCAGAACATGTCAAAATAAGTTAATAGAAAATTGATACTTAGCTGGTCATAGTCAAGTGTAAATTCAATGTTAGTACATGGGAGGCTCTGAGGCTACCCTTTCACAGATTTGAGGTCAGTGTGGCTATCAGCAAGTTCTAGGTCACTTCAGTGACATAGTGAGATCCCCCTCTCAAAAATCTGGAAAGAAGTAAAAGAGGAAAGCAGAAAAGAAAGAGTGATGTTTAAGTTGCTCAGGTTATACAGGTGAGTGGAAATTGTGCTGACAAAAGAAGGAAAGAATCTGAAGTGAAGAAGGAAGCAGTCCCAACTGTGTGGCAGAAATGTGACTCTCTAGAGCATGTTCAGTACTGAGGAGATTCTGCTTTTGCTGAAGGAAAACAAAACACAAGAAACAAAAAGCTCACTGACTCCAGCCTGAAAATGTCCACAGGGTAACTATAAACAGAAAAAAATTGGCATTGCTGTCTGTATTTTGGATCTCTATCCTTTGCTCTGAGCCATTTTCTTCTTCAGACAACAACCACCTTGGATGGAATCCAGGAAGGATAGGACTGATGGATAAACATTCTGGAACAAGAAGCTTCTACTCAACAAGATAATGACTACCATAACCAGGAACTGTCTGACCAATTGTGGTTTAATCAACAGCCACACCTCTACCAGACCACATTGGTGATGATGACTGTTTAATAATTATGTATACCTCTTATTCCTTTCCTAAATTCTTTGTCTATTATACCTAAAACTCATGTCTGCACCTTGGAGATGATCTGAAGTGCTCACTTGGTCTTTTTGCATACTGTGCCCATCCCATGTAACAAATCTTTTTCATTCCTGCATCACTATTATTTTGATGCCTTGGGCCATCCATACATGACCTTTGCAATCCCTGGCATTGAGCTTTAAACCTAGAACTCTAGTTACAGATGAAATTAAGTCTGTCCACAAAAGTGACAACAATGTCATAAGGTGTCTTACACATAGATCTCTGATCTATCTATTTATCTATCTATCTATAATTATTTTTCACAAATCTATAAAGTGAGTACTCTTATCATTCTATTTTCACAGATAATAAATATAAAGGTGTTTAAAAAATGTTCTCAAAGTCACATGGAGAGGAAGTAGCAGGACTGACTTTGGAGCCAGGCAATCTAACTATGGTCAACCCTACCGTATGATGATTACCCCAGAGATACTTTCTGTCCATAGTTTATCAATGGAAACTCAGTAGGCTGAGTATAAATGTTTATATACTAGGCAATGGTCACATTATGCATAAGGTATAAGAAAGAAAATAATAGATAGACCATTCAAATATTGATTTCTGATTAACTAAATCAAATTTTCAGATTATGTGTAATTTTAAGCAGTTATGTTTTTATGGTTAATTTGTTTGTTTTGTGCAGTTTTCATGGATATAAAAACAAGATTGGAGATTTCAGAAGTTGTACCCCAAATCAGTTATGACAATATTGACATTATCAATGAGACTAATAATATATTTCATTGTGAAATGTGTAATAGGTGAGTTGAAAGTTCATGAAAAGCAACTGATTTATGGTGTCAGAATATAAATGAGTGACATGTAGACAAAATTAAGGAACTAAGTTTTAAAGGAAAAAAGGTGCTTTTCTCTAGCAATGTAAATGTTCTCTTCCTTGCTTTTATTGCTCACATCTTTGACTGTCTCTTATCACTTCAACAACATTTAGTAAAGAGCATTGCTGTATAGCAATTATCAAAGCCATCTTTCATGTATTAAACTAACAGGACTAATTTCTTTCAAATAGTAATGTGTAACTATGGAATGTTCTATCTATGTGAATAAAACTTGTTATTTAGTTATCTCTTTATCAGGATTGAAATTTTGTTGATGCTGCTTAATCTGAACACTACTCAGTCAGATACTCTGAAAAGGATCTCACAAGTTTAACTCTTATTTCACCTTTGGAAAACCTGCTTTTGAGGATTCCACATACAGGAAGAGGATCCTAGGAAATAATGTGAATTACCTTTCTATCTTCATTATATTTATATTTTTATAAATCAAAAGTTTACATATTTAATATAAGGTAAGAGAAATGATATGTAGGCATTCTATGAACCAACAGATATTGCTACCACAATAAGAGAACCTAATAATTCTCTCAAAATCAATTTCGGTAAGATTAGCAATGTTTTTGAAATGTGTATTTTCCAACATAATTCAAATAGTTCTCTGGGATTTCTATACATATTCTTTTAGATATCACTCTTGGTTTATCCTAGCATAGAATGTATTTTTTATGAAACCGAAATTGCTGAGTATAACCTACAACATGAAGCTTTATAAATATTTTATTCAGATTTCTCAAAAGATTTAGTTGAAAATTTACCCCTCAAGACAGATGGGATAAAGAATACAGGGCAACATTTTTTACTCTGCCTGTGTCTGGACAGGCAGAATTTATGTTTCTATTTTCTACAAAGGACAGAGGATGTGAAGCTGCTTTCATAAATCTATGTGCATTTGTCATGGGAAGAAAATCACAGCCCAATATGTGAGTGCATTGATTTTGGATTTGAAAGAGTCATTTTATTTTGAAACAAAACAAAATGGATAAATGCTATCAGTCATATGTTGACTGATATGTTTAAAAACCAAGTCTCTGAGTAAAGAAAATAACTTTATAGATTTGCTCAATTCCTGGGTGAGTGCTTGGATATTACCAATATCCAAGTTATCAGTGTGCTGTAAACATTTTCACCAATTCTTGAAGATTAACATAGGCTTCTGCAATTCATTATCAGCTGATTTAGCAAACCAGCAAATGGAACATGAGATTTATCTTTAGAAATCCATTACAAGTTCATTGATCACATACATGATCAGAATAATTATAGTTCGCCCTTTAACTGTTATTGCAACAAGTTGAAAATACTACTGTATCAAGCCTTTAACTTGGCATTACTATGTGATTTTTTTGGGGGTAGTGTCCAGTCGTGGGGCCTGAATTCTGGGCCTGGCTCTGTCCCGCCGCTCTTCAGCTCAAGGCTAGCGCTCTACCACTTGAGCCACAGCGCCACTTCTGGCTTTTTTTTCTTTTTGCTTATGTGGTGCTGAGGAATCGAAACCAGGGCCTCAGGCATGCAAGGCAAGCGCTCTACCACTGAACCACCTTCCCAGCCCACTGTGTGATTTTTTTTTTTTTTTTGTTTCTTTGTACGTTCTTCCCCCATGGTACAACCGCTGTTGTCACTATATTTAATTCTGGTGTCCTGCATCTTGTATATACTTTTTTTTTTTTTAATTTGGAGAGGAGAAGGGAAATAACAAAATGCTGAAAAAAGGATACAGGATGACCCATTGTAACAATGAGATGAACAAGACACGTTGTTGAAAATGAACCTTAAACTTGGTGGGGGTGTGGTGGGGAGGAGTTGGGGAGGTGGGGAAGAAAGGGATGGTAGGGGAAAAACAAAGAAGGGGGTAACAAAGCTAGATAGGAAATGGACTCATTACCTTGCTCATGTAACCCCTCTATACAGTATCTTTACAATAAGAATATACATTATAAAAAAATATAGATGTAACTCCTGAGGGGGAGGAATACAAAAGGACCAACCAGTAGGAAGACAAACTCTGATTAACCTGACCAATTAGAATTGTCTCTGTTATGCACAGCTTTGTGCCACTGTATCTTGATGAAGGACACCTGAGTTTGGGAGCCAGATGGATGTTATTGCTATTCATCAACATAGAAAATACAACAGAAGGAGAGGATGGTGATTTCAGTGTGGTGTAGCTTGAGTCTTAGAGCATTTCAAAATCCATAGGTTCATTAACAAGATCATTTTAGTAAACTGTAATTCTGGAAAGCTGCCTGAATTGGTGTACTTGTTATGGTTAAATCTGAGTCTCTTAGTAATGTAGCAACTTAGTCTTATACCCTGCCATTCTTATTTTCATTAAAAAAATTATCTCAATTAAATATTTAAATTAAATCCCAATGCATTTTCAGTATGAAGTTTTAATTAAATGTTGGTTCATAATGGTTTTCTCATGTAAATGTGTTGCTGAAAGGCTGCCTGGAAAATAAAGGATAAAACAGAAAATGTCTTTGAGGTAAACTCAGCAAAATCATAGCTACAGTTCCTCTGAGTACTGCTGCATTGAAAATCCCTTTTGAGATAAGAAAAATTTCATTCTACAGTACTACACGTTCCCTAAACTCTACTCTTTTGAAGCAGTCATTAATAGCAGCCTCCTCAGTGTGCAGGGTTTTATGGCCTCACTGTATGTGAAAACATTAAACATCATTAAAAGGATAATTAGAATAAAAATGGAAAGTTCCATGTATCTTTGAAATAGTGTCCTTGAAACCAAACAAGGACATGATACTAAAGTAAACTTTTTTTTTTCAAAATACATGGACAGAATAAAAGGAAGTCATTAGCTTGTTTTAAGAGACACAATAATTGCAAATCAAATGTCAAGACAGAAAATTTCAGAGCTTTTAGTCATTCTTAAAAAAGTGAAATAAACATTACCTTACTCATGTAACTGTAACCCTCTGTATAGTATCTTTACAATAAAAAAAATTAAAAATAGTGAAATAAAGGGGCTAGGAAGGTGGCTCAGTGGTAGAGTGCTTGCCTTGCATGCATGAGACCCTGGGTTCAATTCCTCAGCACCACATAAGCAAAAAGAAAAAAGCCGGAAGTGGTGCTGTGGCTCAAGTGGTAGAGCACTAGCCTTGAGCTGAAGAGCTGAGGGACAGTGCCCAGGCCCAGAGTTCAGGCCCCACGACCAGACCCCCCCCCCCCCCCAAAAAAAGAAGTGAAATAAAGTTTTTAAAGAAACCACAATTTATAAGGTAAAGAAGGGTAGAAGGGTAAAGAAAAACCATATATACATGAATGGATCTTTGAAGAAACTGTAGGGTCAAACAGAAAGAAACAATTGCTATGGTTATAGAAAGAAAATCACAACTACTCAATCTAAATATTAAATATCCCTGTAATGATATATAAATGTTTTTAGATAGGTTTTTATACATAGGAAAACACTCAAATTATAAGTGAAAACCAAGAGCTTAAAATCATAAGAGCAAACATATTGATAACTGGGGGACTGAACTGGGAAACAAAAAATTTCACATTTTATTTAAATGACTTACTGTTTTATGTGGTTTTCGCATTTTTTTTTTATTAAGTGACTCAAGCAAACATAATGTGACTCGATGACATAATGAAAGCTCTGCTATAGCACAAGTAGAGGGAAGTTTAATTAGAAAGATAATTCTTGTTTTGTGAAGGAAAAAAATATGCTTTTGGTTTGGACCTAGTTTGAACTGAGCTGATGGCATGTTTTTTTTAAAGATACTGGCTGTGATTTCAGCTGTACCTTTTGAATAACCTACATTAGAAATTACTATTAAGTGAATGCACTAAGATAAAGAACTTAAAAATATACCCTATATTAGAAATTACTATTAAGTGGATGCACTAATATATAAAGAACTTAAAAACATATCATAATGATAAAAATGTGATTGAAAACATTCAAAACTGTATGTTAAACAGAACAAAATTAAAGAACTATTTCAGAAAAACAGGTTGGTCACTTTGGAAAATAAATGGGTTTAAATATTGGCATGCTGGAGATGTCCTTTAATGAATTCACAAATTATTTGAATTTTCCATTAGGAAAGAATTCACATACTGCTTCAGGGCAACAAGATGTCTTTAGCTTCTTCATCCTGTCGCATTAAGTATTTAGTCCCCACTGTAGCCCCGAGCTTCTGTGGAGATTAGGAAGCCACACAGGCAAAGCCATACCACACTCTATTGAATAGATTGATAAAATCCTCACAATACACTACGACTCTTCACTTTCCCTCATCAAGATTTAAAAGTGTAACGATGATCATATTTCTTTATAAGAACTTTTTTGAGGCTAAAGGGTAGAAAAGAAGCTCAAATTTGAATACACACCTGAAAGAAACCTTTAGACATATCTGCTTGGTGTCAGCTAGTACTAAAAATCTTGGTCTCAGTGAGGAGAATTTGCTAAGATCTTCAGAAAACATTTCCTTTCAGAAATGCAGTTAGAGCCTGGTTGTTTGATAGGTGATCACAGGTGACCTTCCAAGAGCCACTTCCTTGTTGATTGATGAGAGGCATGGCTGAGTTCAGGATGTACATTGTAGACATACCATGGGGCCTTTGCTAGGAAAAGTGTGATCCAAGATCCAAAGTCATGAACAACATTGTACTAAATACATTATTAGGAGTGCAAAATTTTAGTCCATGTCTGAAACCTTGTGGATGAGAATTACAATTTAAATTATCCAGTGGCACACAGGTAAGATTCATTACCCTCCTCTTTTTTTTTGGTCAATAGTTGGGCTTGAACTCTGGGCCTGGGTGCTGACCCTCAGCACTAGCTCAAGGCTAGTGCTCTACCACTTGAGTCACAGCGCTCAAGTTTTTTGGTGGTTTATTGGAGATAAGAGTCTCACAACTGGGGGGGGCGGGAGGGTTGAGTGTGGGGGGGAGGATGGGATGGGAAGGGGAAACAAAAGAGGAGGCTACAATGCTTGATAAGAAATGTACTCATTATCTTGCCCATGTAATTGTAACCCCTCTGTACAGTATTTTCACAATAAAAAAATAAAAATAAAAAAAAATTTTAAAAAAGAAAAAAAAAAAAAGAGTCTCACAACTTTTGTGCCCAGGCTGGCTTTGAACCACAGACCTCAGACCTCAGCCTCCTGAGTAGTTTAGGATTACAGGCAAGAGTCACCAGCTCCCCATAGATTCCCATCTTTTTAAGGATCTACCTGCTTCGTTTTTCTTTTACAAACCTTTTCACTTTTAAATCATAATGACATTAAGTACCATCTAAACTTTCCATGAAAACTTCTGAGTTCCAGGTTCTCTCCTATGTTTGAGAAAATGTTACCCAAATCGTGGTGCCTAAATTTCTGCTGCTAAGAGGTAGAATTGATTATGGTCAAGTATGTAAGAGAAGAATGATCCTATGGTTTGCATGCTATCCAGTTACCATTGTATTTTTTCAAGTATCATGCAGAAAATAGTGAATATATGTCAGACTGAAACAATTATTATTTGGGGTTTTGATTGAAGTGTTGTCATGCCAGTTGAACTAACAAGCAAATTAAGCATAAGGCCCCAAATTCAAACCCCAGTCCCACTAAAAATAAAAATAAATAATGTAATATTTTATCCACTGTAACTCTCTTAGCTTCCATGAGATGAGAATTCTCACTTCCTTTAATTATAATCTGAGCCTTGCTATACTAAATTTGAATCTTCCTCTTGACCCTACCCCCCAAAGGTATATGTATAGAATAAATGGTTGTTTACATGATAAACTTCTTCAACGATTCCTTTTTCTTAGAGAAGGTCAAGTTTCTTCAATTTGGATCAGAATAAAGTGTGTGGAAATATCTTTCCTTATAGAGCCATGTGATGTTCTATAAACTGAATTTTAAAGACACATTGTGTAATAATAAATTATTCTTTTCCCCCAGCAGTCACTAGCAGGCCCTGAAGAACGGGACTCACTGCCATATCACAGCCTGGCTGAGACTGCTATGCATATGGGTATCTCTTATCTTACTCATCCCCATTGTCCTTCCCCTATGTGAGTCTGGAGCTATTACCAGGACATGAAATTGAAGCTTTAGATTCTAGGTCCAAATGCAGCAGGTCCACACCCTTGTTCAGATATAGCAAATAAAAACACCCAGTGAAAGACAGACAAAAGAGATTTATTACATGGCAGCCATGGAAAAACAATAACGTTCAGCACATCTTCAACCATCTTAGGGGTATAAGCAAGAGCTATAAGCTTAATCAGGGCAATGGAGATAGGGGATAAAAGGTATTCATGATTAAAGAGACTAGGCTGACCATAATCTCACTCCTTACTTTGAAAAGGGTTCCTAAATTGTTATCACCGTCATCACTGGTGAGTCTTCTATCTTGAAGAAGCTCTACTGTTCTTTTGGGGGGGCAGGAGAGATAGTTTCAATCCTTATAAAATTGTTATCAATTAATCCCCTGACACCCACCCATCCTTCTCAGATGCCAAGACGATTGCAAAGTGACTATAGATCAAAGACAAGACAGAAGTGAAAAGCTGTTCCTTTACTTTATGTTACTTTGTAATTAGCTTTCAAGTAAGTAGCTTTTAAGCAACGCCTACAGAGAAGACAGTTTTCTTCAATCTTCCCAGTATTTTGGACACACAAAAATACTCCTTTTATCCTTCTCCACTACTTCTCTTACTCTTTAATTGGTCTCTTTAGATAGCTGGAGGCCATATCTCATTAGTTGGGATCCCCAGAGTCAGGTCTCTGGTGCAGGACTCTGGCAACAACTGTAACTCAAGAAATGCCTCAAAGAACACATAGCTCTTACAATAGTTTATTAAGGTAAAGACAGCTTATTAGGGGAAGTGCAAGAATGTTCTTCTTTGCTTCTGCACTGAGTTCTGGAGTTTTCCGCCCTTCTTATCAGAAGCAAGGTGTATCCTACCACATCTTGTGTTGAACTCTTCATCTTCTTTATGGAAAAATGATGGGATCAGCATCCAAATGAGAACAGACAGATTGAGCAGAGATTCCTGGTATATCTTTATAAATCAAGAATCCTCACAATTAGTTTCCTGCCTTCTAAAGACAGCATTCTTCCTTTTGTTCCCTCTAGTTACTCTCCAGGAGTCCATTTTAGAAGCTATCATCTAAAGTTAAAAGCTACCTAAACCACCTTGTTACTTCTCACCAGTCATTGCATTTTGTCAAGAATATCCATTGTTTAACAGAATTGGATCTTGTTAACTGTATGATTGAAAGAACCATTACAGTATACTCCCAGGAGGTATTTGCCTCAGAACAGTAGGCAGTATTTCTAGTTTCAGTGCTTTTATATGTCCATAATCCTCTGTTCTATTTTTTTTCAGAAATAAAAATTCAGACACATGGGTAGTTAGAACTAATAATTGGATTTTAAAATATAAAATGAACTTCAGAATTGCATTATCTATAAAATGTAGGATATTAGTTTATTCATGGTTAAAATTTAAAGTATAACATTGGAATTCTCTTGTCAAACTGTATGTTACTTTACCTAGAAAAATACGGTTTCATCCTTAGTATTAAAAAACTATCTATGTTGCACTGTTCAAAATAGCCAAAATATGGGAAAACCCAGATACCCTACTACAAATTAATGTTATTTATATACAATGGAATTTTACACAGCCATTAGAAAGGATACAAATCCTGGCATTCAAAGGGAAATGGATAGAACTAGAACAAATTATGTTGAGTGAGGTAGCCAAGATCAGAGACACATTAGTTCATCTTCTCCCTGATATGTGGATGTCAGATTTGAAACAGATATGCAAAAATAAACAGGATTCAAGCTACCCATGCATAGTAAGAACAAAAGAGGATAGTCTTAGGGGAAAAGTACCAAATTTTAATACCCAAGCACCTCTGAAAAGAACTCCAAAGATAAGAAAACAAAGGACCTCTACTTAATTCATTTTTTGAAAACTCTTTATTCTTTACCTCATGTATGCTGTATACATGTGCACATCTCAGGGAAGGTGGAAGGAGGGCACAGAATCAACGCAAAGCAGGAGAAAAAGTGCAGCAGCAGAGGCCCATCAGCTGCACTGGACATTGATGAACGTGAACCAAGCAACTCATGGGCAGAGAAGGGAGGGAGTCAATGAGAGAATGAGGGAAGAGCTGATACTGAGCAAAAGGAAAGAAATGCACTTACCACCTAATATATGTAAAGGTAACACCACTGTATATCACCTCTAAAACAACAATTAAAAATTCCTTTAATGAAGTCAAAAATCAAGCAAAAAATTAGCTGTTTCCCATGGTGTATTAATATGAATTAAGTGTTGTAATATTAGATACATCACCAGACACCATATCTAAATCCTATCTAAATCCATACTGGATTTCACAAATCTAAGAATAAATACTTAAGTATATAGTGACTTAAAGATTACAGTGAAGCAATTGTGGAAGAGTTAATGTGAAATTACAATCTGGCAAAAATATTCTATATAGAAAAGATGTGGCCTTTGTGAGGCTAGTCTTAAATTGATCATTTGACTCAGCTGAGTCCACATTTAGGCTTATCTGAGGATAGGAGGGTGGGGTACAGTACAATCTGTGAGTGGCGTAGGTGTGTCTGAAATGCAACTCCAAAATGGAAATGAGGATATGTCAGTTTTTAGATTTCACATTTTTCTCCTGACTCCATTTTATGTGCCTTGAACCAATGTTTCTCCACCTTTTTCTTCTCTGGCACACTAATTTGAAAAAAAAAATCCTTATATCAATGTAATAACATACTAGTCACAGTTGAAGAGAGAACTGATGAACTACATTGTCCATCAGAATATAATTTAGGGTATAATAAAGAATAAGAAAAAGGAAACAGACAAAATAAAAATATGGTGAGGTTGCATCATACATCAAAATCACAGAAATGAAGAATGGAATGAGGTAAAAATATTTAAAACGAGGATTGCAGAACTGATCATGGACTTTAACCCACCAATTCACATAGCTGAAACAATCCAAATCCAGACGTGTAAGGCATTCTCACTAGGAACATGTCAAAAGAAAGTAAAAGGGAAAGAGAAGAGAAGACCAAAAGAATATCTTATAAGCATCTAGATTTAAAAAGCTAAATAACTTTCTGAGGAGTACCAGCCACTCCTTTCGTAACAAAGGAAAGTTATTCCCAGGTGAAAAAAAGAAGTGAGATCCTTGACATATATGGACCAATTGCTCTTTG